>NC_056509.1:14764735-14798096 GCF_014905685.2 Nematolebias whitei
TACAACTTAGTCCAAATGAAAATAATATTAAATTGATGTTTTAAAACACAAAAAAGTGGTCAAAAAATCATTTGCAAAACCCTCCCGTCACACAACAAACATTTGCCCAAATCATCTCTCCACCAAGCACCAAGTGTTCTTAATTACTTCAAATTAATGGGCGGGTCTAACAATTACCAACATTATCTAAATAATTACAAAATATACAAATTAATTACAGAATTTGGTTCTAAACTATATTCTAACCACCAAAAGAAGAAATACTAAATTGGTAGAAATTAAAATCCACATATTTAACATAAATGGCCAGAACATCCCGGCCCCTAATTCATGTACAAGAATTATATTCAATATCTTCATAAGTGGCCATTACCAAATGCAAAATTAACATTAGCAGACTTAGCTTTTCAATATTTTTCTATGAACAAAAATTCATTTAAACATCAACTTATGCAGTAGTCCATGTTCACATAATAATTTTTTTTTTGTTTTGTTTTTTGTGGTTCATTTGTCATCTTAGAGAAAAAGTAATAAAAAAAAAAAAGCAAAAATAAAAGCAAAAATAGCCAGTGTTCCATAATTTCCAGGTCCTTCTCTTGTCCATGTGCATTGTCTGTGTGTATGAAAAAGTGTATGTAGCAGAATGAGATGTTTAGCATGTCAGTAAATGAGTATCAGTGTAAATGTAGAGCCAGAGGTTCCAGAACTTAGCTCTGTTGGAGACAAACATTTATTGTTGCCTTTATACAGTCTCCAGCAGGAGACATATCTTGTTGATCGGCTTCTCCAGCTAATTTGTTCTTGTCTTGACTCGAACACGTCGAACCAATCCACTTGCATCTGCCATGGTTTCTGTGATGCGTCCAATAGGCCAAGAATTTCTTGGTGCTGCCTCATCGACAACAAGCACCACATCATCAATGGCAAAGTTCCTGCGAATCTTGTTCCATTTGCGTCGCTCTTGCAACATAGGAGATATTCTTTCACCCACCGTTTCCAGAACAAGTCCACAATGTATTGGACTTGCCTCCAACGTCTTCGAATGTACAGATCCTCCTTTTTGAACAAACCTGGCGGAAGCACAGGCTTACCTTTTAACTGGAGCAAATGATTTGGAGTAAGAGCCTCTAAATCATTGGGATCTTCAGAAGAAGGTGTAATCGGGCGATCATTTAATAAAGCCTCTACTTCACAAAAAACTGTGTGCAAGCCTTCATCTAATACTTGCTGGTTTGTGATGGAGCACAGTACTCTTTTTATTTCCTGCACCAGGCGCTCCCATACACCACCATGATGAGCTCCATAAGGAGGGTTGAAAGACCACTTTATGCCATCTTGTGCTAAGCATTTTTGGATTTTTCTTTGTTTTAGCTCCAACATGCCTTGTTTCAACTCACGATTTGAGCTGACAAAGTTGGTTCTGTTGTCCGACCGGATTTCCTTCACTTGTCCTCTGCGGCAGATGAATCTTCTGATGGCGTTTATGCAGGAATCTGTGACAAGAGAATGCGCCACCTCAAGGTGAACTGCACGACAGGTTAGGCATGTGAAGAGAACTCCATATCTTTTAACAATAGTTCTCCCTCTCTTCACTTCTATCGGTCCAAAGTAATCAGCACCAACATAAGTAAACGGTGGTAGATCAGTTGAGATTCTGTCAATAGGAAGATCTGACATTTTCTGCTCACCTGGCTTTTGTCGTCGTCTTTGACACACTATACAGTCTCTGATGATCTTTCTTGCTGCTGAATTAGCATGAGGGATCCAGTACTGTCGTCGAAGGGTAGAAAGCATGTGATTTCTTCCTTTGTATCCAACCTTTTCATGAATATGTTGAAGAATGAGCTTTGAAACATGGCTTTCTTTAGGCAATATTACAGGATGTTTTGTTTCTTCAGGTAATGCTGCTTTGCTCAGTCTGCCGCCCACTCTTAACACATCATCAATAACAATAGGATCAAGTTTGTACACATGACTTGACTTCTTTACTGTACCGGAGCTCAGGGCAGCCATTTCATCGCCATAATGTTTTTTCTGCACAAAGCTCACTATGGCTTCCTCAGCCTTGACTAGATCATCAGTTGTGAGCTGAGCATCCAGTTCATTGTCCTGTTTATCACACATCTGATTTCCACAGTGTGCAGTTAGCAAATTCTTTGTTCGTAGCCGTTCTTTTAGTTTCAGAATCCATGCTAAACTTCTTTTTAACTTTGTCCAACTGGAAAAGTACATTAGCAGCTTGCTAGTGGGGCACACTTCTTCCAGCACAGCTGCACATGTCATGACCTGATCTTTAATCTCTGGATCAGTTTCCAAATGAATAGGTATTTCTTTAATCCCTGTTGGCCATTGGATCTCAGTTTTGTGAGGAATTCCAGCCCACTTATCCAAGTGGAAGACTTTAAAAAAGAGCCTACCTTCATGCCTCGAGAGGCTGCATCAGCTGAATTCAACTTTGAGCTGATGTACCTCCACTGAGTAACCTCTGTAAGATCACTAATGATGGACACTCTATTCGCTACATACGTTTTAAACCGTATTGTTGTGTTTGCAATGTACTGCAGGACAGTTGTACTGTCAGACCAGAAGACTGATTCGCTCAGATTGAGCCCAAGTTGAACTGACAACATGTTATCCAGACGCACAGCTAAAACTGCAGCAGCAAGTTCAAGTCGTGGTATAGTGACTTGTTTTAATGGCGCCACCCTTGCTTTACCAATAACAAAGGAAACACACACTTCCTGTTTACTATTAGATAGCCTAAGATAAGACACAGCACCAAACCCAGTTTCACTGGCATCACAAAAGTGATGCAGCTGTGCACTTCTTATCTCTCCAAACCCTTTGGATGTGATGCATCTTCTTACACTAAAGTTGTCAAGAAGAACTAAATCTTCAACCCACTTTTTCCAAATTTGTGCCATTTCTGGTGGAATTCTCTCATCCCAGCCAAACTTCAGTTTACATAAATGTTGAAGAATCTGTTTAGCAGGGAGAATAACTGTAGCTAAGAAACCCAAAGGGTCATAAATAGAGCTGACAATGGACAGAATACCACGTCTTGTTAGTGGTTTGTGCTTGTTTACAATGCTAAAAGTGAAAACATCCTTTTCAACATCCCACTGCACTCCCAGGGCTCTTTCAGTGGGAAGCTGGTCCTGGTTAAGATCTAGCATCCTTACACCTGTTGCTCTATTTTCCTCAGGGATTTGAGAGAGGACAGAGCGCTCACTACACACCCATTTATTGAGCCTAAATCCCCCCTTGGCACACCCCTCAGTGAGCTGCTGATTAAGAGAAATGGCCTCCTCAACAGACTGGACAGATCTGAGACAGTCATCTACATAGAAGCTGTGTCTGATTGTATTAATAACCTCTTCTGGATACAGATGTTGGTTGTCATCAGCAGTCTTTAAAAGTGCATATGTGGCACAACTAGGGGAAGAGACTGCACCAAAAATGTGGACCAACATTCTATGCTCAACAAGCTCTTTTGTGATGTCACCGTTGGGCCACCAGAGAAAACGTAAGTAATTTACATGTTCTTCAGCAACTCTGACTTGGTGGAACATCCCTTTAATGTCCGTCATAAGTGCTATTGGACCTTGCCGAAAACGTATGAGTACACCTACCATACCATACCATACCAATTTATTTATATAGCACTTAAAACAGCAACAAGGCCAACCAAAGTGCTGTGCAAAAGAACCAAACATGCACAGCAGACAGGAAAACATAAAATAGAAATACATATACAAATAGCAGCAGAAGCTAACTAAAATGGCCAACAGAGTAGAGAACAGACCGGACCAAAACAAATCACACCGTGTTAAAGGCAAGCGAATAGAAGTGGGTCTTCAAGCGAGACTTAAAGACTGAGAGTGTGGGAGCCTGCCGGACACTCAGTGGCAACTCATTCCACAGTCGTGGACCTGCAACAGAGAAAGCCCTGTCACCTCTGAGCTTACAACGGGTTTCTGGGACTGAGAGAAGCATCTGGTCTGCTGACCTCAGAGAGCGCGGTGGGACATATGGCTGCAGAAGATCAGTGAGATAGGATGGGGCGGAACTGTTCAGTGATTTAAAAACATACATGAGAATTTATATTTAGAAACCTAGTAAGGTACTAGTCAAATCTGGTCCCTATAACAGCTCTTTGTTCAGTGATGTTCCAGCAAACGTTGCAGCACAATCATAGACAATCCGCAGTGTTTTCTTGCGGGGGTGGTAGACCCCATGATGAGGAACGTACCACACCTTGCCTTCCTCATGTTCTAGTTGATCTTGTGGTATGATTTCTGAATGCCCTTCCACACCAACATTATGCATAAATTCTTTGTACTCTTCAAGGAATAGATGAGATCCTTCTGAAATCGTTTTAACAGACATTGCGCCCTCTGCTGGGCCACCTGTTTGTTGTTGGGCATTTTCACATCAGGATTACGAAAGGGTAACTTCAAGTAATAATTATCATCTTTAAGCACCGCTGACTTTGACATAATGTCCATGAACTGTTTGTCTTCTACAGACATTTCAGTACTCTCATTGCACTGGTGCTCTACAAAATCTTGGTTATACTGACTGACCAGCATTTCTTCCAAACTACTTATAGAAATACGGTTCACCTGAATAGAACCATCATGTCCATTTTCTTCACTACCCTGATTGAATGGACCATTAACAACCCAACCAAAGCGTGTTAGCACAGCATAAGGTCCACTACCTTCACTGTTAACTATTTTCCAAGGTCCCAAAGCTTTGGGAGAATTTACACCAATGAGCAGCCCAATGCCAGCATCTATTGGGGTCAACTCAACATCTTTTAGATAAGACCATTTTCTTAAGTCTTCCTCTTTGGGGATATTCATCTTTGTGACAGGTGTAGTGAACCTGATCTGACCCTGATGACCTCAAATCTATCAGATGGACAGAGACTGTTATTTCATTGATCTGAATACAGTTTGAGCCATCTGGTGACTTTCTTTCTTGAAGATTCAAGTGAAAAGAACACTCTCTTTTTATAATCATCACTGTTTTACAAATGTTTGATAATCAAATTGTGTTAGTTCACTCAATGTTACAGGTTGAAGAGAACTACTCATTTTTATTTTACATAAACAGTAAGTAATGATTTTTATTCCTCATTCAAAGAAGAAATCAGGTTAATATGCATTTCTTGATTTTCTGTCTGAAATGAGCCAAGTTTGTAAGTATGTTAAAGGTCGGTTTTCGGTCAACTAAAATGTTTACCGAGAAAAATGTCATGTTTAATCTTTACAGAAGATACAGAAGAGTTTGACTCCACGAAGTCTGCTTTTCTGCAATAATCTCTCTGTCAGTTGTTGAACAATCTCATTCTCTGACCTCGACTTATCATAACATCTTACGTCACAAAACACACCTCTTTCTGGTCCATCCACGAATCAGAAAGCTCTAAAATTGACCCGGAAGTCAACTCATTTAAAATGTGGCAACTTCCCGGTTCTGTTAGAGTCTGGGAGTGATAGAGTCTAAGAGTCTCAGAGTGATGGAGGTTCTGAAGAAGTTCTAGAGTCTGAAAACTCTGATGTCTGATGGGGAAAATTCTGATGTCTGAAGCCCAGAGTGCTTCCGTTGGAATACAGAATGCAGTGACGATGTTGGGATTATAATTTCTGTTTGAACACCACGTACGACTCTCTGAGGGTTTGGCAGTTCTCACGGAGACGCTGAAAGAGTCAGAAAGGAACCTACTCCGACGCTGATTCCATCGTCAACCAGGTAGAGGGTTCTATTTTCGACTAAGTGTACCGGAGGCCAGCTGATATCTGATGGAGCGTGCACGTTTTCTGGTCAAACAGATTAATTCCCTCACATATCTCTCTGTAAGATAAATCTCCATCTCCATCTTAAACTCTGCTTTCTCATAAAATCAGTACAGATATTTTAGAAATATCTGAAGCAAAGTCCTCAATCACCGCCGCGTGATTGAAGCTCATTATTTTGTGAAACTTGTCTGTTATTATTTTCATATTTTGCCAAATTAATGTAAATGTTTGATGTTAAACTTTGATTCTGAAAATAAATGACCGCATTCATTTGATGGGTCAAAGATAATAACGTCTCTCGTTCGCATTTCTGTTAAAATTCAATGCACGACATTACACAGTCAGAAAGATGAGGAACTCGTGAAAATTGTATGTATATATCTCGTATATGTACTACTACACAGGAATGGACTGTTGAGTATAAACATCAGGCAACTTCAAGTACTCATTTTCTTTTAAAGCAGCTACTTCCAAACCAGATAATTTATAGCTACTTACAGGCTTTTCCTGACCCATGGTTTTTAGCATGATTTCCACTTTCTTTCCAGGTGCATTTAACTGCATCATCAAAGCTTCTGTACAAAATGTAGCAGAGCTGCCTGGATCTAGAAAGGCATAAGTCTCCACAATCTTTGTCCCATTTTCCAACTTTACTTTTACTGGGACGACTGACAGAGCACACTCATTAGACCCGGCCCCAGTATAGCTACCCACATTCAAAGATACAAGAGCATTTGAGACTGCTGACTCTTTACTCTCAGTCTTAACTGCTTGGTACTGCTGCTCTGCAGGTTCAATATGCAGAACAGTAGGGTGACTTTTATTACAGGTGAGGCATGTTAGGCGTTGTGGACAATTCTTACTCATATGCCCCTTCTGTAAGCAGCCAAAGCATAAACCATTGCTCTTAAGGAATATCACCTTTTCTTTGTTAGCTTTCTGCTTGAATGAGTCACATTTTTCCATGCAATGATTTCTATGACAAAACAAACACAGAGTTTGAACCATCTTTGTATCTTCATGGCTAAACTGGACCTGTTTGTCATTGTTCTGTTTAGAAACTACAGAAACAGAAGTGGCAAAACTGCTGCTTTTAGTTTTAAAAGGAACCTTTGATGGTTTTAAAGCCATCTTTTCTTTTGCAGTTTGACCTTCTCCAAAAACAGGATCTAATGCAGCTTTTGTTCGTTTTTCCAGAAAATCAAGAAGATCTTTAAACTTTGCTCTACGATCATACTTTTCTGCTATGTCAACCACAATTAGTCGCCATTTGTCACAAAGTCTAAAAGGTAACTTTGAAACAAGAATCCTTATATTGGTTGAGTTTTCAAGCTCTTCAATAAACCCAGCTTCATCCATTGTGTTGAAACAACTTCTTAAAAATAATGTATAAGCTCTTAAAGCTGCAGCATCATCAGACTTTAAAACTGACCAATTTAGAGCTTTGTCTATAAATGCAGAAGTTATTTTTGCTCTGTTACCAAAGTTCCACTCCAGCTGTTTTTTGGCTTCCACATAAGCAGTTTGTGGACTCATGTGCATACAACTTCTCACTAGAGCTCTTGGCTGTCCTGCGGTAAACTGTTCTAAATAATACAGCCTGTCCTGCATGTTATCTGTCTGTTTCTATTCCTTGCTCAAATGCCTTTAGAAAGGACCTAAAATGCAAAGGATCTCCACTAAAAACAGGGATTTCTACAGATGGCACGAGTGATAGTCTTTGCTGTTTTACAAGCATCTCAGTGATTTCATTCTGCGTCTTCATGATCTCTGTTAAAGCATTACTATGAACATCAACCTGAGATATTTGTCTTGGGGTTTCCCCTTTTGGTTTCACTTTTAATGCTTCACTAATAGGTGTCTCTTGGGACATTGCCAAAGGTGCAAGAGTTGCCAATCGTTTCTGTGTTCTTGGAGCCTTTTGAGCTGTAGCAGCGGGTATGAACTCAGTAGATGTTGCAGAAACTGCTGTATCCTGGTTTGCGACGTCAGCGCTGGAACTTTTCTGTTCTTGCGCAGAGTTGTAAATTTTCATCTTTGCATCAGCCTTCACCAGCTTGGTTCTCAAAACCAATGCTTCTTTTCGTGCTTTTAACTCGAGCTCTTCCAGCTCGAGCACATGTTTTTCTTGCAGCGCATCCACCTCCGCTTTTAGAGCGGCCTTTTCCACCTCGGCTTCCATTAGCGCCACTGAAGCTGCACAGGAACTCTTACTCTGCCCACTGGACGCTTTACTTGATATGCTGGGCACCGTTTTGGTCGTCTTGCTGGCTGGTTTAACCTCGGACCCAGATAACTCCTCAAAGTCTTTGCAGATCATTCGTTGCACAGTCTGTGAGACGCTGTCATCTGGCTCAACGTCACGGTCCTGAGATGCCGCCTTTGTTTCAACATCAAATGCTGAACATACTTCGTTCTTCCGTGCATCAGGATCGCCATTCATCCAAGTTTCGATCTCATCCAAAAACTCTTTAAAACTGATCAGTTTTGGTTCGTACCAATCGCAATGATCGGTTTCTTTTTCCTCATTGTTTAACAGTCTTTGAACTGAAGATTGCAAGTCCATAAACTCTGCTAAATAGTTATTAAAAGTTGTCATATGCTCTTCTATGCAGGGTTTTGATTCTCCAGCATCGATTAAACCATGAATGTCATTTCTTTTTCTTGTCAGGACACTGAGTTTGGCTCTGCGCCTTTTAATTAAATTAAAAAGTTCTCTTTCCTTTTGAAATCCTTCATCTTGTTCATCCATTTTCAACACAGATTTCGTTTCTCCAAATCCAAAAGATAATTGTCCAAAACAAACCTTTCAGTTTGCAGTTCAGCGTCTATGCTTTTTTCCAACATAGTATCACAATTACTCACGAACTTTGTGCGTCTCCTCCAAGTCCATTCCGTAAAGCTTTAGTCACCCAAATGTGATCCTCCAATCTTCCAAGCTTTTCCATACTCCAAAACGTTCCAGAAAGCTCCAAAAAATGATTTTTTGACTTAAATGTCACGGCCTTCTATCTTCTAAGATCCAAAAACCAAAATTCCAACTAAGGCCGTGTGTGTTAACAGGGGGCTGATTCTCACGCACTTCTGAGCTTGATTGTCTTGTAAAAAATATATTAAATATATTGTTTATTTCTTGTAAAAATTAAAACGACAAAATAATTACCAAAAATATCTTACAACTTAGTCCAAATGAAAATAATATTAAATTGATGTTTTAAAACTCAAAAAAGTGGTCAAAAAATCATTTGCAAAACCCTCCCGTCACACAACAAACATTTGCCCAAATCATCTCCCCACCAAGCACCAAGTGTTCTTAATTACTTCAAATTAATGGGCGGGTCTAACAATTACCAACATTATCTAAATAATTACAAAATATACAAATTAATTACAGAATTTGGTTCTAAACTATATTCTAACCACCAAAACAAGAAATACTAAATTGGTAGAAATTAAAATCCACATATTTAACATAAATGGCCAGAACAAATGGAAAAGGGGCATCAGTGTGTGGTGTGGAGTTGCTAGATGAAGAGGTCCCGCTTGGCGTCAAATCTGTCGGCTCTTATCCAAAATCCAGCTTTAACTTGTTGCTAAGTTGTTGTTAGCTGAGCTTTTAGCCCAGAGAAAAGTCCTTACAAGGAGCGGGCCGAGAGCATGCATGCGCATTAGATGAATGTACAAAATTCACAGCGCTAACTAATAACCCAGCATGGCAACTACAGCAGATTTGGTGGGGCGGGGGGAGATTCCTCCATATGCATGTAAACACAAAATTTGTACGTGTTAACACAGATCTTTTCCTCTAATTAACATACAAACAAACCTACGTTTCCCCCCACCATGTCCGTGTAAATAGGGCCTAATTCCAGATGTGCCCCCTCTAGAGACATCTGATAGGTGTGAAAACTGGCTGGGCATCAGTCCTAAAGCCGCATTATAAGCTTTTGAAAGTTGAAATCTGAAAAATTCCAGAAAATCTAAATAAAAAATTTTAAAAACCAGGGAGCGCTGGCCCTGCAGCCCACACATCAGACCAGCCCACCAGGAAATCTCCAGACTCCCCCGCAGCCAAGTTGGACCCGATTTTAATTAGATCGTGACAAATTCCTTCGTTTCTCACCATTTCAGTCATGGCGTCAACGGCCAAGGAGGAAGAGATCACTAGCTTCTTGTTAAACAAACAAAAGAAAAGGCCATTAAACCAGACCAGGGATGAAGAAAGAGAATTTAATACATTGGTGTCATATACAAACAGTCAGTCACTGGGCAGTTTATTGTGCAACACCGAGTACGAGTATGTGATCGTAAAAATTTATCTTTGTGCGGACACGCCACGTGGACATCCGCTTCGACTCTAATCCGGTACGCGCGGACCTCCACGGACGTCCACCCGACCATGTGGGAGTCTTTATTTTGACAGGGTGCGCTCCAGCAACTGTTTCCTTGGATCCGGTAACTCTCCAGCTTACTAATAATAAAGTTATGAACAAATATGACTGTATTGAACAAATAAAATGTCTCTTGGATAGGTAAACTGCAAATAATTACATAAACACTCATTTTAAAGCTGCCCCTTCAAGTGAAGCATTTCTGCCTCTACCCTTAAAAAAAAAAAATCGCCACCCCAAAAAAGAGTGGTGGGGGTGAGTGCCTGGAGGTTTCATATGTGGAGTCGCACAGTGAATTCAGTGGCGAAGATTCTGCTCGGAAGAGTAAAGTAAGGGACTGATGGGGGGGGTTGCATTTAAAAAATATATAGGTAAACGTAGATTACAAAGACAGCCCGTTAAAATACACCAAAATGCAGGAAATCACATCTACTTTATTTAAAATTTTGGGGGGAGGAACCCCCCACCCAACCCACTATTTGCATTTCGGCATCAATCAATTTACCAGTACAAATTAAGTCCTCAGCATTGCAAGAGGGGAACAGTTGTACACGGAGGCCTGTGCCCGTTTACTGGTTTCCATCATTAAACAGGGGCAGAGCCTCCATGTCCAACTGTCCCCCTCTTACAACGCTGTTATTTCTAGCATCACTCAGCCCTCTGTGAACACCAAGAGGCCATCAGGGCACTAACGATCGGTCGTTAGGCTGATGGTCCTCCCTTATCATTTGAACAGCTATTTCTGGATGCCAACAACAAATTGGTTGAACCACTATGAGAAGAGGTTATTTATAAGACTGAGTTTATTACAGCTCCTCAGACTGAAGAAGTATTTTGTATAAAAGACAAAATGTTTCAACAAGTTTTTATTTTTTTAATCCATCCAGAGGACCTTACTTAAGTTTGTTAAATTTTTCTACCTGGATTACTGAGCATGCATCAGGAGAAGAAAAAAAAAAAAAGGTTTTATAGGATATGCTGTCTTTTTGCTTTGTTAATTTCACAATTGTTAATTGTTGCTTAATTTTGTTCTGCTAACTTAAATATTTCAATTTAAATCAAGATTGAACATTTACCTGCACAGAAGACTTGACTTGTTTCCAAAAATCATCTGGAACATCTGTCACAGAAAGCAAAAGCTCCAGGAAGCTCCTGTTGAAGGACAAATGTGTGTTTCATTACGTTCACCTGCCTTTACACCTGAGTGCCTACCATAAAGCAAGATATTTTTCCTACTGACACGGTGAAATGCAAACAATGGCACAGTTTTTGGTTTTACTCACAGAGATAGTCTCTCCACCACAAGAGAAACATTTTCACACTGAAGGGAGAGGAATGGAGCGGCCTCGGCATAACTCAGCAGAGCAACGATATACACCTGGACCACAGGTAAAGGTTCTTCCTCTATCCTCCAACGGCCTGCAAACTCCAACAAGGTCTGAAGAGGAAACACACATTCATTATTGTTTTTGTTTTTAACTGACTGATTTTTTATTCTTGTTTGTTTTTAACTTCTGTACTGTGCAGCACTTTGTGCACCTTTTGGCTGCTGGAAAGGGCTCTATAAATAAAGTTTGATTGATTGATTATCTCTTTTCACCTGTAATTAAGAGTCAAAAATTACAACAACAAAAGTAGACTAACTGAACCCACTGGTGGAAAAACTTTTTGTTATATAAAAAAAAAATCTTAAAGATTTATTCCAGGTGTTTCCCTTAGCAGCTGCTGACCCCTCCCCCATCAACAGAACCAAGCACCCTGCCTGAGCTGTCGGGACCGAAACGTGAATGTAGGACACTGATTGGTCAGAGGGAGGAGTCAGTGGACCTCAGAAACTTTTCACCGATCCTCCATTTGCAATTTCTTGGAACGCGGAGCAGCTGTGTTTAATGCTGAAGTCTAGGTGTTTTTTGTATTTGGTGACCGACGTCAAAATTCGAGCGAGTTTCATAGTTTCATTATCGATTCGTTGTGTCGCGCGATTATGCGTCTTTCACAGCGCTGCGGAGCCGTTTCATTTTGTTCACGGGCAGTTCATTGTCAATGCTGACTGACTGAATAAAGTTTGAAAAAAGAAACTGCAGCGTGAGTTGAACAGAGTGAGGGGGGAGGCAGAGCAAAGGTGGTGTTTTCAAAAGAAATTAAGTAAATTTTACAAATGACCGACGCAGCGAAAACTGTTCGACCCAAGTCTTCCAAAGAGTGGAGGTCTTCACAAAGATAAAAAATGAGAAGCATGCAGCTTTGAAAATCGCCGACACAACACGGGAGAACCACAGAGATAAACGTAAACATGTCGGAGTCACGAGGAGGAGGAAGGAGCTGAAGCTGATACAACTCGTCATGTGTTGCAGGTGAGTCTCTACAATTTAACACATTGTTCTGTTTCAAGAGAGAAAACGTAACGTCAGTCTCTGTAGCTGAAGCTGCTGCTTGTTTGTTTGCTGATTAATGACAGTGATAGAGAACGTGTTACTTTTTATTTAATCTAATTGGTACCAGCAGTGTTTAAATGTGATTTATAAATAAATCTAACACAAAGATAATAATTTAATGATTAAGCTTCAACTTTTAATTTGCTGGCAAAGTCTGAAGATACTGCAGTATGGCAGGATGAATTGCATTTAAACAGGAATTAAAGTAATTTATTACATCTACTCAAATGTGTGGAATTAAGTATTTTGTGTGTGTGTGTTTAATTGCTCATTTAACTACTTTTGCCTGAACCTAACACTGTAAGTGAAACAAGGCATTTCTTGAGTTGCTGTAAATTATGCTATAAAACATATTTACTCTCTCATTCCAGAAAACAACAACAAACAACAACATCCTTCATGATGGACAGACATCATGGACACCACAGCAGCAACTGTCTTCACTGAAAGATCCTTAAATGATCGTCACTGACATGAGGCCTCAGTCGATGGTTGAAGACGAAGGCTTCACTACAATGATCCACACTTTTAATCCAGGTTACAATAGTCCACACTTTTAATCCAGGTTACAATAATCCACACTTTTAATCCAGGTTACAATAATCCACACTTTTAATCCAAGTTACGCTCTTCCCTCAATGACACATTTTACAAAGTAGCTACATATTGTGCAGGTATAAAGACACATTTGTATATATTTTTGTGTACATTTATTTTTTAAAGCTATCTGAAACTTTTATTTTTTATTATTCAATATTTTACTAAGTAAATAGTCAAATAGCAACCTGTTTTTTGTGTGAATTGCTATGTCAGTCAAATGTTCAATTTTGGAATAAAGGGGTGGAAATTAAAACGTTTTTTTTTTTTTTTTTGCAGATTCATCTATTAATCGAAAAAATAATTGGCCAATGAATCGATTATTGAAATTATCGTTAGTTGCAGCCCTAATTTATATATATATATATTTTTTTTTTAATCAGTGAAACATAAAAATAAATAAACCGCGCCAGCTTTATACAATTTCCCTCTGGGATTAATAAAGTGTTTTTGAATTTAATTGAATTATCATGAAATCCTGTTTTCACTTTGACTTTATTAAATAATCTTTTAATTAGGGCTGCAACTAACGATTATTTCAATAATCGATTCATCTGCCGATTATTTTTTCGATTAATCGATGAATCGGCAAAAAAACCCACAACGTTTTAATTTCCACCCCTTTATTCCAAAATTGAACATTTGACTGACATAGCAATTCACACAAAAAACAGGTTGCTATTTTACTATTCTGTTAGTAAAATATTGAATAATAAAAAATAAAAGTTAGTCAAATAGCTTAAAAAAATAAATGTACACAAAAATATATACAAATGTGTCTTTATACCTGCACAATATGTAGCTACTTTGTAAAATGTGTCATTGAGGGAAGAGTGTAACCTGGATTAAAAGTGTGGATCATTGTAGTGAAGCCTTCATCTTCAACCATCGACAGAGGCCTCATGTCAGTGACGATCATGTTCAGGATGTTTCATTGAAGACAGCTGCTGCTGTGGTGTCCATGATGTCTGTCCATCATGAAGGCTGTTGTTGTTGTTGTTGTTTTCTGGAATGAGACAGTAAATATATTTTATAGCATAATTATTACAGCAACTCAAGAAATGTCTTGTTTCACTTACAGCGTTAGGTTCAGGCAAAAGTAGCTAAAAGAGCAATTCAACACACACACACACACACACACACATACATTAAATACTTAATTACACACATTTGAGTAGATGTAATAAATTACTTTAATTCCTGTTTAAATGCAATTCATCCTGCCATACCTGCAGTGTCTTCAGACTTTGCCAACAAATTAAAAGTTGAAGCTTAATCATTAAATTATTATCTTTGTGTTAGATTTATTTATAAATCACATTTAAACACTGCTTGTACCAATTAAATTAAATAAAAAGTAACACACGTTCTCTATCACCGTCATTAATCAGATAAACAAACAAACAAACAAACAAAGAGCTTCATCTACCAGACAGACTGACGTTACGTTTTCTCTCTTGAAACAGAACAATGTGTTAAATTGTAGAGACTCACCTGCAACACGAGTTGGGAGTGAAACATGTTGTATCAGCTGCAGCTCCTTCCTCCTCCTCCTCGTGACTCCGACATGCTTGTTTATCTCCGTGGTTCTGTCGTGTCGGTGATTTTCAAAGCGACATGCTTCTCATTTTTTATCTTTGTGAAGTTCTCCCACTCTTTGGAGGACTTGGGTCGAACAGTTTTTGCTGCGTCGGTCATTTGTAAAATTTACTTAAATTTCCTTTGAAAACAGCCTCTGCTTTGCTCCCCCCTCGCTCTGTTCAACTCGCGCTGCATTTTTTTTTCTTCAAACTTTATTCAGTCAGTCAGCATTGACAATGAACTGCCCGTGAACAAAACGAAACGGCTCTGCAGCGCCGTGAAAGATGCATAATTGCGCGACACAACAAATCGATAACGAAATTCGTTGCCAACGCTTTTAATCATCGATTTTTATCGATTTTAACGATTCGTTGTTGCAGCCCTACTTTTAATTAAAAAATTCAGCTGAAAAATAAAAAATAAAAAAATTACTGGATCTCTCTGGAATATTTCCCACAAACATGTTTAAAGAGCTATGGCCGTTGGGTCAACTTTATTCTAACACAGAGATGTACAAATCACAAAACAAGAATTAAACTTTAATTCACTGTTTGATTGTTCCCATCTCTTCAAATGAAGATTGCCCACTTTTTCTCTTATTTTATAGACAAAGTACGTAAGGTGACAAATAACACTGATCACTGATCATCACTTAAATCACTAAAATAAAATATGTATAGAAGAAACAAAATCCCATATCAAAAATGAGGGCAAATACATCAAATGTTGAAGAAAAATATGTAATCCATCCATCCATCCATTATCTTTACCCGCTTATTCCATTTTGGGTCACGGGGGTCGCCGGAGCCCATGTCCGGCAATCAATGTGTGAGGGGCGGGGTACACCCTGGACAGGTCTCCAGTCCATCACAGGGACACATAGAGACAAACGAGACAAACAACCATTCACTCTCTCACTCTCACCTAGGGACAATTTAGAGTTACCAATCAGCCTAACACATGTTTTTGGTCTGTGGGAAGAAACTGGAGTACCTGGAGAAAACCCACGCATGCACGGTGAGAACATATAAACTCCACCCAGAAAGGCCTCTGGACCGGGATTTGAACCGGGGACCTGCTCTCCGAGAGGCAGCAGCTCTACCAGTTGTGCCACCGTGCTGCAGAAACATTCATATTTAAAAATAATAATTTAACATTATTTATCTGAGGAGCAGACTGCTTTGAGTTTAACTCATTGCAGAACTCTCACTTGGTGAACTAAAGCAGGGTATATGCAGGAATAATGAAGTTAATTTCAATACCTTTTCAAGACTTTTTCAAGACCTTCCAAAATAAATTCAAGACCTTATCGTCACTTTGTTTTATTAAGCAACAAATCTTTGATTTACAAAACTGCTGTTGTTTTCAATTAAATCCGTGAATCTCAAACCTACAACAGAACTGAGATACAGTGGATAGAAAAAAATTCAAAAGAAACTGAACCACGACTAGGTTTAAGAAAATATAGCTTAGGTTACAACAAGACTCGTAGTTATTTTAAAGTAACTTGGTTGAACAATGGCGAATAAGAAATAAACACAGTAATCATTACATGTGCCTCAGTGCAGTTGCTTTGCATTCCAGCAACTCTTCAGTTTGCACCAGCTCACTGAGTTTTTCTTTACGTCTCCTTCTCAAGACATTGGACTTGGGTCCAGGTTCAGGCACACGGTTAGCTGGAAGCGCTGTCGCTGGTGGAGCACAGAAACTGCTGATAGACATCTGCGTTTTGCGGCTAGCTGCACTTTTGTGGCTAGCTCCAGTCATATGGGACTTCAAGGCGTTTATGCCCATCGAGGCTACGCTCATCTTTTTTTTACAAAATGTACAATAAGCCTCGCGGTTATTCTCGGCGACAGGCCTCAGCCATTCTTGAAAATCAGGCATCTCCAACCAGGAGTCCGAAAACTTGCATTTACCCATTGTTCTCACGGTCTCGCGGCAACTTACTCGAACACACAGACTCAAAGCAGCCGCGCATGCGCACAAGATAGGCCTAGCCGTTAAGGCTGTTGTAACCTGACACTCTAAATTTGTGCGAAGCAGTTTCCGAATCCTCCGCGGTGAGGAAAACAAATATTAGTCATACATACTTTTTGCTGTCAAATTATTTAAAGCTAGAATAACAGCAAAAAAAATAATACCTAATCAAATCGCTTTCAAGACTTTTTAATACTTTTCAAGACCCTTAATTTTCCCAAATTTGATTTATCAACTTTTAATAACTTTCAAGACCCCGCGGACACTCTGTAAAGTTCATTCAAAGTTCATTAGCAGGATTTTGGATTCTGGACCTGCCTCCAGAAACAGTCCTGAAGTGTGGTGCAAATCAGGCTGATCTGTGCAGGACTGAGCAGAATTGGGGCTGAGAAGTAGCAGTGCAAAAGTGGCATTAGACAGACTGATATATTAGTACTGCCAATATTACAGGCCGGTATAGACTTAAGGGGACAACTATACCATTATGCACTGATATAATCACTGGGCACAAGCTCTGTCTTTACTTGCAAAATGATATAATTGTACAATGCATCCAGCAGAGGGCACATGTGGACTACTTGCAAGTCATGGCCTTTCACTTTCAGCACAGCCGAAGCAGCGAACAACTAAATAATGTGTAGCATATTTTGCTGAACAGTGTATGGTAAGTTTACTGTAACTGATCTGTAAAATAAATAAAACAAATCTACAATACAATCTCTTTAATCCTTCATCCTGCTTGTCATGTTTAGATAAATTACAGTTTTTCCCATTATACAAGCGGGGTGCCCAGCCCATCAACAGAAATGAGCACCTCACCTACCAAACTGAATTGTCGATGCTGACTGACTGAATAAAGTTTGAAAAAAAAAAAAAAAAAAACTCTGCAGCGTGAGCTGAACAGAGCGAGGGGGGCGGAGGAAGAAAAGCAGTGTTTTCAAAGCAAAATAAGTACATTTTACAAATGACCGACGCAGCGAAAACTGTTCGACCCAAGTCCTCCACAGTGTGGGAGAACTTCACAAAGATAAAAAATGAGAAACATGTCGCTTTGAAAATCGCCGACACGACACGGGGGAACCACGGAGATGAAACGTAAACATGTCGGAGTCACGAGGAGCTGCAGCTGATATGTCTCACTCCCAACTCATGTTGCAGGTGAGTCTCTACAATTTAACATTGTTCTGTTTCCAAGAGAGAACACGTAACGTCAGTCTGTCTGTAGCTGAAGCTGCTTGTTTCTTATCTGATTAATGACGGTGATGAAGAATGTGTTACTTTTTATTTAATTTAATTGGTACAAGCAGTGTTTAAATGTGATTTATAAATAAATCTAACACAAAGATAATTTAATGATTAAGCTTCAACTTTTACTTCGCTGGCAAAGGAGACGATACTGCAGTATGGCAGGGTGAATTGCATTTAAACAGGAATTAAAGTAATTTATTACATCTACTCAAATGTGTGTAATTAAGTATTTTATGTGTGTGTGTTTAATTGCTCTTTTAGCTACTTTTGCCTGAACCTAACACTGTAAGTGAAACAAGGCATTTCTTGAGTTGCTGTAAATTATGCTATAATACATATTTACTCATTCCAGAAAACAACAACAAACAGAAACAGCCTTCATGATGGACAGACACCATGGACACCACAGCAGCAGTTGTCTTCACTGAAAGCATCCTGAACATGATCATCACTGACATGAGGCCTCTGTCGATGGTTGAAGACGAAGGCTTCACTACAATGATCCACACTTTTAATCCAAGTTACAATAATCCACACTTTTAATCCAGGTTACAATGATCCACACTTTTAATCCAAGTTACAATAATCCACACTTTTAATCCAGGTTACAATAATCCACACTTTTAATCCAGGTTACAATATTCCACACTTTTAATCCAGGTTACACTCTTCCCTCAAGGACACATTTTACAAAGTAGCTACATATTGTGTAGGTATAAAGACACATTTGTAAATATTTTTGTGTACATTTATTTTTTTAAGCTATGTGACTAACTTATTTTTTATTATTCAATATTTTACCAACAGAATAGTCAAATAGCAACCTGTTTTTTATGTGAATTGCTATGTCAGTCAAATGTTCAATTTTGGAATAAAGGGGTGGAAATAAAAACTTTTTTTTTTTGGCAGATTCATCGATTAATCGAAAAAATAATTGACGGATGAATTGATTATTGAAATAATCGTTAGTTGCAGCCCTACATTTGATAACTTTACGGTGATTATAGAGAAATGACTGACATCATTGTTGCAGTATGGCAACACTGACGGGAGCTCCGCTTTGACCAATCTTGTTTTGTTCTTGTTGTTTTTGTTTTAACAATTTTTTTGTGCCTACATTGCACTCCAGCCTCCTTCCAGCTGTGGCCTGTCATGGCGGCCGTCTCCATGATCCTCCATCTGCCCGCACGGACGGAACACTGCAGACCCGTTGGGCTCGGCGGGGAAACCCCAAATGTTCTGTGTCTGCTGGACCCGGTTCTGGAGAGCAGTCGTCATCCATTCCCGCGGACGTTATTAGCATCATGCTGCTAACAGGACCTGCTAACGCTGCTAACAAGACCACACCACTAACCGAACCTCATTGCTAACAGTACCATGGTGTTAACAGGAACATGTTGCTAAGATAACCTCACTGCCAATAGGACCATGCTGCTGTAGATGTATTTCACCTTTGGCACCTTGTCTTTGTATTTTTTTTTTTTGCATGCTTTGGTATTTCTTCTTGTTTTTTTGTTTTTTGGAGGGACAAGTCGAGACAGTTCTTCTCATCCTCAGCACTTCATATGTTGACCTTGTGTTGACTTGCATATGACAAACCAAACCCAATAGCAGAGGATAGATAATGTGAATGCAAGTTAGGAAGACTGTTTCAAGACTTCAAGTGTTAAAACAGGTTTAAAAGTAGCTGTTTACTTAAGATTCTTGGGGGGGGGGGACACACAAAGATAAAAAAAAAAAAAGTTCAGCCATTATAGCAGCTATCGGCATTAGCCTGCCCCTCCCATTATTATTATCAGCAATAGCCAAAATTTCTATATTGGTCGGGCTGTAGTGGACACACATCCTACATCCCAGCATCCATCAATATGTGCAGCATCAGACTCATCATCAAGCTCAAATTATTACAGAGTGGCTGGAGGAGCCTGCAGCCATAACACAGCTGTCTGTTGTTTTGAATATCAGACAAAGAGGTCTGGTTCTTTTAATCATCTATACAAAATTTGAGCAAGAACAATGCTAATGCTAAAAAATGCTGTGCAAGTTTTTCAAAGCTTGCTAAATGGTATGGTATGGTATAAAGTTTATTCATTTTAAAAAAGTACAAAACAATTCCATAACAATATAAAAAAAAGATAAAAAAGATTTAAAATGAAAGGCAGCAGAAAGAAGAAAAAATCTTATTATATCTGCCCCTTTTTTCAAACAATTATTTCAATCATAATAATTTTCAAGTAACAGAACAAAATTAATAACTCTTTCTAATTTTCCTAATTTTTCTAATTCTAATACAAAACACACACGAAGCTACTTCATATATACTTTTTTAACAATTCAGCTTTGATCTTTTTCTTAAATGTACACATTGACTTGGCATTTTTTACATCACTCTCTAGACCATTCCACAATCCAACTCCTTGGATTGAGGTAGACCTTCCCTTCAGACTAGTTCTGAATTTTGGTTTGACAAATATTTCTATCCCCTTAAGATTATAACAACTTTGTCTTTTAACAAAATTTATTTGGATATTTAATGGTAATGTGTTATTTTGAGCCCTATATATAACTGATAAAATACTATTATCTACCAAATCATGGAACTTTAATAACTTCAGTTGATAAAATAATATGCTTGATGGGTGACTGTAATGCTTTCTGGTGATAATTCTTACTGCTTTTTTTCTGTAAAATAAAAATAGGCTTTGTAAATGTTTTACATGCTTTCCCCCAAACATCAATGCAATAGATTAAATGTGGAACAATGATTGTGTTATACAACATGTACAGAGCTTTATCATTTAATAATTCCCTGACTTTGTATAGTACTGCAATAGATTTAGCTATTTTTGTTCTTACAGAATTTATGTGATTTTTCCATGTTAGCTGTTCATCAATGATTACACCCAAAAATTTCATCTCATTAACTCTACAAATCTCAACACCCTCAATTTTAAATGGGTCGTCAACAGTTCTCTTTTCGTTACTAAATATCATGTATTTAGTTTTATCTAAATTTAATGATAATTTATTAATTTTAAACCAAGTTTGTATTTTATCAAATTCTGTCTTCATCAATTCCAACATCTGTTTTACATCTTTACTCAAACAAAAAAATGTGGTGTCATCTGCAAAAAGGACTCATTTGAGGAGTCCTGATACATTCACTAAGTCATTCACATATAAAATAAATAACTTTGGTCCAAGTACAGAGCCTTGAGGAACTCCACAAGTGATATTGCACAGGTCAGATCTTACACCATTTATTTGTACAAACTGTTTCCTATCTTTTAAATAGCTAGATACCCCGTGTAATGCTGGTCCTCTTATACCATATTTATTTAATTTTTTAAGGAGAATATTGTGGTCAATAGTATCGAATGTTTTTTTTTAAATCAACAAAAATACTAACAATACTGTTTTTGATCGACAGCAGTAGTTATTTGTTCTATTATTTCCATGAGAGCCATTGATGTAGAATTTTTTGCTCTAAACCCATACTGGCTACTAATTAGAATGTTTTGTTTAGTAATAAATTTATCTAATCTGGTCACAAATAGTTTTTCTAGAATTTTTGAAAACTGTGGTAATAAGGATATTGGTCTATAATTATTGAACACACATTTATCACCATTTTTAAAGAGAGGAACTACCTTTGCTACTTTCATATTGTCTGGAAATATTCCTTTTGAAAATGATAAATTACAAATATATGTAAACGGCTCGATAACATAACTCAGTATGTCCTTTACAAACATCATATCCATGTCCACCCAGTCTTTTGATTTCTTATCTGTAAGATTTTTTACTACATTCATTATTTCTTCTTTGTCAGTTCCATTAAGAAAAATACTGTTGTCACAACCTATAACTGAATGGTTCACATTATTGTCTACTTTTGGTATTTTAGCTGCAAGGCTTGATCCAACGTTCACAAAATAATGATTAAATCCATTTACAATTTCATTTTCATCATGGATTTCATTGTCATCCTTCAAAAAATATTGTGAAATACCTGTTTTTGCTTTATGACTTTTTAGAACACTATTTATTACTCGCCATGTAGCTTTCATATCATCACATCACCATTACTTTTATTTAATAAATCACTATAATATTCCTTCTTGTGTTTCCTTATAATCGCTACTAATTTATTTTTATACTTCTTATATTTCTCTTCAGCCTCTTGTGTTCTCAATTTCAAGAAACATACAAATAATTATTTTTTTTACAAGCACTTCTCAACCCTTTCGTCATCCATGGTTGGTCAACAACATTTCTCTTTGTATAATTATTTTGCACACAATTCTTTTCATACAGAGCTCCATAAATAATAACATAACAAAAACACAATCAAATCTAAACGTGTTGTAATAAACTATTAGTTTGGGAGTCACTTGTAGATGTGCAACAGAATAATATTTATGTTTAGAACTTTAAAACAAACAAAAAAATAAATAGAAAAAAAAAAAAGACATGTGTGAGCCACACAAAAACTGTAAAAATACGGTTAAAAATATAGGATAAAAAATTTAAAGTGCCAACAAAATTGAAACAATGATGCTGGATCCTTGGGGATCATCCACCACGCACAGAGCCAGGCCCGGCGAACATGTTGTGATGAAACGTTTCATTCAGCACGTACACCCCACAAGTCGACAAATCACAATGCTGCTCCACCATGTCTCCTTACCGTCATTAAAAGGTCCCGTGTGACAACAAGTACACTATAACCTGAGTCGTTTCGAAAGCCCGAGGGCTAAATAATAATATATATATATTTTTTTTTTTCTTTTTTTTTTTTAAACAACAACTGCTGAACAACATGGACAGAAGCTAACAGGCTAACAGAGAACTAACTGCTCAGGTACAAGCGGTCATCGTGGACATGAGAAATAAATGTTAGCACCAAAATGAAAACAAGTCAAGAAACGAACTACTGAAAAAAGCCTTTTGACTACAAAAAGTCGACGACTACCGATCATTTCCCGACATGAGCAGCTTTACGCTAGCACATGCTAGTAAAATCATGTCAACATGGTGAGTGGAGAGCACTGGTGAACGGTAATAAATCTGATTACATTGTATTTTCACATACATGCATCGATTTTTAAAATGCTTATTTAAATATTGAGAATCAGAAAAAACGGCGCTCGGATCTTAAAGAGGACTTTTAGGCGAATAGTCCAGCAGCAGATTCTGCTCATAAGTTAGCGATTAGCTTGTTGTGTGCTAAAGGCTAAATATAGCTCACCGTGCAGAACTGCTGGCAGTACTCCGAGGAGGACTGGACTGCAGAACCGGTACCGTCTCTCAGCGCAGCTTGTAAGTCTTCCAACCGTTTCCTGAGTTCCACGGTCGTTTCACGAATACTGTCCACAGGACAAGAGTCCTGCTCGGCCTCCTCATCCGCCATCTCCTCACCCTACTCCGGCGCGTACTACTCGAACGTCATGACGTCACGGTAACGTGTGACGCCAAGATTTGGTATTACAAAAGAAAAAAATCAATTCAATTAATTAAGTTTATTTAATTCACAACAGAAGCCGTCTCAGGACATTGGACATAAGCATTCACGTACATAAAAATCAGTTATAACAATATTTATCTAATGAGCCAGCAGAATGATTCGAGTTTTCAATTCGTCGCAGTCTCCCATCCTAAGCGAGTACAGAAGTATATTAGTGACATTTAAAGAAAATCCCCGTGAGGGACTAAGTTCTTCTTCAGATGTAATTATAAAATTCAATAACTTCCTGTAAAGTTGTCAGTTTTTATAAGAGAGTTTAGCATGGAACATGTAGAAGTGATATAATCTACATTTTTGTACTGGGTATACTGTGTTTAAAAACCAAAGTACACCAGTCAGTGTAATCGTCAATTTATTTTGATTTTTAAGCGTATTGAACATTTCAAAATTGATCGTTATCTTTATCTTTTTGTCAGTTCAGAATAAAGGGACGAGACAGCCCCTGGTTTACTCCAGAGCTAGCTGACCTCCTGCACAGGAGAGATCATCTTTGGGCTGCAGCGAGAAAATCTGACTCAGACAATGATTGGTTGAGTTTTCGACAGATGAGGAATAAATGTACAACTGCCGTCAAAGCAGCAAAACACAACTATTTCTTATCTCAGACAAAAAAAAAAAAAAACAACTAAATGACCCTAACAGATTCTGGAAAACCATCAAATCTCTCTCAGGCACCCCCCAATCATCTGACCTCCCATCACAACTTCTCATTAACTCTGTTCCTGTGTCAAATAAGCACGAGATCCTGAACTGTTTCAACAAACGTTTTGTTGCTTCTATTTCTTTATTTGACACAGTTACTAATGGAAAATCAGCCACTTCACTTAATAACCAAACTTCTACAAATCAAATCCCTCCTACAAGTCAATCCTCAGCTAATCACACCTTCTCTTTTTCTCCATTCTCAGTCAGTGAGGTTAATAAACTGTTAAAAGATCTTGATCCTAAAAAATCTGCAGGACCAGATGAACTTCCACCTTATTTTTTAAGGCTCGCTGCTCATATCATCACAGTCCCTGTGACCCACATCTTTAATCTCTCCATAAACCAAAACTCCATCCCAGACGCTTGGAAAACAGCCTTTGTTCTTCCTTTGCTGAAGGGAGGTGACCCCACCTCACTAAACAACTATCGACCAATTTCTAAACTCTGCATTTTAGCCAAGGTTCTAGAAAAACTGATAAACTCTCAAATCAAAAATTACCTGGACTCATTTAACATCTTACCTCGCCTTCAATCTGGTTTCAGGAAACAACACAGCACAACCACTGCTTCACTGAAGGTTCTTAATGACATTGTTGAAGCACTGGATGCTAAGGATTATTGTGCTGCACTTTTCTTAGACCTGTCTAAAGCTTTTGACACTGTGGATCATAACATCTTGTGTCATAAGCTCTCAGAAATCGGTTTCTCAGAACACACCATTGGTTGGTTCTCTAACTATCTCTCAGACCGCAGGCAATGTGTTCAACGTAATGGTACTTCCTCCAGTTATTTAACAGTCAACAATGGTGTAGCACAAGGTTCAGTCTTAGGACCCACCCTCTTTACAATCTACATACATAATGTAGGTAAAAACATCCCTAGTGCATCCATACATTTCTATGCTGTTGACACAGTTGTCTATTGTTGAGCTAAAACTGTTGATAAGGCTTTCCAGCTTTTGAAATCTGCATTCAACAACATCCAGACAGATTTGTTCTGCCTCAAACTTGTCCTAAATGCCGACAAAACCAAAGGGACGCTTTTTTCAAATAGGAAGTTGGTCCCAGCTGCTCTTCCTCCGATTTTATCCTCAAATGGTGTTCCGATTGAGTTTGTTGATTCCTATAAATATTTGGGGATCTTGGTCGACTCGCATCTCTCTTTTAAGCTTCATGTGGAAAACTTGGTAAAGAAACTGAAAGTTAAACTGGGTTTCTTTTTCAGAAACAGATCCTGTCTAAACCTAAATGCTAGAAAACGCCTTGTATTTGTGACTTTCCTTCCCTCCATTGATTACAATTCAATTCAGTTTATTTATATAGCGCCAAATCACAACAAAATTGTCTCAGGGCACTTTACAGAAACATTCACATACATAAAAGCCAATTAGTAAAGTTCTCTATCTAAGGAATCCAGCAGACAAGATGAATCTTGCCTTCGTTGCAGTCTCCCATCCTGAGCAAGCACAGTGGCAACAGTGGAAAGGAAAAACTCTCTTTTAAAAGGAAGAAACCTCCAGCAGAACCAAGCTCAGGACAAGCGGCCATCTACTTTGACAGGCTGGTTGAGAGGACAGGAAAGAGAGACAAACGAACACAGAATGGTAGGTCCAGGTATAGGTCCAGGTGTATCTGAAAGACAAAAAAACACATGTTAAGGATAGAAAAAATAATTACAAATACAAAACAGGTTGAGCAGAGTAAGTAAAGACAGAAGTAGAGTGAAAATTGTGGTCAGTTTGTCCTCCAGCAGTCCAAGCCTATAGCAGCATAACTAAGGGACAGCTCAGGAAACCCAAGCTGACCCTGTCATAACGCGGGGAACCTAGATTTGTACGAGACCATAAAGGACAAAATACGGTTTAGAAAAAGATTACAGTGTTTATTATATACAGTGCTATTTACAGGTGGTCCTCTCTTCGGAAGATCCTGGGAAAAGGAGTTGGTTCAGTGAAGGTCCACTTGTAGGATTGTACACAGAGAATGAACGCTTGTATCTCTCTTACAGATGGAAGCGCCGGTGCTAAACACGGATAGGCAGGTGAACTGGCGTGTGGTTGGAAGGCGAGGCACAGGGAGCAGGAACCAGAGACAACGGGGGTTCCAGAACAGGACAGGACTTGAGGAAGCAGGATGACAAAATGGGTACAATGCTCCAGCGATGAGTCACACTGGACTGCAGCCTTAAATAGTAGAGGAGTCTCTTGGGTGGATGGACGACAGCTGGTGGTAATCAGCGGCCATCTTGGAGGAGGAGCTGCAGGCAGTGGGACTCTTACAGTACCCCCCCTCCCCAAGAGTCGCCCCCAGGCGACCTGAGGCGCTTCTCAGGGTGAGCGCTGAAGAATGCCGTGATGAGGCTTGGGTCTAAGATAAAAGACCGAGGGATCCATGATCTTTCTTCAGGTCCATAACCCTCCTAGTCCACTAGGTATTGGAAACCCCACCCTCGGCGTCGCACGTCCAGGATGGTCCTGACACCGAAGGCCGGGTGGTTGTCAATTAACCGGGCGGGTGGAGGGAGGTCGGCCGGAGGGCACAAGGGATTCACTGTTACAGGTTTAATCTGATAGATGTGGAAGGTTGGATGGATCTTCATCGAGCTGGGGAGTTGAAGACGTACGGCAGAGGGATTATGATTTTAATGATGGGAAATGGACCGATGAACCGGGGCGCCAACTTCCTGGGTGTGTCCTTGAGGTGGATGTCCCTGGTGGAAAGCCACACCCTTTGACCCACCTGGTAAGATGGAGCTGGGGCACGGTGACGATTAGCAAATCTCTTGTTTTGGGCTGCAGTCCGTGTAAGTGCTGCCTTAGCTTGTCGCCAGATTCGTCGACATCGGCGAAAATGGTGTTGAACCGATGGAACAGAAACGTTGGTCTCTTGGCTGGGGAACAAGGGAGGGATATAGCCAATGGAGACCTTGAAAGGGGACATACCTGTGACTGATGACTTATGGGTGTTATGGGCATACTCCACCCACACCAGGTGCTGGCTCCAGGCCGAGGGGTTTCTCTCGACGATGCAACAAAGAGTGGTCTCCAGTTCCTGATTACAGCGCTCAGCCTGGCCATTAGATTGCGGATGGTACCCTGATGTGAGACTGGAGGATGCCCCTAAAGTTTTGCAGAAGGCTCGCCAGACCTGGGAAACAAATTGTGGACCACGGTCCGAGACCACATCAGAGGGTATACCATGTATTCTGAAGACGTGCTGAATCAACAACTGGGTGGTCTCAAATGCAGATGGCAGCTTAGACAGGGGAACAAAATGAGCCACTTTGGAGGACCTGTCGATGATGGTTAAGATGGTGGTGTTTCCCTCGCTGGAGGGTAGACCCGTGATGAAGTCCACCGAGATGTGAGACCAGGGACGGCTAGGAGTGGGCAGAGGTTGTAGCAGGCCGGCAGGAGGTTGGTTACCGGTCTTATTGCGTGCACAGGTGGGGCAGGCTGCTACGAACCCTTTCACATCTTCGGCGAGGGTGGGCCACCAGAAATGTCTCCTTGTAAGAGAGAGCATGCGAGAAGTGCCAGGGTTACAAGAAAACTTGTGGGTGTGTATCCAATTCAGTACCTTAGCCCTTGAGTTGAGAGTTTAATAAAATGTTGTTTTTCTGACTATTTAACCTGTGATATAAAGAGTTTTTGGTGCATGTTGTTGTGAGTCACCCAGAGGACTGAAGAGGAGGCTTGGCCCGCCTCCTCCCGCACGCTATCTTGAGGTTTTCTCACCCTAGCTTCTCACGCTCTTGCGCTATCTAGAGGTTTTTAAGCTTCTCACGCTCTCACGCTATCTCGAGGGTTTTCACAGACTTTAAGTCCAGGTGGGCATGTTTTGTTTACTGGGAGATGTTCCCACGTAATGCAGAGAGTATTAAAGTGTAACACTCAGAATAAGAGCTGGAGTCTGCTGTGGATCCTGATCCGATGCCCAGCCAATTGATGTTACCTTTCTACTCGGACTGAAAAGGCTCCCCAGTCGGTGTCACGGTAAGGGGCTTTACATCAGTACTTAATGTACTTGTGCTTTGCTTCGCTGTATCTGTGGCAGTTTAATAAATTACACTTATTATTCTAGCAGAAACAGCCTGTGAGTGTTTATTCATTGCTCCGATCATTCCCCGAACCTGTACTTTGTTTAAAATAATTTCATAAAACATTTTCTGGCGTCATGAATAGGATATCAGGGAGGCTGAGCAATGTTGAAAACAAAAAAGGAAAAAGAGATTAAAGTTGAGAAAAATGTTGTACCGGGATGGGAAGAAGCCCCATTCCAGTTGTTAGCGTTGTGTTTGAGAGGTGGAGGGCGGCACCCCGAGCCTTGGAACGATTCTCTGAAAGCAGATAGTCCGGGTGATGTTTTGATCGCGTTGCGGGCAAGAGAGGTCAGAAAGACAGGGCTACAGTGTCGCATGTGAGTGTGTGCAACTGCTTGGAAAATACTGCATGGGGAGAATCAGGCAGAAAAATAACACAAGCATTGAATCAGAAACAGGCGCTCGAGGAGGCGCGAGAAACCTATTCAGAGATGAAGAATCAGAAGCAGGTGCTCGAGGAGGCGCGAGAAACCTATTCAGAGACAAAGAATCAGAAGCAGGCGCTCGAGGAGGCGCGAGCTGAACAGAATGACTGATGTGGCTTTTGTTGCTCATTTGGGAACTGGATGGGATCCGTCGAGTTGGGACGGTAACATCTGGGGAGACGAGGAGGTTGCTTACTTGTCTAAATATATATAAACAACAGACTGCACAACCCACAGATGCTTGGGTAGCTAGGCTGTTGGATAAAGGTGGAGGTCAGATAGGAGTGAATTCAGCGTATCGACAGGGAGTCAGAGCTTTGCAAGACTCGAGACCTTTGTTTGAAGTTTATGCAGAGGCAGTCTGACAGATGTTTCCTGGAGCATCGGATTGGCCTGATTTACAGAGGCATTGGGTGACCTTAGGGGGATGCGAGCAGAGATTGGTTCGACTGTGTCTAAGGAATGCGTGGGCTATGCGTTGGGTAGTAGATTATCAAGTGCATGTTGTTTCAATGACTGATGTTCAAAGCCGAGTGTTGAAACTGGGTGCACTCGGAGATTGGAACACAGAGAGAAACACAGAGCTGAAAACCGTGAAAAAACATTTAGTCAACCCATGGGTCATGGGCCGAGAAGGGACGGCCGGAATAACATGCAGGGACCTACTCGTTCTGCTTTCTGGAGGGCATTAATACATGCAGGAGTTCCTCCAGCTGAGATGGATGGTGTGTCAGCACAAGAGCTGAGGGCTAGATGCCATTATTTGGATTAAAAGAGCCAAAAGTAGAAGGTCCAGAAGTTGACATCAACCTTCTGAAAGCAGATATTGTCAACATTGAACATCAAAGGTCCAAAATTAGAGAGCCCAGATTTTGACGTTAAATTAAAAGGCCCCAAACTTGAAGGTGATATTGATGTTAAAATGCCTAAAGCCAAGATGATTGAAGGGAAAAAGGGTGGATTTGAAATGTCTAAAATAAAATGTCATCAGAGCACTTAAAGGGGATGTGTTAAGCTGGTTGCTTTGAAGGAAGTGCATCATAAGTTGTTTCATATTTAAAGTAAAAGTTCAGCTTTTTTCAAGAGGGGTTCTGTGGAAAAAGTTATGAACAAGTAATATCTTACCTGCTGCACATAGGCTTTAGAACAACCTCAGTTTGGAGAAACTGATGAGCTAAATAGTCTGAGTGGGGCCAAGACCAGAAGAAGGATTTCTTTTTTAATAAATAAAAGTTAATTGCTGACACTTTTGCATGAAGTGGTTATGTATGAAGAATTGTCTGATTATTTGTAGAACAAAACAGATGACATAAAAACTGCAATACAGCAATGTGAAGCATGTCAGCATCAGAAAAGAGGGTCACCACAGCATGTGCAGGGACAAATACACAAAAGAAAGGGACCAGGTCAGATCTGGCAGATGGATTTCATTGGCCCTTTACCAATGTCACAGGAGTGTAGATATGTATGTACGGCTGTAGATACATATTCAGGTGTGTTGGTGACTCATCCTTGTAAATATGCAAATCAGACATCTACTTTAAAATGTCTTAGTATGATGGAATCATTTTATGGGGTTCCCCTTCAGATACAAACAGATAATGGGACCCATTTTACTGGAAAACAAGTGAAAGACTGGTCAGCTGAAAAACATGTTGAATGGATTTATCACATTCCTTATCATCCACAAGCTGCTGGGCTGATTGAGAGAATGAATGAACTGTTAAAAGAAATGCTGAGAAAATTAAATGACAAACATGATTTGACTAACTGGAAAGTAAATTTGTTGCAGGCTGTGTTTTAATTGAATAACAGACCCATTGCACCAGACACCACTCCTCTAAATCAAATGATACTCCAGAAAAAGAACCAATCAGAATGTAGAAAATTGATGACAGAGCAGAGCTGCCTGTCAGAGCAACTCCTGGATCTGCTGGACTAGATCTGAGGACTCTAGAGCCAGTGACATTGATTTCAGGTCAAATTCAAGTTATAAAAATTGGTCTGGGTCTGCAATGTCCTAAATGCAGGGGAAGAAAAATGGGTGAATGTACCTGTAAACAAATGCTACCTGATAGAAAACTAATGATCTTTTCTTTATCTTTAAGCAGTTTTTCTTGTTTCTACAGCTTGATGTTTCCTTGGTCTTTGCTGACTGGACAATCGGGGCTGCCCAGGAGCCAACATGGGAGAAGCTGGTGGCAGGCGCCCGTCAGATGGGAGTGCAAGCTGTGGGAGTGCAAGCTGTTGGGGCATCAGGTTCCTTGTCGTGGGTGCCATGGTGTTCCTGGTCGACCTCTCCTCAGACAAAGTAACTTCACATGTTTGAAACACAAAAAGCTGTCTGATAGGGCACAACTGACTGTCCTATGTACAAGTGTCGGGCATGCTACAACAGGAAAACCATCCCAGTGATACCTAAGGGATGTCAGATTAGAATTTATGTGGAAACCCCACTGTGTAACATGTATAAGAATGGTACATGTAAACCGGATAAAAAAAATGGAACAAAGTTTGACTTTACTGCCAATTAAACAAAGGAGAAGGAAACATGCTTCGTTGGCAGTTACCCAAATTGGAGTCTGGATGCCCTCAGTAGTCATGACTCAAGAAGAAACGGCCAAAATACTGCTAAAAGAAATAAAATGGCAGTTGAAGATGTGGGGTAACACTGAAGAAGTACTCCAAAACATAACCCAGGTGCTGAACTGGACCACGTGTACCCTGCAAACCACACATACACAGCTGCAGAAGGAGCGTTTCCAAAGGGTGGTGACCACATCCAATCACCACGAGTGGAGAAAGCTGTGGAACATTTCTAGTACATATTGGGTAGTTATAAAACCTGAATTGACAAAGTGTACTGAATATATGTGTGAAGGTTATTGGGTTCAGTATCTTGTAAGTGACATAACTACAGTATGCAGGTATCATGTGTTACCTGTAATAACTGTACAAGGATATTGTTTTTTGAAAATACAAGGTGAATGGTTTGAGCCACAGACAAATCTCATCTATGACATGCAACTATGCGGGACGGCTGATAAAGGAGTGGTATGTATGCTGCAAACAGGTCATGTTAAACCATGTTTAACCAAAGACGAGGTATTGTGTGATTGGACTCATGAACGAGCTAGAGACATGCTGTGGCAAATCGGCCCACACACTTTGTGCTTAGCAACAATAAAGAGTCATCCTCAATTACCTAAGAAACCTTTTTCTGGATGTGTGTATGGTGTGTACTTGTGGAGTTGGAACAACCAGACTTATCAATTAACCAATTACAGTTCATCCACTCGCCTAACAGAGGTACAGTGGCAAACTTTGCACGTGCCCTGGCGAGTCTCCCTGGACCATTTAAAATGCGCATTGAATGAGTCCACGGAGCTAAAACATCTGATTGAGTCTCATAAGTCTAACGTGTCCGATTTGACGGTGTCCACTTTCATCACACAAGGAAAAGTATTACATGCGGTTAAACTAATAGAGCAAGCGTCGGCTCACCATTGGTGGGATATATTCACGGGAATGTCATCTACGGTGCAAATATATGCAGTATCTCCTTTGCTTGTTTTGATATTATGTATTACCATATTAACATTATGTAACCTGGGCACTTGTTTCTATATTAAAAGGGTGAAAAGAAGAATAACTAGTTTGATTTATAACACTGCTTTTTAATTTTAATTTTAATTTAAATTTATTTATTCATTTCAAATTAAAAACACAATAACAATTTCAAAACAAGAGAGTAAAATACAAAACATAAAATGAAAGGCAGCAGAAGAAGAAAAAAAATCTTATTATTTCTGCCCCTTCTTAAAAAAATCAATTCAAACAATCAATTCAAACAATAATCATCTATAAATAATACAACAAAATTACATAACTGATCACAATTTTTCCATTTATATTTCGTTTGATATTAACTAACTTAAATCTATATGTATCTATTCAACAATATGTTCTTAATCTTTTTCTTAAATATAAACATTGACTTTGATTTTTTTACATCATCATCCAAACTATTCCAAAAACCTATTCCCTGTACTGAAGTAGACCTACCCCTTAAACTAGTCCTATACTTTGGTTTCACAAAAATATCTGTTCCCTTTAGATAATGACAACTTTTCCTTTTCACAAAATATGCTTGAATGTTCGAGGGTAGAATATAATTCTGAGCTTTATACATAAGTAAGAGAATATTATAATCCACCAGATCATAAAACTTAAGTAATTTCAATTTATAAAATAAAGTAGTTGTAGGATGACAGTAATGTTTTCTTGTTATAATTCTTATAGCTCTTTTCTGTAACACAAAAATAGGCTTAGTTATAGTTTTACAAGCTGTTCCCCAAACATATACACAGTAAATTAAACGCGGGACTATAAAAGTATTATACAGCAAACACAAAGCATTATCTGTTAGGAGTGCGCGGGGAACCCAGATGATATGAGACCCAGAACGAGGCAGACACAGGGGAAATACAAAAGAACAGTGTTTATTATTTACAGTGGTTAAATGACATCCACAGGCTGCTGGTCTGAGGCTCCTGGAAAGAGG
>NC_056509.1:14798196-14807098 GCF_014905685.2 Nematolebias whitei
ACCACCTGCCCGATGGCCGTGGTTTATCAAGTCGTTAGCCAAGAGCCAATGTCAGATCACGGATCCAACTAGCGCCTCTATTTCCACCGCAGCCCAGCGACCTCCAGACGTCCGACTCCAGGAAATCAGACACTGCAGCCCCAGACTCTCCCAGGATCCACGGCGGTAACTCGGCTCAGAACAGGAACGCGGATCTAATGGTGACTGTCTCCCACACCGCCGCACTTCCTCACAACAGCAGTAGCCCCAGACTCGACAGCCGAAAGCCGACACAGCACCCAGGTCCACCAGGCCCTCGCAGGCAGGCCGTCAACCAGCAGCCACCTCCCACAGACCCGACGCCAGAAGATCGGCCTCACGGCTTCAACAGTCCTCAGAGCCAACGACACGACACCGCATCACCCCCGAGCAATGAAAGCGTGTCGATAATCAGCTATATTAATTTGGCCCATTAGATTTTGAATTGGTTGTTTGAAAAATGTATAGCTCCCGTGCAGCGCAGCGCAGCGCTCATCCGCTCCATCCGCGAGCAATGTGAATAATGAAACTAGCAATTGAAATCAGAGATCATTGGTTTGGCGGAGAACGAACCGTCATCAAAGTTGACTCCATGGTCCACCCTGACACGTTAATAATTGATTATTGGGTAAGTGGTGATAGAATTTACCATCATTTTGAACACAATGGCTCTCACCTTGATTTCTTACATTTAGTGATAGAAACTATGGAACAATGGACAAATGTTTTTGATCGACTGCCTTATGAAGTCAGGGGGGAAAATCTTCAAAATTAGTCAGAAAACCAAAGGGGGGAATGAATAAAGAATTCAATAAAATGTTGTTTTTCTGCCTATTTAACTTGTGATATAAAGTGTTTAAAATGTTTTTCTGACTATTTAACCTGTGATATAAAATGTTTTTGGTAAGGGCAAAATTAGCCAGAAACCCAAAGGGTAGAATGAGTTGAGAGTTTAATAAAATGTTGTTTTTCTGACTATTTAACCTGTGATATAAAGAGTTTTTGGTGAATGTTGTTGTGAGTCACCCAGAGGCCTGAGGAGGAGGCTTGGCCCGCCTCCTCCCGCACGCTATCTTGAGGTTTTCTCACCCTAGCTTCTCACGCTCTCGCGCTATCTAGAGGTTTTTAAGCTTCTCACGCTCTCACGCTATCTCGAGGGTTTTCACAGACTTTAAGTCCAGGTGGGCATGTTTTGTTTACTGGGAGATGTTCCCACGTAATGCAGAGAGTATTAAAGTGTAACACTCAGAATAAGAGCTGGAGTCTGCTGTGGATCCTGATCCGATGCCCAGCCAATTGATGTTACCTTTCTACTCGGACTGAAACGGCTCCCCAGTCAGTGTCATGGTGAGGGGCTTTACATCAATGTTTGATTTGTACTGAATGTACTTGTGCTTTGCTTCGCTGTATCTGTGGCAGTTTAATAAATGACACTTATTATTCTAGCAGAAACAGCCTGTGAGTGTTTATTCATTGCTCCGATCATTCCCCGAACCTGTACTTTGTTTAAGATAATTTCATAAAACAGCCCTCATAACAGAGGGGACGAAGAGGGTCCTGGTAGGTACGGTACCAGGGTGAGGTTCATCCTTTTGAGCCTCTCGTACCTCCTTCTCAATGTCCCATGTAAGGGCCCCCACAACACAAACCGAGGGGATGATGTTCTCCTCAATCTCAGAACTGTCTGGGGATGAAAACTGCAGGGAGAGGGCATCAGGTTTAACATTCTTTGAACCGAGTCTGAAGGTTAGAATATAGTTAAAGTGGTTAAAAAAACAAAGACCAGCGTGCTTGTCTGGGAGTCAATCTCTTTGCGTCCCTGAGGTATGTAAGATTCTTGTGGTCAGTCCATATAAGAAAAGGGGTTATCGTGCCTTCCAGCCAGTGACGCCACTCTTCTAACGCCAACTTAATGGCCAGAAGCTCTCGATTTCCCACATCATATTTCTTCTCTGCAGGGGACAAACGTTTAGAGAAAAATGCACAAGGATGGACCTTATTTTCTTCAGGAGACCTTTGAGAGAGAATGGCCCCTACCCCTGAGTCTGAGGCGTCCACCTCCAAGATAAACTGACGCTTGGGATCGAGGTGACACAAAACTGGTGGAGAGGAAAATAATTATTTTAATTTGTTGAAAGCAGCGTCAGTCTCAGGGTTCCATTTAAAAGTTCTATTGGTTGAAGTAAGTTGAGAGAGAGGGGAAGCGATTCGGCTGTAGTCCCTGATAAATCGTCTATAGAAGTTGGCGAAACCAAGGAAACGCTGAAGCTGTTTCCTAGTCTCGGGCACTGGCCACTCTACCACAGCCTTTGTCTTTTCTGGGTCAGTTCTATAACACCCTCCTTCAAATATGAAGCCCAAAAATGATACCGAGGAGGTGTGGAACTCACATTTTTCCCCTTTGACAAACAGTTGGTTCTCGTAGAGTCTTTGGAGCACGGTTCTAACCCTTCTTATGTGTTCATCCTTATCTCTCGAGTAGATAAGGATGTCATCCAAGTACACAAAGACGAAATCACCGATGAAATCTCTGAGCACGTCATTGACCAGAGCTTGAAAAACAGCAGGGGCGTTGGTCAAGCCAAACGGCATGACTAAATACTCAAAATGTCCAAGCGGAGTTCTAAAAGCAGTCTTCCACTCATTGCCCTCCTTAATACAAACTAGGTGGTATGCATTTCTGAGATCTAGTTTAGTAAAAATGGTGGCAGAATGTAACTGTTCGTGAATGGAGTCGATGAGAGGGAGAGGATACTTATTTTTAATAGTGATATTATTGAGACCCGGTAATCGATACATGACGGAGGGTTCCGTCCTTCTTTGAAACAAAAAAAGAAACCTGCTCCCACAGGAGAGGTAGAGGGGCGAATGATGCCAGAAGCGAGGGACTCCAATATATTTCCTCATGGACTCTCTTTCAGGTCCGGAGAGGTTGTACAATCGACTGGTAGGTAAAGGAGACCCAGGAAGGAGGTCGATTGCACAATCATAAGGATGATGAGGAGGAAGTGAAAGAGCTCGTTGTTTACTGAACACTGGGGCGATATCATGATAAACAGGGGGAATCACAGAAATCACAGTCACCTCGTGAGGAGTACTTTCAGAAGGATGATTGGTGATGGCAGAGCGTAAACAATGTTTCAAACAATTATCACTCCATCTTTCAATTCTTCCCAGCTTCCAATTAAAGTGTGGGTTGTGCTCTTGGAGCCATGAGTAACCCAAAATTAGTTGAGTGTCGGGAGATTCAAATATGAAAAAAATCTATTAATTCATGATGATTTCCTGAAGTTATCAGATGTAATTGAGTGGTCTTACAATGGGTCTGTGTTAAGGTCTTACCCGTAACACCAGTAATGGGGATGGAAGGAATCTCTAGAGTGGGCAAGGATAGTTCTTTGACAAGATTTAAACTGATTAAATTTTGTTATGCACCAGAGTCAATAAGAGCAGACACAGGGAGGCGATCGTGATTTATTTGAATAATGGTAGGAAGCATTAATCTACGTGTGGGAGAGAACGCTGAAGTGCCCACCAATAACTCTCTCTTTACTGGCAGGCGTTCTCGTTTCCCCAAAACAGACAGTTTACTAAGAAGTGGCCGGACCTGCCACAGTATATACATAGTCTTGAGTCCATGCATCTCTGTCTCTCTTCGGGAGTTAAATGAGTTTGTCCAATCTGCATCGGTTCAGACTCTGGTAGAATGGGTAGTTCTTTAACAGGAGATGTAGACGAGTGAAGTGGACCGGAAACAAGCTGTTTTTGGTTATTGTAGATTGTAGGATGGTGTTTGACGGCGCGGCGCTCACCTGGTGACGTGAAACCGGAAGTGGAGTGATTGTGGGTAGTGTAGTCCCACTCCCTCCTACGTTCACGGAAGCATTCGTCAATGGAGATTGCTAACTCAGGCAGTTCATCAAAACCCTCCGGCTCGTCTCTTGTGGCGATTTGATCCTTGATGGGGTCAGAAAGAGAATTCAGGAAGGTACCTTGTAGCGCCGTGTCGTTCCATCCTGTTTGAGCAGCGATGATGCGGAAGTCGAGAGCGTACTCAGCCACTGGACGCCGGTTCTGACATAAACCAAGGAGTCGTTTTACGGCGTTGGGCTTCTGCAGAGGACGGTCAAAATTTCGGAGAAACTCCTTTAATAAGGTATCAAATGATACAAAATCCAAATTGTGAAATTGTAAAAAGGAATTTACCCACCGGAGTGCATCACCTTTCAGCTGGTTGGTAAAATAAGTGATTTTAGTGATGTCTGTGGAGTATAATTGGGGTGCTCCCTTGAAGGCGAGTTTAATTTGCAACAGAAAACCTCCACACATACTAGGGTCTCCAGAGAAATATTCTGAGGGCTTAGTGATTACCTGTTGGGTAGTGGCAAGGTCTCTGGGTTCCGTTCTGGAAGAATTGGACTCAGGAGAAGTTGTAGGAGCTGAAGGAGGAGAAGAAGGCGAGAGTTGCTGATTAAGAGAAAAAAACATACCTCCCAGTTCCCTCATATTGATCTGTATTTCTTGTTGTTGTTTCAAAACTTGTCGAAGCATTTGTTCAAGTTGGTCGATGCGTTCCATCTGGGATGAGAACGTAATTTGCTCACCTCTAGTCTTGTTCTGGGCCTGTTTTGGCTGGAGCATTTCTGTCATAACGCGAGGAACCCAGATTTGTACGAGACCAGAAAGGGCAAAATACGGTTTCGAAAAAGATAACAGTGTTTATTATATACAGTGCTATTTACAGGTGGTCTTCTCTTTGGAAGATCCTGGGGAAAAGAGTTGGTTCAGTGAAGGTCCACTTATAGGATTGTACACAGAGAATGAATGCTTGTATCTCTCTTACAGATGGAAGCACCGGTGCTAAACACGGATAGGCAGGTGAACTGGCGTGTGGCTGGAAGGCGAGGCACAGGGAGCAGGAACCAGAGACAACGGGGGCTCCAGAACAGGACAGGACTCGAGGAAGCAGGATGACAAAATGGGTACAATGCTCCAGCGACGAGTCACACTGGACTGCAGCCTTAAATAGTAGAGGAGCCTCTTAGGTGGATGGACGACAGCTGGTGGTAATCAGCGGTCATCTTGGAGGAGGAGCTGCAGGCAGTGGGACTCTTACAGACCCTAACTATAGGATTTAGCAAAAAGGAAAGTCTTAAGCCTAGTTTTAAAACTGGATCTCACGGACAGAGATTGGCAGTTGGTTCCACAAGAGAGGAGCCTGATAACTGAAAGATCTGCTTCCCATTCTGTTTTTGTAAATTCTAGGAACCACAAGTAAACCTGCAGTCTGAGAGCAAAGCGCTCTGTTAGGAAAATATGGAACAATAAGATCTGTAATATAAGATGGAGCCAGGTTGTTGAGAGCTTTGTAAGTTAGAAGTAAGATTTTGAATTCTATTCTGGACTTGACAGGGAGTCAGTGGAGAGAAGCTAAAACTGGAGAGAGATGATCTCTCCTACTAACTCCGGTTAAGACTCTGGCAGCAGCATTTTGGATCAACTGAAGATGTTTTAAAGAAGTATTTGGACATCCAGATAATAAACCATTGCAATAGTCCAGTCTAGACGTGACAAATGCATGGACCAGTTTTTCTGCATCATTTTTAGATAAGATGTTTCTAATTTTAGTGATATTACGCAGGTGGAAGAAGGCAGTTCTAGTAACGTTTTTAATTTGGGGGATAAAAGACATGTCCTGATCCAAAATAACACCAAGATTTTTAACATTAGAGCTGGAGGACAGATTAATGCCATCTAAGGAGGGAGAAAGACTGAAAAATTAATTCCTAAGGTGCTCAGGTCCAAAAACCAAAACCTCAGTTTTGTCTGTGTTCAACAGGAGAAAATTAAGGGTCATCCAGGTTTTTATGTTTTAAGACATCATTGTAGTCTAAATAGCTGATATGATTAATTGGGTTTAATGGACAAATATAATTGTGTATCATCAGCATAACAACGGAAATTTATCCCATGCTGTTCAATAACTTTACCTAGTGGAAGCATACATAAAGTAAAGAGTATTGGCCCAAGCACTGAGCCCTGAGGAACTCCATGACTAACTTTGGTGTATGAAGAAGATTTATTATTTACATTTACAAACTGGAATCTATCAGATAAATATGATTTAAACCATTTTAGAGCCGTTCCTGTAATCCCAATATCATATTCAAGCCTCTGTAGTAAAATATTGTGATCAACTGTATCAAATGCAGCACTGAGGTCTAACAGGACCAGTATAGATAGTCAATTGTCTGAGGCCATGAGAATATCATTAGTGACTTTTACTAGTGCTGTTTCTGTGCTATGATGAGCTCTAAACCCTGACTGAAATTCTTCAAACAGATTATTTATTTATAGATGTTCATGCAACTGACCTGCAACTATTTTCTCTAGGATTTTTGAGATGAAAGTTAGATTAGATATAGGTCTATAGTTGGCCAGAATTTCTGAATCAAGATCAGACTTCTTAAGTAAAGGTTTAATTACAGCAACCTTAAAGCTCTGTGGTACAAAACCATCCATTAAAGACAAATTAAGTAAATCCCAAATGTGGACATTAATTTGGGGAAATACCTCTTTAAACAGTCTGGTTGGGATGGGATCTAGCAATTATGTGGATGGTTTGGATGAGGTTATTAATTTTGACAATTCAGAGAGCTCAACAGGACAAAAACTGTCCAAACATAAATCAGGCTCTAATTACGGTGACATTATTTACATGAACGCTCCTACAAGAACCCTGCAGATGTTGGATGCTGTCTATCATGGTGCACTAAGTTTCATAACTGGCTGTGATTATCGTACCCACCACTGCACCCTGTATTCACTGGTTAAATGGACATCATTAACTTCACGCAGACTCTCTCACTGGTACATTTTCATCTTTAAATGCCTTCATAGATCTCCTCCTACATGTCTCTGTGTGAGTGCAGCTACGGCGTGCGCTCTCAGGACATTATTACCAGCAGTGTTCCCTCAGTGAGGACTGAACCTGGCAAAAAGGCCTTCTCCTACTCCGCTCCTGTTTCCTGGAATACCTTACAAAAAGATTTGAAGCTCTTGACCTTGACCTCTCTAAGTGGCTTTAAGAATCTGTTGGACTCCTGGCAGGGACCAATGCAGACATGTTCCTGTTTTTAGTTTTCTACATTCGCCTTAGAATCTAGCTGTTTTTTGTTACCTTTTTTTAGCCGTCCTATTTGTTTAAAAAAAAAAAAAAAACTGGAGTATGACTTTTTATAACTGTTTATTGTTGTCGCTGTTGTCCATTGTTGTCATCATTCTTTGTTGAAATCAGGTCTCTCTTGTAAATGAGTCCTCGAGGCTCAATGGGATTTACCTGTCTAAATAAAGGTTGAATGAATCTGATGCTTTTGTTTGAATAAATGTACAACAAACTTTGTATAACAGTTGGCTTTGTATTAAAAACATGTTATAGAATTTATAAAACAGTATCAAAGCAAAACATGTTCAAGTATTAAGTAGTAAGTACAGAAGTATTAATTATACAAAAAACAGGTTGAACCAACTCAATGTGTCAATAAAATGTTCCAGATGTGTTGACAATGATACGAGCCTTTTAAGTAGGTATACTGGAATTCCCAAGCTTTTCTAGTGGGTATACATATGTCCATATGTCCATATGTCCATATGCCCGATGTATCACATACACTACACCATTCTGTCAAAACACAGGGGAGACACTGGACAGGTACAAATTCACCACAGTTTAATTTATAGATAAATACATTAGTAATTTATATATAACACATATAAATATGACCTCTCTCCATCAAATTGATATATAGGGAAAATGTGAATATGTATAAGAAAAAGTCACTTTATTATGAATATTAAAAAGGACCTTGTGCTGGTTAAGTAGCTTTTTAAACCAAAAAATATTCACACAAGCATTCTTGGTGCTCTTAAAAAATATGCAGTGGAGTTTGATGCTTTATAAACAGAGGTGAGGACTAGCTCTACAGAGATGGCTAAAAAAGAAGAAGCTTTGTTCATGAAGCTTTCCAATACTTACCTCTTTGGCGGCAACTTGTGGCCAAAAGTGTGAAAAGCAGCATGAAGCTTTGGTTGCAATTTTCAAGGTTCAAGTTTCTTTATTGTCAATCGCATCACGTGGTACATGAGGTGGAACGAAATTGTGTGCCCAAGGTCCCAGTTACACTAAAAAAGACAAAATATAAAGTATAAAAAAGAAACAGTATACAAGGATCTGATTTACGCTAAACTATAATAATGTAATATTCATTCATTCAACATTTATTTAGACAGGTTAATCCCATTGAGTCTCGGGGACTCATTTACAAGATAGATCTGATTTTAACAAAGAGTGATGACAACAGTGGATAACAACGACAACAATAGACAATCATAAAAGAGGCATAGAGATTTTTTAAATAAGTTAAAATAAAATAAAATAGCAACCAAAAGGACAGTCAAAAGGAAAAAAGTAGCAAAAAAAAAAAAAAAAACCCACAGCTAGATTATAAGGTGGTGTAAAAAACTAAAAACAGGAACATGCTTGTATTGGTTTTTCCCAGGAACTTAACAGATGTTTAAAGCCACTTAGAGAGGTCAAGGTCGAGAGCTTCAGCTCTTTTTGCAAGATATTCCAGGAAACAGGAGCAGAGTAGGAGAAGGCCCTTTTGCCTAATTCAGTCTGCACTGAGGGGACACTGCATGTAATAATGTCCTGAGAGCGCACGCTGTAGCTGCACTCACGCAGTGACCTGTTGGAGGAGATGTATGAAGGCAACAGACCAAGAAGTGATTTAAAGTGTTGTAAGAGCGGGCAACCCAGTTGTAACGAGACCCAGAACGACACAAGACTCAGGCTACGAAAAGTGATGTTTATTTACAGTGGTTA
>NC_056509.1:14807198-14812201 GCF_014905685.2 Nematolebias whitei
AATGGCACGGCCAAAACGAGGAACTGCTGGCATAGGAAGCACAAGGTCAGTATCAAAAATACTTCAGAACATAAAAGGCTGAGAGCACTAGTACCGGGAGGGAATCAATGCTCCAGCATCGAGTAGTCTTGACTGCAGCCTTAAATAGGAGTTGATGCTCATCAGGGAGATGACCGCCAGGTGTAGATCGTTAGCGGCCATCTTGGGAGCTGCAGCCAGAGCTACTCTCACATTAAACCCCCTCAAGAATCGCCTCCAGGCGACCTGAGGCGCTTTTCGGGGTGTGCTCTGAAGAATGTAGTGATCAGACTTGGGTCCAAAATGAACGAGCGGGGAATCCAGGATCTCTGCTCGGGACCGTATCCCTCCCAGTCCACAAGATACTGGAAACCCCTGCCTAGATGTCTGACGTCCAAAATGGTACGAACCGTGAAGGCGGGATGGTTGTCGATCAGTCGGGCGGGTGGAGGGAGGTCGGTAGGCGGGCACAGAGGACTCTCGGAGACCGGCTTCACCTGAGAGATGTGGAATGTGGGATGGATCCTCATTGAGCTGGGGAGTTGAAGGTGGACTGCTGTGGGGTTGATTATCTTTGTGATGGTGAATGGGCCAATGAAACGTGGAGCCATCTTTCTGGGAATGTCCTTCAGTTGAATGTCTCTTGTTGAAAGCCAAACCTTTTGGCCCACCTGGTAAGACGGGGCAGAGGAGCGGTGTTGGTCGGCGTACCTCTTGTTCTGAGCTGCGGTGCGTAGAAGGGCTGCTCTCGTTTGCAGCCAAACGCGTCAACATCGACGGAAGTGGTGCTGGACAGATGGCATCGTGATGTCCGTCTCAAGACTAGGAAACAAGGGAGGAAGGTATCCCAGAGAGGCTTCGAACGGTGACATACCTGTGGCTGTGGATCTGTGGGCGTTGTGGGCATACTCCACCCACACCAGATGTTGAGACCAGGCTGAGGGATTGCTCTCCACAACACAACGAAGGGTGTTCTCAAGTTCCTGGTTACACCTCTCAGCCTGGCCGTTAGACTGTAGGTGGTAACCTGAAGTCAGACTTGCAGATGCCCCTAGGGTTTTACAAAATGGGTGCCAGACCTGGGAAATAAACTGTGGTCCACGGTCAGAAACAATGTCGGAGGGGATACCGTGGATTCGGAAAACATGCTGGATTAATAATTGTGCAGTCTCGAGAGCAGAAGGTAACTTGACTAAGGGAATGAAATGAGCCGATTTAGAGAATCGGTCAATAACAGTCAAGATGACCATGTTACCTTCGGACGGGGGAAGTCCAGTGACAAAGTCCACCGATATGTAGGACCAAGGGCGGCTGGGTGAGGGTAGTGGTTTTAGGAGTCCGGCCGGGGGTTGATTTCCTGTTTTATTGCGGGCGCAAGTGGCACAGGCAGCAACAAAGTCCTTAACGTCCTGGGTCAATGTCGGCCACCAGAAGTGGGACTTAGCGACAACATGCGGGTAACTCCTGGGTGACAAGAAAGTTTGTTAGTGTGAACCCACTCCAGTACCTTAGCCCTCATGACAGAGGGGACGAACAGGGTTCCAGGGGGTCCCAGGCCAGGGTCGGGCTCCTCCTTGTGGGCATCGCGGACCTCCTGCTCAATGGGCCATGTGAGAGCCCCCACGATGCATGTTGAGAGGACGATATGTTCCTCGAGTTCAGGACCATCTGGGGGAGAGAATTGTCGGGACAGGGCATCCGGCTTGACATTCTTAGAACCAGGCCTATAAGTCAATATATAATGGAAACGATTAAAGAATAAGGACCACCATGCCTGTCTGGGGGTTAATCTTTTAGCGTCCCTAAGATAGGTCAAGTTTTTGTGGTCGGTCCATATGAAGAAGGGGATCTCCGTACCCTCCAACCAATGACGCCACTCTTCTAAAGCCAGTTTGACGGCTAGTAATTCACGATTTCCCACATCGTAATTACGCTCGGCTTGGGACAAACGCAGAGAAAAAAAGGCACAGGGGTGTACCATATTTTCTCTGGGGGATCTCTGAGAAAGAACGGCACCTACCCCAGTGTCGGAAGCGTCCACCTCCAGGATGAACTGGTGTTCGGGGTCAGGATGGCAGAGGATGGGTGAGGTTGAGAAAAGTTGTTTCAATCTTTTGAAGGCAGTGTCTGCTTCTGTAGTCCATTTGAACGTTCTGTTAACTGAGGTAAGTTGGGAGAGTGGTGCGGCAATACGGCTGTAGTCTCTAATGAAGCGTCTGTAGAAGTTTGCAAAACCAAGAAAGCGTTGAAGCTGTTTACGGGTCTCAGGAACGGGCCATTCTACTACTGCTTTGATTTTCTCAGGGTCGGTACGATAATGTCCTTCCCCGAATATAAACCCCAGAAAGGAAACGGATGAAGTATGGAACTCACACTTCTCGCCTTTGACAAATAATTGATTCTCATATAGCCGCTGAAGAACTGTTCTGACCCTCTTGATGTGTTCCTCCTTGTCATGCGAGTAGATTAGGATATCGTCAAGATATACAAAAACGAACTCCCCTAAAAAGTCTCTGAGTACGTCATTGACTAACGCCTGGAAGACAGCAGGAGCATTAGTGAGACCAAACGGCATGACTAAATATTCAAAATGACCCAAAGGGGTCCGGAAGGCCATCTTCCATTCGTCGCCCTCCTTAATACGAACCAAATGATATGCGTTACGCAAATCTAACTTAGTAAAAATGGTGGCTGATTGTAATTGTTCATGTATGGAGTCAATAAGCGGAAGAGGATATTTTTTTTTTACCGTAATGTTATTTAAACCCCGGTAATCGATGCAAGGATGGAGGGTTTTATCTTTTTTGGATACAAAGAAGAACCCGGCCCCCACCGGGGAGGTGGATGGACGAATAATACCGGAGTCAAGTGACTCCTCAATGTACTCCTTCATGGAGTCCCTCTCTGGACCGGAGAGGTTGAACAAACGACTAGCTGGTAAGGGAGCCCCCGGAAAAAGATCTATAGCACAGTCATAGGGTCGGTGTGGAGGCAAGGACAAGGCTCTCTGTTTACTAAAAACAGGAGAGAGATCGTGATACTCAGATGGAATGGAAGTTAAATCAATTTGTTCTATATTGGTGTTTTGTTTGGTTGCATTAGAGATTCCAGAGCGGAGACAGTGTTTTAGACACCTTCCGCTCCATTTCTCTATTCTGCCAAGCTCCCAATTAATGTGAGGGTTGTGGAGTTTTAACCAGGGGTATCCTAAGATTACTTGGTCATGGGGTGAATCGAAAACAAAGAAACTGACGTGTTCGTGGTGGTTGCCGGATGTAATTAAGTGTAAGTCAGTGGTGCGGTGTTGGACCTGGGATAGTGTATCGCCTGTGATTCCTGTGATGGAAACGGTGGGTATTTTTACAGTGGGTAGTGACAATTCAGATACCAGACTTTGACTAATTAAATTCTGTTTAGCGCCGGTGTCTATGAGTGCAGAAACGGGGAAGCGGTTGTGATTATACTGAATGACCGTAGCAATGGTCAGTCTACTTAATGGGGAGAGCGAAGAAGTCCCCACCAATATCTCCCTTTTTATTGGTGGGTGTTTTGTTTCCCCGAAACGGACAGGCGGCAACAAGATGCCTATTTTGGCCACAATAAAAACATAACCCTTGTTCTCTGCGTTTTTGTCTAACGTCGGGAGTAAGATGGGTGCGTCCCACCTGCATGGGCTCTGACTCAGGTAAAGAGAGTGAAGGGGGTGACGCGTGGGTAGAATGACTTTGGGATTTGAAAAACGAAGGCGACTCTTTACCACGGACAATACTGAGTGACGGACCTGAACCGGAAGTGGTGGTACGTTGGGAGTTGTAGTCCCGTTCCCGCTGCCGCTCGCGGAAACGCTCATCGATTGAAATGGCCAGATTAATGAGAGCGTCGAAGTTGGACGGCTCGTCCCTAGCGGCGATCTGGTCCTTTAACGGATCCGATAAGGAATTTAGAAAAGTTCCCTGTAGTGCCCTCTCGTTCCATCTGGTTTGTGCGGCGAGGATGCGGAACTCGAGGGCGTGTTCGGCTACTGGTTGCCGGCCCTGACGTAAGCCCAGGAGACGTTTCTCTGCGTTGGGACCCGATAGTGGTCTGTCGAATATCCTGCGAAACTCGGTAAGTATACTACTGAAAGAAATAACCTTTAAATCATGCTGGCGGAGAAAAGAAGTTTCCCACCGGAGTGCGTTACCCTTTAACTGGCTCGTAAAGTAGGTGATCTTAGCGTTTTCTGAGGAGTAGAGCCTGGGGGCTCCGCTGAATGCGAGCTCACATTGGAGGAGAAAGCCGTCACATTGTTCTGGGTCACCGGAAAAAAGTTTGGACGGTTTTACCAGTAATTGTGGCTCCGATGAGTGTCTCGCCGAGCATGTGCACGTTTGAATGTTCTCAGGGGTTTCTGCTGCGACTGTAGGAGGAGAAGGGGAGAGAGTCTGTTTAATAGAATATACCATACCCCCTAGCTCCTGTAGGTTAGCTTGAGTTTGTTGTTGTTGCTGGATCATTTGGGAGAGGATCTTCTCCAGCTGGTTTACTCGCTCCGTTTGCGACCAAGACGTGGCTTGGTCGTTCCGAGCCTCGTTCTGGGTTTGGTCTGGCTGGAGCATTTCTGTTGTAAGAGCGGGCAACCCAGTTGTAACGAGACCCAGAACGACACAAGACTCAGGCTACGAAAAGTGATGTTTATTAGAAAATATATACAATATGTACAGGACCCTGGGACTGGAACTCCTGGAAGAGGGGAAATAGTTTTTCAGGTCGGGAGCAGGTAAGTGACACAGGAGAATAGGATTTGATATTTGTTGTTTCTGTCTTACAGCTTCCTTGGTACTGGAGTGAGTTCAGGAGTCCCAAGATGCATGAGTCCCAGCAACAGAGTTCAGACGTCAAAGATCCACAGGTCCGGGTTTCATGAGACCAGACAGGATGCCGAGAGATCAGGACTGGAATGGCACGGCCAAAACGAGGAACTGCTGGCATAGGAAGCACAAGGT
>NC_056509.1:14812301-14814028 GCF_014905685.2 Nematolebias whitei
AATGGCACGGCCAAAACGAGGAACTGCTGGCATAGGAAGCACAAGGTAAGTATCAAAAATACTTCAGAACATAAAAGGCTGAGAGCACTAGTACCGGGAGGGAATCAATGCTCCAGCATCGAGTAGTCTTGACTGCAGCCTTAAATAGGAGTTGATGCTCATCAGGGAGATGACCGCCAGGTGTAGATCGTTAGCGGCCATCTTGGGAGCTGCAGCAGAGCTACTCTCACATAAAGATGAAAATGGGAGAGGGCGTGAAGTTAATGATGACCAGTTAATCAGTGAATACAAGGTGCAGTGGTGGGTATGATACTCACAGCCAGTTATGAATCTTAGTGCACCGTGATAGACAGCATCCATCATCTGCAGGGTGCTTGTAGGAGCATTCATATACTTTGTAGATAATGTCATCGTAGTCAATGGAGGGAAGGAGAGTCGCAGTTAAAAGGCATTTCCTAGCGTTCAGAGCTAGACATGATCTATTTCTAAAAAAGAAACCCAATTTAACTTTCAGTTTCCTTACTAGGTTTTCCACGTGAAGATTAAAAGAGAGATGTGAGTCGACCAAGACACCCAAATATTTATATTCATTCATTCAATTCATTCATCCATCCATCCATTATCTTTACCCGCTTATTCCATTTTGGGTCACGGGGGTCGCCGGTGCCCATGTCCAACAATCACTTTGCGAGGGGCAGGGGACACCGTGGACGGGTCGCAAGTCCATCACAGGGCCACATAGAGACAAACAAGACAAACAGACTCTCTCACTCACACCTAGGGACAATTTAGAGTTACCAATCAGCCTAACATGCATGTTTTTGGTCTGTGGGAGGAAACCGGAGTTTCCGGAGAAAACCCACGCATGGACGGAGAGAACATGCAAACTCCACCCAGAAAGGCCCTTGGACCGGGGTTTGAACCAAGGACCTGCTCGCTGAGAGGCAGCAGCTCTACCAGTTGCCTCACCGTACTACCCTCAATTCATTCAACCTTTATTTATTTATAAGAATCAACAAACTCAATAGGGACACCATTTGAGGATAAAATCAGAGGAAGAACAGCTGGGACCGACTTCCTGTTTGAATATAATACGGTGTATTGTATAAATTTGATGGAGTAGAGTGGACAGCTGTTTAAAATCACGAGACATTTTCATATAAAATCGGGCTGTCATTGTGATCCTTTCAACATTTTTTTGGTGATGAAAAAATTAATGTATGGTTATTTGATGAATAAACTTGTTTAAATGTGTGCAAGGGCATGATGCCACTTTGCTTGTGACTTCTTGATATTTGTAAACATACCAGGTAACAAAGCAAAACAAAAACAAACATCTAATTTACAGCACAATACCATTTTGGACTTACCAGTGGCAATTTTAGCTTCTTTTTGGGGTGCTCAAGAACCCCTAAATTTTAACTCGTCACCCCTGAAAAAACAAAAACAAAAAAAACATCATTAGGATTTTGTAAGGAAGCTTAGTTCTCCAACCTTAGATTTACCAAAATATTGAAAAAAATTGGAATAAATATGGAATTAATTATGACACAAATGGGCCACCAAGAACACCGAGGTGCTCCACAGAATGCCACAGGAAGTCTTTCCTCCCTGTGGCTATCAAACTTTTCAACACCTCCCTCTTTTCTGCGCATAGGACAATAAAAGTAATCCTGCACTTGTGAGAGTAGCTCTGGCTGCAGCTCCCAAGATGGCTGCTAATGATC
>NC_056509.1:14814128-14816849 GCF_014905685.2 Nematolebias whitei
TGGAACGAGAGGGCACTACAGGGGACTTTCTTAAATTCCTTGTCGGATCCGTTAAAAGACCATATCGCCGCAAGAGACGAGCCGTCCAACTTTGACGCTCTCATTAATTTAGCCGTATCGATTGACAAACGTTTCCGCGAGCGGCGGCGGGAATGGGACTACAACTCCCAACGTACCACCACTTCCGGTTTGGGTCCGTCACTCAGTGTTGTCCGTAGTAAAGATTCGACCTCGTATTACAAGTCCCAGAATCATTCAACCCACGCGCCTCCCCCTTCACTCACTCTACCTGAACCCGAACCCATGCAGGTGGGACGCACCCATCTTACTCTCGACATTAGACAAAGACGCAGAGAACTAGGGTTATGCTTTTGTTGTGGCCAAGATAGGCATCTTATTGCCGCCTGTCCGTTTTAGGGAAACAAGAACACCCACCAATAAAGAGGGAGATATTGGTGGGGACTTCTTCGCTCTCCCCGCTAAGTAGATTGACCATTGCTACGGTCATCCAGAGTAATCACAACCATTTCCCTGTTTCTACACTCATAGACTCCGGTGCTGAACAAAATTTAATAAGTCAAAGTATTGTTTCCAAATTGTCCCTACCCACTGTAAAGATACCCACCGTTTGCTGCCCCGTCAGCTTGTTATTTTGTACTTTCATTTATCATTAAAATCCTATTTTTGTATTTCTGCCGAGTTGAGTCCCTGTTCTGCACTCTGGATTCGCTCCTGACCACAAATCCTAACAGTACGACGCGACCAGACTAGAACCCAGCGGGGCAGGGTTCTCTCTCGGCAACACTCACCTTTTTTTCTTTTTCCCTCCTCGTGCCATTATGGACGAGCTCCACTCCGTCTCTGTCCTTCTGCCGTCCCACCGCCGCCGTAGTGGCAGAAGACGGTTCCGGAGGCAGTCTGCGGCGACCGGCCCGGTCTCGTCGGGGGAGCAGAACTTTAGAGCTGGTTCCGGTGTTTTTGTGGGAGCGGGGTCCGCCGCCTCACCTCCCAGGTTTCCGTTGGGGGCGAGATCCAGCGTCCCGCGGGAGCTCCGGTCCACGCCTGTTCGGTTCGGTGAGTCCGGTCCGGTTGACATTACAGGGGCGGGTTCCGTCACCTCACCTTCCAGGTTCCTGGTGGGGGCGGAATCCGGCCTCTCACCGCCACTCCGCGCCGCGGCTGTTCGACCCAGCCTGGCCGTACCTCCGGAGCGTATTCCTTGTGACTCCGTGGGGGCGTGTCCCGCCGCCTCACCTTCCAGGTTTCCGGTGGGGGCGACACCCGTCACCACACCCACACATAAAGACATTCCCTTTTTTCATACATTTTCTCCTGAAGAGATTTTTCAAGTTAATCAGACCATTTTAGAATTATTTAATTCTGCTAAAAATAACCCGTCCTCCTTTGATATCGTTTTGTCCCAGATGGAGGATTTTTTACTTTCTATCCCTGGTCTTTCTTTTCTCCCCGAGTATGATTTTTTATTATCTGAGATAGAGACTTTAAAGACCCCTGTTACAGCCATCCCTGAGGTGGACTCCACGCTGCACGCTGCCCCTGAGGACGCTCCTCACCTCTCCTATTCCGAGGGGGTCCCGGCAGACGCTCCTCATCTCTCCTATTCCTAGGGGGTCCCGGCAGACGCTCCTCATCTCTCCTATTCCGAGGGGGTCCCGGCAGACACTCCTCAGCTCTCCTGCTCCGTTCCTGCCGCCGCCGCAGAGGGCTCCGTTCCTGTTTCTTTTCCTCCCGCAGAAGTTTCCGTTCCTGCCGCAGAAGACTCCGTTCCTGCCGCAGAGGGTTCCGTTCCTGCCGCAAAAGTCTCCGTTCCTGCCGCAGAGGGTTCCGTTCCAGTTTCCGTTCCTGCCACAGAAGACTCCGTTCCTGCCGCAGAGGGTTCCGTTCCAGTTTCCGTTCCTGCCGCAGAAGACTCCGTTCCTGCCGCAGAGGGTTCCGTTCCAGTTTCCGTTTCTGCCGCAGAAGACTCCGTTCCTGCCGCAGAGGTTCCTGCTCCTGCAGAGCTCCAGGCCTCTCCGCCATCTGCTGCAGAGCTTCAGGCCCCTCTGTCGTCTGCTGCAGAGCTTCAGGCCTCTCCGTCGTCTGCTGCAGAGCTTCAGGCCTCTCCGTCGTCTGCTGCAGAGCCTCAGGCCTCTCCGTCGTCTGCTGCAGAGCCACAGACCTCTCCGTCGTCTGCTGCAGAGCCACAGGCCTCTCCGTCGTCTGCTGCAGAGCCACAGGCCTCTCCGTCGTCTGCTGCAGAGCCACAGGCCTCTCCGTCGTCTGCTACAGAGCCACAGGCCTCTCCGTCATCTGCTGCAGAGCCACAGGCCTCTCCGTCGTCAGCAGCAGCAACTCCCCAGGCCTCCACGACAGCAGCAGCAACTCCCCAGGCCTCTCCGACAGCAGCAGCATCCTCCAATTTCCCCTCGTCTCCTGCTGCACGTTTCAAGTTTCCCTCGTCTCCTGCTGCACGTTTCAAGTTCCCCTCGTCGCCTGCTGCACGCTTCAAGTTCCCCTCGTCGCCTGCTGCACGCTTCAAGTTCCCCTCGTCGCCTGCTGCAATCTTCAAGTTCCCCGCGTTGCCTGCTACAGCTCTCCAGGCTCCCACGCCGTCTGCTGCAGCTCTCCAGGCTCTCACGCAGTCTGCTGCAGCTCTCCAGGCTTCCACCCGTCTGCTGCAGCTCTCCAGGCTCCCACGCCGTCCGCTGCAGCTCTCCAGGC
>NC_056509.1:14816949-14821515 GCF_014905685.2 Nematolebias whitei
GGGGGGGGGGGGGGGGGGTTACTGTAAGGATAGTACTTTTCTGTGGCCCGGTTTGTGTCTGTGTTCCCTCGTGCTCCCTCATTAGTTCCATTGTTACCACCCGTGTCTCGTCCCAGCTGTCTGCAATTATGTCTCGTCTTGTCTCTGTATATAAGCCATCTGTTCTGTCTTGTTCATCGTTGCTTCATCTTCGTTGGGTCTCCTGAGTCTTCTCCCGAGTCTTCCTGGTTTCTCGAGTTCCCTGTGTCTCTCGTGTCTCCTGAGTTTCCCGTGCCTCCTTCCCATGCTCATGTAAGTTTTGCTGCCCCATCAGCTTGTTATTTTGTACTTTCATTTATCATTAAAATCCTATTTTTGTATTTCTGCCGAGTTGAGTCCCTGTTCTGCACTCTGGGTTCGCTCCTGACCACAAATCCTAACAAAAAGGTCAGAACGGTCCTTCAGCGGTTATACGAGAATCAATTATTTGTCAAAGGTGAGAAGTGTGAGTTCCATGCCTCATCAGTTTCCTTTCTGGGGTTTATTTTCGGAGAAGGACATTATCGTACCGACCCTGAGAAAATTAAAGCAGTAGTCGAATGGCCCATTCCTGAGACTCGTAAACAGCTTCAACGTTTTCTAGGTTTTGCAAACTTTTACAGACGCTTCATCAGGGACTACAGCCGTATTGCTGCACCACTCTCTCAACTTACTTCCATTAACAGAGCCTTCAAATGGACTACAGACGCAGACACTGCCTTTAACAAATTGAAACAACTCTTCTCGACCTCTCCCATCCTCTGCCATCCTGACCCCGAACGCCAGTTCATCCTGGAGGTGGACGCCTCCGATACTGGGGTAGGTGCTGTCCTATCTCAGAGATCCCTCAGAGACAATAAGGTACACCCCTGTGCCTTCTTTTCTTGGCGCCTGTCTCAAGCCAAACAAAATTACGATGTAGGAAACCGTGAATTATTGACCGTCAAACTAGCATTGGAAGAGTGGCATCACTGGTTTGAGGGTACTGAGATTCCCTTCCTCATCTGGACCGACCACAAAAACCTGACCTATCTTAGGGATGCTAAGAGATTAACCCCCAGACAGGCACAATGGTCTTTGTTTTTTCATCGTTTCCACTACATATTGACTTTTAGACCCGGCTCTAAGAATATCAAGCCGGATGCCCTGTCACGTCAATTCTCTCCTCCAGATGTTCCTGAGCCCGAGGAACATATCGTTCCCTCAACATGCATCGTGGGGGCTCTCACATGGCCCATTGAGCAGGAGGTCCGCGATGCCCACAAGGAGGAGCCCGATCCCGGCCTGGGACCCCCCGGAACCCTGTTCGTCCCCTCTGTCATGAGGTCTAAGGTACTGGAGTGGGTTCATACTAACAAGCTTTCTTGTCACCCAGGAATTACACGCATGTTGTCCCTAACTAAGACCCACTTCTGGTGGCCGACGCTTGCTCAGGACGTTAAGGACTTTATCGCTGCCTGTGCCACTTGTGCCCGCAATAAGACAGGTAACCAACCCCCGGCCGGACTCCTACAACCACTGCCCTCACCCAGCCACCCTTGGTCCCACATATCGGTGGACTTTGTCACTGGACTTCCCCCGTCCGAAGGTAACACGGTCATCTTGACTGTCGTTGACAGATTTTCAAAATCAGCTCATTTCATCCCTTTAATTAAGTTACCTTCCGCTCTTGAGACTGCACAACTATTAGTCCAACATGTTTTTCGAATCCACGGTATCCCCTCCGACATTGTCTCAGACTATGGTCCGCAGTTTATTTCCCAGGTCTGGCGCTCGTTTTGTAAAACCCTAGGGGCATCTGCAAGTTTAACTTTGGGCTACCACCCGCAGTCTAACGGCCAGGCTGAGAGATGCAACCAAGAACTTGAAAACACCCTTCGTTGTGTCATGGAAAGCAATCCCTCAGCCTGGTCTCAACATCTGGTGTGGGTGGAGTATGCCCACAATGCCCAAAGATCTACGGCCACAGGTATGTCTCCGTTCGAAGCCTCTCTGGGTTACCTGCCCTCCCTGTTTCCTAGTCTTGAGACGGACATCATGGTGCCATCTGTCCAGCACCACTTCCGTCGATGTCGACGCATCTGGCTGCAAACGAGAGCAGCCCTCCTACGGACCGCGGCCCAGAATAAGAGGTTCGCCGACCGACACCGCTCCTCCGCACCGTCTTACCAGGTGGGCCAAAAGGTTTGGCTTTCGACAAGAGACGTTCAATTGAAAGACATTCCCAGAAAGATGGCTCCACGTTTCATTGGTCCATTCACCATCACTAAAATAATCAACCCCACGGCAGTCCGCCTTTAACTCCCCAGCTCAATGAGGATCCATCCCACATTCCACGTCTCTCAGGTGAAACCAGTTTCCGAGAGTCCTCTGTGCCCGCCTGCCGTCCTCCCTCCACCCGCCCGACTGATCGACAATCATCCCACCTTCACGGTTCGTGCCATTTTGGACGTCAGACGTCGAGGCAGGGATTTCCAGTATCTCGTGGACTGGGAGGGATACGGTCCCGAGGAGAGATCCTGGATTCCCCACTCGTTCATCTTGGACCCGAGTCTAATCACAACATTCTTCAGAGCACACCCCGAAAAGCGCCTCAGGTTGCCTGGAGGCGATTCTTGGGGGGGGGGGGGGGTAATGTGAGAGTAGCTCTGACTACAGCTCCCAAGATGGCTGCTAATGATCTACACCTGGCTGTCATCTCCCTGATGAGCATCGACCTCTACTTAAGGCTGCAGTCAAGTCTACTCGATGCTGGAGCATTGATTCCCTCCCGCAGTTCCTCGTTTGCCGTACCGTTCCAGTCCTGTTCTCTCGGTTCCTGTCTGGTCTCATGAAACCCTGCCTTTTGGATCTTGGATGTCCGTGCTCTGCTGCTGGGACTCTTGCCTCTTGGATCCTCTGAACTCACTCCAGTACCAAGGAAGCTTTAAGACAAGAACAACATTATCAATTCCTACTCACCTGTGTCACTCACCTGCTCCTGACCTAAAAGACTATTCCCCCTCTTCCAGGAGTTCCAGTCCCAGGGCCTGTACATATTGTACATATATATATATATATATATATATATATATATATATATATATATATATATATTTCCACTGTAAATAAATATCACCATTTTTGTAGCCTGAGTCTTGTGTCGTTCTGGGTCTCGTTACAACTGGGTTGCCCGCACATACATCACTACAATAAACACTTTAATATTTTCACTTTAAACATTAATTGTACTTGAATCCTTTAATCGCCACTCCTCCTTGAATCACCACCTTATCGTGGTGGAGGAGATTGTGCGCCTGAATAATCCTAGGAGCTATGCTGTTGCCCCTGGTAGGGCCTCCCAAGGTAGACTGATCTTAAGTGACAGGCCAGACAAAGAGCGATTCAGAAGATTTTTATGGACAAAACAAAACAAGGAACTCAGTGTCCCTTGCCCGGACGTGGGTTACTGGGGCCCCAACCTGGAGCCAGGCCTGGGGGAGGGGCTCGTCAGTGAGTGCCTGGTGACCGGGTCTCTACCCATGGGGCCCGGTCACCAGCTGGTAGTGAGTTGGATCAGATTGCGGGGGAAGATGCCTGACAGACCCGGTTGACCCAAATGTGTAGTGAGGGTTTGCTGGGAATGACTGGCAGAAGAACCTGTCAGAGAGATCTTCAACTCACACCTCCGGGAGCTCTTTAACCGCATCCCAGCTGAGGTGGGGGACATTGAGTCAAGTGGGCCATGTTCTACACCTCGCTTGTTGAGGTAACTGCCTTGAGCTGTGGCCGCAAGGTTGTTGGTGCTTCTCGCGGTGGCCATCTGCGAACTCGGTGGTGGACACCCCGGGTTAGGGAGGCTGTCAAGCTGAAGAAGGAGTCCTTGTTGGCCAGTGGGACTCTGGAGGCAGCTGAGGAATACCAAAGAGCCAAGCGGTGTGTAGCCTTGGTTGTTTCTGTGGCAAAAGCTCGGATGTGGGAGGAGTTCGGTGAGACCTTGGATAGAGACTCTCGGTTGGCTCCGAGGAGATTCTGACAAACCATCAGGCGGCTGAGGAGGGGAAAGCAGCACTTTACTAACACTGTATTCAGTGAAGGTGGGGTGTTGTTGACCTCAACCAGTGATGTCGTTGGGAGATACCATACCATACCATTTTATTTATAGAGCACTTAAAACAGCTACAAGGCCAACCAAAGTGCCGTACAGACAGAACAATAGACAACACACGAAGCAATATACAAAATGAAGTAAATCAAAAATATGGACATAAAAACGATGCAGATAATAAATATGACGACAAACCAGTGTGGAGCGTACAGGTTCAAAACACAGATCCTCTGGTGTTGAAAGCTATTGAATAGTAGTGAGTTTTTAAATGGGATTTGAAAACCGAGAGGGAGGGGGCCAGTCTGACAAGCAGAGGAAACTTGTTCCAAAGTCTTGGTCCTGCTACAGAGAAGGCCCTGTCACCTCTGCGCTAAAGACGAGTTCCTGGAACTGTGAGGAGCAATTGGTCCGCTGACCTCAGGGAACGTGGTGGGACATACGGTTGTAGCAGATCAGAGAGA
>NC_056509.1:14821615-14823327 GCF_014905685.2 Nematolebias whitei
TGGAGGTCTGACTGATACCAAACAGGAGTGAATTGCAGTAATCAAGCCTAGATGTAATGAATGCATGTATTACTGTCTCCAGGTTATTTTTGGATAATATGGGCTTCAGTTTAGACAGCCGCCTCTGTTGGAAGAAACACGATTTAGCAATCATGTTTACATTATTGTTAAGTTTCAGGGAAGGGTCTATTATCACTCCCAGATTAGTGACTTTTTGTTTTTCTGACAGGGTTAGAGTGGAAAGGTCGATGCAGTGGTTTGTGATCGTGTCATTGGGAGGGAACAACATGACTTTAGACTTCTTTTCATTGAAACTTAAGAAGTTTAAAGCCATTCAGTCCCTGATGTCAGCCAGGCAGTCGAGCAGAGGTTGAATAGAGCATGTACCATTGTGTCTTAGGGGGAAGTAAATTTGACAGTCGTCAGAGTAGAAGTGAAAGGGTATGTTGTGTTTCCGGAAAATAGCACCAAGTGGCAGCAGGTATAGAGAGAATAAGAGGGGACCCAGGATGGACCCCTGTGGAAACCCCCATTTAAGCTCTGTTGCTGCAGAACTAAAATCCTTGATGGAGACACAAAAGGATCTGTCAGCGAGGTAGGATCTGAACCAATTGAGGGCTGACCCTGTGATGCCCACCCACTGCTCTAACCTAGCAATGAGGTTCTCATGGTCGATGGTGTCAAAGGCAGCTGTGAGGTCCAATAGGACAAGCAGCACTGAATCACCAGTATCAGTGGATCTGAAGATGTCATTAAAAACCTTCAATAGGGCAGTTTCAGTGCTGTGGAGAGTCTTTTATCATCAAACTGACCCGTTTTTCGAACCGGACTAAAGCTGGTCCTCCTTCCAACCGAATTCGGTGTTCAGTGACTCAGAGAGCCGGACGGGACCATCCAAAAAATATTTTGGCCCAGGACCGATCGGCCGCTCCCCCCCATTGGTCACTCTGAGTGCACCCTGCCGGCCAGGTGACCCCTCAAGATGGGGAGTCGACGCACGAAGGTCCGGTGTTTTTTTTCTCTCTCTCTCTGGACCTCAACGAACTCTTATCTGGACCTTTGTGGTTCTACCTGGTTCCGACAAATATCGCCGGGTGGTATTTTGCTCGTTTTCAGCTGGACTGGCCCTTGTGGTGTCTCCATAGGTGTAGGGGAAGTGTACCTGTGTCCCTCGAATTGGATCATAACCGAACCAAGGTGGCTGTGGGGGAATTCGTCTTCTACAGAGCCGGTCTCAGCTTCAGTAAGCAGGCCGTTACCTTTACCGAAGGACGATCCACCTCCGTGGAGTCGTTGTGTTCACCTGGAGGAGACGCTCCGGTGCTTTGAAGCACCGCCGGACCGGAGCAGAACCGCGCCGCCAGACTGGGCCGCCGGACCGGTGCAGAACCGGGCCAGGGATATCTTCAGCCTCTTCGTCTCTCGTGCTTGGAGCGCCGGAGCCGAACTGGAGCAGAACCGGACCGGACCAGTTGCCGACTTCAGCCTCATCCTCTCCAGTCAGTCTCGCTTTTCACCAGAGGTGCCCCGTGCTGTCGGGTGCTGAGAAGCGGAGGAGCAGCGTGGAGGAGCAGCGTGGAGGAGCGGGTCTGCGTGGTGCTCGAGTGAAGTTCGGAGTTTGTATCGGAGTTGCTCAGGCCTCCATCCAATATCACCTGGATAATAATTAATTTTATTCCGGATCACGCTGTTGGCCCCTGTTGACCTGAAAC
>NC_056509.1:14823427-14825649 GCF_014905685.2 Nematolebias whitei
CACTGTTAACTCCTGTAATTACACATCAGTCACAAAAAACTCAAGAAAATGTCTGATAATAATGTTGTTACTGCTCTCAGGGATTCAGCCCAACCCTGGACTCCCCACTAATTACAGCACACCAAATGACTTTAAAAATGCCTCTGGGCTTCATTTTCTGCATGTAAATGCTCGTAGCCTTCTGAAAAAACTTGATGCTGTGAAAATCCTGATCAGTTCTTCTGGGGCTGATGTTATCTTTATTTCTGAATCCTGGCTGAACAAATCTGTAATGAATAATGACGTGGCAATCAACGGATTTAACATCTACCGCTGTGATCGTCAAAAAAGGGGGGGGGGGTGGAGTAATTATTTACATTAGAGATTCTCTGGTTTCTAGTCTTGTGTCTTCTAAAACAATTCCAAACCAGTTTGAAGCCTTATCTGTAAATATCACCTTGAATGGAGGCCAAATCTTAACTGTAGTCTGCTGCTATTGCCCACCCTCAGCTTCACCTGAGGCATTAAATGCCATGAAGGAATTCCTTGGTAATTTAAAATTCACAGAGGTCTTTTGGCTGGAGATCTCAACATTGATTGGTGTAAGTCGACCCCCCTCTGTGACAAATTCAAGGAATGTTGCTTGTCTTTTAATTTAACCCAACTGATCGACTCCCCCACTAGATTAAATAAAAGCCATCCTGAAAATTCCTTCATCTTAGACCTGTTTCTAACTAATATGCCTCACAAATTCCCTGGTACAGGTGTATTTGCTGATCTTTTGAGTGATCATTGTGTGACAGCCGCTTTGAGAAATATTAAACTTCCACCTTCTAAGCCCAGATTAATTCAAAAAAGGGATCTGAAACATTTTTGTGAACAGTCATTCCTCTGGGATCTGTCTGTCAGGATTTGGTGGACAGGAACGAACCCAGTTGTGCAGACAGGACTCAACTCGGCAGATTACAAAAATAAATATTTTAATAGTGAATAAAGAGCAAAACAAAACAGCAGACGTGGCAGCAAAACTTACATGAAAACGGTAGGCTCAGAGGGTAACTCAGGAAGGACTCAGGAAGCTCAGGGGAGACTCAGGAGAACGCAGGAGAACACAGAGACCCAACGAATATGACCCGACAAGGAACAAAACAGAACAGGAGGCTTATATACAAGGACAAGACAAGACGTGATTACAACAGCTGTGACGAGACAAAGGTGGCACCAATTAAACTGACGAGGAAACACTAGGGAAACACAGACACAAACAGAACCAGCAAATGGTACCATCCTTACAGTACCCCCCCTCAAGGACACCTCCAGGTGTCCCCAAAAAAACCCCTCCCGAAGGACTTGGGCGGGTGAAGGGCGGCACTGCAAGGGTGGAGGGCCAGAGGAAACACAAGGAAGAACACAAGGACCTGAAAGAACTAAGGCAAGACACAAGCAGGAAAAACACAAAAGATCTGAACGGTCAAGAGACCGTCCCTAGAGTCATTGTTCAGGAGGACAGCCGGGAGGCCGTCCATCACGGGACCAACATTCAGGGGGGCGGCCGGGAGGCCGTCCATCACGGGACTAACGTTCCGGGGGGCGGCCGGGAGGCCGTCCATCACGGGACCAACGTTCAGGGGGGCGGCCGGGAGGCCGTCCATCACGGGACCAACGTTCAGGGGGGCGGCCGGGAGGCCGTCCAACACATAGGACCTTGGAGGCCGCGGCAGGCGGCGATGACGACTTGGAGGCCGCGGCAGGCGGCAATGACGACTTGGAGGCCGCGGCAGGCGGCGATGACGACTTGGAGGCCGCGGCAGGCGGCGATGACGACTTGGAGGCTGCGGCAGGCGGCGGTGACGACTTGGAGGCCGCGGCAGGCGGCGATGACGACTTGGAGGCCGCATCAGGCAGCGATGACGACTTGGAGGCCGCATCAGGCGGCAAAGACGACTTGGAGGCCGCATCAGGCGGCGAAGAGGACGAGGAGGCCGCATCAGGCGGCGAAGAGGCCTTGTGGACTGCAGCATGCGACTTGGGGCTCTGGAGAACTGCAGCGTACCACATAGAGTCCTGGGGAGCTGCAGCCCGCATCATAGAGTCCTGGGGAACTGCAGCATGCATCATAGAGGACCATGGAGGCAAATCCTCAGTGGTAGTGGAGAGCGCCGACCCCTCTGGAGATGTGGAGAGCGCCAACCCCTCTGGAGATGTGGAGAGCGCCGACCCCTCTGGAGATGTGGAGAGCGCCG
>NC_056509.1:14825749-14826534 GCF_014905685.2 Nematolebias whitei
AGTAGGAGAGATGAGGAGCGTCTGCCGGGACCCCCTCGGAGTAGGAGAGATGAGGAGCGTCTGCCGGGACCCCCTCGGGGTAGGAGAGATGAGGAGCGTCTGCCGGGACCCCCTCGTAGCAGGAGAGATGAGGAGCGCCTGCCGGGACCCCCTCGGAGTAGGAGAGATGAGGAGCGTCTGCCGGGACCCCCTCGGAGTAGGAGAGATGAGGACCCACCACAGGGGCTGCGTGCAGCGTGGAGTCCACCTCAGGGATGGCTGCGTGCAGCGTGGAGTCCACCTCAGGAATGGCTGTAACTGGAGTCTTTAGAGTCTCTAATTCGGTTAATAAAAAATCATACTCGGGGAGCAAAGAAAGACCAGGGATAGAAAGTAAAAAATCCTCCATCTGGGACTAAACGAAATCAAAGGAGGACGGGTTATTTTTAGCAGAGTTAAATAATTCAATAATTGTCTGATTAATATGAAAAATATCTTCTGGGGAAAAAAAAAGGAATGTCTGTATGAGTGGGTGTGGTGACGGGTGCCGCCCCCACCGGAAACCTGGAAGGTGAGGCGGCGGGATACGCCCCCACGGTGTCACAATGAAAACTCTCTGGAGGTACGGCCAGGCTGGGTCGAATAGCCGCGGCGCGGAGTGGCGGTGAGAGGCCGGATTCCGCCCCCACCAGGAACCTGGAAGGTGAGACGACGGAACCCGCCCCTGTAACGTCAACCGGACCGGACTCACCGAACCGAACAGGAGTGGACCAGAGCTCCCGCGGGACGCTGGATCTCGCCCCCCC
>NC_056509.1:14826634-14829538 GCF_014905685.2 Nematolebias whitei
TTAACTTTCAGTTTCTTTACCAAGTTTTCCACATGGAGCTTAAAAGAGAGATGTGAGTCGACCAAGATACCCAAATATTTATAGGAATCAACAAACTCAATGGGGACACCATTTGAGGATAAAATCGGAGGAAGAACTGCTGGGACCAACTTCCTATTTGAAAAAAGCATCCCTTTGGTTTTTTCGGCATTTAGGACAAGTTTGAGGTGAAACAAATCAGTCTGGATGATGTTGAATGCAGATTCCAAAAGCTGGAAAGCCTTAGCAACAGTTTTAGCTCGACAATAAACAACTGTGTCGTCAGCATAGAAATATATGGATGCATTAGGGATGTTCTTACCTACATTAGATTGTAAAGAGGGTGGGTCCTAAGACTGAGCCTTGTGGTACACCATTGTTGACTGTTAAATAACTGGAGGTAGTACCATTATGTTGAACACATTGCCTCCGGTCTGAAAGATAGTTAGAGAACCAACCAATGGTGTGTTCTGAGAAACCAATTTCTGAGAGTTTATGGCACAAGATGTTCTGATCCACAGTGTCAAAAGCTTTAGACAGGTCTAAGAAAAGTGCAGCACAATAATCCTTAGCATCCAGTGCTTCAACAACATCATTAAGAACCTTCAGTGAAGCAGTGGTTGTGCTGTGTTGTTTCCTGAAACCAGATTGATGTTGAGGTAAGATGTTAAATGAGTCCAGGTAATTTTTGATTTGAGAGTTTGTCAGTTTTTCTAGAACCTTGGCTAAAATGCAGAGTTTAGAGATTGGTGGATAGTTGTTCTGTGAGGTGGGGTCTCCTCCCTTCAGCAAAGGAAGAACAAAGGCTGTTTTCCAAGTGTCTGGGATGGAGTTTTGTCTTATGGAGAGATTGAAGATGTGGGTCACAGGGACTGTGATGATATGAGCAGCCAGCCTTAAGAAATAAGGTAGAAGTTCATCTGGACCTGCAGATTTTTTAGGATCAAGATCTTTTAACAGTTTATTGACCTCACTGACTGAGAATGGAGAAAAAGAGAAGCTGTGATTAACTGAGGATTGACTTGTAGGAGGGATTTGATTTGTAGAAGTTTGGTTATTAAGTGAAGTGGCTGATTTTCCATTAGTACCTGTGTCAAATAAAGAACCAGAAGCAACAAAATGTTTGTTGAGACAGTTCAGGATCTCGTGCTTATTTGACACAGGAACAGAGTTAACGAGAAGTTGTGATGGGAGGTCAGATGATTGGGGGGTGCCTGAGAGAGATTTGATAGTTTTCCAGAATTTGTTAGGGTCATTAAGATTTATGGAGGTCTGAGATAAGAAATAGTTGCGTTTTGCTGCTTTAACAGCAGTTGTGCATTTATTCCTCATCTGTCGAAAACTCAACCAATCAGTGTCTGAGTCAGATTTTCTCGCTGCAGCCCAAAGATGATCTCTCCTGTGCAGGAGGTCAGCTAGCTGTGGAGTAAACCAGGGGCTGTCTCATCCCTTTATTCTGAACTGACGAAAAGGAGCATGTATGTTCAGGAAATAAATGAAATTATTATGGAAATAGTTCCAAGCAGAGTTCACGTCATCAGTTAACAGAATACGATGCCAGTCAAAGTGAGACAGTGTAAGGATGGTACCATTTGCTGGTTTTGTTTGTGTCTGTGTTTCCCTAGTGTTTCCTCGTCAGTTTAATTGGTGCCACCTTTGTCTCGTCACAGCTGTTGTAATCACGTCTTGTCTTGTCCTTGTATATAAGCCTCCTGTTCTGTTTTGTTCCTCGTCGGGTCGTATTTGTTGGGTCTCTGTGTTCTCATGCGTTCTCCTGAGTCTCCCCTGAGTCTCCCCTGAGCTTCCTGAGTCCTTCCTGAGTTTCCCTCTGAGCCTACCGTTTTCATGTAAGTTTTGCTGCCACGTCTGCTGTTTATTTTTGCTCTTTATTCACTATTAAAATATTTATTTTTGTAATCTGCCGAGTTGAGTCCTGTCTGCACAACTGGGTTCGTTCCTGTCCACCAAATCCTGACATTACGACCCGACCACATATCAGAACCCATCGGGCAGGATTCTCTCGGCAACTTACCTTTTTTTTTTTTTTTTCTCCTCCGAGCCTTCCTGAGATGAGCAAGCCCACAATCCGGTGCGGAGGGTTCTGCACCAGGCCCGTCCGCCCACAAGGACATTATGACCAGGAGGTAGAAATCCTGTCCTCACCACTCCTGGTCCTCGAGGAGAACAGGTCTCGGCACCGGGGAAGCCACCAGACCGCTGTTTCTGAGTCCGCCTCGCCCGGCTATTCGGTGTGGACGTCGGGGGAGGACGAAGAAATGGAGGACGAATTCTGTTTTGTTCCTGTCCCCCGACTCTCCCGCCGTCGCCGGGGAGGTAGAAAGCGGTCCCGGGCGCAGTCCGCGGCGACCGGCCTGGTCTTGTCGGCTGAGCAGAATCATAGAGTTGGTTCTGGTGTTTCTGTGGGACCCAGATCCGCCGCCTCACCTCTCAGGTTTCCGGTGGGGGCGAGGTCCGACGTCCCGCGGGAACCCCGGTCCACTCCTGTTCGGTTTGGCGAGTCCGGTCCACTTGACGTCACAGGGGCGGATTCCGTGGCCTCACCTTCCAGGTTCCTGGTGGGGGCGGAGTCCGGCCTCTCACCGTCACACCGTGCCGCGGCTGTCCAACCCAGTCTGACCGAACCTCCTGAGCAAACTCCCAGTGACTCTGTGGGGGCGTGTTCCGCCACCCCACCTCCCAGGTTTCCGGTGGGGGCGACACCTGACACCACACCCTCACATAGAGACATTTGTCCATCAGTCGCATATTCACCCCATGAATTATCCCAAATAAACCACACTCTGCAAAGCCTCTTTTGTTCTGCTAAAAATAACCCGGACTGTCTAGATACTGTGCTCACCCTTGCCGAAAAGTTTTTATTATCCC
>NC_056509.1:14829548-14829737 GCF_014905685.2 Nematolebias whitei
CCTCTCCGTCGTCTGCTGCAGAGCCACAGGCCTCTCCGACAGCAGCAGCATCTCCCCAGGCCTTGTCGCCTGCTGTCAACTCCCAGGTTCCCACGTCATCTGCGGCTCTCTCCAAGTCTCCAGAGGGGTCGACGCTCTCCAAGTCTCCAGAGGGGTCGGCGCTCTCCACGTCTCCAGAGGGGTCGGCGC
>NC_056509.1:14829747-14830686 GCF_014905685.2 Nematolebias whitei
CGTCTCCAGAGGGGTCGGCGCTCTCCACGTCTCCAGAGGGGTCGGCGTTCTCCACGTCTCCAAAGGGGTCGGCACACTCCACGTCTCCAGAGGGATCAGCGCTCTCCACGTCTTCAGAGGGGTCGGCGCTCTCCACGTCTCCAGAGGGGTCGGCGCTCTCCACATCTCCAGAGGGGTCGGCGCTCTCCACTACCACTGAGGATTTGCCTCCATGGTCCTCTATGATGCATGCTGCAGTTCCCCAGGACTCTATGATGCGGGCTGCAGCTCCCCAGGACTCTATGTGGTACGCTGCAGTTCTCCAGAGCCCCAAGTCGCATGCTGCAGTCCACAAGGCCTCTTCGCCGCCTGATGCGGCCTCCTCGTCCTCTTCGCCGCCTGATGCGGCCTCCAAGTCGTCTTTGCCGCCTGATGCGGCCTCCAAGTCGTCATCGCTGCCTGATGCGGCCTCCAAGTCGTCATCGCCGCCTGCCGCGGCCTCCAAGTCGTCACCGCCGCCTGCCGCAGCCTCCAAGTCGTCATCGCCGCCTGCCGCGGCCTCCAAGTCGTCATCGCCGCCTGCCGCGGCCTCCAAGTCGTCATTGCCGCCTGCCGCGGCCTCCAAGTCGTCATCGCCGCCTGCCGCGGCCTCCAAGGTCCTATGTGTTGGACGGCCTCCCGGCCGCCCCCCTGAACGTTGGTCCCGTGATGGACGGCCTCCCGGCCGCCCCCCGGAACGTTAGTCCCGTGATGGACGGCCTCCCGGCCGCCCCCCTGAATGTTGGTCCCGTGATGGACGGCCTCCCGGCTGTCCTCCTGAACAATGACTCTAGGGACGGTCTCTTGACCGTTCAGATCTTTTGTGTTTTTCCTGCTTGTGTCTTGCCTTAGTTCTTTCAGGTCCTTGTGTTCTTCCTTGTGTTTCCTCTGGCCCTCCACCCTTGCAGTGCCGCCCTTCAC
>NC_056509.1:14830786-14836721 GCF_014905685.2 Nematolebias whitei
ATTGAATTTGTTGATTCCTATAAATATTTGGGTATCTTGGTCGACTCACATCTCTCTTTTAAGCTCCATGTGGAAAACTTGGTAAAGAAACTGAAAGTTAAACTGGGTTTCTTTTTCAGAAACAAATCCTGTCTAACCCTGAATGCTAGAAAACGCCTTGTATCTGTGACTTTCCTTCCCTCAATTGATTATGGTGACATTATTTACATGAACGCTCCTACAAGAACCCTACAGATGTTGGATGCTGTCTATCATGGTGCACTAAGATTCATAACTGGCTGTGATTATCGTACCCACCACTGCACACTGTATTCACTGGTTAACTGGACATCATTAACTTCACGCAGACTCTCTCACTGGTATATTTTCATCTTTAAATCACTTTTTGGTCTGCTGCCTTCATACATCTCCTCCTACATGTCTCTGCGTGAGTGCATCTACGGAGTGCGCTCTCAGGACATTATTACCTGCAGTGTTCCCTCAATGAGGACTGAACTAGGCAAAAGGGCCTTCTCCTATCCAGCTCCTGTTTCCTGGAATATCTTACAAAAAGATTTGAAGCTCTCGACCTTGACCTCTCTAAGTGTCTTTAAGAATCTGTTGCACACCTGGCAGGGTCCAATGCTGACATGTTCCTGTTGTTAGTTTTCTACATTTGTCTTGGAATCTAGCTGTTTTTTGTTTTGTTACCTTTTCCTTTTAGTCATCCTATTTGTTAAAAAAACAAACAAAAAAAAAACTGTAGTATGCTTTTTTATAACTGTGTATTGTTGTTGCTGTTGTCCATTGTTGTCATCTTTCTTTGTTGAAATCAGGTCTCTCTTGTAAATGAGTCCTCGAGGCTCAATGGGATTTACCTGTATAAATAAAGGTTGATTGATTAAAGCCAGATTGGAATAGCTCTAAGATGGCGTGATCCTCCAGGATGGAATAGCTCTAAGATGGCGTGATCCTCCAGGAAGCACTTCAACTGGGACTCAATTATTTTCTCCAGTTTTTTAGAAACAAATGGGAGTTTGGAGACAGGCCGGAAGTTGGAAACGACTGAGGGGGTCAAGGTTTGGTTCTTTCAGGAGAGGCTGGACAGCTGCATGTTTAAAGGTTTTTGGCACCACGCCAGTGGATAAACTACTGTTTACTATAGTAAGAATGGATGAACCTAAAGTAGGAAAAACCTCCTTTAGTAGTCGAGGGGGGACCACATCAAAGGGGGATCCAGAAGGTTTCAAGCTGCCCAAGACCTGCTCTAGAGAAGACAGAGTGATGGGTTCAAAATGGTCAAATAGAGCTACAGATTGAGGTGGGATGGATGGGTCATGAGTTGGAGGGGAATGAGAGCACAACTCAGTCGAGGCTTCCAGATGTGATGGTTCAGCGAGGTGGAGAACAGAGTTTAGGGTAGAGAAGAGGACACGTGGGTTGTGAGAGTTTGAGGTAATGATATCAGAAAAGTATTTGGATTTAGCAGCTTTTACTGCTTTCTGACAACGGCGCCAACTCTCTTTAAGTATTTGAAAAGAGACCTGCAGCCTGTCTTTCCTCCTTTTGCGCTCCGCCCTCCTGCACTGCTGCCTAACGGCCTTGGTGACGTCACTCAGCCACGGTTCTGCTTTGAGTTTTGATTTTCTAGTTTTAACCAGAGCGACATGATCCAGAGTCTTTAAGCAGACATAATTGAACTGGGACGTCATCGCCTCCGTGGTGGTGAGAAACACCGGGGGCTGAATGATCATTTCAGAGTTATAAGCATCTGTGAAACGTGCGGCAGTGAAGTGGTTAATGGCCCGGCTACTACCCAGGAGATAGAAGGAATACTTCTTGGACCTTCTCAATCCCACTAGCACGTCTTCCATGGAGGAAGCTAAGTCGAGGAACTTTCGGGTTGATCAATCCATAACCCTGGCTAAGGTCGCCAAGGTAGTTAAAAAGCTCAGAGGCGGCAGTGCTCAGGGAGTGTATGAGATTCACCCTGATTTCCTTAAGGCTCTGGATGTTGTAGGGCTCTCTTGGCTGACACGCCTTTGCAATGTCGCATGGACATCAGGGGCAATGTCACTGGATTGACAGACAGTTCCCCTCTTCAAAAAGGGGTACCGGAAGGTGTGCTCCAATTATAGGGGCATCACTCTCCTTAGCTTCCCTGGTAAGGTCTATCCAGGGGTACTGGAAAAGCGAGTGCCATCGTTGGTCGAACCTCATCCAGGAGCAACAATATGGGTTCCGTCCTTGCTGTGGAACACTGGATCAGCTCTTTACCCTCACTAGGGTCCTTGAGGGGTCATGGGAGTTTGTCCATCCAGTCTACATGTGTTTTGTGGACTTGGAGAAGGCATTCGACCATGTTCCTCGGGGTACACTGTGGGGGGTGCTCCGTGAGTATGGGATTGGAGACCCATTGTTACAGGCTGTTCAGTCCCTAAACAAGCGGTGTGAGAGTTTGGTTAGGAATAGGGTGGTGTGAAAGTGTACTGGACCATTTTCTTCCCCCACTTGAATCTTTTCATGGGAGGCTTTTTGGTCATGGTATGTTTTGAGTTGTTTAGTCGTCTTGTTAAGACGCTTTTTATTAAAAGTGAAGGTATTTCTCGGTTGTTTTTTCCGATCTTTTATGTACTGTGGGTTGGTGCTTTCACCAGGTTTGTAATATGTGTATAAAGGAAGTGTCATTTGTCGACCATTCATCATCTTAGATGAAGAAATGCCAGTAGATTGATGTGGAGCTCTTGCAGGTGAGAGCTGGGAGTAACAGATCATGCAGTCTCTGATGTAGCTGTTTACATCTTTGCGCATTCCTGGCCAGTAAGAAACCTGTCTTAACGCTTTGAGTGTTGTTTTCGCACTATTGTTTTCTGAAGATGGGGTTTCATGGGCATGTGCTATCATCACCCCCTTGTGGTCATGAGGCACCATGAACGAAGGTGAAGTTGTTGGCTCAGGGGCAAATACTAACAAGCCCTTGAACATTTTCAGGAAAGGTTTTACCTTAAGGAATGAATAAAGTTCAGGGATTGAGTCAAGTTCCTCTGAAGAGGGAGTGACATGATATGGATCAGTTAGGTAGTGAATCATCCTTTTGATGGCTGGATCCAGAGATTGAAGCTTAATGATGTCTTTATCAGACCAGGCTGGTCCAACTGAGATTGTGTTAGCAGTTGGTTGTGAAAGATCAGAAGAGCAGGCACATGGATGTGTGAACGTTTGAACCGCTTGGGTGGGTGGGTTTGGGATAAAATCAGGTGGCCAGGAGGGGGTCAAAAGACTGTGTGTTACCACTAGTGGTACTGTTGTTAGTGAACGAGTCTGTGAGAACGTTAACCTGTTTGTTTTGTCCTGATACCTGTGAGTGGCCTCCGGCCTCTCTGAGAATAGATGGACTCTGAGTCAGAGCATCATAGAGATCCCTGTTAGTGTTGTATTTGTTAGTCTGGAGAGACACTGTAGTGTCAATCATATGAGCTCTTTGCAGCTCTAGTGGTTTTGCAGGTGTAACTGACACTACCTCTGTGGGAGGTGTGCTCTCAGTCACCTGATGTTTGTCTTTGGGTGGGGAGATGGTTGACCTTCCAGACGTATCCAGTGCCAAGCACTGTGAGTACAGTTCTGGTTCAACAAAGATGGGCAGGGGTTGGCGCACCTGGGCCCAAACTTGGAGATTCTTAAAATCGATCAAAGGCTGAAAACGTGTAATCAAATCTTGTCCCACCAATAGTGGAATTGTTTCTAAATCATACACATAAACTGGATGGCTAAGTGTCATGTTACCAATCTTAAACTGTATCTGAGTCACAAAGGATACAGTTGTTTTGTTAGACGCGTACGGTTTGATACCAAGGAGGCACGGCTTAAGAACCAAGTTCTTGTTAGCGTGTTTCGCTGCTGACTGCAGTTTCTTGAACAGGGTGGCTGACATCAGGGTGACATCTGCTGCGGTGTCAAGAAGCACGTCATGAGTAAGGACTTGTTCCAGCGTTAGTGAAAAGTAAAACTTTCCTGTGGGCCCCCGTTCGATAAGGTTACACAAAATCTGGTGACTTGGAGGTTCCTCTGGGAATTCAGAGTAATTGTTCTCGAAATAGAGATCCTCAGGGTTCATTTGAACTTCTGAGATTGCATTCAGGGTGTGTGAATAGTCAGTCTGTTGATCTGAAGGAAGAATGGTGTCAGAAATAAGAGTTACAATCTGCGGTGGCAGGTTGAATTTCTAAATCTGCAGCTGGTTGGTCCAACGGTTGGTTGGCCAGAGAGGTCACTGACCGAAAGTCAGCACCTTTGGTGTCATTGTCTTGGTGCGTTTCATGAAGGAAACGTTTAATTATCTCAAGTTCTTTAGGAGTCAAGTTGGTAGGCTTACCTATTTTTGTCTTTGTTGATCCTTTGTACTTTTCAGAACGTTTCTGACGTATTAAAGGTGGTTTTCTTCCAGGTCGAGAGAGATGATCTTGAAAGGTGTGGGTCTGATTAGGAGAATGTTTACCCCCCTGAAGAGGTTTCCAAGAACCTTGGTATTTACTGGGACCTTTCCTTTGGTAAGGTGTCTTAAGCTGGAAATAAGATGGGTTCTTGTCAGCTTTGGGAAAGAGGGGTGCAGCTTTTGCTCTGGTTGAGTTAGTGTCCACACTTGCCCTGTTAAGTCCCAAAGTTGAGGGTACTGTGTTGACAGCGAAAACATTTTTGGGTTCCACTGGCTTAAATTGGTTCAGCTTTTGAAAAGCCCTGCAGGCCTCTCTTAGCTGAAGGATGGTGAAGATTTGTGGGTCAGCAGAAATGCCAAGTAAGCTGGTAATGGACTATATGCCACGGGTAGTGGTGACGTACTTCCGTTAAAAAATAAGTCACATCGATCACTTCCGGCTCCTACCTTCTGTTATTGTTTTTATCATTAGCTCCTAGAAGTAGACATGAAAAAGACTCTAAAAATAAAACACCTGCGAACTACTGGTACTACGTTCTGTTGTGTGCTGTTGTGTCCACTAAACAGTAGGTACAACAGAGTAGTTAGTTTTTTTCATTTTCCTGCTGATGAGGAGTTAAGGCGATAATGGATCGTGGCTATCCGCAGGGAAAATTTACCTATAAAAGCTTACACTCGCGTATATAGTCAGCATTTCAAACCTGAGGACATTCAACAGCCAGCATCAGAAATGGGAAGACGGAGGTTAAAAAAGGGAGCTGTACCTGCTTTGTTTGAGTAGAATAATTACTTCTTTACACCTCCAAGACCCGGGGTTTGGGAAAGAAGAGAAAGACCACCTCCAGAAGACAGCGAGGAGGAAGATGACACAACAGCCAGTGTAGACGTCCTTAAGGATCACGAATATGCCGCTGCTCCAGACCCTGCAGTTGTGGATTTAGTGGTGGAGGAAAATAATAATCTCCGGGAGGAAATCCGCCAGCTACGGGAACAGGTTGAGAGCCTGACACTGAGGCAGCGGTTCGGCATTCACCGTTTTGCAACCTCCGACAATGACGTTAGATTCTACACAAGGTAGGTGTGCGTGTGTTTGTGTTACACAGACTATAAAATTATTTTATGCAACTTAAATATATATATATAGTGGCAGCACGGTGGCGCAACTGGTAGAGCTGCTGCCTCTCAGCGAGCAGGTCCCTGGTTCAAACCCCGGTCCAGAGGCCTTTCTGGGTGGAGTTTGCATGTTCTCTCCGTGCATGCGTGGGTTTTCTCCGGGTACTCCGGTTTCCTCCCACAGTCCAAAAACATGCATGTTAGGCTGATTGGTAACTCTAAATTGTCCCTAAGTGTGTGTGAGAGAGTGAATGGTTGTTTGTCTCGTTTGTCTCTATGTGGCCCTGTGATGGACTTGCGACCTGTCCAGGGTGTACCCCGCCCCTCGCACAGTGATTGCTGGACATGGGCACCAGCGACCCCCGTGACCCAAAATGGAATAAGCGGGTAAAGAAAATGGATGGATGGATG
>NC_056509.1:14836821-14840147 GCF_014905685.2 Nematolebias whitei
TGGATTCCAACCCCCTGTTTTTTCAGTCCAGGGGAGAGAAGCTCGGGTTCCCTCTGCATGACTCGCAATTTTACGTTGCCAGCGAGTCTGGAGAAAAGCCAGGAGAGCCCTAATTTTGGCCACCAAAAGGTACGTTCGGGGGGCTAACCGCAGGAGAACGCCTCAACCATTGTACAAGGTGGGCCAGAAAGCGTGGCTCTCCACCAAGGACCTTCCTCTCCGTGTGGAATCTAAGAAACTAGCACCACGTTTCATTGGTCCTTTTCTGATTACCAAAATAATCAATCCTGTCTCTGTTCGCTTACAGTTACCCAGGTCCATGCGCATTCATCCAACGTTTCATGTCTCAAGACTCAAGCCATTTGTCCTGCCACGTTTTCGACCCACCACCGACCTCCCACCACCCGCCCGACTCATTCAGGGGAGCCCAGCCTACACGGTCCGACGCCTTCTTCGATCCAGAAGGTTGGGGAGAGGACTCCAGTATCTGGTAGACTGGCAGGGGTACGGCCTGGAGGAACGTTCCTGGGTGCCCTCACGCAATATTCTGGACAAAACCCTCATTAGAGACTTTCATCGACTGAACCCTCTCCAGCCTGGTGGTCCTTCAGGAGCCGGACCTTGAGGGGGGGGGGGTTCTGTCATAGCTCTGCTCTCTGTCAGCTCCTCTGTCATGCTGCACACTCAGTAATCACTCAACTCATGTCACCTGTCACCGCTCATTATCCCACAGCTCCACCACCTGGTCCAGTCAGTACTTAAGTTCACTCATTCCTCTCAGTCTGGGCCAGATTCTCTATCCTGTCTCATCAGCAGTAGACTTTCCAGCATTCCATTGATTGACTCATCACGTTCATGACCCTTGCCTTGACCACGACCACGCTTTTGCCTCAGCCCTCGTCTGCTTGTGCTCATCTGATCAGGTACCGACTCATGCTCTTGTTTTTTGACTCTCTTTTTGGATCACGTACTGGATACTTCTGCTGAACAACTGACTTCACGGTATGAACTCTGCCTTTCCCTTCTGACTGTTTCTTTTTGGATCACGGATTAAAGGTCAAGCTCATTCTGTATCACGGACTTATCCTTACCCCTGAATCTGATTCCCACAGATTCATTTCCCCAATTAGTCTCTTTCCCCCTGCATCTACTAACCTTTATCTTTTAGTTGCAAGCCTGTTGGACGCCGTTCCAGTGGACCTTAACATCAGTTCTACTTCTACTGGCAGCCCGCCACTACAACACTACCCAATCACGAACTACCAATCAGAAGATCGGAACCAGCCCAGAACCGGACCTACTCCAGAGTTTTATTTTATTTCACAATAAATCTTTTAACCCTCTCAGTGGTTGTTGTTGTTGTTTGCGATCCGGCCTCTGGTTCATGACATGCTCTCTTACATTTTATAATATCTGGACTAGTTCAAGTACATGATATTATACTTAATTTAAACGGATTCTTTCATTTTTCTGGACTAAGTGATCTTGTGCTTAGAAGTACTGTATCGGAGATGGTCTAATCAGTGGCATGAGACGTTAATTTTCTTTGACCCATCAAAATGAATGTGGTCATTTATTAACAGAATCAAATTTTAACATCAAAACATTGTACACTTGATTATTCAGATCGATTACAATAACACAGCTTAATTAATGAGCTTTACAATGAGAAATCATACGGCCATGATTTCTCACTTGCAACTTAAAACAACAAACATATCTGAAGATATCTGGATTAATTACTGGCAAGATAGAAGAGTTTTAAAGATGTGGAATGAAGGAGTTTAAATGGAGAGAAAAGATGTGGATGAGGATGTATGTCTGTAGACCAGAACAACACGCTCCTTTCAAGCGCAGTTCGCCCGCGGTACACTGGTAGTGAAGCTCATGACGACTCTTTTTACCTTGGCAGAGGATGAATCAGCTGCGGTAAGAGGTCCCTGGTACGCTACCTTTCAGCGTCTCCTCGGGGCGGCTGCGACTCGGCAGAAGTCGTGAGAACTCGTTCCACAGAACAAGCTTCCTCAGAAGTTATAAGGCTTTCACCGGGTGGAGCCACAGCGAGGCATCGTGGCTCCTACAGGAACTCCAGCCGAACTCCATCAGTACCAGAAGAACGAAAGGGACTCTGAGAAGACTCAGAGGAACTCAGAACTTCTGTTCTCTCTCGGAACTTCGGTTCATGTCTCCCAGAACTTCCGTTCTCCTGTGCTCCCAGAACTTCGGATCACTTCTGCTCTCAGAACTGACTGGAACTAGGAAGTGTCGACATTTAAAGAGTTCTGTTTCCGGTCCCTTTTGGGAAGTCCTGATTGGTTGAAAGAACCAACAGGGGTGTGGTTTTAGTGACGTAAGAGGTTACTACAAGTCAGAAAAACAGCGGAGATGTTTTAGGAACAGACAGAGAAATGTTTAGGAGCAGACAGAGAAATGTTTTGGCGAAATGACAGACTCCAGGTGCCAGCTTCTCTTGTTTCTGTCTGAGAGGTTTAAAAACATGACAGTTCGTTCCAATAAACTTGTTTGCGACTGTCTCCGACTTTTGACCGACATCACTCCTTCTCCTTTCAGACAGAAGATCAAAAAATGCATAATTACTTTGTAACAGACGTCTAACTTGATTTCTACTTTGAATGAGGATTAAAAATCATTAATACTGTTTCACAGTTGATTTAAAATGAGTGGTTCACTTCAACAATTAAAATGGTTTGAACTAAACACTTTTGATTATCAAGACATTTGTAAAAATAGTAATGATAATAAAAAGAGAGTGTTCTTTCAATTGATTAGTTCAGGATACAAATTAGAAAGTCTCTGGATGAGCTTAATTTGTATTTCTGGATTCAAATCAATGAAATAACAGTTTCTGTCCCATGAAGGTCTTCAGGGTCAGGTTTTGACCTGAGGCTTAGTTCACTACAATGGTCAGTGTTCGCCAAGGACTGAGAGGAACTGCCCTCAACTCCACTCCCTCAACTCGTACTTTGCAGCCCATTGATGAGTTCTTTATGTTGTTAAATTACTTTGCCCTTGGATCCAAGCAACGGGATCTTGCTGACTGGTACGGTGTCCATCAGTCCACTGTCAGCCGGATCATGAAAACATGGAGCAACTTTTTATTTACAGTATTAGGTTCTATTAGGATCTGGATACCGGAGGACCAGATACGCAAAAATTTACCAGCAGACTTCAAAGACTACCCTGACACTACAGTCATCCTCGATTGCACTGAGCTGAAGTGTCAGTGCCCATCTTCCCCTCTCCTCCAGAGTGAGGTGTTTTCATCTTATAAATCCCACTGCACTCTGAAAGGGCTGATTGGGATT
>NC_056509.1:14840247-14850751 GCF_014905685.2 Nematolebias whitei
TTTTTTGAATGTCCAGAGGACCAGATTGAACTTTTTTGGACTTTTATCACCTTTCAATACTTCTCGGTTTTATTTGTGTATTTGGCTCTGCTAGCTCTTGCTAGCGTTAGCTTAGCATGGCTGCTGCTTCTCTCCCTGCTTCTTCTGTTTTCACTTGTTCCGTGTGTCAGATGTTTAGCTACTCCTCTGCCTCCTTTAGTGGTAATGATACGTGTAACAAATGTAGTCTTATGGTAGCTTTGGATTAGACGCTGTCTGCACTGGAAGCTCGGCTCTGCGCTATAGAAAAACCAGTAGTTAGCCAGGTCCATTTAGACAGCGCCGAACCACAGAGGCTAGCTCCCTTTAGCAGTCCTCCAGCAGACCCCGATCAGCCGGTACCCCAGGCCGGCTGGGTGACGGTTAGCGTAGTGTTAAGGCTAAGCCCCCAGTTCACCACCGAACCATTCACGTTTCTAATCAATTTTCCTCGCTCAGTGACACACCCGCTGAGAAACAGACCCTGGTTATTGGCAGCTCCATAGTCTGAAACATGGCTTTTGGGACTCCAGCGGCTATACTCAAATGCATTCCGGGGGCCAGAGCGGGTGAAATAGAATCATATTTGAAACTGCTGACTAAGGATAAGGCATATGGTAAGATTGTTATTCACGTCGGCGGTAATGACACTCAGTTATGCCAATCGGAGGTCACTAAAATTAATGTTGCTTCGGTGTGTGACTTTGCTAAAACCATGTCGGACTTTGTAGTTTTCTCTGGCCCCCTCCCCAACCTGACCAGCGATGACATGTTTAGCTCTATGTCGTCGTTTAACCGCTGGGTGTCCAGGTGGTGTTCTGACAACTACGTGGGCTACATAAATAACTGGAGTTTTTTTCTGGGGAAAACCTGGTCGGATACAGAGAGATGACATCCATCCCACTTTGGACGGAGTCGCTCTCATTTTTAGAAATATGGCTGATTTTGTTTATCTCCCAAATTATTGACAACCCAGGGTCCAGTCCAGGAAGCAGAGTTGTCGTCCTCCACACCTCTCTGCTGCTTATCCTCTGTTACCCACCTACACCCACATTGAAACAGTGTCAACAGTGTTTATTTAATTTGAGCCCACGGCTCAAATTAAATAAACAAAAATAAGCTCTAAAAATATAAACCATAAAAATCTGATTAAAATAAACACAGTTACTTTACCAGAGCAAAATCATAAAATCATTAAATGTGGATTATTAAACATCAGATCTCTTTCCTCTAAATCCCTGTTAGTTAATTAACTGATAACTGATCATCATATTGATTTATTCTGTCTGACAGAAACCTGACTACAACAGGAAGATTTTGTTAGTATAAATGAATCCACTCTTGTTAATTATTTAAATTTTCATGTCCTAGAACAACTGGCCGAGGTGGAGGAATAGCTTCTATTTTTCAGTCAGGATTATTGATTAATGTCAAACCAGTTATTAGTTATGATGCTTTTGAATCGCTGTCTTTCTCATCCAAAATGGAAATCAGAAAAGCCACTTTTACTAGTTGTTATATACCGTCCACCAGGCGCTTACTCTCAGTTTTTGTCTGAATTCTCAGAATTCTTAACTGACTTACTATTAAATACTGATAAAATCATCATAATGGGTGATTTCAATATTCATGTAGATGCTGAAAGTGATAGCTTAAGCATAGCCTTTAATAATTTAATAGACTCATTTGGTTTTACCCAAAACGTCAGCGCATCTAGTCATTCTTATCATCACACTCTTGATTTAGTTCTGACTGATAGGGAATTTTTTAAGAGTGATCATTTAAAACTTCTTTTTTGAATACTTTTCATTGTAATCAGCCAACTTGCTTCAACCAATTTCTATGTGTGTGCGTCAACACCCAGTTATCTGTTACACAAGAACTGTAAACTGTTAAGAATGTTCTAGAAGATGTTTTAAATCATAGTCCTTGTTTTTTATCATCATCAAAAACACTTACGGTCCTTGTCGAACTGACACGTCTGTGTAAAAATAGAATAGAATAGAATTCAACTTTATTGTCATTGCACATGTCACAGGTACAAAGCAATGAAATGCAGTTTGCATCTATCCAGAAGTGCTTAGCAAGAAAAATAAATTGGTAGATATATATAGTACAATATACAGTAAGTTGCTTTGAATATGCTATAGGTATTAATATATACAGTTTGTGAGTGTACAGATTATGAACAGGTTATAATATGAAGGGGTATAAACAGCTATATAAAAGACCAAAAAAAAAATATATAAGTATGTGAGTACTTATGAACAGTAGATAATAGATTATGTGTACAGTTTGTACAGTAGTGGGCTAACAGATGAAAGTGCAGGTGGTGGTGTTACAGTCCATGTGCTGTTGTTGTGTGTATGAGAATACAGACCGTTGTTGTTGTTCAGATGTCAGGAGGCAGAGTTCAGGAGTGTGACAGCTGTGGGGAAGAAGCTGTTCCGGTACCTGGTGGTTTTAGTCCAGAGGCTCCTGTAGCGCCTCCCAGAGGGCAGGAGGGTGAAGAGTCTGTGTGCTGGGTGGCTGAAGTCTTTTATGATATTTCCAGCCCTTTACAGACACCGCTTCCTGTAGATGTCCTTTATGGCAGGAAGTGGTGATCCGGTGATGTGTTGGACGCCTTTCACCACCCTCTGCAGCGCCTTCTGGTCTGAGGCAGAGCAGCTCCCGTACCAGACTGTGATGCAGTTGGTCAGGATGCTTTCAATGGTGCAGCGGTAAAAGTTCACCAGGATATCTGAGGACAGGTGGTTCTTCCTGAGAGTCCTCAGAAAGAAAAGGCGCTGGTGAGCTTTCTTGATCAGTTTGGAACAGCCGGTCGTCCAGGTGAGATCCTCGGAGATGCGGACACCCAGGAACTTGAAGCTGTTCACACGCTCCACCACCGCCCCCTTGATGTAGATGGGTGGATGTGGGCCAGCGTTCTTCCTGAAGTCCACGATGAGCTCCTTAGTCTTCTCAGTGTTGAGCAGCAGGTTGTTGTTGTCACACCACTCAGCCAGACGAACCACCTCCTCCCTATAAGCGGTCTCATCGTTGTCTTTGATGAGGCCGATCACCGTGGTGTCATCTGCAAACTTAATGATGGTATTGGAACCATCAACAGGTTTGCAGTCATGGGTGAAGAGGGAGTAGAAAGACTCTGTCTCTAAAAACTCTGTTATCAGCAAACTGTCAGAATTTGTTCTTCCTGTTTACACTCCCAATTGAACCAATAAAATACGGACGCACGCTTCAGCAAGTTGGTCTTTGGTTCTGACCCTGTTAGAATCTCTGTCCCTCCTTGCAAGGATACGTTCTGAATATTCATTCTTTTTCTTCTCGTGTGGTTTATTTTTAAGGTGATGGTTCACAAAAACCTATCATTTACTTGGTGCCGTGGGACCCGGATGCTTCTCACAACTGTTTGACGGTGTGATCTGACGCAGATGCGCTACAAGCCCGTGCACGGCATAAGGTACAGTCCTGGGAGATTTTCGTTTCTGTCCAGGCCAGTGTTGTAGCTCTCACTCGGACCACCAGCGAACAGAGTGACGGAAATCCGACCAGACAACTCACCAGATGACAAGAAGTGAGTATAAAAATAAGATTGTTATACGTGAGAAAATATGGTCCATAACTAGTTTGTGTTGAACCAAGACCTCAAATTTTAAAGGAGTGAGATTTTTTTAACATAAGGTTCAGAGCTAATGGATAAAGTCTAACCATAAAAATCAAGATCTTCAGTGTTATAAAAGTGAGGTAAATTTAGTCAAGATCTGAAAAAAAAGTGAGACTTTTTTTTTTTTACCAAGAACTGTTTGGACTTACGTTGAGGCTCAACAGAGATTTCCTTTAGACACGTCTCGTTTTTTTTCTGTAACTTCTTTCTCTCTCTCCTCCATTTCTCTTTTTGTGTGTGTAAATGAGTGAATGCACGAATAACTGAGAAGTTTACGAGCAATATCACATGACCCTGAAACCTTGCGGTGCTAACAAACGGGCCGTGTGATTTATTTTTAAACCTTTATTAGGACTTTAGGTGACGTGGTTGACTGGATTTAAAATCTCTCTGTCCTTCGGGAGTACAACCCTAAGTGGGGAACCGGGTCAATCACTAGGATTGATCTAGAAGCTTGTTCCTCAGGAGGCAATGAGGCGTCCGTGAGACCTTTTCAGTTGAACCGCTCACACAAATATATTAATAAAACACAACACAGTAACATACCTACCGATCATGGGAAGTTATGAAAGTAAGTCTTCTTCGGAAGCACAAGCTAAAGATGTTAAATTCATGAGCATTAACGTCCAGACTCGATTAAATTCATAGAAAATTGGACAAAAAAGTACAAATTGAACCAATCACAAGGTCAGTGTGAGTACTCCCAGAGCTGTTATCTGACTGCAGCCAGCTCTTTGTCTGTAGACACACACACACATACGCACGCACGCAAGCACGCACACACACAACACGCCACATTGCACTAAAACATACTAAAAGTGCTGAATAGCAACAGCATAATAAATTATAAACAGTATTTATGTTTGTGTGGGAAATACTGAAGCTTTAAGCTACATGACGCGCACTGAAAATTATGTAATCCAAATTTAGATAAACATTGCATACTACTAAAGTTGAAAAATAAATGAAACGTATTTATTTTATTTTTTTTTGTTTATTCAACACCACTAATTAAAGTCACACAAACACTGATAATTAAATTAAAACCCACTTTTTGAAACGAAGATTACTGGAACCGGATTCGGCCCAGTTTTCTTCCTGAAATCTGGTCCCCCACTGTCCATCTGACTCGGCCAGAACCGACCCGCCAAGTGGGATATCAGCCCCTCATCATGGAAAAAGACTATATATATATATATATATATATATATAGATAGATAGATAAGTTTAAAAATAAAAACTCAATTGGATGTTGTGTGAAAGTAAACACGAGTATTAATTTACCTACTGTAAATCCACTACGGATTGTTACCAAGTAAAAGTCCAACATCTTTGACTCGTTTTGGGTCCATTCGGCGACCAGTGTAGATTGGTTAGACAAAACAGTCCTGTTTGCCGTCAAAAACGTCGACTCCTCTCCACAAAACCAGCCAAAATCCAGCCTTCGTCGTCGCCATGACTGGAGTTAGCTGGACGTTAGCTCACAGGAAGTGCAGGCCGCGACAGTGCATGTGCGTTAACCGAAGATACAAGATCACAGCACCAACTGGTGCCCCGGCATGGTAACTACAGCACCTGACTCGCTCCTAAAAGGAGATGAGGTTTTCTCTGCAGGCCAAAAGTGGGCATTTGTGGCTAATAGGCATTTGTAGAGGGCAAATACTGATTGGCTAACTGTATTTGCTGCTTTTTAAGTAAGTTACGTCAACTCTTTGAAAGAATGTGTTCTGATCTGGAGCAGGGAGAGGAGCAATTGTCTTCCATTTCAGAAGGTTTATTTTACATGTAAAATACAAGATCACCAGCGCTGGGCCATTGTATCTCCACCATGCGGTCACAAATAATGGCCCCGAACGTAAACAGACAACCCATTTTCTTCAGAGCTCGGCCACACCTCCTGGAGTCATCATCACCATCAACGAATGGGAAGTCCTACTCTTATCATGTGACCCAGCTCTCAACCAATAATATCTAGGCATCTTGTGTTCTATAATGGGTGGGTGCGTGAATGTTGGGAGTTGTAGGCATGTAACTAAAACTACATTTTCTACCGGAAACTGAATCAGATCATGTTTTAACACAATATCATTCTAAATATCAAAACAGGATACATATATCTAGACATTTCATTAAGTTAATATATTATCTGATAAAATTATATTTCAATTCCCCCTTTTGACATGATGAAGATCATGTCAACAAAAATCCTATATGTAATATATCTGTAAAAAGCTATGTGTCATGTAATTACAATTAATGGACAGTGAACACTAACAATTCCCATCCCTTATAATTCCTAGGCCTAAATTAACACCCCTAAACAATATAAACCCTAATAATAAGCTAACATCAATATTGATACCTAACACAGATAAGGAAATATGCCAAAATACAATTTACTCATCGGAGCTCACATTTTAAGATAAACTCCTAAACTTTCCTTCTATAAATCTCATGCCTCTAGTGTATGCAAATTATATGTTGCATGTTTTATCCTTAGCAATTTATGTATAACTTGGGGCGTTGCAGAGATTTTGCAGAGGCGGGCTGGTCTGTGTTCATCATCATCATCAGCATCACCACCACAGGTAATCTGTAAGGAGCAAAATCTACACTACTCTGTTGACTAGTTTGATAACAGAAAATCTCATCAACTGCTCCTATTCAGAGATGTTTGATATAAGGGATATATCAACACTCAGAAAACTAACAATCATAATCTACAATTAACCTGATCAGATCAGAAATCACAAGAGTTCTTCCATAAACTGTCAAACCTATTACCTCCATTATTATTTATTCTATTGCACACAAACACATATACATTATTCTCTATGCCAGAATATTCTAACCTTAAACTCAACACCTGTCAGTAAAATCCACAACTAGTCTGCTCTGATACTCATTAACAAAGCTGCAGATAAATTATGGTTTCTGAAGCATCTCTAATTGTATGATTCAACTGCTAAGAATTTAAATGGGTAAAACTAATTATTTCTGGGGAAAATTAGGGAAAACCTTGTACACCCTTTCAAAAATTGATCATTGCACAACTAATGCACATCCACAAACAAATGGATTCAAATTAACTCAGTCTAAAACGTTCACATTCTGCTTTCTTCTCAACAACCTCCTGAATCAAACCCGATTTTCTTCACAGGCATAAAAATAATTCATATGTAACTGTAACATACGGTGAAAACAAACATTTGAGAGAGGTTCCGAAGGATACTGAAGAATCTTTGGCATATATTAGTGATATTAGTTAGTGTGATTAGTTCTGCTCTGCTGCATGTTCCACCTCCCTTAATCTGTTGGGTAAAACTGTAATCGCATGCGCGTGGAACGAGATCCTTCCCTTGGTTAACACATCATTGTCAACACTGTACTGTAACATTAAACATTCAATCAGCTGTAACGAAGGGGAAAAAGGTTAAACCACTAAATTAGTTCTGGTTATCCATCACAGCTCCGGAGTCCTGTGTCTGTAAAGTGTAGTTTCCCCATTTTCAAATATAATATTTATAACAAATTTATTCTGCAATTCCTTAATGTAGATCTCATATTCCATCACAGACGTGACAGATCATCAGAAGTCCATTAGAAACAGATTTAACCTGTAAATGAATAATAATAAAAAGTCAGCATTACCTTTACCTGTATGAATCAAAACGAGTCTCACATGTTTTACTAAATTTGTACAGAAAATGATGTTGGAACTAACCCAAATGTCCAGACCAAGAGGGGGGACCAACAGGAACATTTTGATCAACTATTATCTAGCAACCTGTTACAAGACACCTCTGTTGTAGTGTTATTAAATAAGTAGGTGTTTGTAATTACTGTTTCAGCTCTCATCATTGTATGAACAGTTACAACTTTAATATGTAAGTTTTATTTTGTAATGTTTTAGCTTAAATGCACCAAAATTCTGTTCTGTTTTATTTTCCTTATTTCACTCCCCCTTTTTGAAACAGGAGGCAATCAAAAATCCTCCTGTTTCAAAAAATATGTTCATAACATGGATACTTTAAATCCTGGCTGAAGCTCACAAACACTCTTCCAACTCCGTCTGTCCATCACACGGTACACAACCTACAGGAAAACTCAGGGATAAGTTGCAACGTGAAGTTATCAACAAATGGAAGAACACCAAACGTCATCTAGGCACAGACCAGTGCAGGTATACCACATGACCCAACAACAAAAAACATTGTCCAACAACCGACATACACGTCCGAGTCCAGGTCAACCATAATGATTTACAGTACACATATCACAGAACAGTGAAGCCACAATTGCCTGTTGATACTGTCAGTGCAGTTGTGTAAAGAAAATGTTTTCCCAACATGGATGCCTGGTCAGATAAGGTGAAATAAAAGAAAACAAGATGTACACCCCCAAAAGCAAACTTAAACATGTGTCCACGCAGGTAAACCAAAACTACACTGCTCTAACACGATAACACGATGGAAAGAATGAATGTACTTAATCGAAAAGTAATTGGAAAAGGTGGGAAATCCAGCAACCCATCAGAAGTACGGCTCTGTATGTGTAAAGATCATGTGTCAGTCAGATCTGTCCTCTGTGTTAAACTGTCACAGATGTTTGAAGGAATGAATGCCTGTCTGTATGTTCATGTCACAGCAAAGACAGGATTGATCATGAAACTGAAGTTATTGCATCACCATCTTGAAGATCACATATTGAGCTGACAAGTCACCTCGGCTGCAGTGTTCGTTAGTGACTTTAACAGCTTGACCACCACTGTCACGTCATTCTCCAGCCCCCCTTCTTCTGGAGATTCATTTCAAAAGTCCAACTTTTTGCAGCTCTACAGTTGTATAGACAGCGAGACTTGACAGGAAGTGGTCGAGAAGAAGTCCAGGTCCCCATCTGGACAACGTCGCACATAGCCCAGGTATGACATGTCAGCTTATAGCTTAGCTGAACATGATGTCTGTCAGTCCACACGGCTGAGGCAGCACAGTTCATTTAATGCAGACGCCGTCAGTTTTCAGCAAAATCACAGATGTATCGGACCCAGATGCAGCGTCAACCCTACATGTGAGAACTTCAGAAATGGCGATTCAAAACCAGAGATTCAAGATGCAAAGTGGTCAATGCTAGTATTGAATGTAGGCATGGCATTATGTGTGATGGACATAGAGTAGACTGTATAATATGCAGGGGTTGCCAGAGTTCCCTCCAGATCCAAGAACCGTCTGTGACAGGCCTGTAGAAAGAGAAATGAAAATCAGTAAAATACTCCCCTCACACCAAGTCATGGACATCGTAAAACTACCCTCAGAATTCCATCCTTAGAACAACACACTCCCCAGTAAGAACGCAGGAGATACTCTGCACACTCCCCACACCTGTCAGCAGTGAAAAGACTCCCCTCCTGGAACACCTCAGGAAGGTCACAGGGCCAAGGCAGTTGATAAATGTAAAGACACCCTGCTGAAAATGGAATCAGAAAACCACTCCAAGATGGTTCAAGTCATATGAAAAACATATATTTAAAAGTCACTAAAGGCCCCCACAACTGTGAAACACCACTGCACGTAGGTTATAATGAATATGTGAAATATGTCATCAAACACTGTCCCCACCCCACCAGGCCGAGGGTAGATGAGAGCTGGAATCTAACCACAAATACAAACATCTAGATGATTGTCAAGCGTCCTACAACAGGGAAGATATCATTATGTCAACATGTCCATAGAACATCACCTCAAAAGATCTGAACTGTCCCTTTAACCCTGAGACTGTAAAGAGCATGTTATCTTTGTAGAAATACACCAATGTGAGGAACATAATATATTGGTTAACAAAATACCATACTATAATTGTAACAACCGATCAGTGTATGTAGCAACCAAACAAACAGTGTTGCTGATGAGCCAGGCGTCAGAAAAGATGAAATCTGCCCATTCGTCTCTAGTGACCTACAAAAAGCACAGCACATACCTCCAGCATTGTATGAACAAACACATGAAAACCTGTAAAAAAAAATCATATAAACAGGTAAGTATAATCAAATAACATGTGAACCATATAAAGCGGGACAGGTCAGGAGTTTCCGACCGGCACAGCTGTGGAACGTATGTCGTGTCCTGCAATCTGTCCAACGAGAGATAAGCAGATAAAGATTAGTTTTCACACAGAGAAACATGAAATTCAGGAAAATTTATAACAATTTCCGGGACCTAGGTATCGCTGAAAGTTTCAAAGCTGAACCGGTTATCTGTTCGTCAGGAAAATGTACAGGCCTAAACCAGCCATAAATCCCAAAAGTTCACAAGCAAGCATGGTTGAACAAAGACCATGTATACTGACTTAAAAGGTCTGAGAAAAAAGAGAGAAAAGGAAATAATTTTTAAAAAAAATAAATAAATAAATATAAAATATGGTTCTCAGCAACCAACAGGAATCACAGAAGACCCAGAGTCCTACAGCTGTCAGTCAACCCACACAGAAACAAAACAGGGAAAACTGTCCCTTGAGCCTTTTTGTGCATTATTCCCTCAGCAAAAACAAAAAGCAAAGAGCTATTAGGAGTAATCAAAGAGAAGTTCAGGGGAAGTTGCCCCCTACAATCAAGTCCTGAGACTAATCTGACGAGTCACAGCAACAAAAATAAAGAAACTCAAAAACCAACATAAATGTAACAACAGACCTAAACTAACAGTAACTCTGGAGTCCATTACTCAACAGCATTACTTCAAAAATCAAATATAAACAGAAATCTGGAGACCAATATCTCTATAGAAACCATGTATCAAAATAAAATATTAACAGAATATCTGGAGACCA
>NC_056509.1:14850851-14852087 GCF_014905685.2 Nematolebias whitei
CCAAAATCTCAACAGAGACCATGTATCAAAATAAAATATTAACAGAACATCTGGAGACCAAAATCTCAACAGAAACCATGTATCAAAATAAAATATTAACAGAATATCTGGAGATCAATTTCTCTACAGAAACCATGTATCAAAATAAAATATTAACAGAATATCTGGAGACCAAAATCTCAACAGAGACCATGTATCAAAATAAAATATTAACAGAACATCTGGAGACCAAAATCTCAACAGAAACCATGTATCAAAATAAAATATTAACAGAATATCTGGAGACCAATTTCTCTACAGAAACCATGTATCAAAATAAAATATTAACAGAATATCTGGAGACCATGTACTCGTCTCCTCACCAAAGGGCGGGAGCTCATAACTCGTCCTACCGTCCGTGGACGGTACAAGGACGCATGAAGCGGCTACTAAAACGGGCAAACAAACCAAAAAGGCACTTACACACTCACCCTGATCTACACATAAGAAATACAAGTAATGATTGTAAATGTTACGACACCATCTTAATCCCAACACATAAATCAGTAAGAAGCACACCTAAAACGGTCGGCAGAGACAGAACTGCACAAAAAAGGTTGAAACTCAGCTGCCGGTCTCAAAATAATATGTAAAACAAGGCCTTCATATATAAGAAGATGTGATCTTGTACTCTGCATGCAGTCATGTATCTGCATAGCACTGGACACATGAATGTTAGGTAAAAGTCTGAAAACATCGTCGGAAACAAATGGTCGACCGTCATGAACCATGGGGGAAATCACTTCACAGTCCACAACTCCAATTTTAGCATGCCCAATGTGCAGAAAGGGTAAATGAAAATATTTTCCGCCTACCTTGTTCATATTACGGCGCCGTTTGACTGCAGAGCGAAGTTCGCCCAACCGAAGCAAAAAAAAAAAAAAAAACAACTCCCTCCCCTCTTCTGTTCCGGCTACCAGAACTAACGTCCGGGGTCACCAATTGAAAGAATGTGTTCTGATCTGGAGCAGGGAGAGGAGGAGCAATTGTCTTCCATTTCAGAAGGTTTATTTTACATGTAAAATACAAGATCACCAGCCCTGGGCCATTGTATCTCCATCATGCGGTCACAAATAATGGCCCCAAACGTAAACAGACAACCCATCTTCTTCAGAGCTCGGCCACACCTCCTGGAATCATCATCACACAATCAACTTCACTTCCGGCGAGCTGATGGACAGCAGCTCCCTCCGGCTT
>NC_056509.1:14852187-14855328 GCF_014905685.2 Nematolebias whitei
TGACCCCTCGAGCTGGGGAGTCGACGCACGAAGGTCCGGTGTTTTTTCTCTCTCTCTCTGGACCTCAACGAACTCTTATCTGGACCTTTGTGGTTCTACCTGGTTCCGACAAATATCGCCGGGTGGTATTTCGCTGGTTTTCAGCTGGACTGGCCCTCGTGGTGTTTCCTGTGTTTCCATAGGTGTGGGGGAAGTGTACCTGTGACCCTCGAATTGGACCAGAACCGAACCGAGGTGGCTGTGGGGAAATTCGTCTTCTACAGAGCCGGTCTCAGCTTCAGTGAGCAGCCCGTTACTTTTACTGAAAGACGATCCACCTCCGTGGAGTCGTTGTGTTCACCTGGAGGAGACGCTCCGGTGCTTTGAAGCGCCGCCGGACCGGAGCAGAACCGCGCCGCCGGGCTGCCGGACCGGAGCAGAACCGCGCCGCCGGACTGGGCCGCCGGACCGGAGCAGAACCGCGCTGCTAGACTGGGCCGCCGGACCGGAGCAAAACTGGGCCAGGGATATCTTCAGCCTCTTCGTCTCTCGTGCTTGGAGCGCCGGAGCCGAACTGGAGCAGAACCGGACCGGACCAGTTGCCGACTTCAGCCTCAGCCTCTCCGGTCATTCTCGCTTTTCACCGGGGGTGCCCTGTGCTGTCAGGTGCTGAGAAGTGGAGGAGCAGCGTGGAGGAGCAGGGCTGCGTGGTGCTCGAGTGAAGTTCAGAGTTTGTATCGGAGCTGCTGCAGGCCTCCATCCAAACTCACCTGGATAATAATTAATTTTATTCCGGATCACGTTGTTGGCCCCTGTTGACCTGAAACGAACTTGGACCATGCCTTTCACTTCAGGAGGATTTTCTGGCAGCTCGCTCTGCTATTTGCTGCAAATTTTCTGTTTCTGTTTCGGCCTGTTGATTCTGGACCCAGCTTCTGTTTCTCATGGGAGCATCCATCCATCCATCCATCCATCTTCACAGGGGGGCCGGAGCCCCCCTCAGCCTGACTCAAACTGCAGTTGGGCCACCTCGTCGGGTTTGTTTGCCCATTTGAACCGTGACATTTTATGGTCTGAAACTTTTCTGCATCATTCATATTACTGTCACTATTTTCAGTTCTCAGATTATCTGGAGTCACTGAATCTTGTTAATACACCTGAAACTGTCCATCACTGCAACTTTCACTGTTTTTGGGTTCTGAATGATCACATCTTCATTAATGTTTCTCATGGTTCAATTATGGGGGATAATTGCCACACTGTTAACTGCTGTAATCACACATCAGTCACAAAAAACCCAAGAAAATGTCTGATAATAATGTTATTACTGCTCTCAGGAATTCAACCCAACCCTGGACCCCCCATTAATTACAGCACACCAAATGACTTTAAAAATGCCTCTGGGCTTCATTTCCTGCATGTAAACGCTCGTAGCCTTCTGAAAAAACTTGATGCTGTGAAAATCCTTGTCAGTTCTTCTGGGGCAGATGTTATCTTTATTTCTGAGTCCTGGCTCAACAAATCTGTAATGAATAATGACGTGGCAATCAATGGATTTAACATCTACCGCTGTGATCGTCAAAAAAGGGGGGGTGGAGTCATTATTTACATTAGAGACACTCTGGTTTCAAGTCTTGTGACTTCCAAAACAATTCCAAACCAGTTTGAAGCCTTATCTGTAAACATCACCTTGAATGGAGGCCAGATTTTAACTGTAGTCTGCTGCTACCGCCCCCCCACAGCTTCACCTGAGGCATTAAATGCCATGAAGGAATTCCTTGGTAATTTAAAATTCACAGAGGTCTTTTTAGCTGGAGATCTCAACATTGATTGGTGTAAGTCGACCCCCCTCTGTGACAAATTCAAGGAATGTTGCTTGTCTTTTAATTTAACCCAACTGATCGACTACCCCACCAGATTAAATAAAAGCCACCCTGACAATTCCTCCATCTTAGACCTGTTTCTAACTAATATGCCTCACAAATTCCCTGGTACAGGTGTATTCGCTGATCTTTTGAGTGAACATTGTGTGACAGCGGCTTTAAGAAATAGTAAACTTCCACCTTCTAAGCCCAGATTAATTAAAAAAAGGGATCTGAAACATTTCTGTGAACAGTCATTCCTCTGGGATCTGTCTCACTTTGACTGGCATCGTATTCTGTTAACTGATGACGTGAACTCCGCTTGGAACTATTTCCATAATAATTTCATTTATTTCCTGAACTTACATGCTCCTTTTCGTCAGTTCAGAATAAAGGGACGAGACAGCCCCTGGTTTACTCCAGAGCTAGCTGACCTCCTGCACAGGAGAGATCATCTTTGGGCTGCAGCGAGAAAATCTGACTAAGACACTGATTGGTTGAGTTTTCGACAGATGAGGAATAATTGTACAACTGCTGTCAAAGCAGCAAAACGAAACTATTTCTTATCTCAGACCTCCAAAAATCTAAATGACCCTAACAGATTCTGGAAAACCATCAAATCTCTCTCAGGCACCCCCCAATCATCTGACCTCCCATCACAACTTCTCGTTAACTCTGCTCCTGTGTCAAATAAGCACGAGATCCTGAACTGTTTCAACAAACATTTTGTTGCTTCTGGTTCTTTATTTGACACAGTTACTAATGGAAGATCAGCCACTTCACCTAATAACCAAACTTCTACAAATCAAATCCCTCCTACAAGTCAATCCTCAGTTAATCACAGCTTCTCTTTTTCTCCATTCTCAGTCAGTGAGGTCAATAAACTGTTAAAAGATCTTGATCCTAAAAAATCTGCAGGTCCAGATGAACTTCCACCTTATTTCTTCAGGCTGGCTGCTCACATCATCACAGTCCCTGTGACCCACATCTTCAATCTCTCCATAAACCAAAACTCCATCCCAGACACTTGGAAAACAGCCTTTGTTCTTCCTTTGCTGAAGGGAGGTGACCCCACATCACTGAACAACTATCGACCAATCTCTAAACTCTGCATTTTAGCCAAGGTTCTAGAAAAACTGATAAACTCTCAAATCAAAAATTACCTGGACTCATTTAACATCTTACCTCCACATCAATCTGGTTTCAGGAAACAACACAGCACAACCACTGCTTCACTGAAGGTTCTTAATGACGTTGTTGAAGCACTGGATGCTAAGGATTATTGTGCTGCACTTTTCTT
>NC_056509.1:14855428-14872089 GCF_014905685.2 Nematolebias whitei
TAGTATGAGTTTTTATAACTGCTTATTGTTGTTGCTGTTGTCCATTGTTGTCATCTTTCTTTGTTGAAATCAGGTCTCTCTTGTAAATGAGTCCTCGAGGCTCAATGGGATTTACCTGTATAAATAAAGGTTGATTGATTGATTGATCACCATCAACGAATGGGGGGAAGTCCTACTCTTATCATGTGACCCAGCTCTCAACCAATAATATCTAGGCATCTTGTGTTCTATAATGGGTGGGTGCGTGAATGTTGGGAGTTGTAGGCATGTAACTAAAACTACATTTTCTACTGGAAACTGAATCAGATCATGTTTTAACACAATATCATTTTAAATATCAAAACAGGATACAGTACATATATCTAGACATTTCATTAAGTTAATATATTATCTGATAACATTATATTTCATCTTGTTATTTATTTATTTTATTTTACTTTTTAAACTGAAGTTAATTATTTGGGTCACACATTGTCAGCTGCAGGAAAACAGATACAACAAAAAAGAAAACAAACCATTGCTGACGTTCCAAAACCTGAAACTAAAAAACAAGTTATGTCATTTTTGGGTCTGTGTAATTATTGTCGATCGTACATCCCACATTACGCAGAACTGACTCAACCTTTGCTCAATTTGATTTATGACACAGGCATGGCTTTAAAAGACAAAATCACTTGGACGACAGAGGCCTTACTTGCATTTAGAACACTGAAAGAAAAACTGATGCAAACAACATCCTTGATTTTGCCAGACTACTCAAAGCGATTCACACTCACAGGGGATTGTAGAAATGGTTTTATGACATCAGCCCTTTTACAGAAGCCTGGTGACAAACTCAAACCTTTGGCATTTTATTCTAAAAAACTTGACTCTGTTGCACAGGCTCTCCCTCCATGCATGCAGGCAGTCTGTGCAGCAGCACTCGTGGTCCAGGTATCAGCTGATGTCATCCTTTTCCATGACACTGACTTCCTGGTTCCTCACGCTGTTGATGTCCTGTTACTGCAAAGTAAAATGAACATACTGTCACCAGCACACCATTTGTCGTACACAGCCACTCTGTTGTCACAACCACAAATTCATATAGCACGCTGTACCATTCTGATCCAGCAACTTTGGTCCCTCTCCCAGATGATGGGACACCACATAACTGCCTTGAAGCCACAGAGCAGGTCCACCTTCCCAGACCAGACTTAACAGACACTCCTTTGCCTGGAGGTCTGGTATGGTTTCTTGATGGATCTTGTTCTAAAACAGAAACAGGAAAAACACAAACAGGTTATGCTATTGTACAATTACCTGACAAAATCATTGAAACAAAACAATTGGCTACACATCATTCTGCACAAGCAGCTGAAATAATAGCTCTGACACGTGCATGTCTGTTAGCAGAGAATCAGGAAGTAACATTATACACTGACAGCTAGTATGCTTTTTCTACTCTTCTATTTTGCCAAACAATGGGAAAATAGGGGTATGATGACCTCTACTGGCAAGCCAGTGACACATGCTAAACTCTTGACTGAACTGCTACAGTCGATTCAAAAACCAAGCAAGATTGCTGTGTGCAAATGTGCAACACACTAAAGGCAAAGACCCAGTGTCAAATGGTAACAGATTAGCTGACCAAGAAGCTAAAAATGCAGCTAAAGGTACGTATGGTTCAAGGTACTTACTGACTACACAAACAGATGACTTGATCAACAAAACAGTGCTCCTAGACATGCAAAATACTGTTCCTAAACAGGAAAAACAAATGTGGGAAACTAAAGAAGCAAAATTAAATGATGCAGGATTGTATCATGTAAATGACAAACCAGTCCTACCTAAATCTTTGTTCAAAGCTGCCACAATCTATTCACATGAGCTTTGCCATGTGTCGAGTAGGGGGATGATTAATTTGATTCAAAAACATTTTACAACATATGGACTTGAATCATACTTAAAAAGTTTTTGTAAAGTCTGTCCAACATGCATAAGACACAATTCACAAGGAAACATGAGACCTAAAAGAGGCTCTTTTCCTGTTTCAAATTACCCATTTCAAAATATGCATATGGATTTCATTGAACTGACACAAAGCGGACTATACAAATACTGCTTAGTAATGGTTGATGCTTTTTTTTAATGGGTTGAAGTAGTCCCCTCCAAACATGCATATGCACTGACCGTGGCTAAAGCCATATGCAAAACCATTGTTCCTGTACATGGGATCCCTGAAACCATCTACCATGACAATGGCCCTCACTTTGTGAATCAAGTTGTACAAAATATGGCTACACATCTTGGACTAACTTTAAAGAACCACTGTGCGTATCATCCTCAGAGTGCAGGATTAGTTGAAAAAACTAATGGAACAGTGAAAAGCAGATTGAGAAAATGCATGGAAACTACTAATCGTCCTAAACTGTACATGAGAATCACTCCAACTTCTAATGGTTTAACTCCATTTGAACTAATCCATGGCAGACCATACCATATGCCTTTGTTCTCACCAGACCTGCATAAAGCAGAAGAAGAACAGACATTAGCTGATTACATGATAAAAACACTTAAAGAGAAAGAAGTGTTAAAGACCAATTTACTGCCTTCTGATTCTCTGTCTCCACAGGAAATGTCATCAGTCCAGCCTGGTGACTGGGTTTTCAACAAGGTTATCAAGAGGAAAACTTGGGCCAGTCCACATTAAGAAGGACCAATCCAAATGCTGCTGACCACACCCACCGCTGTGAAAATAGCAGAACGAACCAGCTGGATCTATCTGAGTCACTACAAACTACAAAAGGTACTGAACTCTTAATCGACCAAGGTGTTTGAAGAAGCCTGACTGTAAGGGGGCCTCATCACCTAGGGTGAGATATCACAAAGGTCAGCGAAGAAACCTACACTGAGTGTAGCAACCTGCCTTAGCTCTACACCTTGAATAGGTCCACAAGAGTCCATTTACCTAGCCAGGATGGGACCATCCCAAGTATGGTGGGCCCTCTGTTGTATTATGACCATCACATACCACCAAGCTAAAAGTGACTTGACTGTTTTGCTAAATAATGACCTAAAACACCCTCATGATTGCAGCACCAATCTCTGGTGGCAGCTAATGAAAAAAAATTCTCATGAGGGGAAGACCACCAATTGTTATGTGTGTGCCCATCTACCTTATGCTACTCATAATTCAGGTTTGCGACCCTCAACTGTATCTACGGCCCACCAGGCGTGCCTGTATGGTTTGAGCACCCACCCAGGATCAGGTAACTGGGCGAAGCGGAACTACACCATGCCACTACCCAGTCTGGTAACAGGTACACACACTGACATACAGAGACGACTGGCCATGACATCCATGGGATACAACTTCACATCAAATTGTAGCCTGCTAGATGTCATGCCTCTACCCCAGATGCCTATCAAACTGCCCGAGTTGATTACATTGGCACATCTGCCACCAGGCAGTCTGGGACATTGTGTTTTTAACAATGGAACCACTCTTATGGGTTCAGTGCCCTGGAATGTATGTAAAAGAGTGTACACCTTCTGTGACATTAAGAAATCACGCAGGAATGCTCCTAACTACATGAAATGTGTCTTCTGTAAAGTAGGATTAGATTTTTACGTTTACCAACAAAATTGCTCCATGACAGACGATGTCACCGACTTTTCTGATCTCCTTCAACAACGGACCTTTAACATCAGCCTGTCAACAAGGAAACGCCAGGAAACCACCTACTGCAGCATAGCAGTACCAAGTGACAAAGGCTCACATGTGTTAACTGATTGGTATTTTTTGTGTGGTCACAGAGCCTACACAGCACTACCACCTGATTGGGGAGGCCTTTGTGCTTTGGTCTCTCTTTCAAACCCAATGATCGTGCTGAGGAAGACAACAACCCACTCACCATGTCGGACGCGGCACTCACCGATGCCAGAGGTAACCAGGTGGGGAGGGCTTACCACCAGCACTGGAGTTCCATGGGAATTCAAAATTTGGAATGGAGGAGAAAAGTTCTTCCAAAGACTCTTCCCCATGGTAGGGGTTGGTGAAGTCCGTGATCATGTCGAAATGAACAGGTATGCTCTCTTACGCCTCATTAACGACACCTACAAACTGGCAAATGGCACACAGAACGAGCTGACTGCGATAAGACAGATGATTTTGCAGAACAGAATCGTTCTTGATCTGCTGACCGCGCCACAAGGAGGTGTGTGCAAGATCATTGGTGAGACATACTGTACCTATGTGCCTGACGAATCAGGTTCCGGGGGAGACATCCACGACGCATTGCATGATCTTAGTGATCTGAAGAGATATGTCGAGAGTGGCACCAAAGGAGCTGAACCTTTTGACCCATGGTCTTTATTGTCTTCAGGATCATGGTGGCATTTGTTGCTGAAAATATGCACTCCAGTGATTGTGATTCTAATTTTGTTCTGTCTCATCTTCTCTTGCGCAGTCACGTGGCTGAAAAACACAATGATGAAAAGTATTACTGGAGTGCTGGTCAATCTGCACCAGGCACGTGCCCAGAACGAGTACATTCCTGACAGTGACTACGTCCCTCTGCGTCCAGTGAGACGTCCCAAATATGTCAACTGGCCGAGAAAAAAATGCAGAGTGATTCCAGTACTGAAAGTATTTTTACATAACTGGCACTGAGATGATGTTCCCGCTTTACTTAGCCATGGACTAGACGACAAAAACTTTGTCATGATTTTGCCCTTCACAGCCTGTCATTTTTGTGTTTTTTCCTACCAAGCTCTGCCTGTTCCTGTCACTCACTCTCACCCAGCAATCAAGCTCATGCTCTACACCTGTTCTCCACCCTACTTAAACTCCCTGCATTCACTCAGTCAGTGCCAGATTCCCGAACCTTTCAAGCAGTAGAAATCCAGCATACCTGATCTTGTCTCTTGCCATGACTCCTTGCCTGTTTTTGACCCTCCCCTTGCCTGAACCCTCTTGGATTTTGTCTGCCTATCTGCCCATGGTTTCTGACTCTGTGCCTTCCTCTTTTGACCACGTCTTTTGGACCACGACTCGGCCCTGTTCTCGCTTCTCCTCTTCTATGGCTTTTGACCCCTGCAACGACTCACAGCCCACAATTCTGGATTTCTCTATTCTGGACCTCAAGTCCTTTAATCTGCTCCACTGCAGCAACCTGCTCTTCTGGAGGGACATCACCGACTGCAGTGTGACTACAGAATCTGCTGTAACATCAAGACAGAAGGTTAGTGCAGACACCAACATTCACCTGCACGTCCAGAACTTGGTCCAAGCCACTAACACTTCTGTCTTGACAGATTGGACCCGGCCCAGGACCCAGACCTCTACCAGAGTTTTTCCTGTTCACAATAAAATTGTTAAACTGCTCTTGGGCTTGTTGTTGTTGCTGATCCAAAACCCAGATCTTGTCAGTAGAATCTGGCCAAAAATAATGGATCCAGCACCAGCCCAAGAGTGGCGCTCTGGTGTGGAGGGGGCCATAGGTAAACTAGAGTCTAATTTAGATGAGATTATGGTTGTGCTCAAATCCATGTCACAGCAACCCTCTACTCAAGACTCTGCTCATGCAGCTACTGTCCATGCACCTTCTCACCATTTACGTACTGTTTATAATGAACCTTGTCTGTCTCCTCCAGAGTTGTTTAGAGGAGAGCCTGATCAGTGCAGACCTTTTCTCACTCAATGTGAGATCCATTTTCAACTGCAGCCATCTTCATTCCCCTCTGAACGGTCTCAAGTGGCCTATGTCATCTCACTCCTCGCAGGTAAAGCGAAGTCATGGGGCACATCAGAGTGGCAGAGAGACGCTAGTTGTTGTCACAGCTTTGCAGCCTTTGCCAAAGAACTTTGCAGAGTATTTGACCCTGTCCTGCCTGAGAGGGAGGCTGCACACAAATTGTTCTGTGTTAAACAAGGAAACAAGAGATTAACAGAGTATATTATTGAGTTCCACGCCATTGCAGCTGACAGTTGTTGGAACGAGTGTGCTTTAACTGACACTTTTTTCCAAGGTCTTAATGACAACATAAAGGACAGGCTGGCAACCCAGGATTACCCAGAGTCCCTCCAGAAGTTGAAAGACCTGGCAACCCGCATCGACCTACGGCTGTGGGAGAGGGACCGAGAGAGGGGTAACAGGCTTTTGAGACCTTCCAGACCTTGGGGTGAGTCAGAAACCATTTATCCTACATCTGTAGCCACCACTCCCAAGTCACCTCAGATGGAGGAACCAACACAGCTGGGAAGAAGCTGTCTCACCCCTAAGGAAAGAGAGAGACGGAGAAAGTTTCACTTGTGTTTTTATTGTGGAGAGAATAAGCATACTATTAGCCAATGTCCGTTAAAAGGACCAGCTTCAGCAGAGAAGAGGAGGCACCTGCTAAGTCAAATCAGAAAACCCAGAACCTCTCCCCCGTTCATTGTGCCTGCTGAAATTTTAATAGATGGTAAATAACCTGCCCGTGTGGCCGCCTTCATTGACTCTGGGGCAGACACAGAGTTCATTGATCATCATTTTGCTCTGTCAGTCGGTATTGAATTAATTCAGTTTTCTAGCACTCATAAAGTTCTCGCTTTAGATGGTCACTCTCTTAATAACTCTGACCTCGAGACCAAACCTGTCACTCTATTACTTGGGGGGAATCACAAGGAACTTAAAAAAATAAGTTTATTGTTATAAACTCTCCCCAGCTTCCAGTTGTTCTTGGCTCTTCCTGGTTGAATAAGCACAACCCATATATCAACTGGAGGGGTAAGGAGATTGTTGGCTGGACCGACGACTGCCTCACTACTTGTTTGTTTGATGCTGTTGTACCTTCAGCGAGTTCCATTGATGTCAAAGAAATTTATCTTGACCTCTCTAAGGTCCCAGCCAAGTACCATGACCTCAAGGAGGTATTTAATAAGATCAAGGCAACCTCGCTTCCCACGCACCGACCCCATGACTGTGCCATAGACCTCATTCCTGGCACCACTCCACCTAAGGGTGGCTTGTATTCTTTGTCTGGTCCTGAACATGACTCTATGCAGAAGTACATCAAGGAATCTCTCAAAGCTGGTATCATTAGACCTTCTGCGTCTCCTGCTGGGGCAGGGATTTTCTTTTTGGGAAAGAAGGATGGGTCTCTTAGGCCTTGTATTGACTACAGGGGGCTCAATAAAATCACTATTAAAAACAAGTATCCTCTTCCCCTCATGTCCACAGCTTTTGCCCTCATCCAGGGAGCCACTCTTTTTACCAAGCTTGACCTGAGAAACACCTACCACCTGGTCCGCATCAGGGAGGGGGATGAGTGGAAAACTGCGTTCAACACCCCTAATGGCCCCTACGAGTACTTGGTAATGCCGTTTGGTCTCACTAATGCACCTGCAGTTTTCCAAACCTTAGTCAATGATGTACTTCGAGACATGGTAAACCAGTATGTTTTTGTGTACCTTGATGACATCCTTGTGTTTTCTAAAGATTTGTCTTCCCACCGCAAACGTGTCAGATCGGTCCTAGTCAGACTGCTACAGAATAACTTGTTTATCAAAGCTGAGAAATGTAAGTTCCATCAGACTTCCACCTCCTTCCTCGGTTTTAATATCTCTCCTAATCAGGTTACTATGGACCCTGGCAAGGTCTCAGCAGTTATGAATTGGCCTGTTCCAAAAGACAGGAAACAGTTACAAAGATTTCTTGGATTCGCCAATTTTTACAGAAAGTTTCAGAATCAGAATAAACTTTATTGGCATTTCACCGAGATACAACGTGAATATGTATGTACAGTTGTCCGAAGATGGGCGGAGTGCACGAAGCTGCGGCTATAAATAATTAGCGCAGCTTTCTTATTCTTATTCAGAATAATATTTTGCTTAGATGAGAAAAGGAAAGAAAACATGAGGAGAGACGGTATAAAAAAAGATCTCTCACACCGTGTCCTAGACAGGGCACAATTTGAGGCATCAAAAGAACCTACCACAGCAAAGCAACACAAACGGACGTTATACATGAACATATAGGCCGGTGAAAACATTGAATTTTTAAGGGAAAGTCGTAGCATTGTCCAGATAAGAGGCGACATTCATCATCAGCTCAGTTGAGGTTCTGTTACATATCCACGGCCTTGGGAAAGGGAGGGGTGAGGAAACAGTCAAAGCATCTTTGTTGTTTTCAAAACATTCCAGGAGGAGTTGAGATAAGTCTGGCATCAAGGCCACAGTTTGGGTCAGGCAGAACTCGTGAATTGTTGTTTCTGCCTTTAAAGTCTTACTGTACATATTCTCTGATGGAAACTTCAAAACAGCCAAATTGATCCTTTACTCCAAAAGTCGAGCTCACAACTTCTCCAGATTATTTCCACCATTCATGAGTGCTGCCAGGAAGATCACAGTCCTGATAACAGCTGCTCCAATTCCCTGTCACAGCTTCCCACATTCAGTCCGAGCACTGTCAAGCTTCAACACCTCCACACAAATTTGTGGACAATCCAAGATTTCACCTACCCAAACAGTAGAATCTAGTTGTCATCATGAATCCAATTTGTTTCCTTCGAGGTAAGAGGGTCCGCCTTACCCTGACTCCTGTCGGGTAAAGTTGATCGATTTTGTTGAGAGACCAGCTGATCCTTCGAATTAAGAGGTATGCAGGAAAAAAAAGAGGCTTTATTAAGGGTTCACAAGACAAAAGAGTGCAGCAGGGAAGAAGGTGGGGGGTGGGGTGGGGGGGGGGGGACACGTCTGGTTCCACCGTAGAATAGCAGGAAAAAAAAGTTTATGAAGTTAATTAGGAACTATAGTTCCATTGCCAGTCCACTTCATTCCCTAACATCTTCCAAGACCAAGTTTAGTTGGAATGAGGCTGCTGGTCTTGCTTTTGAAAGACTCAAAAAGTTGTTTTCTTCTGCACCCATCCTACATGCTTCTAACCCTGACAAGCCTTTCATTGTGGAGGTGGATGACTCTAGTACAGGGGTTGGAACAGTTCTCAGCCAGCACAGCAACGAGGGACAAGTTCATCCATGTGCATTCTTTTCTAGAAGTCTTTCTGCTGCTGAACGTAACTATGACGTGGGGGAATGTGAGCTCCTGGCTGTGAAGTTGGCTCTGGAAGAATGGAGGCACTGGCTCGAGGGTGCTAAGGAACCCTTCCGAGTGTGGACAGATTATAAGAACCTCGAGTACCTCCGCACAGCTAAACGACTGAACCCTAGACAAGCCAGGTGGGCCCTATTCTTCTGTCGATTCAATTTTATATTATCTTACAGGCCTGGAACCAAGAACACGAAACCCGATGCATTGTCTCATATTTCTGAGGAGAATGGGACAACCAAGACTGAGGTAGAGTTTATCTTGCCAGATAATGTACGTCTGTCTATGACCCAGCTGGAGTCGGACCTACGACAAGCCAATCAGACCCATCCTCCTCTTGCCAACTGCCCTAGTAACCGTATATTTGTTCCCAGCAACAAAATAAAAGAGGTACTTGAACTCTGTCACAATTCACATTTGTTTTGTCACCCTGGTATTGCTAAGACCCTCTGCGTGGTTAAATCACAGTTTTGGTGGGAGACCCTTACTAAAGATGTCAAACATTTTGTTAACTCCTGCCATTCTTGTAACCAAGCCAAGTCCTCTCATCGGCCACCAGTAGGTCTCCTTCGGCCTTTGCCTGTTCCATCTCATCCATGGTCCCATATTTCAATGGATTTTATTACTGGCCTCCCAACCTCGTCAGGTAATACTGTTATTCTCACGACAGTGGATCAATTTTCCAAAATGGTTCACCTCATTCCTCTCCCCAAGTTACCTTCTGCTAAGGAACTTGGTGATATCATGGCCAAGGAGGTGTTTACTACATGGACTACCAAATGACATCATTTCTGACAGGGGCCCTCAGTTTGTTTCAACATTTTCGAAGGAGTTTTGTAGTCTTCTGGACATCACAATTAGTTTCTCTTCAGGGTTTCATCCTTAGACAGATGGTCAATCAGAGAGAGCCAACCAAGAAGTGGAGACCAAGCTATGCCTGCTCTGTGAAGGAGATCCCAGTAAATGGTCCACTAACCTCCCCTGGGTCGAGCATGCGATTAACTCCCTACCTTCGTCATCATAAGGTCTGTCTCCCTTTCATGTTGTGTTTGGTTTTCAACCACCTGTATTTTCTATCCAGGGGAAAGAAGCACAGGTACCCTCTGCTCACCACGCCATCTTGAGGTGCCAACACACCTGGAGAAGGGCCAGGAGGGCTCTCCTCAATGCCAATGCCACCTACGCCAGGGGTGCTAACAAGCGCTGGTCCACTCAACCCACTTACCAGGTGGGCAACAAGGTCTGGCTCTCTACCAGAGACCTTCCGCTACGAGTGGAATCTCGTAAGCTAGCACCCCGGTTCATCGGACCCTTCCTCATTAATAAAATTATCAACCCTGTTGCCGTTCGCCTTCAACTGCCTCGTTCACTCAGGGTTCACCCCACTTTTCACATCTCGCACCTCAAGCCTTTTGTTCTGCCTCGATTCAAACCCTCCTCTGGTCCCCCTTCTCCCGCCCGACTGATTGAGGGTGCTCCTGCCGACACCGTCAGGAGACTCCTTCTCTCCAGGTGGTGGGGGTGGGGTCTTCAGTATCTGGTGGACTGGGAGGGATATGGTCCAGAGGAGCCATATCCCTTCCTGGGTACCTGCTTGCCACATCCTGGACAAGGACCTTATCAAAGAGTTCCATGCCTCTCATCCCATTCAGCCTGGTGGTCCGTCAGGAGCCGGACCTTAAGGAGGGGGTTCTGTAATGATTTTGCCCTTCACAGCCTGTCATTTTTGTGTTTTTTTCCTGCCAAGCTCTGCCTGTTCCTGTCACTCACTCTCACCCAGCAATCAAGCTCATGCTCTACACCTGTTCTCCACCCTACTTAAACTCCCTGCATTCACTCAGTCAGTGCCAGAATCCCGAACCTTTCAAGCAGTAGAAATCCAGCATACCTGATCTTGTCTCTTGCCATGATTCCTTGCCTGTGTTTGACCCTCCCCTTGCCTGAACCCTCTTGGATTTTGTCTGCCTATCTGCCCATAGTTTCTGACTCTGTGCCTTCCCCTTTTGACCACGTCTTTTGGATAACGACTTGGCCCTGTTCTCGCTTCTCCTCTTCTATGGCTTTTGACCCCTGCAACGACTCACAGCCCACAACTCTGGATTTCTCTATTCTGGACCTCAAGTCCTTTAATCTGCTCCACTGCAGCAACCTGCTCTTCTGGAAGGACATCACCAACTGCAGTATGACTACAGACTCTGCTGCAACATCAAGACAGAAGGTTAGTGCAGACACCAACATTCACCTGTACCACCAGACTGCTCTTGGGCTTGTTGTTGTTGTTATCGATCCAAAACCCAGATCTTGTCATTTTTATTTGATTTTATGTTTTGATTTTATGCTCCAACTTTGAAGTTACAGATTTTTTTTGTTTTTATGCTTTCTTATCTTTGCATTTTGCTTTTTCATCCATCCATCCATCCATCCATTTTTTTCCGCTTATCCGGGGTCGGGTCACGGGGGTAGAAGCCTAAGTAGGGAGGCCCAGACTTCCCTCTCCCCAGCCACTTGGGCCAGCTCTTCCGGGGGAATCCTGAGGCATTCCTAGGCCAGCCAAGAAACATAGTCCCTCCAGCGTGTCCTGGGTCTTCCTCTGGGCCTCCTTCCGGTGGGACGTGTCCGAAACACCTCACCAGGGAGGCGTCCAGAAGGCATCCTAAACAGATGCCCAAGCCACCTCAACTGGCTCCTCTCGATGTGGAGAAGCAGCGGCTCTACTCTGAGTCCCTCCTGGATGATCGAGCTTCTCACCCTGCCGCTAAGGGAGAGCCCAGACACCCTGCGGAGAAAACTCATTTCGGCCGCTTGTATCCGAGATCTCATTCTTTCGGTCACAACCCAAAGCTCGTGACAATAGATGAGGGTAGGAACGTAGATCGATCGGTAAATTGAGAGCTTTGCTTTTTGACTCAGCTCTCTCTTCACCACGACAGACCTGTACAGCGCCCGCTTCACTGCAGATGCTGCACCTATCCGCCTATCGATCTCACACTCCATTTTTCCCTCATTCGTGAACAAGACCCCGAGATACTTGAACTCCTCCACTTGGGATAGGACCTCCTCCCTGACCCGGAGAGGGCACTCTACCCTTTTCCGGCTCAAGACCATGGCCTCGGATTTGGAGGAACTGATCTTCATCCCGGCTGCGTCGCATTCGGCTGCGAACTGCTCCAGCGAAAGCTGTAGATCACGATCTGATGAAGCCAATAAGACCACATCATCTGCAAAAAGCAGAGACGCAATCCTAAGGCCACCAAAACGGATCCCCTCAACACCTTGGCTGCGCCTAGAAATTCTGTCCATAAAAGTTATGAACAGAATCGGTGACAAAGGGCAACCTTGGCGGAGTCCAACTCTCACCGGGAACAAGCCCGACTTACTGCCGGCGATACGGACCAGGCTCTGACACCGGTCATACAGGGACTTAACAGCCCGTATCAAAGGGCCCGGTACCCCATACTCCCAGAGTACCCCACACAGGGTCCCCCGAAGGGACGCGGTCGAACGCCTTCTCCAAGTCCACAAAGCACATGTAGACTAGTTGGGCAAACTCCCACACACCCTCCAGGACCCTGCTGAGAGTGTAGAGCTGGTCCAGTGTTCCACGGCCAGGACAAAAACCACACTGCTCCTCCTGAATCCGAGGTTCGACTATCCGACGGACCCTCCTCTCCAGAACCCCTGAACAGACCATACCAGGGAGGCTTAAGAGCGTGATTCCCCTGTAGTTGGAACACACTCTACGGTCCCCCTTTTTGAATAGGGGGACCACCACCCCGGTCTGCCAATCCAGAGGAACTTACCCCGATGTCCACGCAATATTGCAGAGTCGCGCCAGCCAACACAGCCCTACAACATCCAGAGCCTTAAGGAACTCTGGGCGAATCTCATCCACCCCTGGGGCCCTGCCACCAAGGAGCTTTTTAACCACCTCGGTGACCTCAGAAACAGAGATTGGAGGGCCCGACCCAGAGGCCCCAGGCCCCAGGCATTTTGCTTTTTGTAGTTCATAAAGAACTTTTGCTCAAAAAGAGCTTATTTCATTGGTTTTGATTCCGTTTTGATTCTTTTTTGATTTTTGTATTTTCTCTGTTTGAGTTGTCTTTTAGAGGATGCTGAGTGAGCCTGTGTAGGTCGTTGCCATTTGGGGCCTGGAACGATTACGTGCTTTTCCTTCTACTAGTTTAACATCTGGCCTGGGGGGGGGGGGGGGGGGGTGTCCTCATCATTCACACAGCATTCTTAGAAAATAAAAACTCAAAAAGAAGTATTTTACTTATTTGATTCTCATGTTCATTGTTAAACCAGTTTAAACGATAAACAGGAGGGAAATGATAGGGAATTTTTTAAGAGTGATCATTTAAAACTTTTTTTTGAATACTTTTCATTGTAATCATCCAACTTGCTTCAACCAGTTTCTATGTGTGTGCGTCAACACCCATTTATCTGTTACACAAGAACTGTAAACTGTTAAGAATGTTCTAGAAGATGTTTTAAATCACAGTCCTTGTTTTTTATCATTATCAAAAACACTTACAGTCCTTTTCAAACTGACACGTCTGTGTAAAAACTCTGTTATCATCGAACTGTCAGAATTTGTTCTTCCTGTTTACACTCCCACTTGAACCAATAAAATACGGACGCACGCTTCAGCAAGTTGGACTTTGATTCTGACCCTGTTAAAATCTCTGTCCCTCCTTGTAAGGATACGTTATGAATATTCATTCTTGTTCTTCTCGTGTGGTTTATTTTTAAGGTGATGGTTCACAAAAACCCATCACTGACCTATGGTATAGAGATTAAGGATTTGGTAATAGTTCTTCAAAATCCTATTCTGTCCAACCATTATTTAATAACCTTTGAGTTTACATTAAATGACTAGACTGTCACTGAGAGTAAATTTCATCTCAGCAGGTGCTTATCAGAAAATGCTGTAACCAAATTTAAACAATCTCTTCCATCAATGTTTTCCTCTGACTTGCAGAGTAATGCATCAGAGAACAGTGACTTAGATCATCTAGTTGACCATCTTACAACTTAAATGCAAACTTCACTTGATAAAATTGCTCCACTGAAAAAGAAAGTAATCAATAAGAAGAAAATTGCTCCTTGGTTCAATTCCGAGTTACATACTTTAAAGCAGGCATTTAGAAACCAGGAGAGAAATTGGCGCTCTATTAATGTTGAAGAATTTTATTTAACTTGGAAAGATAGTCTGCTAACATATAAAAAAGCTCTCCATAAAGCTAGAACTTTATATTACTCACTAAACTCATCATTAATAGAGGAGAATAAAAATAACCCTAGGTTTCAGTTTAGTACTATTGCTAGACTAATTAAAAGTCCCATTTCTGTTGAACCATGTATCCCTACAACTATAAGTAGTGATGACTTCATGAGATTCTTTATAAAAAAATGTTTTCAATTAGAGAAAAAATTCAAACCATCCTTCCTTCTACTATCTCTGTCAAATGAGACGACTTTAAAAATTTCACTATAGCCTGATTTATATTTGGACAGTTTTTGTCCTGTTGAGCTCTCTGAATTGTCAAAAATAATAACCTCATCCAAACCATCCACATGTCTGCTAGATCCCATCCCAACCAGACTGTTTAAAGAGGTATATCCCCTAATTGATGTCCACATTTTGGATCTACTTAATTGGTCTTTAAATGAATGGTTATGTACCACAGCACTTTAAGGTTGCTGTAATTAAACCTTTACTTAAGAAGTCTGACCTTGATTCAGAAATTCTGGCCAACTATAGACCTATATCTAATCTAACTTTCATCTCAAAAATTGTAGAGAAAATAGTTGCAGGTCAATTGCGTGAACATCTACAAAGAAATAATCTGTTTGAAGAGTTTCAGTCAGGGTTTAGAGCTCATCATAGTGTAGTGAACTAGGCCTGATGTCAAAACCTTGACCTTAAGGACCTTATGGGACAGAACTTGTCATTTCATTGATTTGCATCCAGAAATACAGGTTGACCCATCCTGAGACTTTCTTTCTTAAGTTAATCAAGTGAAAGAAGACTATTCTCTATTATCATTACTATTTTACAAATGTTTGATAATCAAATTGTGTTAGTTCAAACAATGTTTGAATGTTGAAGTGAACTACTCATTTTTATTAACTGTGAAACAGTAATAATGATTTTAATCCTCATGCAAAGTTAGAATTCATGTTAAGGTCTGTTACAGAGTAATTATGCATTTTCTGATTTTCTGTCTTTGAATGAGCAGGGTAAGTTGGTCCAAGGTTGGAGTCAAACGCAGACAAGTGTTGGAACGAGCTGTCTTGTTTTTAAATCCTCTCAGATGTAAATAGAGAAGCTGGCACCTGTTGGCACCTGTTTTCCGCCAACTCGTCTAAATATCCCTCTCGTCTGTCTGAAAAACATTTTCAATCTGTTCCATAACATTCTTGCTGTTTTTCTGACTCCTAGTGACCTCTTACGTCACAAAAACACACCCCTGTCTGGTCGATATTGACCAATCAGAAACTCCCAAATGAACCGGAAATAGAGCCCTTTAAAATGTCGGTACTTCCTAGTTCAACCCAGTCGAGTTTGCGGTCGAGTTTGGAGTCGAGTCCAGTGGGAGTCGGGTGAAGTGTCGAGGAGAACCAGTCGCTTCAGGCTCCGGCTTCAGTCGTTGCAACTCGTGCTGGGAAACAGGAAAATCCTGACATGACCACAGAGCTCTTCCGAGTCTTATGGGATTATAACATCTTCCACCTCTGGGTGGAACTCTGACGGACTCCACTCATGTGAAGTCCACTCGTGAGGTGAATTTGTGTCGGACGGAATACCGTCACTACTTCGGACGATTCACAGCTGTTCCTACGGAGACGCTGAAAGGGTGCGTTGAATGGACTTTCGTACCAGTGGAGACATCTCCAGGTAAAAGAGTTGATTTATACCACCTAAGTGTACTGGGGGAAGAAGCTGAGAAAAACCCGGAGAGTGCCGTTCTTATACTGACACAAACAAACCCCCGCATCCATCTTTTTCTCCCTCTAAACTTCATCTTTCCATCTTTAAAATTCTTCTATCAGGTAGAAATCATTCCAGATATTTTAGAAATGTCTGTGTAAAGTTCTCAACCACCGCCGTGTGGTCAATCAAAATTGTACAGCTTGCTAAAATTAGCCATGTTGTTATTTTCCATATTTTGCCAATTAATGTAAATGTGTGATGTGTTAAACTTTGATTCTGTTAATAAATGACCCACTGTCGTTGGTGAGTCAAAGATAATTAACGTCTCACTCATTTCTAAATTCAATGCACATTATATACGGTCCAGAAAAATGAAAGAATCCGTTTAATTTATGAATATATCTCATGCATATGTTCATCTACAATAGCACGGAAACAACACTAGTAAAAGTCACTAATGATATTGTCAATAAGGGCCACTTTGTAGTGGAAGTCAGTCTGTCCCCAGACATGTTCGAACATGTTCTCATTTCAGGCCTGTGGAAAGTACCTGGTTCCCCAGCCTGGTTAATTGGGAACAGATGGCTGGAGACGCTTACACTCACTCACACTCTCTCTCTCTCTCTCTCTCTCTCTCTCTCTCTCTCTCTCTCTCTC
>NC_056509.1:14872099-14892934 GCF_014905685.2 Nematolebias whitei
CTCTCTCTCTCTCTCTCTCTCTCTCTCTCTCTCTCTCTCTCTCTCTCACACACTCACACACTCACACACACACACACACACACACACACACACACAGACACACACACACACAGACACACACACACACACACGCACACACACAAACACACACGCAGACAGAGAGTGGGGTGGGAGAGAAAGAGATGACATTTTCCTAATGAAATTGTTATTCTTTATTGAAGACACATGAACTGTTGATTACAAACGGATCAAGTAAAATAGTCAAGTTAATATTATGATCTGTTTTGATTTTAAAATGTATTTTGTTGTATCATGATGTTGAATGTTTAAGGAGGAGGTGGACCATATTCTCAAAACATGTTTTTTCACAAATGTCATACGAGTGATGAGTTATGCAAGGAAAGAGTGTTTCACAATTACGAACCTAAGGCAGCTTCAGGCAAAAATACCAACCCTTATAAGGTTAACAGAATGGAAAAACAACTTGAAAAGTTGAAGCAGGAAAATCCAGACTAAACTGGACAGATTAAAGTGACACCCAGTTTTAATATGTATGAGGGTGATGTGATCATCTCCTATAGACGTGCATGAAATCCTGAGCCAACTCCAACCCAAAAGGTGGGATTAAACGGGTGGTATGATCTTTCGGAGGTGTTAACCAGCACTCACTCTATAAATACAGATTGCTCTGACAAACTGGGGCTGATGGACTACCGGAGTGTGTGGAAGTACAGGACAATGAGCATGCATCAGGATACAGGACAAGTTTTTGACGGTTCCAGCTGAGGAAGAAATAGGACAGATCCAAAGGGAAAGCTTCATTTTGGAGTTATTTTCTACCTCAGACCGGATCATTACCCAAATCCTTTTCTTCAAATTCTGGACAGCTGTTGGACCAGAGGCGGCCTCGTTCAAGAGCAGGTGAGGTAATCTGCTTCTTACTGAGCCAGAATTTTCAGGAATTCGACCAGAGAGCTATGGTAAGGAGACGTCTCAAAGATATTGTCCTTTATCAATCTTTATCTCAGATCAGAGCGGTAGCCTACAAAATTGCAAGCAGAGAGATCAATTACATTTTAGGTTTGATTGCTTGGGGCTGCCAAAGGTTGTTTGAAGTGGTGAGAGATAACATATATTGGATCAGGTTGTGAGCTAGGGGAGATTGTGAAGGTTTTTGGAGTGTTTAAGTGCGTCAGAACGACCCTAGGAGCTCCTAGGGCATGGTCGGCTTCTCTAGCTCTCATCTGGATCTGAGAACTACCTTGCCAAGCAGACTGATCAACCTCTGAATTCCAACTGAAACTCTGAACCACATATTAATCATCATGTAATTTCTGTGTAATCAAATGTAATCACTGTTCCCCCTGCAAATTCTTGATTAAAGCAAAGCAAAATGTAAAACTCTGGATTCTTATTTCAACACTCCTTTGTTCATGGAAGTGGAACACTTGGTTCAATGTAACAACAAAAGCACAGGAGGTTTTTAAAGGTTTCGAAACTTTGATTATAAAACAACATCCATGAATCTTGTACCTAGATTCTAAACAAAACCAGATCGGATAACAATTGCAACGCTAAAATTAGGAGATGAGCAGCCTTTAACCTGCGCTTCTTCGTCTGCTGAATGTCCCCACTCCTGCTGCTAGGTTGGGCGAGGCACGAGGTGAGATTCTGGGTGTGGTGCACGGGTAGGAGGTTGTTAACTATCTGGGTGAATCATCTCAATACAGCCTTAGACTAAAAACTGTCCTAAGAAACAGCTGCGGGTAATACCTGAGCCTTAGGATTAGTTTTAAGACCCCTAGGAGGAGAAGGCTGCAGTGAGGGCGTGGCACGTGTCCTGTGCCTACCTCACTCGGGTAAGCAAAACAATATTCTCATGACCTCAGACAATGGACTTGTGTCTACACTGGTCCTGTTAGACCTCAGTGCTGCATTTGATACAGTTGATTGCAATATTTTACTACAGAGGCTTGAATATGATATTGGGATTACAGGAACAGCTCTAAAATGGTTTAAATCATATCTATCTGATAGATTCCAGTTTGTAAATGTAAATAATAAATCTTCTTCATACACCAAAGTTAGTCATGGAGTTCCTCAGGGTTCAGTGCTTGGGCCAATACTCTTTACTTTATATATGCTTCCATTAGGTAAAGTTATTAAACAGCATGGGATAAATTTCCGTTGTTATGCTGATGACACAAAATTATATTTGTCCATTAAACCTGATGAATCCAATCAGCTACTTAGAGTACAAGCATGTCTTAAAGACAAAAAAACCTGGATGACCCTTAATTTTCTCTTTTTGAACACAGACAAGACTGAGGTTTTGATTTTTGGACCTGAGCACCTTTGGAATGAATTTTTCAGTCTTTCTCCCTCCTTAGATGGCATTAATCTGTCCTCCAGCTCTAATGTTAAAAATCTTGGTGTTAGTTTTGATCAGGACATGTCTTTTATCCCACACATTAAAAACGTTACTAGAACTGAACAAAGTCCATGCTCAATAATCCAGGTATAAAATCCAACATATTTCAGTCAGGTCATCTGGACAGTTTCTTTTTTTTGTGCTGAAATGTTTCACCTGTGATCCGGAAGGCTTCATCAGTCATGGAAACACAGAAAAAAACTGATTCTTCCCCCAACAGCTTACTCCAAAGTGGAACAAACCAGTTCTGCTTGTGATTACATGGTCTCTTTGGTACGCCCCTCCTACACAAAAAAAAAACACAAAAAACTGTCCAGATGACCTGATTGAAAAATGTTGGATTTTATGCCTGGATATTTGAGCATGGACTTTGTTGTTTTCAACCAGTTTGACAAGACTGTCAACAAGGAAGAGGGCTGGCAATGGAGGAGGGACGTACCAAAGAGACCATCTAATCACAAGCAGAACTGGTTTGTTCCACTTTGGAGTAAGCTGTTGGGGGAAGAATCAGTTTTGTTGTGTGTTTCCTTGACTGATGAAGCCCTCTGGATTGAATGCTAAACGTTTCAGCACAAAAATAGAAACTGTCCAGATGACCTGACTGAAAAATGTTGGGTTACTAGAACTGCCTTCTTCCACCTGCGTAATATCACTAAAATTAGAAACGTCTTATCTAAAAGTGATGCAGAAAAACTGGTCCATGCATTTGTCATGTCTAGACTGGACTATTGCAATGGTTTTTTTATCTGGGTGTCCAAATACTTCTTTAAAACGTCTTCAGTTGATCCAAAATGCTGCTGCCAGAGTCTTAACTGGAGTTAGTAGGAGAGATCCTATTTTTCCAGTTTTAGTTTCTCTCCATTAGCTCCCTGTCAAATCCAGAATAGAATTCAAAATCTTGCTTCTAACCTACAAAGCTCTCAACAACCGGGCTCCATCTTATATTACAGATCTTATTGTTCCATATTTTCCTAACAGAGCACTTCGCTCTCAGGCTGCAGGCTTACTTGTGGTTCCTAGAATTTACAAAAACAGAATGGGAGGCAGATCCTTCAGTTATCAGGCTCCTCTCTTGTGGAACCAACTTCCAATCTCTGTCCGTGAGGCTGACACATTGTCCAGTTTTAAAATTAGGCTTAAGACTTTCCTTTTTTGCTAAATCCTATGGTTAGGGTCGGCTTGGGTTTCCTGAGCTGTCCCTTAGTTATGCTGCTATAGGCTTAGCCTGCTGGAGGACAAACTGACCACACTTTTCACTCTGCTAATGTCTTTACTTACTCTGATCAACCTGGTTTGTATTTATAATTATTTTTCTATCCTTAACATGTGTTTTTTGTCTTTCAGGTACACCTGGACCTATATCTGGACCTACCATTCTGTGTTTGTCTGTCTCTCCTTCCTGTCCTCTCAAACCAGCCGGTCAAAACAGATGGCCGCTTGTCCTGAGCCTGGTTCTGCTGGAGGTTTCTTCCTTTTAAAAGGGATTTTTTCCTTTCCACTGTTGCCAGTGTGCTCGCTTAGGATGGGAGACTACAACAAAGCCAAGATTCAACTTGTCTGCTGGCCTCCTTACACAGAGAACTTTACTAATTGGCTTTTATGTATGTGAATGTTCCTGTAAAGTGCCCTGAGACAATTTTGTTGTGATGTGGCGCTATATAAATAAACTTACTTGAATTGAATTGATCTGAACAAGATTTTTGGTGTGTCATTAGTGAACACTTCTAGACACATTGGTATTGTTTTTTAGCTTTTGACTCCAGTGCGCCCCCTAGATTATTCCAACAGTTATATCTCAGTGAAATATCATTCAATATTTACTAGATTTATTGTGCGTGATCAGTGAGCACTTATAGACACATTGGTATTGTTCTTGAACATTTGACTCAAATGCGCCCCCTACATTATTCCATCAGTTATATCTCAGTGATACATCATCTGATCGGAACCAGATTTTTTATGCATAATCTGTGAGCACGTCTAGACACATTGATATTGTGGTTTAACATAGGATTCAAGTGCGCCCACTAGATTATTTAATCAGTTATATCTCAGTGATATATCGTCCAATCTACGTCAGATTTTGGGTACGTTATTAGTGAGCACTTCTAGACACGCTGGTATTGTTGTGTAACTTTGGACTCCAGTGCGCCCCCTAGATTATTCCAACAATTATATCTCAATAAAATATCATCCAATATGTACCAGATTTTATGTGCATGAACAGTGAGCACTTATAGACACATTGTCAGAGATCTGATGGCAGAGGATCCCACACACAAACTCAGAAAGGTTTTTAAAATGTTTATTGAGTAAATAAACAGCTTCTGGTGTCTCAGGTCCAGGGGCAGGAACTGTATCTAAAATGATAAAGAGGGGAAAGGTTAGTGTTCGGCAGAATAACAAGTAGTTATCTGAATACAGACTGTCTGGTGAAACACTAACCTTTCTTGTTGTAACGGAGTGCTCCAGCAGAGACTCAGAGCTGCAGAGACCAAGGGAAGTCCAGAGGCGTAGTCGAGGGTGAGCAGGGTTCATACATGGGATCCAAAGAGGAGACAGTACCGATAGGGAGAGGCAAAGGCAGAATCCAAAAACAGGTGTAGGTCGTCAACAAGGTCAGATGGCTGAGGGACAAAAAGGGACAGGCAAAAAGCGTGGTCAAGGGAAACAGGTGTGGATCAAGATTCAAGAGCTGTGAACGAGAGTACGCTGGATAACTGTGGCTGGAAGCAAGCAGTTAATCTGGCAACGTAGTGGAGGAAGCAGGAAGTATATATACACCCATAAACAGGTGGAAACCATCAGCAGCAATCAGAGAGAGAGGTGAGGCATGTAAAGAGGCTGGCAGAAGCTGCAGAGGAAAAACCCCAGGAGAGCAGAGAAGAAAAAGTCAAACAGTGAACAGAGTGACGAGTAAATGGAAAAAACAGAGTGTAAACTGTGACACACAATGATATTGTTCTTTAACATTTGACTCAAGTGCGCCCCCTAGATTATTCTGACAGTTATATCTCAGTGATACATCATCTAATCTTAACCAGAATTTTTGTACATAATCAATGACCATGTCTACACACATTGATATTGTTGTTTAACATATGACTCAAGTGCGCCCCTTACATTATTCCAAGAGTTATGTCTCAGTGAAATATCATCCGATCTAGGACAGATTTTTAGTACGTGATTAGTGAGTACTTCTACACACACTGGTATTGTTGTTTCCATTTTGACTCAAGTGCGCCCCCTACATTATTCTAACAGTTATCTCTCAGTCATATATCATCTGATCTGAACCAGATTTTGGGTGTGTTATTAGTGAACACTTCTAGACACATTGGTATTGTTTTTTTGAACTTTGGACTCCAGTGCGCCCCCTAGATTATTCCAACAGTTATATCTCATTGAAATGTCATCCAATATGTACCAGATTTATTGTGCATGACCAGTGAGCACTTATAGACACATTGGTATTGTTATTGAACATTTGACTCAAGTGCACCCCCTACATTATTCCAACAGTTATAACTCAGTGATACATCATCTGATCAGAACCAGATTTTTTTATGCATAATCAGTGACCACGTCTAGACACATTGATATTGTGGTTTAACATATGACTCAATTGTGCCCCCTACTATATTTAATCAGTTATATCTCAGTGATATATCATCCGATCTACGCCAGATTTTGGGTACATCATTAGTGAGCACTTCTAGACACACTGGCCACCTAGATTATTTCAACAGTTATATCTCAGTGAAATATCATCCAATATGTACCAGATTTTAGGTGCTTGATCAGTGAGCACTTATAGACACATTGTTATTGTTCTTTAATATTGGACTCAAGTGCATCCCTACATTATTCCAACAGTTATATCTCAGTGATACATCATCCAATCTGAACCTGAGCTTTTGTGCTTCATAAGTGAGCACTTGTAAACACATGGGTATTGTTGATTCATGACATCACTTAACCCCCACTTACTCAGAGAAAAAAAAACTGTAAATTATTGGATGACACTTCCAGCTTCACACTTTGTAAGATATTAGACTGAAACTTTGTTTGCTAACTGTTGATTAACACACGGCATGTTGAAAAGCATAAAGGAAGTGCTTGTCAAACATTTGCAACATAACAGGAAGTCAACATAACTCCTGCCTGGAAGCAAGGTCAGATTAACCATATGGGCAACTGGGCAACTGCCCAGGGGCCCATGATCTCTAAAGCCCCTTATCCACGGGGCCCTTTGGTACTCCTATGTAACTAGTTGTGGCCGATTGCGTGTTTTATCAACAATGCCTTTAGCGGTGGAACCCACCCCATTTTTGGGACCTAATTCTCTGAGGTCCCAGGTCTGGTTCTTGTAGGGTCTAGATGTGACATCAGCGCACTGTAGGTCACTGATTGGTCAGGGGGCGTATTCATTGGTGGAGGGCGGAGATTCAGTCTTCCATCGGAAATCCCGATCCACCATTTTCTTTTTCACCCGCTATAACAGACAACAAGAAATCGGAGGAGCTTATTTTGGAATATTTTATAAGGTAAAACAAATAATCATGGCACAACCGTGGTCGAATGCTGAAGTTCAGGCATTTCTCTGTTTGCTGGCCGACGAACAAGTGCAGAGCGAGCTAGATGGAACGAAACAAAATGAAAAGATTTTTCAAGAGGTGTCTGCGCAGATGGCGGTGCAGGGCTTCCATCGCACACCAAAGCAGAGGAAAGCTTAAAAAACTAAAAAGCGATTACAAAACGATTAAGGACCACAACGGTAGGAGTGGAGCAAACAGAAGAAACTGGAAGTGGTTTGTACAAATGGATGCCATTTACAGCAAATGCCCAGCCAACAAAGGGAGGGAGAGTGGCCTAGACACGGCCACTGCTCTTCTGGAATCTATAGTTGATGGTGAGTGTATTTTATTTACTTTAAGCATATTTCCTTTTCCTCATGCAACCGTTTCTTTGAGTTTTCTGAAAGTACTCTGAACAAACGAGGCTGACACGGTTAAGTCGTCATTAGTTAGCATCATTGCTAACTGTACTCTGTTGCGATTTTTCCACTCTTCTTTTGATGCAGAAAGTCCCACTGAAGATGAAGGTTCGCCAGATTCTGCTTTTGACTGTCCAATCCTCCCCGCTTCTGACCCTTCCCGACCACACCAGCTCCAAGTACATCCACGCCACCGGGCAACACGCAGCAGAGCGGCACCAAACAGCACCCATTACTAGGTAAGAAGCAACAATCGTGTTTAACATCACATTGATCATGTTGATATGAATGTTGTTTTGTTTTTGTTGTAAAACACCTTGCATGTATTCAAAGTACTTGTTTATTCAGTTGTAATGTATAAATGTTAAATTAAATTATTCATTTATTACTTAAACTTTCATTTATGAAGTTTATTATTGAAATTATACAGGGTGTAGTGATTTTTGTTCAGATAAACGATGCTCTGTTCTTTTTCTAAATTAGCACAAACCGTTGTAAATGACTACATGTAGTTTATTTATGCCCACCTGCTTACTATCATTAAAGTACTAGACTGCTTTATGAACAGAACCATTTCTGATCTTGTGAACAAACACCTTTTGAAATTAGCAGGAACTTTAATGTAAATAATTTATTTAAAAACTCTACCTGTACTTCATCATCTAACAGCCATTTTCTTGTGTGTTATTCATAGGCAATAGAAAGCGCAGATCAACAAGTGCAGCAGAGAGCTTTGTTTCTGCGCATACCGAACAAGAAGAGATGAACCAGAAGCAGAGAGAGGAACACTTCCATTTTATTTGTGAGGATGCCAAAAAAGCAAGGCAAGAAGAAACTGCGGAGAGGCAACGCCAAGCTGCAGCAGCGAGGAAGCAGGAGAAAGCAATTAGGAGGGAGGAGATGGCCTTGAGGAGAGAGGAAGCAGCAGGAGGCTGAACAGAGTGCTGCTTTCAGTCAGGCACTCCTTGGGGTGCTGGAATCCATTGCCCGTTCCATGGCAAACAGACATGTTTAAAAATATTTAGAGTAGATCATAGTTGATATATAGAAATGTAGATCCTGCAAGGTAAGCCCACAAATAGCCAAACATGTAGCTTGTTAAGTTTGCATATATAATTAGTGTATAATAATTTTTTTTTGTACATGTCTTTATTTCTAATAAAAGAAACATTTTCAAGTCTTGAGCTTCCATCTGATCATCAAAAGTGAAGTGCTTACAGTGTTTTTTTACGTCAATAGTGTAGGATAAGTGAAGTAATTGTTTTTTACCTGTAACAATGCTGGTGAAGATTCTCAGTTATCCTTGACACGGCAAATCCCCCCCAAAAAAGATCAAAACAAAACCACAGGACTTTTTTAAAATCTGAAGACGTTTCGCTAATCATCCGAGGAGCACTCACAATTCAATGAAAAAAGGAATATGGGATTAAAGTTATAAAGCTGTGGTGTTCTGTAAGCTTGCTGGAGATTGATCTGCATGCGCCAGTCTCCATAATACAAGCTTACGGCACACCACAGCTTTATAACTTGAATCACACTCCTCGTTTCATTAAATTGAGAAAGAGCCTCGGATGAGAAGTGATACATCTTCAGTTACAAATAAAGTCCAGTTTTTTTATTTATGTATTTTTTCGGTTTTATCTGTAATGAGTACTGAAAAACGTAACCATAATACAGAATGTCCATGTGTTGTAAATGAACATTGCAGTGGAGTTAAAAAGGTGTAGGACTTGTGTAATCTTCGTTTACAATCATCCTCATTCAGGAGGTTTTCAGTCATTGCATGTCAAACACCTCGGCCATGATGTCCATCTTGTGGATCCAGCAGCTTCTGCATCTTTTTCGCCCAAGGTCAAAAATTCTCTCCACGACTTTCACTGTGGTAAAAAGGAGCACTAACTTAATATTGCTTAACAGCACTTCAATCATGAAGATAATTTGCGACAGCTTAATTTAAAGAGCTGTGTGGTAAGCATAAGCACTGAAAGAGTTGTTAAATATCAAATCAAATGTAGGTTATTATGTAATGTACGTAATATATATATATATATATATATACATACATACATACATACATGCATATATACAAATCAAATTACAAAAAGACTTTATTAATCCCAGAGGGAGATTAAATGTAATTCATCATCCTGGTTTCATTAAAGAGTTGTTCTAGATGCTGATGGCTGTGGGCAGGAAGGATCTCTTGTAGCGGTCTGTCTTACAAGGGATCTGAAGAAGTCTCTGGCTGAAGACATATATATATATATAAATATTAAAATAGATTAATGTATATATGCATAAACAAATATAAAGTTCTTGTTGTAGGTTTTGGTTCTGTAGGAGTCCCAATGTCTGCAGCCTTCCTCCTAGATGGCCGTTAATTAACACCAGCTGACGGCCATCCACCTGATGAGGAACACCTCTACTTAAGGCTGCAGTCCTGTGTGACTCATCGCTGGAGCATTGAGCTTTATTGGTATTTATGCCTCCAGCCTAAACGTGTGAGTATATGACATACTCTCATCTTGTTCTTTATGCCCGCAGTACCCTGCCTGTCTGACTCCATCCTTGTTGCCTCGTCAACCACCTGCCTGCCAGACCTGTCGAGCCACTCATCTGCCAGACTCGTCGAGCAGATTCTGTTGCCAGTCCTGTCGTCCTGTTTTCTCCAGCCAGACCTGCTTGTACATTCCGCCCTACCCTAGTTCCCGACGCCTACATCTGATCGCCAGAGGACTGCCATATATGTATACAAACCCCCTACACTGTATATAATAAACACTGTTTCCTCTTTTCTAAGATCTGAGTCTGCTTCGTTCTGGTCTTGTACTAATCTGGGTTCCGCTAGTCATTACAGAAATGCTCCGGCCAAAACAGACCCAGAACGAGACCAGAGACGAGCAGACCTCGTCCTCTTCACAGATGGAACGAATTACCAGAATAGAGGGGATACTTCAACAAGTGCTAACCCAACAGCAAGAAATCCAGGAGAATCTAAGAGAACTTGGAGGTATGGTTTTTTCTCTAAACCAAAGATCTTCTCCTTCTTCTACAGAATCTAGTACTTCTCCTGTAAACAACTCCTCCAACCCAATTCCAGAAGTCACACCAACAAACCAACAGGTAATAATTAAACCCTCTGAATATTTTTCCGGAGACCCCAGCCTGTGTGGACGATTCATCCTACAATGTAAGCTTGCCTTCAAGGGAGCCCCTCAGCTCTATTCATCTGACTCAGCTAAGATCACGTATTTCATTAACCAATTAAAGGGTGATGCACTTCGTTGGCCAATTCTTATTTTCAATTCCATGACGTTGAGACTGCTTCATTTGATACCTTGTTAAAGGAGTTCCTGAAGATCTTCAATCGACCGCTGCGGGAGCCGAACGCCGTAAAGAGGCTTCTCGGACTACGCCAGGGCAGTCGGCCTGTCGCGGAGTACGCCCTCGAGTTCCGTATTCTCGCGGCCCAGACCGGATGGAATGAAACGGCACTGCAAGGTACCTTTTTACACTCTCTGTCTGACCCCATCAAGGACCAGATCGCTGCACGGGACAAACCCGAAAGCTTCGACGAGCTCATAGACCTGGCAGTAGCTCTAGACGAGCGCTTCCGGGAACGGCGAAGAGAAAGGAACTACAATTCCCACCGCTTCACCACTTCCGGTTCCGCAATGCCTTCAGGTGAGCCTCGTTCACACCGAACACCACTGGGAAACTACAAGTCCCAGGGAGACTCATTTCCAGGCTCGCCTCCCAGTCAACCTGCAGTTTCGACCAGACGTTTCTCTGAACCTCCGGAACCCGAACCTATGCAGATAGGTCGAACTCGTCTGTCTACAGAGGAGAAACAAAGACGTCGTGATACAAATTCATGCATTTATTGTGGCAACCCCGGTCACTATATAGCCAACTGTCCTTTCCGGGGAAACGAGACCGCCCGTCAATAAGGGAGATATTGGTGGGTTCTTCCTCTTTTTCTCCCTCCAGCAGACTCATGTTACCCACACTCATTCATTCAGATCAATCAGAACCGCCTTCCTGTCAAAGCCTTGATAGATTCCGGAGCTGAACAAAATTTAATTAGCCTGAATTTAGTCCAAAAACTATTTTTACCCACTCAAAAAATCCCCTCTGTTGCTATTGCGGGGGTTACTGGTGAGACTTTAGCCCAGATCAACCTCAAGACTACTGAGTTACACTTAATCATTTCAGGAAACCATCATGAAATTAATGACTTTTATGTGTTTGAATCTCCCAATACTCAACTCATTTTAGGCTACCCTTGGTTAAAGAAACATAATCCCTGCATCAATTGGAAATTGGGGAGGATAGAAAAATGGAGTGATAATTGCTTAAAACATTGTTTACGCTCTGCAGTCTCCAACCGACCTGTGGAGACCAAAATTTTAGAAAAAGCTGACATGTTTTCTGTTCCTTCTGTATATCACGACCTTGCTCCTGTATTTAATAAACAAAGCGCTCTGTCCCTACCACCTCATCGCCCGTACGACTGTGCCATCGACCTCCTCCCTGGGGCCTCGCTACCAGCCAGTCGACTATACAATCTATCAGGACCAGAAAGGGAGTCCATGAAGAAATATATCGAGGAATCTCTCGACTCTGGTATAATTCGCCCGTCCACCTCTCCAGTCGGTGCGGGGTTCTTCTTTGTATCCAAGAAAGACAAGACCCTCCGACCCTGCATTGACTACAGAGGTCTAAACAACATCACTATTAAAAACAAGTACCCCTTACCTTTAATTGACTCCATTCATGAGCACCTCCAATCTGCTACAATCTTTTCCAATCTTGATTTAAGAAACGCTTACCACTTGGTCCGGATTAAAGAGGGTGATGAGTGGAAAACAGCCTTCAGGACCCCGCTTGGACATTTTGAATATTTAGTGATGCCTTTCGGGTTGACTAATGCCCCGGCAGTATGTCAAGCTCTAGGCAATGACGTACTCAGGGATTTTATCGGCCACTTCGTCTTCGTATACCTAGACGACATTCTCATTTATTCTCGCAATGAAGAGGAACATGTAAAACAAGTTCGTACGGTACTGCAAAGACTTTATGAAAACCAACTTTTTGTCAAGGGAGAAAAATGTGAATTTCACGTACCTTCTGTATCTTTTCTGGGCTTTATCTTTGAGAGGGGTTGTTACAGGACGGGCCCAGAAAAGACCAAGGCAGTGGAGGACTGGCCTGTTCCCGAGAACCGGAAACAGCTCCAACGTTTTCTGGGTTTTGCCAATTTCTACAGGCGATTTATTAAGGACTACAGTCGCATCGCCTCACCTCTCTCACAACTTACATCAACCAACCGAACCTACAAATGGACTCCTGAGGCTGGTGCTGCATTCGGTAAGCTCAAGAGACTTTTTTCCTCTACTCCCGTCTTGTGGGCGGCCGTGGTGCAGTGGTAGTGGCAGCCGACCTCTGATCGGAAGGTTGGAGGTTCGAATCCCGACTTCCCACACCATGTGCCGTTGTGTCCCTGGGCAAGACACTTAACCCCGAGTTGCTCCCGGTGGGACTGGATGGCGCCTTGCATGGCAGCCTACCGCCACCGGTGTATGAATGTGCGTGTGAATGGGTGGATGGCTGGTACTGTAAAGCGCCTTGGGGCCCCTCATAGGGGGCTGGAAGGCGCTATAGAAGTAAGCTCCATTTGTGTCACCCTGACCCTAAACGCCAGTTTATTCTGGAAGTTGATGCCTCGGACACCGGTGTGGGTGCTGTTCTCTCTCAACGGTCCCTAGAAGACAATAAAGTGCACCCATGCGCCTTCTTTTCTAGGCGTTTATCACAAGCAGAGAGGAATTATGATGTAGGTAATCGTGAGTTGTTGGCGGTCAAACTGGCCCTGGAGGAGTGGCGCCATTGGTTGGAGGGTACTGCTACTCCTTTCCTTATCTGGACCGACCACAAGAACCTCACCTACCTAAGAGATGCAAAGCGGCTGACTCCCAGACAGGCACGATGGTCCCTTTTCTTCAACCGATTCAACTATGTTTTAACTTTCAGGCCTGGTTCCAAGAACATCAAGCCTGATGCGCTCTCCCGACAGTTTTCTCCTCCGAGTGATCCAGAGACGGTGGAGAGTATCATCCCACCAGTGTGTGTCATAGGGGCCCTCACCTGGTCCATCGAAAAGGAGGTCCTGGAGGCACAAAAGGATGAACCTGGCACCGCTCCTACTGGGAAACTTTTTGTCCCCTCAACCATGAGGGCCAAGGTACTAGATTGGCTACACTCCCATAAGCTTTCTTGTCACCCTGGTATCTCTCGTATGCTCTCCCTCGTCAAGACCCATTTCTGGTGGCCCACTCTCAATCACGATGTCAAGAGTTTTGTTTCAGCCTGCCCCACCTGTGCCAGGAATAAGACTGGTAACCAACCACCTGCTGGACTTCTACAACCTCTACCCACCCCCAGCCGCCCTTGGTCACATATATCTGTGGACTTCGTTACGGGTCTGCCTCCGTCCGAAGGTAACACCACCATACTCACAGTCATAGACCGCTTCTCTAAAGCTGCCCATTTCATCCCCCTGCCTAAGCTCCCCTCTGCTTTTGAGACAGCCCAAACGCTCATTCAGCATGTTTTCCGCATTCACGGCATTCCCTCTGATATTGTCTCGGACAGGGGTCCTCAATTTATCTCGCAGGTCTGGCGAAGCTTCTGCAAGACGTTGGGGGCAACCACCAGCCTTACCTCTGGTTACCACCCGCAGTCCAACGGCCAGGCTGAGCGATGTAATCAGGAGCTTGAGACCACCCTCCGATGCGTTGTTGAACGCAACCCCTCAGCCTGGAGCCAGCACTTGGTCTGGGTGGAGTATGCCCACAACACACACAGGTCTTCGGCAATAGGGATGCCACCATTCGAGGCATCCCTTGGTTACATCCCTCCCCTGTTCCCCAGTCAGGAAGCCGACATCTCAGTCCCGTCTGTCCAGCATCATTTTCGCCGTTGCAGACGAGTCTGGCGTCAAACCAAGACAGCTCTACTGCGCTCGGCAGCCGAGAACAAGAGGTTCGCCGATCGCCATCGCTCCTCAGCACCACCATACCAGGTGGGCCAAAAGGTATGGCTTTCTACCAAAGACATTAATATCAGAGACACCCCTAGGAAGCTGGCGCCCCGATACATCGGCCCGTTTCCCATCAACCAAATCATCAACCCGTCTGCAGTCCGCCTTCAGTTACCAACCTCCATGAAGATCCACCCAACTTTTCATGTGTCACAAATCAAGCCAGTTTCTGAGAGTCCCTTGAGCCCGCCTGCCGACCTCCCCCCTCCCGCCCGATTGATCGATAACCACCCGGCCTTCTCTGTCAGGACCATCCTGGATGTCCGTCGCCGGGGCCGTGGTTACCAATATCTGGTTGACTGGGAGGGCTACGGTCCCGAGGAGAGGTCATGGATCCCCAGATCGTTCATCTTAGATCTCAGCCTGATCTCCAGCTTTTTCAAAGCCCACCCTGAGAAACGCCACAGGTCGCCTGGGGGCGATTCTTGAGGGGGGGTACTGTAGGAGTCCCAATGTCTGCAGCCTTCCTCCTAGATGGCCGTTAATTAACACCAGCTGATGGCCATCCACCTGATGAGGAACACCTCTACTTAAGGCTGCAGTCCTGTGTGACTCATCGCTGGAGCATTGAGCTTTATTGGTATTTATGCCTCCAGCCTAAACGTGTGAGTATACGACATACTCTCATCTTGTTCTTTATGCCCGCAGTACCCTGCCTGTCTGACTCCATCCTTGTTGCCTCGTCAACCACCTGCCTGCCAGACCTGTCGAGCCACTCATCTGCCAGACTCGTCGAGCGGATTCTGTTGCCAGTCCTGTCGTCCTGTTTTCTCCAGCCAGACCTGCTTGTACATTCCGCCCTACCCTGGTTCCCGACGCCTACATCTGATCGCCGGAGGACTGCCATATATGTATACAAACCCCCTACACTGTATATAATAAACACTGTTTCCTCTTTTCTAAGATCTGAGTCTGCTTCGTTCTGGTCTTGTACCAATCTGGGTTCCGCTAGTCATTACAGGTTCTTTGTTAAAAACAAAAATTAAAGAGTATACAGTTTTTCTAAAACTACAGCCGCTAAAAAACGCAGCATATATATGATAGAAGCACAGCAGCAGTGTTTGTTTTGCCATTTTTACACGAACCTGGTAATAAGGCATGTCTGTACATTAAAAAAACAAGAATAATTATTAATCCATGTTTATTTTCAAATCAACACTTTAACGTTCACTTGTATCTAAGGAAGGCTGGGGAGGTAAAAAAAGATTAAGGGGTGGAATTAGGATAAGTTACAGCTCATGAGGTACTCCATCAGAGCATCTCTGACACCTCGGCCCTGCTCTCCATCTTGTGGGACAGCGACCAGGACGGGCTGTGCGGCTGGTTCTGCTTCAAGTTCATCGAGGTCATCCATTTTGGTTGTGTGTTGTTTTCCAGCTCTTCTTCTTCTAATGCATGTTAGTGGTGCTTAGAAAAGAGCTTAATGTAGCACTACCGCCACCAGCTGGTAAGGTGCGTTGATATTAATATTAATATTCCGCCCACTAGAGGTGAACAATCCGCCCACTAAACGGGAACTATAGGCAATGTGGAGACATAAAAATAGAGGTCCCACCAGAACCGGACACAACAGGCTACAACAAGAACCAGACCTGTGGATACCAGGCTTAAGGGGCCCAGGGCAGTGAGGGCACAAGCAGAATATCTGGTTATCTCCTGCTTTACTTGGAGCCCTGCGCTGCACAGACCGCTGCGCTTCCACTGCATTTGGGCAGCCCTGCCTCCTCCCAGCGCGGCTGCTGCAGCTCTCGATTTTTTTTCAATTGGATCCTCGACGACGCAACCAATCAATTCAGAAGGCGCGTCAGTAACTGACTAATCAACTACCTCAATTTGTCCCGAAGGTAAACGCCCCTTACCTGCTGATAAGCTCATCAGTTTTTTTCTTGAGAAACATTGTTTTAATTAAAACAACAAGTTTGTATCTGTTGTGAGATGATTTTAGCAGTTTTGCAGATTTTTTATTTACTTAATGAAGAATAGTATGACAAAATTGTTCATCAAACAGGAAGGAAGGATTATTATCCCTCCTCTTACTACAATGAATGTAGTACTTTGCTATAAGTACGACCATATTTATGGCATCAGAGAAAGCTGAGCTTCAGTTATCCACATAAAGTAAAATGGCATCAGCATGAAAAGAAGGAATGTTAAGTGTGAGATTAATCCAGTTTCTGATGTCTGACCAAAGACTTTGTATTGACATGAAAAAAAATTGCTCGAGGGATTCATCTTCTGATTTACAAGACACACAAATCAACCTCAAATTTTAATCTTCTTCCAAGAAACATGGCTACAGGATATATCTTATTTATTATTTTAAAATGATTTTACTTCACTTTAGGAGATTTAGACCATTTGACAAATTTAGAATGAGCAGAAGTCATTATGGTTATATGATTAATATTAGGAGGTTTCTTGAAGGAATCTTTGTTATAATCAATAAATCCTTTGTCGCAAACATTCATTGATAATCATTTCATTTGAAGTTAACTAAGTTACAGTCATTTAGTTTTAATTTGGGCATCAAATTGTCACCTTTGAATATATATTTTTAATTAATTGAATCAGCTGTTGGTCAGGCTACTTCTTGTTGTGCCATTAACTCTAAAATAGTTACTGAATCAAGTGTTTACTTCCATCCATCCGCAGGGGTAGCAGCCTAAGTAGGGAGGCCCAGACTTACCTCACCCCAGCCACTTGGGCCAGCTCCTCCAGGGGAATCCCAAGGCGTTCCAAGAGTTTACTTATGCAGGTAAAACTAGATATTAAACAACCATTAAAATACACCAGAATGCAGGAAATGGCATCTACTTTATTCAAAATTTTCTGGGGGAGGACCCCCAGAACCCCCCCCCCGCACACACACACATACACACACTCACACACATTATAAATGCTTCTGACACCAGTGGCCGACATGCTACTAAACAAGTTCACATATGGTGTCATGTGGTTTTCAAAGTGCGTTCAGCTTAATTCAATCTTGATGATTTGTGTCAATGAGCATTTGGAATTTTATATATAAAAATACACTTGATAGTTAGAATTTTAAGTATATTTATTGTAAATTATGGTAATTTATTCTGTATTTTGCCAGATTATGGTGATTCTGGGGTCGTGATGATGGGGCCCTTGAAGATTGTTGCCCAGGGTACAGCGAAGTATTAATCTGGCCCTGCCTGGAAGGTCAGATTTTGCTTAGCTTAAGACCTGCAGCTGGACAAGTAACGACATGGACGGAAGGCGATGTCGAAGATTCAGGAAATGCGCCCCGTGGTGAACGCATGCAGGATTGGCACAAGAGCATTTGCGATGGCGACTGGGTGGACTAGCTGGAGCTCGCGCGGTCGCCGTAAGGCCGGAGTGGCGCTTTGCTGCGAGGGCCTCCAATGCTGCTTGCAGCTTTAATTAATTGTTGTTGCTTTCTAAAATAGTAATTTCAGTTCAGCCTTTATTTATACAAGGTTTTAGTCTCACTGAGCCTTGCCATTTACTGTACAAGAGAGACCTGTTTTATTCAATATAATCAAATGTTTACAGATGTTTAACAAACTGTTAAAATACACCAAAATGCAGGAAGTGGCATCTCTTTTATTCCAAATTTTTTGGGGAAGGACCCACAGACCCCCCCCCCCCCCCCCAGACCGCCTGCTGTTTGTTTTCCGGCATCAATTGGTTTACAAATTAAGCCCTGTATACCTCATACTCTCAGAATTCTATACACTAGTCCAAAAACAAAAAACACACACACACACAATGGCCCCCCCCAATTCTCCTTCAAAATGAAACTTTACATTTCTAAACAATGTTTTCTCTTCTCAAAAAGATATTTTGTTCTCAGATGACACACACAAAGCATCATATGAAAAGACATTTATAAGAACCAGTTAAACACTGATGTACTCAGTGTAAAACACTTCTATCCAATCATTATAATGACAAACCCTTTTTTTGTTCAGTGCAACTCGGTGGAAACTTACATTGTCCTGAATGACAATGTACTGGAGCTGCTCTGGACCGTCTATCTGATCTGGTGGAATGGTAAATGGTAAATGGACTGTACTTATATAACGCCCTTCTAGCTTATGGAGATACTCAAAGCGCTTTACACTACAATCTGTGTCCTCATTTACCCATTCATACAGCACTCTACTAGATCTCTACAAAGCTAATTGAACAAATCATTCTAGACTAATCAAGGCTTTAGATCACATTCATACACCGATGGGACACACATCAGAGGCTATGAGGGGTTCAGTGTCTTGCCCAGGGACACTTCGGCATGTGACTGCTGGTAGATTCGAACCTCTAACTCCTCAACAAGAAACTGAAATTGTGAACATGGTCCTAAGAAAATAATGTCATAACATTACGACAAATACAAAGAAATAGAAAACAATGAGATATTGCAAAATATTGATATGGTAAGCTTATCAACACTGGACTGTGTCTGACTCAGAAATAATGTGAGAATGAAGCAGACTACAGGGTGCCATTTGAACACAATTCAGTCAAAAAATGCAAAATAACTATGTGTAAGTAAGTCCAATACAATATACTCCACTACATCACTGCCCAACTGATCACATTCCTGGACACCCTACACAACACACTTATTCATTCATTGGGTGGCTGTGGCTGAGTGGTTAGAGCAGTCTTCCTCCGATGCAATTGACAGAAGACGTTCCTGTTCACCTTGTGTTGGTAATCTTTCAGTTCTGCAATACAAATAGTAAAATACTGTAAACTAGGGATGGGGCCGATCCGATCCAGTAACGGTATCGGCTTCCGATACCAGCATAATTTACGTATCGGATTTTCCGATCCACCTGCCGATATTTCCGATCCATGATGCATGTTGGCTTCAAACTATGGAATGGATTTCCTGAATGGCGGCATGTCTCATAACTTTAAACAATCACTTACATTAATCACTTTAATATCCACTTTAAAGCTAGGAATAAAAAGAAACATGTTTTGTGTTAGCAGAATTTAATTCTAACTTTAAAACTTATCCAACATTAATAAAACTTACCTCAAGTTGCCTTTTTGGACATGCATGCATATATTTGTACAAATTGTACTTGAGAGGAGATTATTACAGCCTCATATAAAATCAATGATGATCATGATATCGGAACCGGATCGGTATCGGTCGATATTTAGATCTAGGTATCGGGATCGGTTCAGAAGTAAAAACAATGGATCGGTGCATCCCTACTGTAAACACTGTGTAGGAATACAAAGTAGGAATACTTTTCACAAATATCCTGATGCATGCTCAATAATCCAGGTAGAAAAATCCAAAAAAGTTCAATCTGGTCCTCTGGACATTCAAAAAAACAAAAACAAAACAAAGCAAAAAAAATCTAGAAACGTTTCATCTCTCATCCAAGAGACTTCCTCAGTCTGAGGTGCTGTTTTCAGCTCAGTCTCTTAAATAGCACCTTCTCAGGGTGGATCAACCAGTTTGCTGCTGACAACCAAAACCAGCTGATCACATGCTCAAGAAGGACCATCAGCCTAACAATGGGTCATTAGCACACTGATGGCTGTTTACTACTCACAGAGGGCTGAGTGATACTAGCAATCACAGCATTGTAAGAGGGGGACAGTTGAACCCGAAGGCCTCCACCCCTGTTTAATGATGGACGATTTCTTTTCACAAAGATGGCCTCCTTTACTCCTCTCTCAAACCATCGTTCCTCTCTGTCCAGGATGTGAACATCTTCATCCTTGAAAGAGTGACCGCTGGCCTGGAGATGAGTGTAGACCGCAGAATCCTGGCCTGATGATGTTGATCTTCTGTGCTGGGCCATCCTTTTGGCCAGTGGCTGTTTAGTTTCTCCGATGTAAGACTGATCACAGCCCTCCTGACACTGAACAGCATACACAACATTACTCTGTTTGTGCCGGGGGACTGGATCTTTGGGATGAACCAGTCTTTGCCGTAATGTATTTTGGGGTTTAAAAGCCACTGGGACGTTATGTTTAGAAAATAAATGTCTCAGTTTCTCTGATACCCCCTCAACATACGGAATGACCACTGGTCTGGGTCTGGGTTCCTCCTTTTCACCTGATGGCTGACTGGAGTCCTGTTTGGGTTTCTTTTCTGCTTTCAGGAAGGCCCAGTTAGGATATCCACATTGCTCTAGAGCCTGTTTTGTGTGGGATTTCTCCTTCTGCCTGGCTCCCGAGCTAGTGGGGATGCTGTCTGCTCTGTGATACAGAGTCCTGATGACTCCTAACTTGTGCTCCAAAGGGTGATGGGAGTCAAACTGCAAATACTGGTCTGTGTGGGTG
>NC_056509.1:14893034-14898490 GCF_014905685.2 Nematolebias whitei
AATGTCCTCTATCAGAGACTGAGACCTCACAGTCCAAGAAAGCCAACTTGCCATTTTTTACATCTTCTCGTGTGAACTTGATGTATTTATCCACAGAGTTGATGTGGTCAGTAAAATGTTGGACTTCCTGAGATTTTATTTTAACCCAGGTGTCGTCAACATACCTGAACCAAAGACTTGGTGGTGTCCCTGAAAAGGACGTCAAGGCTCTCTTTTCTACCTCCTCCATGTACAGGTTGGCAACAATAGGAGAAACTGGAGACCCCATAGCACACCCATGTTTCTGCCTATAATATTGCTCCCCATATGTGAAATAGGTTGACTGCAAGCACAGTTTCAAGAGTTGACACAGTTGTTCTATGGAAAGCGTGGTCCTGCTGATCAGAGTGGTGTCTGATTTTAATCTTAAACTGACCACCTCTACTGCATCATCAACAGGAATGCACGTAAAGAGTGATGTGACATCAAAAGAGACCATTGTTTCATCAGTCTCCATGATGGCATCCCTCACCTTATCCACAAAGTCCATGGTGTTATGTATGTGGTGTTCTGAGCTGCCAACTAAAGGGATGAGTACAGACGCCAGATATTTGGAAACATTGTAAGTGACAGAGTTAATCATGCTAACAATAGGTCTTAAAGGTACACCTTGTTTGTGGATTTTAGGTAAACCATACAGACTAGGTGTGGCCTCCCCTGGGTACAGTCTGTGGTACAGAATACGGTCAATAGCCTTGTCCTGCTCCAAATTTTTCAGGCAATCTATTAACTTCTTCTTGTAACCACTTCCTGGATCTCTTTTCAGAGGTTCATAAGTGGTTAAGTCACTAAGGAGTGTCATAACTTTCTCATGATAGTCTTTCTGGTTCAAAATCACTGTGCACCTTCCTTTGTCTGCTGGGAGAATGATGATGTTTTTGTCCTTGCTAAGAGTGGTGAGTGCATCCCTCTCCTCTCTACTGATGTTGGAAGGTGGTGGTTTGGCATTGCTGAGGCAGGATGAAACTTTGATTCTGAGCTGTTCTGCTTCACCCTCTTTCATTTTGTTGTTGACGCACCCACACAGACCAGTATTTGCAGTTTGACTCCCATCACCCTTTGGAGCACAAGTTAGGAGTCATCAGGACTCTGTATCACAGAGCAGACAGCATCCCCACTAGCTCGGGAGCCAGGCAGAAGGAGAAATCCTACACAAAACAGGCTCTAGAGCAATGTGGATATCCTAACTGGGCCTTCCTGAAAGCAGAAAAGAAACCCAAACAGGACTCCAGTCAGCCATCAGGTGAAAAGGAGGAACCCAGACCCAGACCAGTGGTCATTCCGTATGTTGAGGGGGTATCAGAGAAACTGAGACGTTTATTTTCTAAACATAACGTCCCAGTGGCTTTTAAACCCCAAAATACATTACGGCAAAGACTGGTTCATCCCAAAGATCCAGTCCCCCGGCACAAACAGAGTAATGTTGTGTATGCTGTTCAGTGTCAGGAGGGCTGTGATCAGTCTTACATCGGAGAAACTAAACAGCCACTGGCCAAAAGGATGGCCCAGCACAGAAGATCAACATCATCAGGCCAGGATTCTGCGGTCTACACTCATCTCCAGGCCAGCGGTCACTCTTTCAAGGATGAAGATGTTCACATCCTGGACAGAGAGGAACGATGGTTTGAGAGAGGAGTAAAGGAGGCCATCTTTGTGAAAAAAAATCGTCCATCATTAAACAGGGGTGGAGGCCTCCGGGTTCAACTGTCCCCCTCTTACAATGCTGTGATTGCTAGTATCACTCAGCCCTCTGTGAGTAGTAAACAGCCATCAGTGTGCTAATGACCCATTGTTAGGCTGATGGTCCTTCTTGAGCATGTGATCAGCTGGTTTTGGTTGTCAGCAGCAAACTGGTTGATCCACCCTGAGAAGGTGCTATTTAAGAGACTGAGCTGAAAACAGCACCTCAGACTGAGGAAGTCTCTTGGATGAGAGACGAAACGTTTCTAGATTTTTTTTGCTTTGTTTTGTTTTTGTTTTTTTGAATGTCCAGAGGACCAGATTGAACTTTTTTGGATTTTCACAAATACTTGAAATATATTTCATTTTTTACAGTCCTACAGAACTGTTCAAAGGCAATACTGTACTACTGTACTCACTGAGTAATGTAATGTATATGGAATACTGCAGTTTTCTAGTTTAAGTACATTTCTTACCCATTCTCATTTTGGAAAGTCCAGATGATGGATGCTACAGTGTAGCTGCTCAAATTTGGCGGCACTCTTTGTCTAGCATCCTTCATCTCTATATCATGGTTGAGCATAGGGTCAACCAACGTGGCTCAGATCTCATCAGAGATTACGGTGCTTGGCCTTCTTCGCCCTCATCCTCGTCCTCCCTGTTCAACTCCTCTTACTCTCACTCCTCTTTCTCTGTCTGTTTCCAGTGCATCCATTGCTCCAAAACAGAAGACCTCACCTGTTCCCCTTTTGTGCTAAAGCTCTGATAGCTAATTGTAAAACTGTGTAAACAGTGTTTGCCGATGTGATGAGTCAGTGTGCAGAGTAGGGTAATAAATTTTAGAATTTTGAACAACAGTGTGTTCCTTGTGAAAACAAGACATTTTATTTATGAAAATTGTGCCAAATGCAGAAAAATTGTGTGTAGTGTTTTGAAAAAAGTGTGTTTTAGAACTGCAATTTGAGTGTAAAGCAGGAATTGTGCTTGTAGTTTAGCAGAATTGGTTCAGGGAGTTGGTGCATGAATTACATGTTCTGGTCATTGTCAGAGTCAGAGTCAGAGTCAGAGTCAGAGATTCTTTATTGTCATTCTCACCTCATGTGGTACATGTGGTGCAGTGAAATTATGTACACAGGGTCCCACTTACATCCAACAATAAAATGCATAAGAAAAACAGTAATAACATCTAAGATATGAACTAAGAAAAACATCAACTAAATATACACAAAGCACTCATAACATAAAACATTGAACATCAGCACAAACATGAACATGAGTCTGTGTGAGCGGATGTGCACGCATGAACACATCAACATTGAAACAGATCAGCAGCAACATGATGTGGTTTTCACAGTGATTATTCTAGTTAGAGATTCATGAGTCTAACAGCCTCAGGGTAGAAGCTGTTCTTCAGTCTAGTGGTTCTACACTTAATGTTCCTCAACCTCCTTCCTGAGGGGAGTGGGGCAAAAAGTGTGTATGCTGGGTGAGTGAAGTCCTTCATGATGCAGGTAGCCCTCTTCCTGCATCTAGAGGTGTAGATGTCTGTGATGGTGGGGAGGCTGACTCCGACAGTCTTCTGTGCAGCCTTCACCACTCTCTGCAAAGTTTTCTTTCTGCAGCTGTGCAGCCTCCATGCCACACGTTGATGCTGGAGCACAGGATGCTCTCCACTGCACACATGTAGAAGGAGGTGAGGACTGAGCTTCCCAGACCAGCTCGTCTCAGCCGTCTGAGGAAGTAGAGTCTCTGATGAGCTTTCTTGATCAGGCTGGTGGTGTTGTTGCTCCAGCTGAGGTTGTCATTCATGTGTACACCCAAGTACTTGTAGCTGGAGACCACTTCCACCGCAGATGCTCTTCCTCTTATGTTCAGGGGGGTGTAGATGTTTTTGTTCCTTCTGAAGTCCACAATCATCTCCTTTGTCTTCTTCACATTGATGTGAAGGTTATTCTCTTTGCACCAGCTCTCCAGGTGTTCCATCTCCTGCCTGTAGCTGGACTCATCATTGTTTGTGATGCATCCCACCACCGCTGTATCATCTGCAAACTTTACAATGTGACAGCCTGGATGGGTAGCTGCACAATCGTACGTGAGCAGAGTAAACAGGAGGGGGTTCAACACACATCCCTGAGGAGAGCCAGTGCTGAGGGTTATGGTGGAAGAGGAGAAGTTGTTGATCCTCACTAACTGTGGTCTGTTTGTTAAGAAGTCTAGTACCCAGTTGCAAATGGAGGGGCTTAGTCCTAGTGTGGATAGTTTGTCCATCAGGGTTTGGGGGATCATGGTGTTGAAGGCGGATGTGAAGTCCACAAAGAGCATACGGACGTAAGAGTTTTTTTGCTCCAGGTAGTTGAGCGCAGTGTGGACCACAGAGGAGATGGCATCCTCTGTTGATCGTTTCTCACGGTATGCATACTGATGAGGGTCCTCGTTGATGTTGATGGTTGTTTCGATGTGAGTCATGACCAGTTTTTCGAAGCATTTAGCAAATTTCGGGGTGAGGGCCACTGGCCGATAGTCATTCAGACCAGTCACTGTAGAGCTTTTTGGGACTGGGATGATGGTGGCAGTCTTCAGGCAGGTGGGAACTGTCTCCAGGGTAAGTGAGGTGTTAAATATGTCGGCCAGCACCTCGCAGAGCTGATCAGCACATTCTTTCAACACTTTTCCGGGGATGTTGTCTGGGCCAGTTGCCTTGTGCGAATTAATCCTCCTGAAAGTACTCCTTACTTCTGCTGAGGTCACGCTGAGATGCTCTTCATCCGGTGGTGAGGTGAGTCTGGTACTGGGTGGTCTGTTGTTGGTCCATTGTGTCTCAAGTACCAGAATTTGTGTGTCAACAATTCAGAAAAACAGTAAACAATTAATCGGTTTAGGTTCACTGTGAGATCATACTGTAACTTCTGTTCAGACAGGGTTTTTCTAAAGCTTTTTTTTTTCCTGGAGGTAGAAGTGCTTATGAACTGGTCAACTAAGTAAGATTGGCTCATGTCTAGTTGCTCATTGGTTCATTATGCTCCCACTAGGGGCAACTCCAGAGTGGAAGAGTGTCCAACCTCTGTCAAGGAAACTGGTTTCAGAGCCAGAGCCATGCGTTGAGGTGAGTCCGACTATTTCTAGCTGGAATCACTCAACCTCACACACCAGCTCAGGCAACTTCCTCACCAGAGAGGTGACATTCCACGTCCCAATAGCCAGCTTCTGTAGCCGAGGATCAGACCACCAGGGTCCCCGCCCTCAGCCACCACCCATCCCACATTACACTGGCCCCTCCCACAGGTGGTGAGCACATGGGAACATGGGACCCATATCGCCTCTTCGGGCTGTGCCCGGCTGGGCTCCATGGGTAAAAGCCCGGCCACCAGGCGCTCGCCAGCATGCCCCACCTCCAGGCCTGGCTCCAGAGTGGGGCCCCGGTGACCCACGTCTGGATGAGGGAACATTGTTTCCATAGATAGTACTCATCATAAGGGGTCTTTGGGCTGCACTTTGTCTGGTCCCTCACCTACAACCTGTCTGTCTTGGGTGACCCTACTAGGTACATGAAGCCCCTGACAACATTGCTCCTAGGATCATTGGGACACTCAAACCCCTCCACCACGGTAAGGTGGCAGCCCAGGGAGGGGTTGTAGATGACCTTGTAGATTAATATTATTGTTAAAATGTTATTCATTTTATATATATATATATATATATGTATATATATATATATATGTATATATATATATATATAT
>NC_056509.1:14898590-14906969 GCF_014905685.2 Nematolebias whitei
ACCAGAACCCATACTCACCTATTCCTCTTCTCCCTTACAGCTGCGACCTTCTGTGATGTTCGAAGGTAACACACGCAAATGTGGTGGCTTCGTTCTCCAGTGTAATTTGGCATTTAATCGTGCTCCCATTACCTATTCATCCGATTCTGCCCACATAACTTATGTGGTTAGTGCTTTAAAAGGAGAAGTGCTTCAGTGGGCACATACTTACCTTCGTAGACGCCCCATCGAAACTCTGACGTTTGCTACCTTCTTGAAGGATTTTCTTTGGGTCTTTGACCACCCTTTGCAGTAGGAGGAAGCAGCCCAAAAACTTTTTACGTTACGTCAGGGGAAAGAGACGGTGTCCAAATTCGCCATCCACTTCCGCATCATCGCCGAGGAGTCTGGCTGGGGTGAGATAGCGTTATGCAATACATTTATTAACGCTTTAAATCGACAGATTAAAGATCAACTAGTCACCCAGGACATCCCTTCAGATTTGGACGACGTAATTTCTCTGGCCATTCAAATAGACAACAGGGTTCGGGAGAGCCTCTTAGAAGAGGACTACAAGTCCCACAAACTTCCTCTTCCCGGAAGTAATGACTCCGCAACCGCGGACTCCACCTCTGAACCCGAACCTATGCAGATTGGTATGACTCGACTTTCTCCCAAGGAGTGCCAGCGCCAGCTCAAGGCCAACGCCTGCATGTACTGTGGGAAAAAGGATCATGTGATTGCTGCCTGCAAACTACGGGTAAAAGACAAGGCCCACCAGTTGAGATGCTGGTGGGTACCACTTCTTTGTCTCCTGAAAAGAATCTAAGTCTTTCAGCAATCATTTGCATTAACTCTGTCAATTTTTTCAATCCAGGCATTGATTGATTCCGGTGCTGAACAGAACCTAATCAGCAGAAACTTGGTGGAGGAACTACATATCCCCACTATCAACTTAACACCAGCTATCACCGTCTCTGCTCTCACTGGGCAAACCATCTCTTCCATCTCATTAAAGACATTAAAAGTAATGTTTGTAGTGTCTGGAAATCACAGAGAGACGGGTGAGTTTTTTGTTTTCGACTCTCCTACACCACAACTCATTTTGGGTCATCCCTGGCTCAAATTACACAATCCTCAAATTAACTGGGCCGAAAATAGAGTTGAAAAATGGGGAGAAAAATGTTCTTTGAGATGCCTCCGCTCAGCCATCTCTTCAGGTTCACCTCCTAAACTAAAAATTGAAGACATCGATCTTTCAACAATACCTTCAAATTACCACACGGTGGCGCCAGTCTTCAGCAAACAGAAGGCTTTATCCCTACCGCCACATCGTCCATATGATTGCGCTATCGACTTACTTCCTGGAGCTCCATTACCCACAAGTAGACTATATAACTTATCTGGGCCTGAAAAAAATTCTATGAAAGACTATATTGATGACTCTTTAAAATCAGGCATCATCCGTCCTTCTACCTCTCCAGTTGGGGTCGGTCTCTTCTTTGTTTCAAAGAAAGAGAAGACTCTAAGACCATGCATTGATTATAGAGGACTTAATCAAATTACTATTGAGAACAAATATCCTCTTCCTTTAATCGACTCTGTCTACGAGCAGCTCCAGGGGGCAACCATTTTTACTAAACTTGATCTACGCAATGCGTATCATTTAGTGAGAATTCGCAAAGGAGACGAATGGAAGACAGCTTTTAATACACCTTTGGGACATTTCGAGTACCTTGTTATGCCGTTTGGGTTAACTAACACCCCGGCAGTTTTCCAAGCTCTCGTTAATGACATTCTTCGGGATTTCCTCAACGTCTTCATTTTTGTCAGTGCTGGGTATTGTCTATTCCAAAGACAAAGAGCAACATACTCGACATGTGAAAGCTGTTCTCCAGAGGTTATTTGAAAACCAGCTTTTTGTCAAGGCAGAGAAATGTGAATTTCACGCTACCACCGTGACATTTCTAGGGTTCATTTTTGAGAGAGGACAGGTTTAATCCGACCCTGAAAAGACCAAGGCTGTAGTGGAGTGGCTTACACCCAGCAATAGAAAACAATTACAACGGTTCCTGGGGTTTGCTAACTTTTACCGACGGTTTATTAAAAACTATAGCAAAGTCACCACCCCTCTGACCCAGCTCACCTCTACCTTCAAAAAGTTCAACTGGACACCCGAAGCTGACACTGCTTTTAATAACCTCAAACATCTTTTCTCTACAGCCCCCCATTTTATCACATCCTGATACCAAGAGGCAGTTTATCGTGGAGGTCGACGCTTCTGATTCAGGAGTGGGGGCCGTGTTATCACAAAGAGCATCTGACGATGGAAAACTTCACTCATGTGCCTTCTTCTCACGTCGTTTGTCTGCTGCTGAGACAAACTATGATGTTGGCGACCAAGAGTTATTGGCCATCAAGCTAGCATTAGAAGAGTGGAGACATTGGCTAGAGGGAGCTGAACTCCCCTTCATAATTTGGACTGACCACAAGAACCTAGCCTACCTCCAGGAGGCTAAGAGACTTAACGCCCGACAGGCCAGATGGTCGTTGTTTTTTGCTAGATTGAATTTTTCCATCACATATATTCCAGGGTCCCACAATGTAAAACCGGATACTCTCTCACGACAATTCTGTACAGCCAAGGGTCCGGACACCCCTGAGAACATCCTTCCTTCCTCCTGTAAGGTGGGTGTAATGACTTGGCCTATTGAGAATGACATCCTGGAGGCCCAACAGACTTAGCCTGATCCCGGTACCGGCCCACCGGGAAAAATGTTTGTTCCTACGGTCATGGTGGGTAAAGTGTTGAAGTGGATCCATACAGCTAGGTTTTCCTGCCACCCTGGTGTTAGACACATGCTGCACCTTGTTAAAGCATCTTTTTGGTGGCCTAACCTTAGTAAAGATGTTAAGGATTTCATTTCAGCCTGTCCCACTTGTGCTCGGAACAAGCATAGCAACCAGCCTCCTACTGGCCTGCTGCTACCTCTTCCCATCCCCAGCCGTCCCTGGTCACACATCGCCTTGGACTTCATCACTGGTCTCCCCGTCTCTGATGGTAACACTGTTATCTGCACCATTGTCGACCATTTTTCCAAGTCTGCACATTTCATTCCTCTACTTAAACTTCCCTCTGCTCTCAAGACTGCTCAGATTGTCACGGAAAATGTCTTTCGCCTTCACGGCATCCCTCAGGACATCGTCTTCGACCGTGGACCACAATTTGTTTCTCAAGTGTGGAGGGGGTTTTGTCGAGCTTTGGGAGCAACTACCAGCCTCACGTCTGGATACCACCCTCAATCCTACGGCCAAATGGAACGTTGCAACCAGGACCTGGAAACAGCTCTGAGCTGCGTAATTGACAGAAATCCCTCGTCCTAGAGTCAACATCTGCCTTGGATTGAGTATGCCCACAACTCACAAACCTCTGCAGCCACTGGAAAATCTCCTTTCGAGGTCGCTATGGGCTTCGCTCCTCCGCTGTTCCCCTCACAGGAGCCTGATGTGGGCATCCCCTCGGTCCACCTTCACATCAAATGCTGCCGTCGGATCTGGCGCCAGATGAGAGCAGCTCTGTCCAGATCTTCGGAGCAGAACAGACGCTTCGCTGACAGACGTCGATCCAAGGCTCCTGACTACAAGGTCGGTCAAAAGTTATGGCTGTCTACCAAGGACATAACCTTAAAAGACACCCCCAGGAAACTCTCCCCCAGGTTCATCAGGCCGTTTCCTGTGATAAAGGTGATTAACGGTCGGCAGTGCGTCTACAGCTCCCGCCTGCCATGAAGATACACCCTACCTTTCACGTATCTCACATCAAACCGGTAACCACCAGCCCTCTACACCCTCTGACCAACCTCCCTCCTCACCCCGCCTCATAGACAACGAACTGGCCTTCTCGGTCCGACGCCTTTTGGACGTACAGCGTCGTGGTCGGGGAGTCCAATACCTGGTGGATTGGGATGGTTACGGTCCGGAGGAACGATCATGGATTCCTAGATCTCAGATCCTGGATCCCGGACTCATCTCATCCTTCTTCCAAGCTCACCCCGAAAAGAGACTTAGATCACCAAGAGGTGACTTCTGGGGGGGGGGGGGGGGGGGCACTGTGGTATTCCTGGGTTTTTTGTCTGTCACTCACTCTTCCTTCCACAGCCAATTAACTTCAACTCACTGCACCTGCTGCTGCTCTGAGGAGGACTGCCTGATGGGGTATTTAAGCAGCTGCCAGACACCTCTTCAGTGCTGGGACATCTTCTACCAATGGTAACTCGTGTACAGCCGACTAACCTTTGTTACAGCTGGTTCTCACCAGCTGTAACTCCTCCAGGACCTTCCACGGCTTGCCTCTTCAGGTCCTCCCTAGGATCTCATCGCTCCACTGGACTCCACCTGTGGATCAACGGTGTCCCTTCAACAACCACCATTAAGCATTCTCAGCTGGGTCAACCTGCTCCTCTCTCCACCGCAAAATACCTCAGGACTGGATCTCCTACAAAAACCCAGGACCTCTCCTCTTCTCGGACTCCACCTACAACACAAACAGTAAGGAGTCATTTCTCTATATTCAAGAATCAAAACATTCAAAGAGACCACCAGAACCCATACTCACCTATTCCTCTTCTCCCTTACAGCTGCGACGACACGATCACCTGTAAATAAAAGTTCACTTACCTTTTGTAGTTCTGGCTCTGTCTTTATTGAATCAGTCTGCTCACGTGGGGGTCGACGTTGATAAAAACCTGATAATATATATATATATATATATATATATATATATTTTTTTTTTCCGGACCCCCAAGCACCGACTCGCGGACCCAGGTAACCCAGGGACCCCAGTGTGAGAACCACTGTCCTAGTGAATTTCTGGAAACCTACATGTGCGCTCTTCAGCTTTTTACCTCACCCTCCTACCACATGCCCTTCTGAGTCTACTGGACCATCTCATGATTGTACAGGATATTGGAACCTAACTACTTACCATCTAGTAGTAAGGATCCTGAATGTTCTGGTCAGCCCCTTATTACAGAACTTTGGACCTAACCTATCTCCTTGCTCTCCAGGGTTCCTGATACTTCCTGAACTATTACCCACTGTAAATCAAACATTGAATTTATACTATTGTGTCTGAGTTGTTCATGATCAGTCCTTGGACTGTGGGTATTCTGTTCTTGTGACAGAAATGTTCCAGCCAGACATTAACACCAGAACATGATTGTGAATGAACAATCTCACCACCTTTTCACATCTCAGATAGTATGCATAGACAAATTATAAGATGCTCTTCAACAAGTTTTTGCTCAACAGAAGACTAACCAGTCCAGTATAGAAGAGCTAAAGAGTATGATATCTATTAATAAAAGATTGTCTTCACCTCTTTCTTCCACTCCAGCTTCCCATCCCGAGACATTTAATCAGAGCCCATTAGCTATTCTGGCTCCACCTGCCACCTGTAAACAAAGTTTCAAGCCTTCTGAGTTTTTCTGTGGTGATCCTGAATGTTGAGGTGGGTTTGTATTACAGTGACAACTAGTGTTCAAGCAAGCACTGCAAACATACCCTTTGATGCTGATAAGATTACCTACATAATTAGTCAACTGGAGAGTGACACTCTTGGTTGGACACATGCTTTCATGTCTACAAATCCCATAGATTCTGTTTTTTCCGTTTGTTGATGATTTTAGACATGTTTGAACATCTCCTCCAGCAGGCAGAGGCAGTCAAACACCCTCTAACTTTGAGACAGGGCTGACAAACTATGTCACAACACACCCTGGAGTTCCACATCACTGCTGCACGTACTGGATGGGATGAAACGGCACTTAAAGGTACCTTTTTACACTCCGTGTCTGACTATATTAAGGACTCTCTAGCTACTTGGGATAAACCACAGAGCCTCAGTGAGTTAATTCATCTCGCGGTTTGGACTGATGATTTATACTCTTTCTTCTTGGAGAGAAAGAGGGAGGACTACAAATCCCAAAACCCCCATCCTTCTGGGTTATGCCAGACTTACCTATTTCAGATCCAGCGGCCAAACCCATGCAGGTGGGACGCACCCGTCTCACTCCTGTACAGAGACAGAGGTGGATAGAGGACAATGCCTGCATTTATTGTGGTAAGTCACCGACATTCTGTGGGACATTTTATTGCCTTGGGGAAATGAGTTTTCTCACCAGAAAAGCAGGAGATACTAGTGGGAAGTTCCACTTTTTCTCTTGCCTCCAGACTGTTGCTGTCCACCTTGATTGTTTCTAATCAAGATAAATGACCTGTTTCAGCATTTACGGATTCAGGAGATGAACAGAATTTAATCAGCCAGGACCTTGTTGATCGGCTGTTGATTCCCACACGGACATTCCAGTCCACTCTGACTGTGGCCAGACTCACAGGTCAGAGCCTCACTTGCATCCTACTTGAGACTTTGAAGTTACACTACATTGTTTCCGGCAATCATCACGAGGAGGATGAGTTTTTTTGTTTTTGATTCTCCCACTTCTCAACTGGTCCTAGGCTTCCCCTGGTTAAAAGAGCATAATCCTGTAATAAATTGGGCAGAAAGTTGGATCAAAAGATGTAGCACCTCTTGTTTAAGCAAATGTTTACGCTCTGCTGCTATGTGCGTTAAAAGAAATGAAATCCCTAATGATATACATCTGTCTAAGGTTCCTTCAAACTACCATGACCTCTCTCCTGTCTTTAGCAAACAAAGAGCCCTATCTTTACCTCCTCATCGACCATACAATTGCCCATTAGACCTCCTCCCAGGGCCCCACCTACTTACAAGCCTCATTTACAACTTCTCTGGGCCTGAGAGAGTCCATGAAGGTGTACAATGAGGACTCTTTAAATATGGGTATTATTCATCCTTCTATTTCTCCAGTAGGAACTGTTTTTTCTTTGTTTCTAAAAAAGATAAGATTCTGTGGCCTTACATTGATTATAGAGGTCTTAACCAGATCACAATTAAAAACAAATATCCATTGCCCTTAATTGAGTCCATCCATGAGCAGCTTCACTCAGCCACCATCTCTAATTTTAACCTCCAGAATGCCTACCATCTAGTGAGGCTAAGTGAGGGGGATGAGTGTAAGACTGCTTTTAGAACACCTCTCGGGCATTATGAATATCTAGTGATTCTTTTGGACTCACCAACACACCAGCGCTGTTCCAAGAACTGGTTAATGGCATTTTGAAGGATTTAAAAATATATATTTTTTGTATATTACTACTGCATTCATCAGTCACTGAAGAGCTTTTGGGAACTGGGACGATGGTGGTGGTCTTCAGACAAGTGGGAACAGTTGCCAGGGTGAGGGAGGAGTTAAAGATGTTGGCCAGCACCTCACAGAGCTGATCAGCAAAGTCAGCACCTTTCCTGGGATGTTGGCTGGGTCAGTTGCTTTATGAGGATTAATCCTCCTGAAGGTACTCCTTAATTCTGCTGAGGTCACGCTGAGGAACTCCTCTTCCAGTGGTGAGGTGAGTCTGGTGTTGGGTGGTCTGAGGTGGGGAGATATATATCGGCCTCATCTATGATATGAATTTGGGACCAAATTTAAACAACTTTAAAGTCTCAAAGAGATTATCCCACTCTATTCAGTCAAATGCCTTTTCCGAGTCTAATGAAATAATAACTTTGTCACATGTGTTTGGGTGGGCTGCCTCCTAACATTGAAGAAAGCCGTTGGTTACGTATGTAGTGAACTTAATCTGGTGTCACGACTAAGCCTAAGGTCAAAACCCTTGACCTTAAGAACCTTGTGGGACAGAAACTGTCATTTCATTGATTTGAATCCAGAGATACAGGTTCACCCATCCTGAGACTCTCTTTCTTGATAATCAAGTGAAAGAACACTCTCTTTTTTATTATCATTACTATTTTACAGATGTTGATAATCAAAGTGTCTTAGTTCAAACCATTTTAGATGTTGCAGTGAACTAATCAATTTTATTAACTGTGTAATGATTTTTAATTCTCATGCAAAGTTAGAACTCATGTTAAAGCTGTTACAGAGTAATTATGCATTTTCTGATTTCTGTCTGTGAATGAGCAAAGTGTGCGTTCCAGGGTCAGGAGTCGAAGCAGACATGCGTTGGAACAACTGTCCTGTTTATATCCTCTCAGACGTCAACAGGGGGTTTTGGCACCTGTTTCTTAAACTCGCCAAAACAAAACTCTCTCTGTCTGTGAGAACATTTCTGATCTGTTCCATAACAATTCTTGCTGCATTCTAACCTTTTACGTCACAAAACACACCCCGTCTGGTCGGTTCTGGCCAATGGGAATACTCCCAGATGAACCGGGAAAAAGAGCTCTTTAAAATGTCGGTACTTTCTGGTCTAACCAGTTCTGTGAGGGTTCTACTCGGTTCGGTTGAGTTCAGTTCTGTTCAG
>NC_056509.1:14907069-14957676 GCF_014905685.2 Nematolebias whitei
CTGAACAGAACTGAACTCAACCGAACCGAGTAGAACCCTCACAGAACCTCCGTCCGTTTGGACCACAGTTTAAACAGAATAACGTTTTCCACAGCTCATAACCAGCTTAGTTAACATAACAGGCGTACAATTTCAGCTTTCACAAGACATATGACACTATTTCAGCTTTCTGTGAGCTTTTAGCATCACAGCCCAACACGCTAAAACATGCAGCGTTTCGCTTCAGCGGCGCAGCCCGAGCTGCGTTTCAGCACAGCTGATAAACTGTTACTTTTCTTCATGCCAACATGTAAAAAACAATCTTTACACGAAATACACAGTCATTTATGAGCACGTAACGGGCCACCAGTATGTAGTATGTCATATGCTGGATATATTCATACATTTTTCACGAGTTCCTCATCTTTCTGACTGTGTAAATGTCGTGCGTTGAGTTTAACAGAAATGCGAACGAGAGACGTTTTTATCTTTGACCCATCAAATGAATGCGGTCATTTATTTGCAGAATCAAAGTTTAACATCAAACATTTACATTAATTTGGCAAAATATGAAAACAATAACAATTTCAAGTTCACAGAAAGTGGACAATACGGTGATTGATGTCTGTGGTTCTGCTGAGAAGTGAGGACAATCGCCGTATTGTCCACTTACTGTAACCCCAGATTCTATGAGTATACAGTAAACGTAGCCCTTTAAGGCTGTCGCTGATGGGTTATCCCGATATGCGGAGCATCACACTGAAAAATGTAGTCCACGCCCACCTGCTGTGTGGGCCCCACCCGGTCCGTATAAATTACGTTAAGAGCGGGTAATCGGCTCCCAAATAGCTTTTTCTTCAGCCACTTAGGAGCCAGTGAGGCCCGATGCTTAAAGGGCTACGCTTATACTCATAGAATCTGGGGTTACAGTACGTAACCAACGTTCTATTTCGTATAAGCTTCGCCCTTTAAGGCTGTCGCTGATGGGTTAAGGGCGAAGCAGATGTGGTCCTCACCTCACTGGGTCCATTCGAACACCGTATGAAGCAGGAGCTTGCCCAAAAAACGTCTTGTCACTCAGCTCCCCATGTGCGTAATTACGCATTGCGTAATTATGTGTGCCATGCACAGACGCATGTTGTGTAACTATGCGTTCTGAATGCATGAATGCCCCGGAAAAAAATTCAACGGGAAGGGAAAATATGCTGAAAAGAGCCATGAACCAACCGGTTATGGCTGAACAATATGAACAGATTAATAATAACAGGAGAGCTGATTATTAATCAAATGAACTGATTGGCAACAATAGTCATGAACTGATTAGTGACAATAGAACCAAAATAACAATCACAACTTGTGACTGATACCAACATCTCACACTGTAATGCATGCAGACAGATGTGAGTTAAACAGAGTTCCATGAAACAACAATATTCATTCTGTAAAACACTAAGGACGGAATGTGTCATGGAACGGGCCATCACATCACGTAGATAGAAGCAAATGAATGAGCAGGGTGTTGACCACGCGGCCGCATTGCAAAATGTCCTGCATTGTCATACCATTATGCAAGGCAGTCGAAGATGCGATACCCCTGGTCGAGTGTGCTCTAAGGTTGACAGGAGGCTCTAAATCTGATGCTCTGTAAGCTTCAGAAAAGGCCTCACACAGCCAGTGTGATAAGTGCTGGGTGGATAACGGGCGACCTGCAGGTGCATCTCTATAATGCACAAACAAATGTTGAGTTTGACGCATTGCAGCTGTGCTTGTTATGTAACATGTCAATGCCCGCACCGGACAGAGTGTGAGAGTAGCTCTGCTGCAGCTCCCAAGATGGCCGCTAAAGATCTACACTTGGCGGTCATCTCCCTGATGAGCATCAACTCCTATTTAAGGCTGCAGTCAAGACTACTCGATGCTGGAGCATTGATTCCCTCCCGGTACTAGTACTCTCAGCCTTTTATGTTCTGAAGTATTTTTGATACTGACCTTGTGCTTCCTATGCCAGCAGTTCCTCGTTTTGGCCATGCCATTCCAGTCCTGATCTCTCGGCATCCTGTCTGGTCTCATGAAACCCGGACCTGTGGATCTTTGACGTCTGAACTCTGTTCCTGGGACTCATGTATCTTGGGACTCCTGAACTCACTCCAGTACCAAGGAAGCTGTAAGACAGAAACAACAAATATCAAATCCTATTCTCCTGTGTCACTTACCTGCTCCCGACCTGAGAAACTATTTCCCCTCTTCCAGGAGGTCCTGTACATATTGTATATATTTTCTAACCACTTTCTAAACATCACTTTTCGTAGCCTGAGTCTTGTGTCGTTCTGGGTCTCGTTACAACTGGGTTGCCTGCGCTTACAACAGAAATGCTCCAGCCAGACCAAACCCAGAACGAGGCTCGGAACGGCCAAGCCACGTCCTCGTCGCAAACGGAGCGAGTAAACCAGCTGGAGAAGATCCTCTCCCAAATGATCCAGCAACAACAACAAACTCAAGCTAACTTACAGGAGCTAGGGGGTATGGTATATTCTATTAAACAGACTCTCTCCCCTTCTCCTCCTACAGTCGCAGCAGAAACCCCTGAGAACATTCAAACAAGCACATGCTCGGCGAGACACTCATCGGAGCCACAATTACTGGTAAAACCGTCCAAACTTTTTTCCGGTGACCCAGAACAATGTGACGGCGTTCTCCTCCAATGTGAGCTCGCATTCAGCGGAGCCCCCAGGCTCTACTCCTCAGAAAACGCTAAGATCACCTACTTTACGAGCCAGTTAAAGGGTAACGCACTCCAGTGGGCAACTTCTTTTCTCCGCCAGCATGATTTAAAGGTTATTTCTTTCAGTAGTGTACTTACTGAGTTTCGCAGGATATTCGACAGACCACTATCGGGTCCCAACACAGAGAAACGTCTCCTGGGCTTACGTCAGGGCCGGCGACCAGTAGCCAAACACGCCCTCGAGTTCCTCAACCTCGCCGCACAAACTGGATGGAACGAGAGGGCACTACAGGGAACTTTTCTAAATTCCTTATCGGATCCATTAAAGGACCAGATCGCCGCTAGGGACGAGCCGTCCAACTTCGACGCTCTCATTAATCTGGCCATTTCAATCGATGAGCGTTTCCGCGAGCGGCAGCGGGAACGGGACTACAACTCCCAACGTACCACCACTTCCGGTTCAGGTCCGTCACTCAGTATTGTTCGTGGTAAAGAGTCGCCTTCGTTTTTTCAAATCCCAAAGTCATTCTACCCACGCGTCACCCCCTTCACTCTCTTTACCTGAGTCAGAGCCCATGCAGGTGGGACGCACCCATCTTACTCCCGACGTTAGACAAAAACGCAGAGAACAAGGGTTATGTTTTTATTGTGGCCAAAATAGGCATCTTGTTGCCGCCTGTCCGTTTCGGGGAAACGAGAACACCCACCAATAAAAAGGGAGATATTGGTGGGGACTTCTTCGCTCTCCCCATTAAGTAGATTGACCATTGCTACGGTCATTCAGTATAATCACAATCGCTTCCCCGTTTCTGCACTCATAGACTCCGGCGCTGAACATAATTTAATTAGTCAAAGTCTGGTATCCGAATTGTCACTACCCACTGTAAAAATACCCACCGTTTCCATCACAGGAATCACAGGTGATACACTATCCCAGGTCCAACACCGCACCACTGACTTACACTTAATTACATCCAGCAACCACCACGAACACGTCAGTTTCTTTGTTTTTGATTCACCCCATGACCAAGTAATCTTAGGATACCCCTGGTTAAAACTCCACAACCCTCACATTAATTGGGAGCTTGGCAGAATAGAGAAATGGAGCGGAAGGTGTCTAAAACACTGTCTCCGCTCTGGAATCTCTAATGCAACCAAACAAAACACCAATATAGAACAAATTGATTTAACTTCCATTCCATCTGAGTATCACGATCTCTCTCCTGTTTTTAGTAAACAGAGAGCCTTGTCCTTGCCGCTACACCAACCCTACGACTGTGCTATAGATCTTTTTCCGGGGGCTCCCTTACCAGCTAGTCGTTTGTTCAACCTCTCCGGTCCAAAGAGGGACTCCATGAAGGAGTACATTGAGGAGTCACTTGACTCCGGTATTATTCGTCCATCCACCTCCCCGGTGGGGGCCGGGTTCTTCTTTGTATCCAAAAAAGATAAAACCCTCCGTCCTTGCATCGATTACCCGGGTTTAAATAACATTACGGTAAAAAACAAATATCCTCTTCCGCTTATTGACTCCATACATGAACAATTACAATCGGCCACCATTTTTACAAAGTTAGATTTGCGTAACGCATATCATTTGGTTCGTATTAAGGAGGGCGATGAATGGAAGACGGCCTTCAGGACCCCTTTGGGTCATTTAGAATATTTAGTCATGCCGTTTGGTCTCACTAACGCTCCTACAGTCTTCCAGGCGTTAGTCAATGACGTACTCAGAGACTTTTTAGGGGAGTTCGTTTTTGTATATCTTGATGATATCCTAATCTACTCGCATGACAAGGAGGAACACATCAAGAGGGTCAGAACAGTTCTTCAGCGGCTATATGAGAATCAATTATTTGTCAAAGGCGAGAAGTGTGAGTTCCATACTTCATCCGTTTCCTTTCTGGGGTTTATATTCGGGGAAGGACATTATCGTACCGACCCTGAGAAAATCAAAGCAGTAGTAGAATGGCCCGTTCCTGAGACCCGTAAACAGCTTCAACGCTTTCTTGGTTGTGCAAACTTCTACAGACTCTTCATTAGAGACTACAGCCGTATTGTCGCACCACTCTCCCAACTTACCTCAGTTAACAGAACGTTCAAATGGACTACAGAAGCAGACACTGCCTTCAAAAGATTGAAACAACTTTTCTCAACCTCACCCATCCTCTGCCATCCTGACCCCGAACGCCAGTTCATCCTGGAGGTGGACGCCTCCGACACTGGGGTAGGTGCCGTTCTTTCTCAGACATCCCCCAGAGACAATAAGGTACACCCCTGTGCCTTCTTTTCTCGGCGTTTGTCCCAAGCCGAGCGTAATTACGATGTGGGAAATCGTGAATTACTAGTCGTCAAACTGGCTTTAGAAGAGTGGCGTCATTGGTTGGAGGGTACGGAGATCCCCTTCCTCATATGGACCAACCACAAAAACTTGACCTATCTTAGGGACGCTAAAAGATTAACCCCCAGACAGGCACGGTGGTCCTTATTCTTTAATCGTTTCCATTATATATTGACTTATAGGCCTGGTCCTAATGTAGATGAACATATTCTGTGATATATTCATAAATTAAACGGATTCTTTCATTTTTCTGGACTGAATAATGTTGTGCATTGAATTTAATAAAATGTATCGTGAGACGTTAATTTTCTTTGACCCATCAAAATGAATGCGGTCATTTATTTACAGAATCAAAGTTTAACATCACACATTTACATTAATTTGGCAAATTGAAAACAACATGGCTAATTTAGCAAGTTTTACAAGGAGGAAACCATACGGCGATGGTTTCCCTTGCTTCCAGCTGTACAACAGACATTTCTAAAAATATCTGGAATGATTTCTAGCAGATAGAAGAGTTTAAAGATGGAAATTGAAGTTTAAGTTGAGAGAAAGGATGGATGAGGGAAATGTGTGTCGGCATCAGAACGGCACTCTCCGGTGAATTCCCAGCTTCTTTCCCGGTACACTTAGGTGGTATAAATCAACTCTTTACCTGGAGGAGATGTCTCCACTGGTACGAAGTTCCATTTAACGCACCCTTTCAGCGTCTCCATAGGAACAGCTGTGAATCGTCCGAAGTAGTGACGGTACTTGTTCGACACAAGTTCACCTCTTGGTGGACTCACATGAGTGGAGTCCGTCAGAAGTTCCACTCAGAGGTGGAAGATGTCATAATCCCCACAAGACTCGGAAGAACTGCGGATCATGTCGGGATTTTCCTGTTTTCTCCAGCACTTCTCGGTTCGGTTCTGCTCCCAGAACTGAACTTCTCTCCCACCGCACTCGACTGGAGCTGGCGCTTGAAGCTGGAACCTGAAGCAACTAGTTTGAACTAGGAAGTACCGACATTTAAAGAGTTCTATTTCCGGTTCACTTGGGAGGTTCCTGATTGGTCGTTTCGACCAGACAGGGGTGTGTTTTTGTGACGTAAGAGGTCACTAGAAGTCAGAAAAACAGCAAGAATGTTATGGAACAGATTGAAAATGTTTTAAAGACAGACGAGAGGAATATTTAGGCGAGTTGGGGAAAACAGGTGCCAGCCTCTATATTTACGTCTGAGAGGATTTAAAAACATGACAGTTCGTTCCAACAACTTGTTTTGCATTTGACTCCAACCTTGGACCAACTTACACTTGCTCATTCAAAGACAGAAAATCAGAAAATGCATAATTACTCTGTAACAGACCTTAACGTGATTTCTACTTTGCATGAGGATTAAAAATCACTAATACTGTTTCACAGTTGATTAAAAATGAGTAGTTCACTTCAACATTTAAAAATGGTTTGATCTAAACACACTTTGATTATCAAACATTTGTAAAATAGTAATGATAATAAAAAGAGAGTGTTCTTTCAATTGATCAGTGCAGGACACTTAGAAAGTCTCTGGATGAACTTAATCTTGTGTTTCTGGACTCAAATCAATGAAATACAGTTCTTGTTCCAGGCAGGCCCTCAAGGCCAGATTTTGACCTGAGGCTTAGTTCACTACACTAAGAATGTCAAGCCGGATGCACTGTCCCGACAACTCTCTCTCCCAGATGGTCCTGAACTCGAGGAACATATCGTCCCCTCAACATGCATCATGGGGGCTATCACATGGGCCATTGAGCAGGAGGTCTGCGATGCCCACAAGGAGGAGCCCAACCCTGGCCTGGGACCCCCCAGAACCCTGTTCGTCCCCTCTGTCATGAGGGCTAAGGTACTGGAGTGGGTTCACACTAACAAACTTTCTTGTCACCCAGGAGTTACCCGCATGTTGTCCCTAACTAAGTCCCACTTCTGGTGGCCGACATTGACCCAGGACGTTAAGGACTTTGTTGCTGCCTGTGCCACTTGCGCCCGCAATAAAACATGAAATCAACCCCCGGCCAGACTCCTTTAACCACTACCCTCACGCAGCCGCCCTTGGTCCCACATATCGGTGGACTTTGTCACTGGACTTCCCCCGTCCGAAGGTAGCACGGTCATCTTGACTGTTATTGACCTATTCTCTAAATCGTCTCATTTCATTCCCTTAGTCAAGTTACCTTCTGCTCTCGAGACTGCACAATTATTAATCCAGCATGTTTTCCGAATCCACGGTATCCCCTCCGACATTGTTTCTGACCGTGGACCACAGTTTATTTCCCAGGTCTGGCGCTCATTTTATAAAACCCTAGGGGCATCTGCAAGTCTGACTTCAGGTTACCACCCACAGTCTAACGGCTAGGCTGAGAGGTGTAACCAGGAACTTGAGAACATCCTTCGTTGTGTCGTGGAGAGCAATCCCTCAGCCTGGTCTCAACATCTGGTGTGGGTGGAGTATGCCCACAGATCCACAGCCACAGGTATGTCACCGTTCGAAGCCTCTCTGGGATACCTTCCTCCCTTGTTTCCTAGTCTTGAGACGGACATCACGGTGCCGTCTGTCCAGCACCACTTCCGTCAATGTTGACGCTTTTGGCTGCAAACGAGAGCAGCCCTTCTACGCACCGCAGCTCAGAACTGTAAGGATGGCACCTTTTGCTGTTTCTGTTTGTCTGTGTTTCCCTAGTGTTTCCTCGTCAGTTTAATTGTTGCCACCTTTGTCTCGTCACACCTGCTGTTTGTAATCACGTCTTGTCTTGTCCTTGTATATAAACCTCCTGTCCTGTGTTATTCCTTTGTCGGGTCGTATTCGTTTGGGTCTTCATGTTTCCTGCATCTTGTGAGTTTCTCCCTGAGCTTCCTGAGTTCATGTAAGTTTTGCTGCCACGTCAGCTTATTGTTTTGTTACCTTTTTATTTTATCATTAAACATATCTATTTTTGTAATCTGCCGAGTTGAGTCCTGTCTGCACTACTGGGTTCGTTCCTGTCCAGCTGATCCTGACAAGAACAAGAGGTACGCCGACCGACACCGCTCCTCTGCCCCGTCTTACCAGGTGGGCCAAAAGGTTTGGCTTTCGACAAGAGACATTCAACTGAAGGACATTCTCAGAAAGATGGCTCCACGATTCATTGGCCCATTCACATCACAAAGATAATCAACCCCACAGCAGTCCGCCTTCAACTCCCCAGCTCAATGAGGATCCATCCCACATTCCACGTCTCTCAGGTGAAGCCGGTCTCCGAGAGTCCTCTGTGCCCACCTACCGACCTCCCTCCACCCGCCCGACTGATCGACAACCATCCCGCCTTCACGGTTCGTATCATTTTGGACGTCAGACGTCGAGGCAGGGGTTTCCAGTATCTCGTGGACTGGGAGGGATACGGTCCCGAGGAGAGATCCTGGATTCCCCGCTCGTTCATTTTGGACCCAAGTCTGATCACTACGTTCTTCAGAGCACACCCGAAAAGCGCCTCAGGTCGCCTGGAGGCGATTCTTGAGGGGGTTTAATGTGAGAGTAGCTCTGGCTGCAGCTCCCAAGATGGCCGCTCACGATCTACACCTGGCGGTCATCTCCCTGATGTGCATCAACTCCTATTTAAGGCTGCAGTCAAGACTACTCGATGCTGGAGCATTGATTCCCTCCCGGTACTAGTGCTCTCAGCCTTTTATGTTCTGAAGTATTTTTGATACTGACCTTGTGCTTCCTATGCCAGCAGTTCCTCGTTTTGGCCGTGCCATTCCAGTCCTGATCTCTCGGCATCCTGTCTGGTCTCATGAAACCCGGACCTGTGGATCTTTGACGTCTGAACTCTGTTGCTGGGACTCATGCATCTTGGGACTCCTGAACTCACTCCAGTACCAAGGAAGCTGTAAGACAGAAACAACAAATATCAAATCTTATTCTCCTGTGTCACTTACCTGCTCCCGACCTGAGAAACTATTTCCCCTCTTCCAGGAGTTCCAGTACCAGGGTCCTGTACATATTGTATATATTTTCTAACCACTGTAAATAAACATCACTTTTCGTAGCCTGAGTCTTGTGTCGTTCTGGGTCTCGTTACAACTGGGTTGCCCGCGCTTACAACACAGAGAAGATGGAAAAACGCCTATTCTTCTGATTTTGTGGGGGGAAGGGAAAAACCCCTCCAACAATATCACCCTTGATTTAAAAGAGCTCGTGATGTTTTAGGCATAAAGCTGGATTTGGTCTTAAATCAGCTGAACTGCCGTCAGCCTGAATTCTAAGACATGACGGAGCAACAGAGAGGGCAGATAAATCACTCACTCTCTTAGCGGATGTTAAAGCCAGCAGCAAGGCTGTTTTAAGAGACAAGAATTTAATTGGGACCTGATCCAGAGGCCCAAATGGAGCTTTGATCAGGGCTTGCAGGACCAGCGTTAAAACCCACTGTGGAGCAAGTGGGTGAAACAGACCTGCGTCTCTGTACACCTTTTAGAAAACGCTTCATCAGCGGATGATTAAAACCTGTTCGGTCTCCGAACCCTTCGTGGCGTACGTTTTAATCGTGCTGGACGCCAAATTTCTGTCCATCAGCTGTTGTAGAAAGGACAGCATGCCACCTAGTGGACATGAGATGACCTCTACACCTTTCTCTGTACACCAGTGCTGAAAAACTGTCCACTTTGACGTGTACAGCGCTGTGGTAGATGCAGCACGTGAATCCTGGATTGTGCGCACTACATCCTGTGGGAGACCCATCCTCTCTAAGCGGATCCGCTCAGCGGCCAGACCCACAGGTGCTGGCCTATTTCTGGGTAACTCCTGATCGCTCCTCCTGCCTGGAGGAGAGCATCCTCCCTCCATGGCAGTTTCCACGGGCGCCTCGACAGCAGGCGTTGCAGGACTGGGAACCATGGTGCGTTCACGCGCTCGGGGGCCACCAGGAGAGCTGTCAATCCCTCCTCCTGAACTCGGTTCAGGAACCATAAAATCAGAGGAGGTGGATGAAATGCACACAGAAGCGTTTTGGGCCATGGGCTATGGGCAAACGCATCCACCCCCAGCGGTGGTTCGTCTCGCGGGCTCAGAGAAAACCAAAGTTGACACTGAGCATTTTCTCGTGTCGCAAACAGGTCCACAGCTGCTTTGCCAAATATCTGCCACGTCTGAGTCATCAGGTCTGGATGGAGAGTCCAGTCCCTGTGACGTGGACTGCCCCTGGACATCACATCTGCCCCTTTGTTCAGAACACCGGGTGTGTAAACTGCTCTGATGGAGAGCAGATTTTGGTGAGCCAAACACAGTAGCTTTCACGCAATGTGTAACATCTGGGCTGAACGCACACCCCCCTGCCGGTTTATGAAAGCAGCAGTCACCTTGTTGTCTGTGTGAATCAAAACGTGTTGATTCTGTAGCACAGGAGCAAAGTGTTGAATCACGTTCAGCACCGTGTGGCACTCCAAAACATTTATGTGGGCAGATGTGTGATGGGGCCACAGCGCCCCTACTGCTTGAGATAGGCATGTCCCCCCCCCAGCCTGACAGCGACGCGTCCGTGAAGACTGGCACGTGTGACGTGGGTCTGCTGACGGGGGCTCCCTCCGACAGAAACAGGGTGTTTCCCCAGTGTCGGAGGTCTGCTCTCACGGAGGGAGGAACAGTGATCATCCATCTCTTTTGTTTTTCTGGATCCACACGCAGATGCGCAAACCACCTCTGGAGGCGTCTCATGTGTAATAAACCCAGCGGGACCACTGTGTGAGCTGATGACATCATTCCTAACAGCTTCATGATGGAAAACAGCTGTTACCACTCTGCCAGGTCTTACGAGACGGAGCTGGTCTTTTAAAGTGTCGATTCTCGTTTGTGATAAACAAGCCCTCATGGTGGTTGAGTTAGCTCCACACCCAGATAAACAATTGTCTGGGCCAGGAAAATTGAGCTTTTCTTCCAATTTATGGTGAAGCCCAGATTTAACAGGTGTGATGTCAACACCTGAGCCTGCATCACTGCTTCCTGTCTGGAGCATGACAGCAGCAGTAGGTCGTCCAGGTAAAACAAAACTCTCATCCCTGCTCTGTATAACGGATGCAGGGCTGTCTCCACACACTTTGAGAACGTACGAGGCGCGAGAGGATAACCAAACGGCAGCCTGTTGTACTGATACTTCATCCCTTGAGAGGAGAAACGCAGGAATTTTATGTGTTTTGGGATGATCAGTATGTGAAAATAAGCATCTTTCAGGTCGACGGAAAACAAACCAGTCGTTTCTCTGGATGTTGTCCAACAGCTGTCTGGTTGTCAACATGTGAAACGGTTTGTCCATGATCACCTTGTTGAAAGCTGACAGATCCAAAATCGGTCTCATCCCTCCGGTCCGTTTGGGAACCAGGAAGTAATGTGAGTAAAACCCTGTGTTTTTCTCTCCGTTGGGAACTCTGGAGATTACTTCTTTTATCAGAAGCTCTTGGACTTCTGCATTTAGGGATGAGATTTGGTCTGGTGATGACAGGACCGTCTCTAAAATTCCTCCGAACGGAGGGGGTGGGGTTGCAAATTGTAACGTGTAACCTTTGCATAACACCCTGGCCATCCATCTGTCTGGCAAGCATGTTTTTAGCCACTCCGCGTAACGTTCATGTAGTGGATGTGCGTTTAAGTGATGCGTCATGTTTTGTACGGATGTCATCCAGTCCACCGCCTCAACCGCCGTCATGTGTCACGGGAATGTTTTCCGCGTGACCCAAGGCGAGGCTTCCTCGAAAAGGGCTCTGAATGTGCCCATGTGCTGCGTTCGGACCACGGACCAACCTTCATGTCTAGGTGGGCCGGTGTGTGCTGAGGCGAAGTGTGGCAGCTGATGACGCCGTGGGGCTGTGCGTTTGATGCCACTGCGGTGAAAACGTGTGTCGCTCCTGCCGCGTGCGGTGTCCTGCGCTGGGTTTGCTTTGAGATCTCGCATCTATGACGCCATGAGCGGGTGAGCGCTGCGAAGCTGTGAGTGCGACTTCATCTACGCCGTGCCGTTTGATTGAAGACTGCGAGCCCCGCGGGAGCACACGTTTTCTCTGGTGGGATGTGCGCCGCTCTCGCTGGAAGCGAGACTCGTCACTGGGTTCGCTCAGCTGTCTCAAGCTTATGCTGCCGTGAGCGGCCGAGCACTGAGACGTGGTGGATGAAGGCTGCCTGCGCCGTGGCTGCACTCGTTTGCTTCGATGCGGCATGTGTTGCTCTCACTGAGAGCGTGGTCCCCCACCGACCCGACTTGCGGTCCCACATTGATGCCGATGTGGGCCGGTGAACGCCGGGGAGCTGTGTGTGCACCATCATCAACGCAACGCCGTTTGGGTGAAGGCTGTTTGTGTCGCGTGAGTGCACGTTTGACACCGCTTGGGCAATGTCTGCTGGGGGTCTCTGGGAAAAACATTGGACACTCTGTTGCCGGGATGAAGAGGGCCAGACAGGCTGAAGTTCAGTGAGACGGCCGTGGAACCATCTTGCCACCGGCTCATTTCGTGTGGAGGGTGTGAGAGAGAGCCACTGTCAGATCATCTGAGCTGACAAACTGGCTAAAAATGGACACTTTCATCGTTAAATGATGTTTTACTCCAAACTCGTGTCACCTACACACATTCTCTGCCACAACCGTCAATTGCTCTGCCATTTGTTGTCCTAGAGCGCCATCTGTTGGCGGTCTCAGGGAAACGCTGAAAAACTCCGTCCTCCGGCTGCGATGCGGGCCGGCAGACAGCAAAGAGGCGCACCGGTTGGGGGTGACGTCAGCTGCTCTGCAGACGGAGCGTTGTCTCCTCCCATCTCTGAACATGTACGCCAACAGCGTAACGTGTTGTTCGCTGCTGCCGTCTGGAACGCATGCTGGTGAGCTCAGTCGAAGATCTGTGTCACCGTCTGGATTACGCTAACCGGAGGCGCGGGACGCTAGTCCACCTGGGCATCTTGCTCCGATGAAGCCTCTGTCAGGCTCAGCTCCAGGGGGCACTGAGGGAAAAAACTGCTCGGTGAAAACCCCTCTGCTCTGGTGATGGGCGCGTGCTGTGGGAACCGGGCCCCCAATCTACCAGGAAAACCAGCTGTGGCCTCGTCCCGTAGGACGCCCTGTTGGGAAAAACGAGGCCAGATGGGGTCAGGACGGTGAGCCGGAAAAGGAGCCTAGGAAAAAGAACCCTCCCGCTGGATCATACAAACTGGCGGGAAAAGGCGCGGGACGTAAAAAAGGTCACTTCATGTCAGCCACTCCTGGGTTATGCGGGCAACCCCAGAGGGTGCCGTCGGCCGGGAGCGGTGTGATCGCCAATGCGAAACGAGGTGGGATGGGGTGAGCATTCGCTCAGCCCCCCTCCACCGACACTACGCTCTCCAGGAGGGAATGAGCCGCGGGGGGCCGCTGCTGACGCTGCCTGTCCCGGAGGAACCATCCGATTCGCTCCGGGGGTCGGCGATAAGAGGAAAATTACAAGATGGCGTTGTCCAGCGTGTAGCGACCTGTCACTGAGAAATACTCCTCGGCGCTTACCTTGAAACAAGACTGCTCGTCAGCTTCTCCTCTGGGAGGAGAGCTCACCGGGACGACCGGAGGTCAACGTGACGGGCCAAGCATTCTTAACAAAGGTTGGTCATCTACACAACTTTCCTTCTTCGTTCTTCTGACAGTGCTATTAGCTTGCTGAAGAAAAATGGGAGCCGATTACCCGCTCTTAACGTAATTTATATGGACCGGGTGGGGCCCATACAGCAGGTGGGCGTGGACTAAATTTTTCAGTATGATGCTCCGCATATTGGGATAACCCATAAGCGACAGCCTTAAAGGGCGAAGCTTATACAAAATAGAACTGACGGTTTTAATAAACCCCGTCTGGTCAGGTGAGGCAATTTTGGGGACCACCTCCTCAACTCATATTGCCAGGACCTTTGCAAGGATTTTTACATCAGTATTTAAAAGCAAGATAGGTCAATATGAGCCACAGTTTAGAGGATCTTTATCTTTCTTAGGTATCAGTTAGATTACAGCTTGATTCATGGACACATATAATATCTGTGTAACTAATGACATAAAACACAGACATTAATAAAGGTGAGAGTAGATTTAAAAATTTCTTTAAAAAATCAGATGGGAGGCAATTTGGTCTGGAGGATTTCCCATTTTGCATACCGTTGATTGTGGAGTTTATCTCAGCTCCAGAGTGCTCCCTCCCCAAATCCCCAGCAACATCAAGATCACTGAAGGAAGTTTAAGATCTTTTAAAAAGTTCTCTGACATATACAGTAACTGGTAGAATTTACTGAAAGGTATTAATTCCAGCACTGTCATGACATGCAGCTCCCTGGTCATTGTTTATTACTGAAATAGCTTGGTTGGCTGACTGTAGCTGCAGCTGATGGGTGAGAAAACACCCATCCCTTTCACCATGTTCACAGTAACCCTGTCTAGATTTAGAAATAAAATATTCTGCCTGCTGAGTAGATAAAGTATTAAATTGAGTTTGGATTAACAATATTTTTTTTCATTAGATCCTGTGAGGGGGAGTGACTATGCTCTCTGTCTAATTGTAATATCTCATCCGTTAACTGTCCTAGCCATACCAAACCCCTTTTTTTGTTTGCACAATAAAAAATTATTTGACCCCTCAGGTAGGCCTTTAATGCCTCCCAGAGAGCACAGAGTGGCATTCTTGGCATTCAGGTGACTTCATGAAAAAAATCTATTTCATGTGTGAGAAATTTGATAGTCTTCATTAGAAAACAGTAAGAAGTTAAATCTTCAAGGATGATATACAGATTTTGTGAACGGGATGAGCAGTGTCATAGTAAGTGGACCATGGTCCGAGATGACCATGGCCCCATAGTCACATTCTTTCACCAAAGGCCGAGTTCTTTATTAAGAAAAAAGTTAATTCAGAAGTATGTCTAGTGGACTGGGGAGAAAAATGAGTATGATCTTGAAGTAGGATTACGGAATTGCCACATTTTAAAATGGTTTCTATCTCATTATATTAATATCTGGTTTCACGTGTACTGAACAAAAAGTTTATTTCTTAGGATTTATTCTTGTATCTTGCTGTGGGTTTGTGAAAAGTTCTGGAAAGTTCAGCTTTTACATCAAGTAGACATTTATCAAGAAACTATCTGTACAGGCTCAATCTTCTGAAATGTTCTGACTGTCATCCTGATAAGATTTTGTTCATGTAAACTTGACCTGTTTTCATGTTCCACTTTTATCTAAATAAATACCAGACTCACCCAGCAAAACAGCAGAGTTCACCCTGACCTAGTCAGTGACTCTCCCTTTGCAAAGGTATTGAGCGCTAAAACTCATCTCGCCATGTTGTGGGAAATTATTTTCTTTAAAGGTCAAACAGAAAATACCCAACACCCACTATCACATACATGTACACCTCTAGATGCAAGAAGAGAACCACCTGCATCATGAAGGACCCCACTCACCCAGCACACACACTTTTTGCCCTGCTCCCCTCAGGAAGGAGGTTAAGGAGCATTAAGTGCAGAACCACTAGACTGAGGAACAGCTTCTACCCTGAGGCTGTTAGACTCATGGATTTCTAACCAGAATAATCACTGTGAAAAATCACATCATGTTGCTGCTGATCTGTTTCATGTTGCTGTGTTCATGCGTGCTCATCTGCTCACACAGACTCATGTTCGTGCTGCTACCACATGTACCACATGTAGTGCGAACGACAATAAAGAAACTCTGACTCTGACATAAGTTCAAAATTGTTTTCTATCCATTGTGCCGTAAGACTAATCATGCTAACAGGGCTTACACTTGATGTACAAATGTCTGTGGTAAAACTCACCCAAGTGCTATTGGCTATTAGCTTCTCAATGACATCGGAAACGATGGCTTGTAACCCGGGTAAGGACATGGGAAAAATATCTCAGACTGAGGATGATGTAGCGAGGCTCAAAGTAATCCAAAAATCTTCGGAATCTGACATCCTCAACGAGGACAAGAAGAAGTTATTAAAAAATGTAGTCATCCCAGTTGGGAGCATATACCAAAACCAAGATCACTGTATAATCCCCCGCCCCACTATATCATACAGCACAAACTCAAGAAAATGCCACCTGATGCTGGAATGACATTCCTCTTGATGTATTCCATCATTTTAACAGAGTCGACAAACACTTTGTCCATCCCTCCATGCGTGGTGTGAAGCTGTGCAGGAAAAAGAAGTCTATACTGGACACCTGGTTGGTTCCAGAGACTTCTCACCTCAGTGAACGCTGCTCGTGCCTTTACCACGCTCAGTGTGTAATCAGCTGTGATGAATATGGATGATTCTTTGAAGTGGATCGGGTCACTGCTGCGTGCCCGTTGTAATATCTCCACACAATCCTGATGATAATGCAGCCTGGCCATGATAACTCTCGATTTATCATCAGAGTCTTGTCCAGCTTCAGCCCTTCCATTAGCATTTTGACTATCACTGTAGGTGTGCATGTGTCTGGCAACTCAGGAACTCCAATAATTCTAATATTGTTACATTTCATATTCCCCTCCATGGCCTTTTTTCAGTCCATGCAACTCAGACTTTAATTCTATCACAGTCCCGCGCAGAGCCCCCACCTCATCTGAGCACACAGACAGTCTATAGCTGTGTCCCAATCCAATGGTCGCATCCTTCGAAGGCCACATTTGAAGGCCGCTTTCGTCACAACGACGCGCCAAGGCCTGTCCCAATTCGAAGACTCCTTCAATGTGGCCCACGAATGTGGCCTCCTTTCCCTCCGATTTGAAGGACAGGTCCCGTGTATCCTTCGCAGCCCACCCTATCCCAAGATGCATTGCGGGCATACGGAAAATTCTGGACGTAATGGTGGACGAAGCAGCGACGGAGTACACTTTTAAATATAAGTATGTTAAAATCTGGGATTAAAAAAATAAAAGCCTAAAGCGGTTGTGATTTAAAGCAGATGATAGGCTTTTGTCATTTGCGTAGACATTTTTTTGTATAATTTTTTTGTCGGCGATCAGCTCGTACAGCGGGTCCCGTAGTACTATCGCCGCTAAGCTAATTTTTCTTTTAGGGAGCAAGGAGCAGACCGAAGCTTTTATTAAGCTTTGGAATGAGAACAGCCACCTTTTCACGGGTGCAAAACACTGCAGCTGTGGCATGGAGGTACAAGAATGAATCAATTTATTCATCTTACGCTTCTGAGTACAGTTTCATTAACCCTCATACTGTACATAACCTGCGATCTTAATGAAGTACAGGCCTCTTGTGCTGTGAAAACTGCAATTTTTCTCTGTGTCTTTAAGACATTATTTTCCATGGTTCCCCTCTTCATTCATTTTATGTTGATGGTAGTAGGATAATTTTGGAGAAGATGGGCCTGCAGGGGAAGGTAACTCTTTTGCATGCAAAAAAGAAATGGGACAAACTAAAAAATAAATACAAAGTATGTGCATGTGTAATGAAGAATATAATTTGTATGCTGGTGAAGATTCTCAGTCTCAGTAATTTGTACTTGCAGCTGTTAGTACATGTAAAGTAAAAAAAAAAAGTTTGTTGCTCTTTTTGCCAACTGTGATGTCTTATTTCCTCTGTTCAGGACTGCAAATATCCAGGGTCAGGGGAAGAAGTTAGTGGGAAGCCCACTGCTGCGACTTGGCCCTGCTTTGTCCTTGTGGTGGATGCTCCTACCACCACCACATCGTGTTAGTATTTATTTTTCTTTATATTAGTTACAGCTTATAGTCTGTTTAAGTTGGTCATTTCATTTAGTTAATGTCTGTCTGAATGGTTTACTTACACTTATTTTTTGTTTGAGGTGCTGCTGATATAAACAAGCTGGAGGAAGAAACCTGGAGCAAACCATTTTCTGAAAGACTGAAGGGGGAGACTTGTTTCAAGTTAATCTCAATAGTTAATTTTGTCACTTAAATATTCACTTATTGTTTTTGCTAAGTTAAAGTTAGTTTTGCTTTATTTGTTTCATAGGATGCTTTAGTTAATTTTGTATTTATTTGTTCTTTGTCATGTTGTGCCTCCCTCATGTGGTAGACTTAGGTTACTCCACCTCTATTTAAGCAGCCTTTTGTTTGTTTTGAAGGAGAGCGGTTTTTTTGTGTTCAGTTAGAGTTCAGTTGACCTCAGTCAGTTTGGATCCAAATTTGTTACTTACCTTTTGATTTATTCTTGCCTTAAGTTTTTAGGCTTTGTTAACTATTTTTGGAAGAATTAAAACTGAAACTTTTTTTCTACTTTGAACACTTTTTTGTCCTCATTGGAGTCTGGTCCCTCACAGTTGGTGTCAGGAGTGTCTCCTTTGTTTTCCGAGAAGAAAAGTTTCCGAAATGCCTGGAAGGGGAAGAGGACGAACAAGAGGAGAACCCAGTGCTGAGCTTAATGAAAGAGAGGCTGCGGAGGAACATGGAGCTGTTGGTGGAGTGTTTGACACGGATGAGGAGGGGAATGAACCAACACTAGCAGACTTGGCTAACCTTCTCCGAGCCCATATAGGACATCAGAAGGCCAGAGAGGACCACTGGACCAGCGAAAATGCTAAGCAACAACAGAATTTTGAGGAACTACAACAACAGTTCAGATTGTTTAAAAGGGAGAGCCAACCCCAGACCACGCCCTCTGCTCTTCTGACAACATCACCAGTGCGGCCTACACAACCACCAGATCCTGGAGTGGCAGCCTCACCTCAACACAATCAGGTGACCTTTATGCACAGTCATCTGTTTCTTATGCACCTAAATTGCAAAAATTGAGTGAAGAAGATGACATTGAACATTTTCTCATTACTTTTGAAAGAATAGCTTCTGCCTGCAGGTGGCCAAGGACTGACTGGGCTTTTCATTTAATACCTCTGTTAACAGGCAAAGCTAGAAGTGCCTTTGTACACATGGATGTTGATTTGTCTATGAATTATGATCAAGTTAAACTAGCTGTTTTGCAGAAGTATGACCTTAACAGTGAAACCTACAGTCAAAGATTCCGCTCGCTTCAGGTGGAGCTAGAAGAAACTCCAAAAGAGCTCTACGTAAGGCTGAAGGAGCTGTATGTCAAATGGGTGCAACCTAACGGTAAAACGGTCGAACAAATCAATGAAATTATTATTCTTGAACAGTATCTAAGAATGTTGTCACCAGAACTTCAGGTTTGGATAAAAGAACACAATCCAAAGACTGCAAAGGAGGCTGCTGAACTGGCTGATGTGTTTGTGGCTGCAAGGAGGACGAACTCTTGGGTTTTTCAAAGCTGGAAAAAGGATGGCCGCCATCAATCTCCAGCCCAACCAGTTTCGGCTGTGGGTAAGCTACCTGTAAAAGAGAGATTTGGTTCAAAATTTCAAGGGGAAAAAGCCCATTTGTTACTTATGTGGACAGGAGGGTCATACTAAACCAATGTGCCCTCAAACTGCTGTGAAGTTGTCCCAGATGTGTTTTGTGCCCAGGAAAGAGACTCAAAATGTTGGAGCAATGGATCAGTTAATGGAGACAATTTGTATTGGAAACTGACCACAAAGCTTTAAAATGGCTGGGGAAGATGAAGGATACCAATAGTCGAATAACCCGCTGGTACCTTGCCATGCAGCCCTACAAGTTTGAGGTGCAACACATCCCTGGCAGACAAAATATTAAGGCTGACTACTTGTCCCGCTGCGCCAGCGAACCTTCAGAGGAGGGGGAGTGTGTGGTGGATGCTCCTACCACCACCACATCGTGTTAGTATTTATTTTTCTTTATATTAGTTACAGCTTAGTCTGTTTAAGTTGGTAATTTCATTTAGTTAATGTCTGTCTGAATGGTTTACTTACACTTGTTTTTTTGTTTGAGGTGCTGCTGATATAAACCAGCTGGAGGAGGAAACCTGGAGCAAACTATTTTCTGAAAGACTGAAGGGGGAGACTTGTTTCAAGTTAATCTCAATAGTTAATTTTGTCACTTAAATATTCACTTATTGTTTGTGCTAAGTTAAGGTTAGTTTTGCTTTGTTTCATAGGATGCTTTAGTTAATTTTGTATTTATTTGTTCTTTGTCATGTTGTGCCTCCCTCATGTGGTAGACTTAGGTTACTCCACCTCTATTTAAGCAGCCTTTTGTTTGTTTTGAAGGAGAGCGTTTTTTTTGTGTTCAGTTAGAGTTCAGTTGACCTCAGTCAGTTTGGATCCAAATTTGTTACTTACCTTTTGATTTATTCTTGCCTTAAGTTTTTAGGCTTTAACTATTTTTGGAAGAATTAAATTTAAACCTTTTTTCTTCTTTGAACGCTTTTTTTATCCTCATTGGAGTCTGGTCCCTCACAGTCCTCATGGACGAGGTTTTAGGACAGAGACCTTCCACTGCACCTCCTGTCCTAATTGTCTCCATCACTGAGGACAGTCCAGGTCCAAGCACAGCAGTGGGTGAGCAGGAAGACAGGGCTGAGGAACAAAGAGGAATGGAGACGGGGAAGAAAGAGGCAGCAGGACAGAGAAGATGATTTATTTTAATCAGAAGATATGTAAGTAGGGAGAGAAAAGAAAAAATGCAAATACAGTAAATTAATTAATTGTTTGTTTTTTCTATGTTCTTGAAGGTGTCTTTTTTTAAATTTGAAAAATAAAGTGAGTACATAAATTAGTATTGTCAATAATTCATTTAATTTAACAGTAAGTTCATTCAAAACAAAAGGCTCTGTGTCGTGCCAGCCCTGCAAACCCACAGGACACCACCTCCAGGTCCTTTGGGTTTTTATGGAGGTGGATGATCTTGTGCTGAATGGCCACTTCTTCTGTTGTATGATAGATGATGCAGTGGACAGTAGAACAAGGTGTCATAAACACACCTGAGACCACCCTGCAGGATGCTCCACCTGCCAGCCAGAAAAGAAACACCAGGGTCTCAGTTGTGGCCCCCCAGCCATGTCGTGAATCCAGGTCCAGGAGATGAAGCAACACCGCCAGAGACGTTGGTTACATATTGTAACCCCAGATTCTATGAGTATAAGCGTAGCCCTTTAAGGCCTTCGCTTAGTGGGTTTATCCCGTTATGCGCAGCATAAGCACTGAAAAAATTTAGTCCACGCCCACCTGCTGTGTGGGCCCCACCCGGTCCGTATAAATTACGTTAAGAGCGGGAAATCGGCTCCCAAAATAGCTTTTTTCTTCAGCCATTTAGGAGCCAGTGAGGCCCGACGCTTAAAGGGCTACGCTTATACTCATAGAATCTGGGGTTACAGTACGTAACCAACGTTCTATTTCGTATAAGCTTCGCCCTTTAAGGCCTTCGCTTAGTGGGTAAAGGGCGAAGCCGATGTGGTCCTCGCCTCACTGGGTCCATTCGAACACCGTATGAAGCAGAAGCTTGCCCAAAAAAGTCTAATCACTCAGCTCCCATGTGCATAATTACGCATTGCGTAATTATGTGGCCATGCACAGACGCATGTTGTGTAACTATGCATTCTGAATGCATGAACGCCCTGGAAACGTCAACGGGGAGGGAAAAACGCTGAAAAGAGCCATGAACCAACCGGTTTACAGCTGAACCGTATGAACAGATTAATAATAACGAGAGTTGATTATTAATCAGATGAACTGATTGGTAACAATAGTCGTGAACTGATTAATGACAATAGAATCAAATAACAGTCACAACTTGTGATTGATAACATCTCACACTGTAATGCATGCAGACGGATGTGAGTAAAACGGAGTTCCATGAAACAACACTATTCATTATGTAAACACTAAGGCAGAATGTGTCATGGAACAGGCCGTCACATCACCTAAATAAAGGCGAGTAATGAGCAGGGTGTTGACCACGCGGCCACAGTGCAAAATATCCTGCATTGACACCATTATGTAAAGCAGTCGAAAAAGCGATACCCCTGATAGAGTGTGCTCTGCGGTTGACAGGAGACTCTAATTCTGATGCTCTGTAGGCTTCAGAAATAGTCTCGCACAGCCAGTGTGACAAGCGCTGGGTGGATAACGGGCGACCTGCAGATGCATCTCTACAATGTACAAACAAATGTTGACGCATTACAGCTGTACACGCTATGTAACACGTCAACGCCCGCACAGGACAGAGAAGATAAAAAGACGTTACTTCTTCTGATCTGTGTGAAAGGGGGGGGACGACCCCTCCAACGATATCGCTCTTGCTTAAAAGAGCTCGTGATGTATTAGGCATAAAAGCTGGGTTGATCTAAAATCAGCTGATCTGCCGTCAGCCTAATTTCTGAGACATGACGGAGCGACAGACAGGGCAGATAAAAACACTCACTCTCTTAGCGGATGTTAAAGCCAGCAGCAGTGCTGTTTAAAGAGACAAGAATTTAAGTGGAACCTGATCCAAAGACTCAAATGAAGCTTTGATCATGACTTGCAGGACCAGTATTAAATCCCACTGGAAACAAGTGGGTGTGAGACAGACCTGCGTCTCTGTACACCTTTTAGAAAACGTTTCATCAGTGGATGATAAAACCTGTTCTGTCTCAGAAACCTTCATGTCAGGAAGAGATGGCTGCAGCGTACGTTTTAAACGTGCTGGATGCAAATTTCTGTCCATCAGCTGCTGCAGAAAGAACAGCGTGCCACCTAAAGAACATGAGGAGGTCTCTACATCCTTCTCTGTACATCAGCACTGAAAAGCTGTCCGCTTTGATGTGTACATCGCTATGGTAGATGCACCACGAGAAACCTGAATTGTGCGCATTACATCCTGTGGGCAACCCATCCTCTCTAAGTGGATTCGTTCAACGGCCAGACCACAGGTGCTGGCCTATTTCTGGGTAACTCCTGGTCGCTCCTCCTGCCTGGAAGGAGAGCGTCCTCCCTCTACGGCAGTTCCCACGGGCACCCCGACAGCAGGCATTTCAGGACTGGGAACCATGGTGCACCCACGCACTCGGGGCCACCAGGAGAGCTGTCAATCCCTCCTCCTGAACTCAGTTAAAAAACCGTAAGATCAGAGGAGGTGGAGAAAAAGCGCGTACAGAAGCATTTTGGGCCATGGACTGTGGACAAACGCATCCACCCCCCAGCGGTGGTTCGTCTCATGGGCTCAGAGAAGCGCATAATTGACACTGAACGTTTCCTGTGTCACAACAGGCCCACAGCCGCTATATCAATCTGAGACAAAATGCTCCGTCAGAGGATGATTAAAGGTTGTTCTGTCTACGACAACTTTGAGACAAAAGAAAAACACGGTTGTAACATACAATAGTCGTGCTGGACACCAGATTTCTGTCCTTTGGCTGCTGCAGAAAGACAGCATGTCGTCCAGTGGACATGAAGTGGCCTCTACGCCTTTCTGTACAGCAGCGTTGGAAAACTGACCACTTGATGTGAACAGCGCTGTGGTGGATGCAGCACGTGACTCCTGAATCGTACGCACTACATCTTGCGAGAGATCCATCCTCTCAAAGATCTGCACAGCGGCCAAACCACAGGTGCTGGCCTATTCTGATTAATTCCTGATCGTTCCTCCCGCCTGTCCCCCCTCCACGGCAGGTTCCACGAGCGCCCTGATAAAAAATGTCATAGGCCTGGGAACCATGATGCGTTCACGCACTTGGGGCAGAGGAGCTGCCAGTCCCTCCTCCTGAGTTCGGTTCAGAAAACCGTGATACCAGAGGGAGAGAAGAAGGTGAAAGGCATTACGACCACAGGCTGTGAGCAGGCACGTCCACCCAGCGGTGGATCGTCCTATGGCTCCACGCTAATTATAATTGACATGGAGCGTTCTCTCGTGTTGCTACACGTCCGCAGACGCTGGCAAAGAAAATTAACGTCTCATGTCACTGATTAGACCATCTCCAACACACTAGAGTAGTCATTTTTAAGATTTCGTCCTGCTGTTGTTTGTTGATTGCATGTATAAGAATTATTTTGTTGTTCATGAGTCTGGCTAATTTTATTTTCCCAATTTCCTCCTCTATTACCTTTGTTAATTTTATTGAATGAAAGTATCTTCCCTCTTGATTAAACTCCACCATTACTTTTGTAGTGATGTAGGGTTAGTTAGCGTAGGAGCTCCACTACAATCAATATTTAATGACGGGTTCTCTCTTTTTCGAGCTACTTGACAGATATGTGACAGAGATACTGTGTGGGAGATGGTCTAAAAACCAGTGACATGAGACGTTAATTTTCTTTGACCCATCAAAATGAATGTGGTCATTTATTAACAGAATCAAAATTTAACATCAAAACATTGTACACTTGATTATTCTGATCGGCTCTGATTAATAAAACTTGGCACGTTTTACTTAATAAAAACAACAGACATTTCCTTAGATCTTAAATTAATATCTGCAGACTTTTAGCTTATCTTTTACTGGCAGAGATAGAAGAGATGGAGTAAAGTTTAAGAAGGTAAAGTGGATACTTAGGGTTAACTAAGATAATAAAGAAAAGATGGGGAGTTATCTTGTTTGAAAACAGATAGCACGTTTCCCGGTGATTTCAGCTAGATGGTACCCGAGCGTCGACTCTTTACCTTGGTGGGGTTTCAGAGAGGCCATCTCCTGGCGTCCAGCAAGGCTGAGTCTTTTTACCTCCAGGGATTTATCCGCTTCTCATCAACTTGGGACCATGGAGGCTGACTGGCCCAGCTTCCAAAATAAACTTCCCCGAAAGATAGGATTAAGTTAAGTGGAATTTCAGCAAACGTGCTGAACTCCTGAGATGTTGAATAGGTCTTTGGCGTAATGACCGGAATCAACACTCCAGACAGGTGTCATCTTTCAGAAAATGACCACCGTGGACTTCACCCTTGCAAAGTCACACTGTCTTCCTTCTCAGCAGAACTCTCTGTTCTCCATGGAACTTCTGTTCTTCCCCCAGAACTTCTGTTCTTCCCCCAGAACTAACTGGAACTAGGAAGTGTCGACTTTTAAAGAGTTCTGCTTCCGGTCCCTTTTGGGAAGTCCTGATTGGTTGAAAGAACCAACAGGGGTGTGGTTTTAGTGACGTCAGAGGGTCACTACAAGTCAAGAAAACAGCAGGAATGTTTTAGAAACGTCCCGTACAGACAGAAGACATGTTATGGCGAAGTGGGAGGAAGCAGATGCCAGTAGCTTCTTATTTACCGTCTGCTAGGTTTAAAAACAATCCACTTCGTTCTAATAACTTCTTTCTGACTTTTGACCGACATCACTACTTCTCATTTCAGACAGAAGATCAAAATGCATAATTACTTTGTAACAGACATTTAACTTGATTTCTACTTTGAATGAGGATTAAAAATCATTAATACTGTTTCACAGTTGATTTAAAATGAGTAGTTCACTTCAACATTTAAAATGGTTTGAACTAAACACACTTTTGATTATCAAGACATTTGTAAAAATAGTAATGATAATATAAAAAGAGAGTGTTCTTTCAATTGATTAGTTCAGGATACAATTAGAAAGTCTCTGGATGAGCTAATATGTATTTCTGGATTCAAATCAATGAAATAACAGTTCCTGTCCCATGAAGGTCTTCAGGGTCAGGTTTTGACCGGAGGCTTAGTTCACTACACTATAAAGCGGGCACGCATTTATGCTGTGAAAACTCATACACATGCTGATGTGAACTGGAGCGCACTGAGTGAGAGAGAAAAAACCCATGCGCGTCCCCGAGGATGCAAGACGTTGTGTTGCTGCGGGAAAAACAGCTCATGTGTTGTGTTCACGTTGTGTGCAGCTGCTCGGTGTAATGCTCGGAAGCGGGTGCACATATGAGCCGACGCGCCCTGAAGGGTCGTGTGTGTGCGTCCTCATGCGACGCTTTAAGCCAGGATTGCCGCGGGGGCGCGCGTTGGCACTGGTGCGGTAAGGAGGCATCGCACGCCAATGGTGGAGCGGAGTTACCACTGGCTCGGTCTGCAGAAAAACGTTCATTGTTTGCTGCGGGTCACGTGAGCTTTTGAGTGATTCCACGAGCTGCAATATTAATTCAGACAAAACCCCTTCTTTGAGGATGTATGAGCTGAGCCACTGTGAAGGCTTGTGGGGCTGCTGACGCCGCGGGAGCTCGCGTTGGCACTGGAGCGGTCAGGAAGCAGCGCGCGGCATCGGTGAAGCGAGACCACCCCTGGCTCAGTCTGCAGAAAAAAACGTTCATTCTTGGCTGCAAGTCACGTGAACTTCAGAATGATTCCATGCGCTGCAGTATTAATTCAGAAAACCTTCTTCGAGGATAAAGGAGCAGAGCCGCTGTGAGGCTTGTGAAACTGCTAACGCCGCGGGAGCGCGCGTTGACACCGCTGCAATGACAAAACGTGTGTCGCTTTTGCCGGGAGCGAGATACGTTGCTGAGCTCGTACCGTGGTCTCACGTGAACGTTGACGTGAATGGCGGGCGCTGAGAGCTGCGTGCGCGCTTTCATGCCGCGGGGGCGCGCATCGGCACCGCTGACAGTGAATGAAAACAACCCTAAGAAAGGTTCATTCGTGATGAGTGTGTGTGATGGAGCCGCTTGTCAGATAAACAATGCTGACAGCCTGGCTAAGAGACACTTCATCATAAAATGATGTTATTTTGCAGTGTCATCAACACACCTCCAGCGACCGGACACCTAGTTACCTTCCGTTGAGCTCTGTTTGTTGTCCTGGAGGGCCCCCTGTTGGCGAAGTCTGGGGAAAAAAAAAAGAACTTCCGGCTGCCGGGGACATCTGACGGGAGGGGCTGGCGTAGCAGAGCTGGGGAGGCGTTGAGCAGCCGTGGAGCAGCTGTGGAGCATCTTGAAATGATCTCTAGCTGATGAAAAGAGGATAACCAACGGACTCCTGCATCTCTCCTGAGAGGAAGGTGGAGTGACGGGCCAGGAGAACTTCTGGGACCTAGTTCTCCGGCTGCGATGCGGGGCGGCAGACAGCAAAAGAGGCGCACCGGTTGAGGATGACGTCAGCTGACCTGTAGACCGAGCGTACTGCAGGGGCTGGCAGCGTCGTTAGCAAGCAGCCGCTACGAGAGCGGAGTGAGCCGAAGGACAGAGGGCCACCATCCCTTCTCGCCTCTGAACGTGTACGCCAACAACGTAACGTGTTGTTCGCTGCGGCCGTGTGGAACACATGCTGGTGAGCTCAGTTGGAGAGCGGTGTCACCGTCTCGGTTATGCTAACCGGAGGCACGAGACGCTGGTCCATCTCGAACATCTTACTCCAATGAAGCCTCCATCAGGCTCGGCTCCAGAGGGCACGGAGGGACTTTCCGCTCAGTGAACCCCTGCTCTGGAGATGGGTGCGGACTGTGGAGACCGGCTCCCCCAATCTACCAGGAAAGAACCCGTCTGTGGCCTCGCCCGTAGGACATCCTGTTGGGAGCACGAGGCCATATGGATCAAGACGGTGAGCCGGATCATCCAAACTGGCGGGAAAGGCGTAGGACGTAAAAAAGGGTCCTTTCATGTCAGCCTCCTCCTGGGTTACGCCGGGCAACCCCTGAGGGCGCCGTCGGCCGGGAGCGGTGTGATCGCCGATGCGAAACGAGGTGGGATGGGGTGAGCATTCACTCAGCCCCCCTCCACCGACACTACGCTCCCCAGGAGGGAATGAGCAGCGGGGGCTGCAGCTGAGCTTGCCTGTCCCGGAGGAACCATCCGATTCGCTCCGAGGGTCGGCGATAAGAGGAAAAATACAAGATGGCGTTGTCCAGCGTGTAGTGACCTGTCACTGGGAAATATTCCTCGGCGCTTACCTTGAAATAAGACTGCTCGTCAGCTTCTCCTCGGGGAGGAGAACTCACCGGACGACCGGAGGTCGACTGCCGGGCCAAGCATCCTTAACAAAGATTGGTCATCTACACAATTTTCCTTCTTTGTTCTTCTGACAGTGCTATTTTAGCTTGCTGAAGAAAAAATGGGAGCTGATTTCCCGCTCTTAACGTAATTTATATGGACCGGGTGGGGCTCACACAGCAGGTGGGCGTGGACTAAATTTTTTCGGTGCTTATGCTGCGCATAACGGGATAAACCCACTAAGCGAAGGCCTTAAAGGGCGAAGCTTATACGAAATAGAACTCCCTGCTTCATTGGAAATCGGGTCTAGGATCTTCTTGGTAAAAGCAACAGTCCAGGACTGGGACAGTACAAGGGTCTGGTCTGGTTAAGGAAATGTAGAGAACAACAAAAACATAAGTTTAAGCTTACATCTTTTACAAGATATCCAAGCATTATCACAGTTATCAAGCTTAAGGTAAATATACTGATGCTCAGTGAAAACACTTCAGTGGTATTTTATTAATGAAATAAAAGAAATGAAAGACCTGTTTACAACGTTTTTACAGCCACTTTATGTACCAATGGATCTTATAAAATAAAATATTGGAAAATGTTATGCTGTTTTCTAAATTTAAGATAAGTTAAATATTATAATATATTAAATTTTATTAAATAATTAATAATTTAATAAGATAAATTTAAATTATATTCATTATGCACAAGTTAAAGTTAATACATTAGTCTGTCAGTCACTGAAATTTATCCATGAAATTAGCTGAAGTTAACAGTTATTCCTTGAAAGTTAGTAGACTAAAAAAATGTAAGTTACCTGGATATGATTGTCTCTCAGCAGAAGATACAAAACATGCCGCCAGCAGCGATAAAGTTCCTGTATTTCCTCTAGAATTAAAAACGCAGTAAAAACAAAAACAAAATTTCGATCTCCATTCTTTCTTCGGTAGAGCGCTGTCACGGTTGCTAGGTGACAGGACATACCCAGACGTAACCCTGAAGGGTAGACCATCCCAATTCACAGCTGCTGACTTCCAGTCTACGTGGTCTTTGAAGGACCCGGCCGACGTCGACCGGGTAGGCTGGGTCCTTCGAAGGATGTGGCCGTTGGATTGGGACACACCCTATATCAGCCTCTGTGACATTTAGCTTAACTTGGTCAAGTTCTGCTCTGAGGGATTTGGTGTTTCCAGCAAGCTCCACTCTCACTGCTTGTAATTTGCTCCTAATACAAATAAAATCATCCATCAGGGCTGCCTTCATTTTTATCCTAATTATTGCCGCCACTTCAGACGCAACTATAGCCAGAATATCTGACTTCAGAGCTGACCCAGCTGTCTCTCCAGAGCCCGGCGAGGGCGGGGCCGACGCACCTGTTGAAGTAATTCTACCTGCCGCAGCAGGTTCACTGTGGACTGGGGCTGAAACAGTATCTTTGGGCCGTGTGGGCGGGGGCATTGCTGTCTTATATATTTTTTCAATTTAGAGGACATATTACAGCTTCGTTGGAACAATCCTATGACGACACCAATCCTAGAAAAAAGTCCCACCGCAGAGGCAGCAGGAGTATATATGCAAAAGGCAGTTTTTCAGGCAGGTCTGACGGGAGCTTAGCAAAACGCTGTAAATGATCTTCTGCCATCTTGCACTTCTTGAGTGGACATTTTTGAGGGCTAACGTCATCTTCACAACATCGTCGGGCTGCTGTTGATACACCATATTGTTTCACATTATTAGTGTTTAGTGTATTAGAACATTTAGCATACCATTTGGCTTTCGTTTAGAATATATCTTAGATCCTTATATACAGTTTCTTTTTACACTTTATATTTTTCTATTTTTGGGTGTAACTGGGATCCTGAGTACATAATTTCATTCCACCACATGTGATGTGAATGACATTAAACTTAACTTGAACTTGTCTTGTGACCTGCTCATGACAGCAATTTAATCATGCTCATTGCACGTTTTGATTTACACATTGCGTCATTTTGTCCGTGAAAAAAAAAAAAGCAAAATAAAGGCAATGCCACACGAGGTAAAATTAGAAAATATGTTTATTTCGTAATTACCCTTTCACAGGCCAGTCAGAGTCAACCATTGTGGCCCAGGGGCCATACAATGCCCAGGTCTAGTCGATAGTAATACCCAGAGAGTATGGACTGAAGTGAGCAGACTCCAAGACTTGGAAAGGTTAACAGTGCTTTTTTTACAGTGAAAAGCAAGTTGATCTATTTACAAGACAGGATCTGAAACTTTATTTGAAAAAGGCATTCCCACAGTAGAACAATCATTTTAGGTCCGTTGAACTTACCTAAAATGTTGAGACTGGTGATAATGCACTTTGTGCACCTTGAAAAGCCAAGTTCATATCATCGACTGCTGTTCGTTGATTTTATTTCTGCTTTCAGTTCAGTTCAGCCACTCATTATCCTTGGATAGATAATAAAGATGAATTTAATCACTGTTTAAATCAGGTGGTACTGCTCCTTTCTTGCCTACATTTTCAGACACATTGGACAGCAGCACTGGAACCTGACAGTGTCAGTTCACCATTCTTGTTTACACTGTAAACAAATGACTGTGTTAGCTCAGAGCCAAATTAGCATTCAGCCTGCTCACCAAGAAATCAACCTCAGAGCTGCTGTGGATAAGTTTGTGGACTGGAGCAACAACCACAAACTTCACATAAACACCAGTAACTGTAGAGATGCTGCTGGATCCCAGCTCAGCTGATGACCAGAGCCCCGTGACCATACTCAATAATCCCATTAAACAGGTGACCTTATACAAATACCTTGGTGTTTACACTGACAGTGACTCAAGCTGCCAGACACAGATTTACACCATCTGTGCCAGAATCCACCAGCACCTTCCATTTTTACACAGACTCTGTTTATCCAATGATGCAAAAACACATAATAAAAAAACAGTAAATTTTCTACAGAGCAACCACAGAGTCCATCCTTTCATTTGGTAAATCCAAAACTCAGATTCACAATCTGACAGGGAAGATCAAGTTTGTAAACAGAGGCACTCATTTTCTCACATGCGCAGTATGCTGGATGGCAGAAAGCAAATAGTAAGCAATGAATGAGACTCTGAAGAAGAGAATCCAATTCAATTCAATTTATTTACATAGTTTCAAGTTAGAACAGAAGTTATGTCAGGGCATTGAACAGAAACATTCACATACATTATAAATGCCACTTAGTAAAGTTATCTGTCTAAGGAAGGAAGGAAGCCAGCAGACATGTTGAGTCTTCCTGATGCATGCTCAATAATCCAGGTAGAAAAATCCAAAAAAGTTCAATCTGGTCCTCTGGACATTCAAAAAAACAAAAAACAAAACAAGCAAAAAAAAAGTAGAAACGTTTCGTCTCTCATCCGAGAGACTTCCTCAGTCTGAGGTGTTGTATTCAGCTCAGTCTCTTAAATAGCACCTTCTCAGAGTGGATCAACCAGTTTGCTGCTGACAATCAAACAGCATCGTACAATGCTGTTATTGCTAGTATCACTCAACTCTCTGTGAATAGTAAACATCCATCAGTGTGCTAATGATCCATTGTTAGGCTGATGGTCCTTCTTGACCATGTGAGCAGCTGGTTTTGGTTGTCAGCAGCAAACTGGTTGATCCACGCTGAGAAGGTGCTATTTAAGAGACTGAGCTGAATACAGCACCTCAGACTGAGGAAGTCTCTCGGATGAGAGACAAAACTTTTCTACATTTTTTTGCTTTGTTTTGTTTTTTGTTTTTTTGAATGTCCAGAGGACCAGATTTAACTTTTTTGGATGTTGAGTCTTCATTTCATTGCAGTCTCCCATTCTGAACAAGCACAAAGGCAACAGTGGAAAGGAAAAACTCCCTTTTAAAAGGATGAAACCTCCAGCAGAACCAGGCTCAGGACAAGCAGCCATCTGCTTCGACCAGCTGGGTTTGAGAAAACGGGATGGAGAAATGGACACACAATGGCAGGTCCAGCATGGAGGCGAGCAGGTCTTCACTAGGAAGAAAGTCAAAAAAACAACACGTTAAGACAGAAACAATTACAAATAAAAATTATTCATTTGTATTCATTTGTAACTATTCATTTGATGAAATGAGGTCAATTCATTATCCAGTAGTCTAAGCCTGTAGCAGCATAACTAAGGGATAGCTCAGGAAACCAAGCCAACCTTAACTATAGGATTTATCAAAAAGGAAAGTCTTAAGCTCAGTCTTAAAACTGGACAGTGTGTCAGCTTTATGGACAGAAAGTGGAAGTTGGTTCCACAAGAGAGGAGCGTGATTACTGAAAGTTCTTCCTCCCGTTTTGTTTTTGGGAACTATAGGAACCGCAAGTAAACCTGCAGTTTGAGAGCAAATTGCTCTGTTAGGAAAATATGGAACAATAAGATCTGTAATATAAGATGGAGCTAGGTTGTTGAGAGCTTTGTAGGTTAGAAGTAAGAGTTTGAATTCAATGCTGAATTTGACAGGGAGCCAATGGAAAGAAACTAAAACTGGAGAAATATGATCACTCCTACTAACTCATTAAAACTCCACCTATTATCAGCTGAAATTAGACTGATCAGATTATGCTAGAAAGCTTAGTTCTGAGACATGGGATCAGTATGTTGTGAAACTATTTTAAAATTTGGTCTACCTGATCCATATAAGCTTACAAGTGGATGGAAGAACAACCCAACACTCTGGTTCAACACTAATTACGTTACGTTGATGCTTGGGAGTATTTGATCAAATCTTCAGGTTTGTTCAGCAGTCATTGAAGGTCTACAATTCAATGAAAATATAATTATAATTTAAAAAGTCTCTTGTACAACACCCCTCCCCACCTCAAACACATAATGAATGACTGTGGACCACCATAAACTTAAGAAATCACAATTTCCTTCAATTTGTCAGATTGTTAAGAGATCCTAACAAATTCAAGGTTGATTTTCTGTGGTGTTTTGAGATCTTCCTCCAGACAAAAAAACAGGTTACACATTTTGAGATGGTTGTAGGTTCTTTATAGGGGCGGCTGTGGCTGAGGTGTTAGAGTAGTCATCCTCCAATGCAAGAGTTGGGGGTTTGAATCCACCAGCAGTCACATGTCCAAGTGTCCCTGGGCAAGACACTGAACCCCTCATAGCCTCTGATGTGTGTCCCATCAGTGTATGAATGTGATCTAAAGCACTGATTAGTCTCTTTAGAATGATTTGTTCAATTAGCTTTGTAGTGATCTAGTAGAGTGCTGTATGAATGGGTAAATGAGGACACAGATTGTAGTGTAAAGCGCTTTGAGTGTCTTGAAATAAGATAGAAAGGCGCTATATAAGTACAGTCCATTTTATTTCAGCATCTGTTCAGATCAGCATGTATCAAGGATACCTCCATATAGGAGACAGATCAGAGAATTCCATCTGCCTGAAAACAAAAATTTACATTTATCTGATACGAAATGAGGCAACACGGTGGCACAACTGGTAGAGCTGCTGCCTCTCAGCGAGCAGGTCCCTGGTTCAAATCCCAGTCCGAGGACCTTTCTGGGTAGAGTTTGCATGTTCTCTCCGTGCATACGTGGGTTTTCTCCGGGTACTCCGGCTTCTTCCCACAGACCAAAAACATGCATGTTAGGCTGATTGGTAACTCTAAATTGTCCCTAGATTTGAGTGAGAGAGTGAATGTCTAAAAAAGTTAAATCTGGTCCTCTGGACATTCAAAAAACAAAGCAAAGCAAAACAACAAAAAAATGTAGAAACATTTCATCTACTTTTTTTTTGTTGTTGTTTTGCTTTGTTTTGTTTTTTGAATGTCCAGAGGACAACATTTAACTTTTTTAGATTTTTCTACCTGGATTATTCAGCATTCATCAGGATAGAGAAAGTGAATGGTTGTTTGTCTCTATGTGGCCCTGTGATGGACTTGTGACCCATCCAGGGTGTACCCCGTGGGAGACAAATAATGCACCTTCATACCTGTCATTTTGTGTTTGTCTGTTTCTACTTCCTGTCCTCTCAAACCCAGCTGGTTGAAGCAGATGGCCGCTCGTCCTGAGCCTGGTTCTGCAAGAGGTTTCTTCCTGTTAAAAGGGAGTTTTTCCTTTCCACAGTTGCCTTCACGCTTGCTTAGGAGGAGAGTATGTGATGAAGTTAGACTCACAGCAGTCTGCTCCTCAGATAAATAACGTTATTAACTTACTTATTATGTACATGAATGTTTCTGTTCAGTGCTCTGAGATGACTTCTGTTGTGACGTGGCACTATATAAATTAACTAAAGTGAATCGAATTGAATTGTACAAATAAATTGTCACCCTGTAAAGTTTACAGAGTAAACCTTACCAACAGGTAAATGGATGAGTCTAAAAGCACCACCTGACAAACCTTGCCCTGATTACCTTGAGGAGATTAAAGTCTTATGTATAAAGGTTCAGCTGCAGGTGTGCTTTTGTAAGTGTGTGTAGTGTGCACGTTAATGCACTTATTGTGACCATCTGTGCACCCATCCTGCCCCCTCCAACCACTACAATCTGTCGTATCGTCTGTCCTCCTCTATAAACACTGTGGTCATTTCGCTCTCCAGATTCTGCACATCTCTGTGGCGCAGGTGGACATATTTGTGGAGAAAAGCGGAAATTTGAGGACTCTTATCAAAGGTAATATTCAGATGCTGGATGGCATATTAAAATCCAGTACTGGAGGATTTAAAATACTTAAAAAAATGTTCTTGTAGATCTTTATGCTCTGAATTAACATCATGGGCAGCTCTCCGTCAAAAGGAAAGTTATTAAAACAACATGGCATTGAAACTGAGAAGGCTCAGCCGGCCGAAGCACCACAAGATGTGGACTGTAGACCTCCAAGGGAGGAAGATATGGGTTTGACAACCAAAGAGGAAGAAGAGGAACTGCTGCTACTCTCTGAAAAACACGATTCAGCCGAAACTATGAGGATTCAACTGGACTCAAACACAACATCTGTCAAAAATCCAGAGAACATTACAGAAACCGAAGTGGATCCAACGCCCCAGAAAATCATCTGTGATGTTAGTCAGATGGATGAAATGAAGAAGATTGAGAGTCGAAAGAAAAGTAAAGGCAATAAACGATCCACCGAGAAGCCGAGAAAGTCTTCTGTTGCTCAGTGTAAGATGGACTTCCCACCACACACGGTCAGGGCTCACCAGGCTGCCTACATCTTCTTGAACCCAAATATTTCCAAATATGAAACCCTTCTTGGTCTGCTGGACCAGGCTGCTCAGACACAGATATCCCTGCAGCCCATGATATCGGCTGTGGTGCTGAGATTTGAAGAGATCAACCAGGCACTGGAGGAGATGGCTGAGGATGGGGAGCAGATGCTGATGGAACATGGAGACTACATGGCCCTGCCTTCTGGGATGTTGGGCCAAATTGTAAGGTCAACTAAACCCAGCATCAACACAGCAAATCAATCCGATCTACCTCCAGATCTTTTACAGCAACTGCTCCAACATTCAGCAGAAAAAATGAGGCAAGTTGGAAGTTCAGTCCAGACCCTGGGGGACACGACACTTGTGGAGGCAGTGGAGTATTTTTCCTCCCTTTCTAAACTGTTGGCTCAGAAGCTGCAGGCAAAGCAAGCTGCAGAGCATCGCCTCGTGGAAATACTCGCTAAGGTAGAGGGAGCGGCCATTAAGAAGTCCAGTTCAGCTGATTCTACACTGCACAGCGAGGACAGCGGGTTTGGGGGAGAGAACGAGAGTTTGACAGAGTCTGAAAAGCAGCGCCGCCACAGCAGGAGCGCAGGTTCTGGAAGCTGTGGCTCTGAAGTCAACATCCAGGATGCATTTGACAATTATTCAAATAATTTAGCCAACTCAGTGGGCCATAATGAAGATTATGAAGAAGAGGATGAAGATGAAGAGCTGGATGGTGAAGAAGAATATGAAGATGATGAATACTGTAGGCCTGAAAGAAAGAGGTCAAGCTCTTCTCCACCGGATCCCAGTCAAGCTCTTCAGTACATGCAGGCGTACTGCCTTCAGGAACAGCAGCCAACCTTTAAACGTCCTCTGACTTCAGCCTGGTCTGAAGGCTCTTCATCCACCTGCAGTTTAAATCTGATGACAGAGCTACAGAAGAACCAGAAAGAATCAGATCTAAACAATAAAACTGTGTCTGAAATACAAGGAACACATGCGTTAAAGAGACCTGATCATACTTTACACAGAACTAGACGGCAGTATTTCAATGGGTCAAGCAGAAACCAGGTGGAATCAAATCAGCCATTGTTACCTTCATTACCAATGTTAGCCAGTCAACCATCAAAACGCCGCTCGGTCAGAAGGCTCATCAACACGTTCAGCCAAGGGGCTGATGGGAGTCCAGAACAAAGCTTTTATAAAGTTCTTTCTCACATAAAAATGCCCAATAAAAACCGTGTTCTTCTCATTTCTAATGCAGGAAATGGTAATAAGGGCAAGTTCAACAGCAAAAACAACACTAACAGCTCATCTGGTAGCAGAGGGGACCTTGATGTAGATAACCTGCCACCCCCACCCTTAGAGGTTCTGATGGACAATTCCTTCCAGAGTAACAATAACCAACTACAAAGTGAGGAGGAGCTGCAGGAAGAGTCAGTTCAGAAACTCCCAGTCATAAATCAAAAAAATGGAATTTACCAGCGCCGGAAGATAACTCTCCAGAATGTAGAGATTCTACCAAACAGAGCCACCATGAGGCCAGGATCATGCTCCATCAGATCTACTACTTCTGTTGGGTCAGAGGCTGTTACCAGGGTGCAGCATGAAAAGTTGCAACTGGAAACAGATGTGGATCAAGAAGCTGAAAAATCAAACAGTCTTTACCAGCAGGCAAGGAAGATTATTCACCTGTGCAATGCAGCAGATTTTCCTGACAAGTCAAGTTATGTTCAGTTCAGCCAAGCCAGAATGGGCCAAAGGTTTGAAACCAAAGAATCATGTGAGTCTGACCAGTGTCACTCCAGTCTGCCAGTGACAGTACCACCTGTCTCCAGAGTCCGCTTACCACCATCATGCCCTTCTGTACGCCACAGATTCCAAAGTCCCCCTGCATTTAAGCCCCAGTCCACCTCTAGGTCTTCATCTCGCCCCAGTTCTCCACGAACAATAATAAGTGCAGCTGATAATACCACTGAAGAGATTGTCCCATCTGTGTCTTTTCAAGATGCTCGCTCAGTCTTCTGTCAAAATGAGCAACAAAATTATCAAACCTGCCTCTTTTTTGGATGTCCTGTTCCTCCCAGCCAGCAGGGAGAGGTTTCCCAAGGCAGGCTATTTACAAGACAAGCGAATGGCTCAGATCGTCGCACCCAGTCTGAACAGAGGTTCGGTGGGAAGTCCCACACACAGTCTGAAGCAAGTCTGGGTTCCAGGCAGGCCAGGGGGAGAAATCCTGCACAGAATAAAGGTATGTGTATGAAGGATGTCAGTGTCAGTTGAAGTTCAGAAATCAAACTGACTGTTCTTTGTAGATGCTTTGTACCGTCCATCTGTCCGTCCGTCCATCCATCCATCCATCCATCCATCCATTTTTGTTACCCACTTCTTTCTTTCCGGGTCGCGGGAGTCACTGGTGCGCATGTCCAGCTGTCACTGTGCGAGAGGTGGGGGACACCCTGGACAGGTCTCCAGTCCATAACAGGGACCATTGGACATGTCTTCAGTCCATCACAGGGACACATCGAGACAAATGAGACAAACAACCATTCACTCTCTCATTCACTCCTAGGGACAATTTAGAGTTATCAATCAGCCTAACATGCATGTTTTTGGTCTGTGGGAGGAAACCAGAGTATCCGGAGAAAACCCATGCAGCATGGAGAGAACATGTAAACTCCACCTAGAAAGGCCCTCGGCTGGGATTTTAACTGGGGCAACCTGCTTGCTGCGAGGCGGAAGCCCTACCAACTGCGCCACTGTGCTGCCCTGGCTTGTACCTTAAAATATACAATTTTTTATACACCCATCAAAGGCAGATGTATTATGGTGTAGTCTCTGTTCGTATATGTTCTCTTGTCCTGCCCATAACTTCTGATCCACTAAAGAGAATTTAACAACACTTCACACACCTATGCATCATCATTAGATGGAGTGTAACATAACTTTTCATCACCCCAGCTCCAAGGCCAAGGTCACAAATCAAGGTCAACATTACAAAGGTGTTTTCTTGTCCCAATCCTAAGTTCTTATCTGTTCAAGCTAATTTAATGATACTTGATGTACACATGCACCATAACTAGACAGAGTGTTATGTTCATATTTCATCACCCCAGATCTTAATTATCTTAATTTGTGAATTTGACTTCAAGGTTGAGGTAAAAAAAAAAAGGTAAAATATTATACAATCTCTCTGCTTACCAGTGCTGCAAAATGCTGAACTGCTGTATGATGGTTTGTTGATGGGTGTACATTGTGCCATTTGCGCACTCTTGTTAAATTATGACAGGGAGAGCCGTTTCTACTGTATGAGTGCTGCGACAGGTAATATTTATTCACACACACAAATTAACCTCAACTTTACAAACCTTCTGAACAACATTCATCAATCCGTCAGGATTACAGAGAATATAACACAAACCATAATTATTCTATTATAAAACAAATGTTTCAACATAATTAGTTCAGGAACATGTGCAACTCCAATCATATTGACCTATCTCAGAGTCATCTAGAGCAGTGGTTCCCAACCTTGGTCCTTGAGGAACACTGTCCTACGTGTTTTAGTTGTTTCCCTGCTTTGACATGCCTGATTTGAATGAATGGGTGCTTAAAAGGCTTTGGCAGAACTTCAGGAAGTAATAAAATCACTGACTCACGTGTGTTGGAGCAGGGAAACAACTAAAACATGCAGAATGGCATTCCTCAAGGACCATGGTTGGGAACAACTGATCTAGAGTCCACTTTGTTTAAATAAATTTTACTACTAATATTATTATTGCACACTGCTGAAGGGCCCTGTCTGTATGTGTGTTTGTCTGTATTGAGAGGAAAATATCTAATTATTTTTTATCTCATCTTTTTTAATTTATTATTGTGATTATTTGCTGTCTTCATCAGCTCCAGTCCATTTATTCTATCATGTGACACTTACGTTCAGTCTGGCATCGTGCTTCATGTCCGGTTTAGTTTTCTTCTGCGTCTCTATTGAGTTTGTGATTTAGTTTATATTCACTTCCATGCCAGATATTTATTTGAATTATTTTGTGATTATTAATATATGATATGATATATATGATATTAATGATGGGCAGCATGGTGGTGCAACTGGTAGAGCTGCTGCCTCTCAGCAAGCAGGTCCCTTGTTCAAATCCCGGCCTGGGGGCCTTTCTGGGTCGAGTTGGCATGTTCTCTTCGTGCATGCGTGGGTTTTCTCCAGGCACTCAAATCCCGGCCCAGGGTCCTTTCTGGGTCGAGTTGGCATGTTCTCTCAGTGCATGCGTGGGTTTTCTCCGGGTACTCTGGTTTCCTCCCACAGACCAAAAACATGCATGTTAGGCTGATTGGTAACTCTAAATTGTCCCTAGGTGTGAGTGAGAGAGTGTATGGTTGTTTGTCTCGTTTGTCTCTATGTGGCCCTGTGATGGACTTGCGACCCGTCCAGGGTGTACCCCGCCCCTCGCACAGAGATTGCTGGACATGGGCACCGGTGACCCCCGTGACCCAAAATGGAATAAGCGGGTAAAAATAATGGATGGATGGATGGATGGATGGTTGTTCATGCAGCCATGAACACAACAGGTACCTGAACTCAGCACGGTTATTTTACTAAACTTTACGGTTGTTAAATAAATGTAAACAAAACACAAACAGTGTTTTATCTGCTAAACTAAATGGAAATTACTTTCAAATAAACCACAGTACGTGCTCCTCTACCATGGTTTATCAATGCTTATTGCTACTTCCTGTGTTTGACAGGAAATTGTACCCATAATCATTTATACAGTAGAGCCCCCAGGAATAAGGTGGATATACAGTGTAATGTCTACCCACGGGCAGCACGGTGGCGCAACTGGTAGAGCTGCTGCCTCTCAGCGAGCAGGTCCTTGGTTCAAACCCCGGTCCAGGGACCTTTCTGGGTGGAGTTTGCATGTTCTCTCCGTGCATGCGTGGGTTTTCTCTGGGTGCTCCGGTTTCCTCCCACAGACCAAAAACATGCATGTTAGGCTGATTGGTAACTCTAAAATTGTCCCTAGTTGTGAGTGAGAGAGTGAATGGTTATTTGTCTCTATGTGGCCCTGTGATGGACTTGCTACCCATCCAGGGTGTACCCCGCCCCTTGCACAGTGATTGCTGGACATGGGCACCGGCGACCCCCGTGACCCAAAACGGAATAAATGGGTAAAGATAATGGATGGATGGATGTCTACCCACTTGAATATCTCGCACCAAACACATTAGTATTACTTGTATTCCCTGTTTGTTTCCAGTCCAGAAAAACTTGAAAAAAAAAAAAGATATCTACAAACATCCATTATTAAAATGCCTTAGTGACGGGGAACATCCGTGTATTGCTTGTTTGCAGTTTTGAAACCAGGACTGTTTTCCTTATGGAGGCAGTAGCTCTTTATCAATGTTTGAAAAAAAAAAAATAATAATAATGACAATAAAATATGATAATAGTATTCCTTCAATTATTTCGGGGGTTACGTTCCACACATCCCGGCAATAGGTGAAAAACCCCAAAGTAAGAATATTATATTTATTTTAGTATTTTTATATATTTCAAGACTTTATAAACCCTTCCCTCGCTCCTGCAATGTTCTAAACTCACAAGCCTACATAATTTTAACAACATACATATATGTACTGTACAGTACTGCAAAATTTTACTCACCAGCTCTGCAGACCAGGAGCTCGGTTCTGGTTCTGCAGACCTACTCTGCAGTGACGAAGTCCACCACCCATCCAGGTTGATGTGCGCATGGATAATTGAGCTTCAGTAAGTTTCAGGATTATTTGAGACTTTCCTGCCAGTTCTGTGAGATTAATAGATAGATCATAACTTTTGACTTTATGTTGCAAAACTTTCCCTGCATTTTGGCAGAAAGCAGCAGCCTGAAACACTGTTGGCTTCTCGGTAGTGTAGTTCTTTTGACTGGCCTTACAGTGTAGGCTTATTAAAAGAAAACTACAAAATGGCGGCGCCTGTCCAAAATATTTTTTTCGTTAACTTTTTATCTCATACCGTCCCAATCACCTGAGTAATATTAAAGTTGACAATCGTTGAAAAACCGTGAAAGAGCGAGTTTCCAAATGTCGAAGCGAGGGACTACTGTATTAATAAAGTTGTGCTCTGTATTCAATGAAATTATGAAGAAAGCACATTCATCACGAACACAAATTGTGATTTAATAACTATCCCAAATAGCAGTTTTTGTCCCATTGCTCATGAGTCTATTGTGGTGTTTATTGCAGCACAAACATGAATAAGTAAAAAGGAAGGTTTGTAAGCTCAATCATCCAGGTAAATAAATAACAAAACAGGTTAAATCATGTCATCTGGACAGTTCCTCTTTGGAAGAAACGTTTCGTCTTTCAGCCAAAAGACCAGACTGAGACCTGCCACCAAGATCTCTTATAAATAGCACCTCACTGATGTGTTTCAAACCAGTTTGCTGTGTAATTTCCAGAAACTGGCTTTACACATGCACGAAGGGTACCATCCATCCAAAACAATCAATCATCATGCATGATGAAATGAATCATCAGCTGTTTTAGGCCTGATGGCCAACTTGCTACTCACAGAAACAGCCTGAGAACAGTTACCTGGCCAAAATGGTTCAGAAAAAAGTTTTTTCTGATTAATTCTGTTTGATTGTTATGCACTGTCCCCATTTTGCATGTGTAAAGCCAGTTTCTGGGAATTACACAGCAGGCTGTCTTAAAACACAGCAATAAGGTGCTATTTATAAGACAGTTCTTGGTGGAAGGCCTCAGACTGATGAAGTGTTTCTTATTTGCAGTAACAGGATGAAAGACAAAATGTTTATCCCAAAAACAAACTGTCCAGATGACACAATTTAACTTTTTGTAATTCCTTATACCATTTTTTGTCCCATTGCTCATGAGCCTATTATGGTGATTGCAGCACAAACATGAATAAGTTAAACTTTCACTCACGCTGTTGTTTGCAATATGTTTGAAATATGCAGAATATGTCCCTGTAAATGGTAAATGGACTGTACATATATAGCACCTTTCTATCTTATTTCAAGAAACTCAAAGCGCTTTACACCACAATCTGTGTCCTCATTTACCCATTCATACAGCAATCTACTAGATCTCTACAAAGCTAATTGAACAAATCATTCTAAAGAGACTAATCAGGGCTTTTATCACATTCATACACTGATGGGACACACATCAGAGGCTGTGAGGGGTTCAGTGTCTTGCCCAGTGACATTTCAGCATGTGACTGCTGGTGGATTCGAGGTGGATTGGAGGTCGACTGCTCTAACCACTCAACCACAGCCGCCCCTGTAGAACTTAAACATGAACACAGTGAATTAGTAAAACATATTCCTTAGATAGCCACAGTGCCCTGTTAAGCAACAACTTAATCCTGATTGGATCAGCCTTCCCATTTTACTTTCCAGACTTGCAGAGACGTCAGATCCTTGACCTGCTTCCCTACATAATCCACTCATCCTCTTGTTCTCTTCTCATACAGGTCTGATGACAGAGAACTGAGACCCACCTGGCACCGTGAAAACAACCAGAACTCCAGTACTTATTGCTCAAGTTTTAAAAAGGCGGGAAAGAAAACGAGCGGGATTTTATATAGAAAAATTTCTGATGTTTAAACTTTTTTTTTTGTCATATTTCTGGAACAAAACATTGCAGTATGTTCCACTGGTCTCATAATAAAAACTGATTGTACTTTCTGCTTGGTTTATTAGAACAACTGACAGTCATTTCTGTATTTAATTGTATTTCATTCAACATTTATTTAGACAGGTAATGCCATTGAGCCTCATTTCATTGGTGAAAACCTAATTTCGAATGAATTTGAGTCTCTAATGTATCTTAAAATGTCTGAGAGTTAAAGAAATATTTTCATTATTTGTTCAAATACTGGGCAGCACGGTGGCACAACTGGTAGAGCTGCTGCCTCTCAGCGAGCAGGTCCCTGGTTCAAATCCCGGTCCGGGGGCCTTTCTGGGTGGAGTTTGCATGTTCTCTCTGTGCATGCGCGGGTTTTCTCCGGGTACTCCGGTTTCCTCCCACAGACCAAAAACATGCATGTTAGGCTGATTGGTAACTCTAAATTGTCCCTAGGTGTGAGTGAGAGAGTTGGTGGCTGTCTCGTTTGTCTCTATGTGGCACTGTGATGGACTTGCGACCCGTCCAGGGTGTACCCCGCCCCTCGCACAGTGATTGCTGGACATGGGCACCGGCGACCCCCGTGACCCAAAATGGAAGAAGTGGGTAAAAGATAATGGATAGATGGATGGATGTTAAAATATTCACTTGTACTTCTAAATGACCAAATGTCTTTTCTACCTTACTGCTAAAACAAAACATGTCACGTAACTTATCACCAATAAAGCACTGTCAAAAAAGTTTTAAAGAATTACCCAAATAATTGAGCTATTTATTTATATTGCATAGATTTTTAGTTTGCTTGGTAAATGTTAATTCTGCACATTTTCAGTTTTAAGGAAAAACAATAAATTGAGCCGCACAGCGAGCAAAGTTCCCTTGAACAACTTTATTGGTGACACTTTGGGTCTTTTCCATTCTTCAGCCTAACAAACTGAATACACAGTCACCACTTGTAAATACACACAAGTAAATCATCTGGGAACACCTGTTTGACATTCTATAGAAAAGTGTTAAGAATTTTAAATGGACTGTACTTATAAAGCACCTTTTTAATCAACCAAGCTCATTAAAGCGCTTCACAACACAATTTGTGTCCTCATTCCCCCATTCTAATACACATTCATACAACACTCAAATATATCTCTACAAAGTATATCTGACCCATCCTGCATATTTCAGTAGTTCCACTGCTTTGACACACCAGATTTTAATGAATGGGTGCTTAACAGACTTTGTCAGAACTGGAGAAAGTAATAAAATCACCAAATAAGGTGTGCTGAAGCAGGGAAACAACTAAAACATGCAGGACAGCATTCTTCAAGGACCATGGTTGGGAACCATTGCTTTATATCACATCCATACGTTGATGGGACACACAATGAAGGTTTCAGTGGTTATCCCAGGGATACTTCAACTTGTGACTGCACTCTGATAGCGAATCTCTTTTTAAAAGATGGCCACTTTAACCACTCAGCCACAGCAGCCATAAGAAAAGAATCAGTGTCCTGATGTATGCTCAATAATCCAAGTAAATAAATCTAAAAAGGTTACGTCAGGTCTTCTGGACAGATTCTTCTTTGTTGAAACGTTTTATCCAAAAGACTTCTTCAGTCTGAGGAAGTCTTTTGGATAAAGGATGAAAAGTTTTGTTGAATGGATTGTAGCGCAGAGGTGCCGGCGTTGCAGAGAGACAGAAACAAGTGAGTCGTTGGGTCTCTTCAGCCTCATTCTGGCATATTTATTGAAGACCTTGCAGTGCTGTACGCACACAGCTCGTGTTCACAGAACACCATTTTTGTCTTCTTCTCACAGACTTGATGACATCACGCACGTACATACCAGAAATTTACAAAATAAAATACAACAGTAGGTGGCAGTATTAGAAGACATTTTGAGTAAGAGCGTCAATAACAATAACGTTTAACACGTTTCAACAAAGAAGAATGTCCAGAGGACCTGATTCAACCTTGTTGGAATCATCTTAAAGTGCCTGTGACATACAACTCTTGTAATATTTATGAATGTTTTTTTTAAACATAACATTGATGATTTATTGCATAAGAAATTTCACGCCATTGAGAAGAACGCTTGTTGAGGTTTTCTTATGTGCAGTAACAGGAAGTCATGTCATAGAGCATGTAAACAGAGCATCACTACAGTGGTTAACAACAGACAGCAGAGAAGAAAATGATGTTTCTTTAGATTATTATGAGTTACTATCAGGGCAGCACGGTGGCGCAACTGGTAGAGCTGCTGCCCCTCAGCGAGCAGGTTCTTGGTTCAAACCCCGGTCCAGGGGCCTTCTGGGTGGAGTTTGCATGTTCTCTCCGTGCATGCGTGGGTTTTCTCCGTGTGCTCCGGTTTCCTCCCACTGACCAAAAACATGCATGTTAGGCTGATTGGTAACTCTAAATTGTCCCTAGGTGTGAGTGAGAGAGTGCATGGTTGTTTGTCTCTTTTGTTTCTATGTGTCCCTGTGATGGACTTGCGACCCGTCCAGGGTGTACCCCGCCCCTCGCACAGTGATTGCTGGACATGGGCACCGGCGACCCCCGTGACCCAAAATGGAATAAACGGGTAAAGATAATGGATGGATGGATGGATGGAGTTACTATCAGAGACAAAGAAGAGTCAGAGTTCAAATAATATTGTTTCAGCAAACAAAGACTAGTGAGTTCTCCTTTGATGTCACTTCCTGTTTCCCTTTTGCTGCACTAAATTAAAAAGAAATAATGTCAGTTATGTGACAAAATGGGTCACTTGTTTTAGCTGAAATATTCAGCTACGCAATACATACCAATATAGATGAGGTCACATGGACGCTTCAACATTTCCATGCAGAGCACCCAGAGAAAACCAGAACAAGAAATTATTTTTTGTTTTTATCATAACACATTTGAAATGTCAGAAGTATCATATACTGTATTGACTTTTTACATGTTCAATGTTTTGTGATTATTTGTATAGTTTCCTACGTACAGCATTTTTATGTACCTTAAACTGTAGGTTGATTAAAAAAAAATGTTTTCCTTAGATTGATAAAGAGGTGTTTGTCATGCGACATATCTGTGTGTTCAGAGGTTGTTAATCAGAAGAAAGTTTCTCTAATAAAGTTATTCAATGGGAGCGGTGACTGGCTTGTGGACCCCACTCATTGTTTTCCCTTATTAATGCTAATTGATCTGGCATCCATCCCAGTGGATTTTGAAGGTGCATGCATGTGTTTTTTGTTTGTTGTTTTGTATTTTCTGTTTTGTAATTATATTATATGTTTTATCTTCATATTTTGTATTAGACAATAAATGTCCTTAAATGAAGAAGCTTCAATACTTCTTTTCTAAAATGTATGTGTCACCATAACCACATTTATTTAATACAAGTTTGTGAGTAAGCTTGGATAAAGCTCAGATATGGTGCTGCAGCCTGATGAAAGGTTTTAGACTAGGGGTGCCTAATACGTCAATCCCAATCTACCGGTAGGTTGCAAAGGTATTATGGGTAGATGGCATGGCATTAAAAAATAGATGTCAGCCTATCATCCATCCATGAAATTTGTCACTTGATTGACATTCAGGGCAGCCAGTCTGAGGCCCGGTTTACATGACGTGAAACATTTGGCTGTTCATTTACAGACAACAGCCTCATTCTCTCTGAAACCAAAGATTTCTGAATCCTGGTCTCAGAGTGGAGATTTTCAGAGGAATCCCCCACAGAGGTGTGAAATGCTCCGAGTGTGAAGTGGCACATGCTCACTACAGGACAAGGAAGAGGGCCGGCAACGGAAGAGGGGGCGTGCCAAAGACATCATCTTAGCACCAACATAACTAGTTTGTTCCACTTTGGAGTAAGTTGTTGGGGGAAGAATCAGTTTGGTGTTGTGTGTTTCCTTGACTGATGAAGCCTTCTGGATCAAAGGTGAAATGTTTCAGCACAAAAAAAGAAACTGTACAGTTGACCTGACTGAAAATTGTTAGATTGTATACCTGGATAATTGAGCATAGACTTTGTTGGTTTCTAATTTGCTAATGTACCAGGATTTGACTATCATTTTTATGTGAATGGGGGAGGGTGCGAATTATGTGTGTGTTGAAACTCTGTTAATATCTATATTAAAGCATGTATGTGTTTTTCCTTCTTACTGTGCCGTGAGGACAAGTCCTCACACTTTTCATTATTATATGTGGGGGAGGAGGACATTATCGATGTGTCTATGTTTATGTGTGTGTGTGTTTTCCAACAATACATCAACCAAACTTGTCTCATTCCTCATTTCCTCGCTTTTCCTTAGAACAACACAATGACAGCAAAGTCCCTGCCTCAAAGCGACCTGCAGCAAACGAAAACAAGTCTTCTACTCTTCTGCCTTTTTCTCTCCTCACACAGAACAGAACAATCCTGCAGCCCGCAGACAACACAAACTGCATGCTGTTTCATGTGCTTTGTGGACTTGGAGAAGGCGTTCGACCGCGTCCCTCGGGGGACCCTGTGGGACCCTGTGGGGGAGTACTCTGGGAGTATGGGGTACCGGGCCCTTTGATACGGGCTGTTAGGTCCCTGTATGACCGATGTCAGAGCCTGGTCCACATCGCTGGCAGTAAGTCGGGCTTGTTCCCGGTGAGAGTTGGACTCCGCCAAGGTTGCCCTTTGTCACCGATTCTGTTCATAACTTTTATGGACAGAATTTCTAGGCGCAGCCAAGGTGTTGAGGGGATCCGTTTTAGTGGCCTTAGGATTGCATCTCTGCTTTTTGCAGATGATGTGGTCTTATTGGCTTCATCAGATCGTGATCTACAGCTTTCGCTGGAGCGGTTAGCAGCCAAATGCGACGCGGCCGGGATGAAGATCAGTTCCTCCAAATCCGAGGCCATGGTCTTGAGCCGGAAAAGGGTAGAGTGCCCTCTCCGGGTCAGGGAGGAGGTCCTACCCCAAGTGGAGGAGTTCAAGTATCTTGGGGTCTTGTTCACGAATGAGGGAAAAATGGAGTGTGAGATCGATAGGCGGATAGGTGCAGCGTCTGCAGTGAAGCGGGCGCTGTACAGGTCTGTCGTGGTGAAGAGAGAGCTGAGTCAAAAAGCAAAGCTCTCAATTTACCGATCGATCTACGTTCCTACCCTCATCTATGGTCACGAGTTTTGGGTTGTGACCGAAAGAATGAGATCTCGGATACAAGCGGCCGAAATGAGTTTTCTCCGCAGGGTGTCTGGGCTCTCCCTTAGAGACAGGGTGAGAAGCTCGATCATCCGGGAGGGACTCAGAGTAGAGCCGCTGCTTCTCCACGTCGAAAGGAGCCAGTTGAGGTGGCTTGGGCATCTGTTTAGGATGCCTTCTGGACGCCTCCCTGGTGAGGTGTTCCAGACATGTCCCACCGGAAGGAGGCCCAGAGGAAGACCCAGGACACGCTGGAGGGACTATGTTTCTCGGCTGGCCTGGGAACGCCTCAGGATTCCCCCGGAAGAGCTGGCCCAAGTGGCTGGGGAGAGGGAAGTCTGGGCCTCCCTACTTAGGCTGCTACCCCCTCGACCCGACCCTGGATAAGCGGAAGAAAATGGATGGATGGATGGATGGATATATATATATAATTTATCATTAATATTATATTTTATTTTATGGAGCTCCTTCCATCATCATAAAAATAGAGCAATTGTAATGCTATCCCTTATTTTAGAGATTGCATTTTATTTTATTATTAATATTATTTTAATAAAGTTTAAAACTTCAACTAGTAGTATATTAAATTATGTACCAGTATTTATTTATTTTATTATTATCTACCCCGCGAGTTCACAGTGACTTTCATCACAGTTATTTACATTCCTCCAGATGCTAATGCTAATGACACCTTGCAAGAACTTCATGATATAATCAGTTTGCTGCAGAACAAACACCCTGAGGCTCTCTATGTGGTAGCCGGAGACTTTAATCACATGAATCTAAAGGACTGTCTCCCAAGCATCTACCAGCATGTGGGCATACCAACACGTGGAGACCACACGCTGGACCGTGTTTACACAATTGTAAAAGATACATACAAAGCCCCCGCCCCCACCTAGGACTGTCAGACCACATCTCAATCTTCCTGGCTCCTGCTTACATGCCCCCGCTGAGATGCTCCAGACCGGTACAAAAGAAAGTTAAATGTTGGATCCAGGACAGTGGCCCCATACTGAGAGATTGTTTTGATCAAACAGACTGGCAGGTTTTCAGAGAAGCTGCTGAAAACGGAGGATTACTTGATCTGGACCAATATGCATCCTCAGATCTGGGGTACAAGTACTGACACTGTCTCCACTATCAGGTATGTTAAAAGCTATCCAAACAGAAAACCTTGGCTGAATGCAGAGGTGCACACCATGCTGGCAGCCAGGAACACTGCCTTGAGGTCTGGAAACTCAGAGGAGCTGAGTAGGAGAAGGAAAGAGCTGGTTGATGGTATTAAGAAGGCCAAGGTCACATATGCACAGAGGATCGAGGGTCAATTCATCTCACAAGAACCTCGGAGCATGTGGAGGGGCATTAAGTGCATAACTGTTTATAAAGGAAGGAGCCAACAATGCCCCAAAGACCCATCTCTGCCTGATGCCCTCAACAAGTTCTATGCACGCTTTGAAGACCCAAACAGACCACCCAGCACCAGACTCACCTCACCACCGGATGAAGAGCATCTCATCGTGACCTTAGCTCAAGTAAGGAGTACTTTCAGGAGGATAAATCTGCACAAGGCAACTGGCCCAGACAACATCCCCGGAAAAGTGTTGAAAGAATATGCCGATCAGCTCTGCGAGGTGCTGGCAGACATCTTTAACACCTCACTTACCCTGGAGACTGTTCCCACCTGCCTGAATTCAAGTCAAGGCAAGTCACATTTATTTATATAGCACATTTAAAACAGTAACTGCTATCAAAGTGCAAAAAAGTTCAATCTGGTCCTCTGGACATTCAAAAAAAACAAAAAACAAAACAAAGCAAAAAAAATAGAAACGTTTCGTCTCTCATCCAAGAGACTTCCTCAGTCTGAGGTGCTGTTTTCAGCTCAGTCTCTTAAATAGCACCTTCTCAGAGTGGATCAACCAGTTTGCTGCTGACAACCAAAACCAGCTGATCACATGCTCAAGAAGGACCATCAGCCTAAAAATGGATCATTAGCACACTGATGGCTGTTTACTATTCACAGATGGCTGAGTGATACTAGCAATCACAGCATTGTAAGAGGGGGACAGTTGAACCCGGAGGCCTCCACCCCTGTTTAATGATGGACGATTTCTTTTCACAAAGATGGCCTCCTTTACTCCTCTCTCAAACCATTGTTCCTCTCTGTCCAGGATGTGAACATCTTCATCCTTGAAAGAGTGACCGCTGGCCTGGAGATGAGTGTAGACTGCAGAATCCTGGCCTGATGACGTTGATCTTCTGTGCTGGGCCATCCTTTTGGCCAGTGGCTGGTTAGTTTCCCCGATGTAAGACTGATCACAGCCCTCCTGACACTGAACAGCATACACAATATTACTCTGTTTGTGCCGGGGGACTGGATCTTTGGGATGAACCAGTCTTTGCCGTAATGTATTTTGGGGTTAAAAAGCCACTGGGACGTTATGTTTAGAAAATAAAAGTCTCAGTTTCTCTGAAACTCCCTCAACATACGGAATGACCACTGGTCTGGGTCTGGGTTCCTCCTTTTCACCTGATGGCTGACTGGAGTCCTGTTTGGGTTTCTTCTCTGCTTTCAGGAAGGCCCAGTTAGGATATCCACATTGCTCTAGAGCCTGTTTTGTGTAAGATTTCTCCTTCTGCCTGGCTCCCGAGTTAGTGGGGATGCTGTCTGCTCTGTGATACAGAGTCCTGATGACTTCTAACTTGTGCTCCAAAGGGTGATGGGAGTCAAACTGCAAATACTGGTCTGTGTGGGTGGGTTTGTGGTACACCTCAATTTGCAATTGTCCTCTATCAGAGACTGAGACCTCACAGTCCAAGAAAGCCAACTTGCCATTTTTTACATCTTCTCGTGTGAACTTGATGTATTTATCCACAGAGTTGATGTGGTCAGTAAAATGTTGGACTTCCTGA
>NC_056509.1:14957776-14966570 GCF_014905685.2 Nematolebias whitei
ACCTGGAGGGGATGTTATTGAAAACCTGCGGCCATTAGCGCGCGCTATTTCCACCGCTGCTAACTCCACAGCTGCTAGCTCTACTTTGGACAATTTCCGGATGTGTTTGGTCAACGCAAGATCTGTTACCAACAAAACTTTTATCCTCAGGGATTACTTTCAACAGCACCATCTGGACTTTTTCTGCATCACAGAGACTTGGATGTCTCCGGGTGAGTCCAGCGCCTTGACGGATTTACTGCCACCGAACAGTCTGTGTTTTAATGCCCTGCGGCCATCAGGCCGGTGCGGTGGTGGATTATTAACAATATTCAAATCAACTTTTGACTGTAAACAACTGCCCATCCCAGTTTCCCGCGCCAGCTTTGAGCTGAGCGTCTTTGAACTCGGCCACTCACCTCCGACGTTATTTGCACTCGTCTACCGTCCACCTCGGTCTAAGGATTTCATAAATGAGTTTTCTGACTTCTTTGCTGAAATCACACCAAAATATGAGCATGTTTTCATTATTGGTAACTTTAATTTGCACGTGTGCTGTCCTGAGAAGCCCTTGGTTAAGGACTTTTTAGATTTATTGGACTCATTTAATTTAACTCAGCATGTAAACGGTCCCACCCAAGAGCGTGGACATACACTGGACCTTGTTTTAACTCATGATATGACTGTTAATAATCTTGTTATTGGTGATAATGTTTTTTCAGACCACATGCCAGTCCAGTTTGAGTTCACCCTCCCCCATCTAACTCCTAAGCCATGCATTCCTACACGTCGCACCCGGACCATTAACCACTTCACTGCCACACGTTTCACAGATGCTTATAACTCTGAAATGATCATTCAGCCCCCAGTGTTTCTCACCACCACTGAGGAGCTGACATCCCAGTTCAACTCTGTCTGCTTAAAGACTATGGATCATGTTGCACCTGTTAAAACCAAAAAATCAAAACTCAGAGCAGAACCTTGGCTGAGTGATGTCACCAAGGCCACGAGACAGCAATGTAGGAGGGCGGAACGAAAGTGGAAGAAAGACAGGCTGCAGGTCTCTTTCCAGATACTTAAAGAGATTTGGCGCTGTTATCAGAAAACAGTAAAAGCTGCTAAATCAAAATTCTTCTCTGATATAATTACCTCAAACTCTCACAACCCACGTGTCCTCTTCTCCACCCTAAACTCTGTTCTCCACCTTACTGAACCATCACCTCTGGAAGCCTCAACTGAGCTGTGCGACAACGTCCTACGTTTTTTTGTGGAAAAAATTGCGACCACCAGGGCTCTCAGTTCCCCTCCAACTCATGACCCATCCATCCCACCTCAATCTGTAGCTCCTTTTGACCATTTTGAACCCATCACTCTATCTTCTCTAGAGCAGGTCATGTGCAGCTTGAAACCTTCTGGTTCCCCCTTTGATGTGATCCCCCCTCGACTACTAAAGGAGGTTTTTCCAACTCTAGGTCCGTCCATTCTTGATATAGTAAACAGTAGTTTATCCACTGGCGTGGTGCCCAAAACCTTTAAACATGTTGCCGTCCAGCCTCTCCTGAAAAAACCAAACCTTGACCCCTCATTTGTTTCCAACTACCGGCTGTTAGGCCTGTGCCGTTTGAGTGTACTCACCCTGCAATTCCTGAGTGCTGGTGACGGAGTTCCTGAGCAACCACCTGCCTTCAATTTGGTTAATGAGTCCAGCTGCTACTTAAGCCTTGGAGGAGGTTCCAGTCTTCGCTGAATCATTCAATCACCTTGAGTACTGTGAGACAACCATTTTTAGTATTTTCTCTTGTGAACCTGTGTTTGATCAACCTGTGTCTCCCTGTGATTTCAAGGCAAAACCAGGACTCACCTCCAAGAACCAAGACTTGACGAATCGTCTCCAAACTGGACTCATTCCCTGTGGAACTCTATCTCTCAGCCAGACACTCTTCCATCAGCCGCCACCTGCAAGATACTAATCAAGATACCTGGAAAATACAAGGGTTCACTCACCCGACAGACACTTCGCCTTCCTCCCTGAGTCTGCCTTCGAAGATCCACCTGTAAGAGAAAGATTCATTTATCCAAAACAGCTACAATATTCCCCTACCCATCATTAATCTGTCTTCCCCTTTTTTCCCCCTTCCAGGAACTCAGACTTCCTTTACCCCAGCACTGTAAATAAACTCACTAAACTTTATTCCGTGTCTGTAATCCTTTTCAGCCCTGGTCTGAATTTGAGTACCATTTCTGTGATTGTTCATGACACCGGCCAGTCTCCAAACTCTCATTTGTTTCTAAAGGGCTCATCTCTGAACCAACCACTGAGTCAAACGTTTTTAACCAACATTTGATCAACCCAACCCAAGACACATCAGCTTTATCTCAGCAGTTGAGTTGGTTTTTTGTTTATTTTCATGGCCAGCTAGCCAGTCAGAGCATTGCTGTTACCTAACACTGCATTAATCGTCTTTATCTACTCGCTGACGGAGGCGGAAGCAACGAAAGCGTTCTGGCGGCCCAGGAGCAGCTACAACCGGGCCCAGGAGCAGCTACAACCGGGCCCAGGAGCAGCTACAACCAGGCCAGAGCTGGAGAGATTCTGGCAATCTTTGCTGGACGTGTCCTATGGATCTTGCTCTTTAGACTGCGAGTGGCGAGGTGTCCGTCTGTGTTGGTGTCGGTAGTGGATGTGGGGAGCGGCTGTTGGATCTGGCTGCCGGGTGTCTGCCTACATCTGTGGATGTGTGAGTAGCTGTTTTGCTATATCTGTGAGGATCCAAGGAGCAGACTAAGCAGCTATCATCTCGTGGTCTGTGTAAGTGGAGTCACTGCCATCTCGCAAACTTTTTTTGTCTAAAAATGTCAAATAAATCAAAACAAAAAAAGGAGCAGACTGAACAGAACTTGGATAATATGGATGAAATAAGAAAATCTTTGAATTTTATGAGCGCTGAACTTGCTAAACTGACTTCCCAACAGAATCTTTTGATGGGCTTGTTTGAAGAAACCAAGCAATTGAAACTACAAATAGTAAATAAAGATAAAAAAATAATGGAATTAGAGCAAAGAATAGATGATCTGGAACAGAACACAAGACTAGATAATCTAGTCATAACTGGACTTGAGATTAAGCCTCAGTCATACGCAAGAGTGGCTGCAGGTGAAAAAATGACTGAAGATGGATCTCAGCGAGAACTTCGGACCTTGGAGGAACAAGTGGTCACCTATTTTCAAGATAAAGACATTGATCTTGATCATGATGACATTTCGACCTGTCACACATTGCCTAGTAACAAGGATAAAAACAAACCTATAATAGTGGTAAGATTTACTAACAGAAAGTCAAGGAATAATCTATTGATGCAGGCAAAAAAACTAAAGGGAACAAATGTCTATATTAATGAACACTTAACAAAGAAAAATGGCACTATTGCTCGTGAGGCAAGGGTGTTAAAAAAAAGGAACAAAATATTTTCTACTTGGTCAAGAAATGGAAAAATTTGGATTAAAGAACGAGACGGATCTCAAGCCAAGTGGATAAAAGATCTAAAGGATTTGGAAAGATTAAAATAATCCTAAATGATTATTATGAAATTTATTATGAAACATCTCGTACATACAGTATACTACATAAATTAAATACCATGGCAAAAAACTTCATTGAAAAATGATAATGAATAATGAATCAGAATTCAAAATATACAATGTAGATGATGTCATTAATAGAAATATTTTTCCAATAATTCAGAATAGCCAATATTATAATGTAGAACAATTCAACCAAATCAGTAAAGCTAATGAAGCACTCTCTATAATTCATTTTAACTCAAGAAGTCTTAATGCAAACATTTCTGAGATATCAGAATTCTTAAAAAGATTTAATACACCTTTTACAATAGTAGCAATATCTGAAACTTGGTTAAATGATGAAAACATACAAAACGTTTACATAGAAGGTTATGAACTTTATTGTATGAATAGAAAAAACAAGAGGGGTGGAGGAGTGGCTTTATTTGTCAACTGTGAAATAAAGTGTAGATTGTACAGCGACATGTCATTAGTAGTCGACAATATAATGGAAATGTTAACAATAGAAATAATAAACAAAAATGGTAAAAACTTTATCATAAGTTGTGTATATCGAGCACCAGGTTCAAGAATAGAGTTATTCACTGATAAATTAATTGAGTTACTAGTAAAGAGTAGTAATAAAAATGTTTTTATATGTGGTGACTTTAATATTGATCTTGGTAACAAAACAAATTCAAATAGCCACGAAACTTTCATTGATTCAATGAGTGGTATATGTTTTTTTCCGTTAATAACAAATCCTACTAGAATCACATCCCATAGTGCTACAATAATTGATAATTTCTTTACAAATGTCATATATGGGGATGTGAAAAGTGGTATCTTAATGTCCGATATAAGTGATCATTTACCAATTTTTATAACTTATAACAATGATGATATTTGTGAGAAAACTATTAAAAAAAACAAAAGATCAATAAATACATCCAAAAGAGCTTTAGATAAATTTAAAAATGACCTAAAGCAACAAAATTGGGAAGATGTCTATGTAGACGACGTAAATATATCTTATGAAAAATTCATGAATATACTAGAAGTTCTGTACAAAAAAAATTGTGTGCAAATAAATAATAAACAAATAAAAAATAAGGTCGATCCACCATGGATGACAAACGGACTGAGAAATGCGTGTAAAAAAAAGAATAATCTCTATTCATGTTTCCTTAAATCTAGAACGCATGATACAGAAACCAAATATAAAAAGTACAAAAACAAATTAGTAGGGATTATACGAAAACAAAAGAGGGAATATTACAGCAAATTATTAAACAAAAGTAGTGGAAATATGAGGGCAACATGGCAAGTATTAAATTCTGTTCTTAATAAAAATAAGGTTGGAAATGGTATTTCAAAATATTTTGTTGAAAATAACGTGGAAATCCACGATGAAAATGAAATTGTAAATGGATTCAACAATTATTTTGTGAATGTCGGGTCAAACCTCGCTGCAACAATACCAAATGTTGATGCAAATGTGAGTTATTTAATAAATAGTCGTGTAAATAGTATGCTTCTAAAGGGAACTGACAAAGAAGAAATAATGATGGTAGTAAATAAATTTGCTGATAAAAAAATCAAGGGATTGTGAAGACATGGATATGACGGTTGTGAAGGAAATAATGAGTTGTGTAATTGAACCATTTACATATATTTGTAACTTGTCATTTTCAACAGGAATATTTCCTAACAGAATGAAAATAGCCAAGGTAGTCCCTCTTTTTAAGAATGGCAGCAAATGTCAATTTAACAACTACAGACCCATTTCTTTGCTGCCTCAATTTTCGAAAATCTTGGAAAAATTATTTGTAATCAGATTTGACCTCTTTTTAGAAAAACATAATATATTGAGTAATAGTCAATATGGGTTCAGATCAAATAACTCGACTTCAATGGCTCTGATGGAGTTGATAGAACACATTACTACAGCTGTGGATCAACAAAAATATTGTGTGAGTGTTTTTGTTGATTTAAAAAAGGCATTTGATACAATTGACCACACCTTACTTCTTGATAAATTGGATAAATATGGTATAAGAGGACCAGCTTTTCATTGGATTTGCAGTTATTTGCAGGACAGAAAACAATTTGTACAGATAGATGATATAAGATCATGCCTCTGTGATGTTTCATGTGGAGTACCTCAAGGCTCTGTACTTGGTCCTAAGCTGTTTATTTTATATATTAATGACTTAATTGATGTATCCAGTATCCTAAAATGTGTTCTTTTCGCAGATGACACCACTTTCTTTTATTCCGGTACTGATTTGGAACAAATGTTAGAGTTAATTAAGAGGGAGTTTGTCAAAATACAAACTTGGTTTAATTTAAACAAGTTATCATTGAATATTAATAAAACAAATTATATGATTTTTGGTAATAGAGTGACAACTACTGATGTTCCTTTCAAAATCGATGATATTGAAATATGTCGAGTGAGTGAAACAAAGTTTTTGGGTGTGGTTATTGATGACAGATTGTCTTGGAAACAGCACATAAATCTTGTAAAAAGTAAATTATCCAAATCCACAGCTGTACTATATAGAGTAAAGGATTTATTGAATGAGAAAGCTTTGTATTTGCTGTACAATACAATTATAATACCACATTTAATATACTGTGTTGATGTTTGGGGCATAGCATGCAAAACGACTACTAGGTCTATTTTAATCTTGCAGAAAAGAGCCTTAAGAATTATAACGAAAACTCATTACTATCATCCTACTAGTGTATTATTTTGTAAAATGAAGTTGCTGGGGTTTTATGATTTGGTGGAATATAATATTCTTTTGTTAATGTATAAAGCACGTCATTATACACTGCCCTCAAATATTCAAGTGCTTTTTGTAAAAAGAAAAAGTTGTTATAATCTAAAAGGCACTGATATTTTTGTTAAACCTAAATATAGAACTAGTTTAAAGGGTCGGTCAACGTTGATACATGGAATAGGACTATGGAATAGTTTGGAAACTGATGTTAAAACAGCTCAGTCAATGTCTGTATTCAAGAAAAAAATTAAGAGTATAATGTTGCAAAGATATATGTAATTTGGTTAATATAAAATGTTTTTAAAATCATTATATTACTATAAGTTGATTATTTGTTTCATGGTTGACTAATGCATGAATTGCATTGATTGTTTAGTTGTTGAAAAATTGTTTTCATGAATGACTATTGCTTTAATTGATTGTTTGTATTGATTTTTTGTCTAAGAAGGGGCAGTTATTATAAGATTTTTTCTTCGTCTGCTTCCTTTCATTTTAAATTTTCTTTTCTGTCTTTTTTTATCCATATGGATTGTAAATTGTTTTTTCCTGTGTTTTAATTTGAAATGAATAAAATAAATGAAATGAAATGAAATGAAATGAAATAAAGTACTAGAGAAAATAGTCGAGTCCCAGTTGAAGTGCTTCCTGGAAGATCACGCCATCTTAGAGCTTTTCCAATCTGGCCTTAAACCTCTCCACAGCATTGAAACTGCCCTGCTGAAGGTCTTTAACGACATCTTCCGATTCACAGATACTGGTGATTCTGTGCTGCTTGTCCTGTTGGACCTCACAGCTGCCTTTGACACCATCGACCATGAGATCCTCATTGCTAGGTTGGAACAGTGGGTGGGCGTCACAGGATCAGCCCTCAATTGGTTCAGATCTTACATCACTGACAGATCCTTTTTTTTTTGTCTCCATCAAGGATTTTAGTTCCGCAGAGGCAGAGCTTAAATGGGGGGTTCCGCAGGGGTCCATACTGGGTCCCCTCCTATTCTCTTTATACCTGCTGCCACTTGGTGCTATTTTCCGGAAACACAACATGCCCTTCCACTTCTATGCCGATGACTGTCAAATTTACTTCCCCCTAAGACACAATGGTACATGCTCTATTCAACCGCTGCTCAACTGCTTGGCTGACATCAGGGACTGGATGGCTTTAAATTTCTTAAGTTTCAATGAAAAGAAGTCTGAAGTCATGTTGTTCCCTCCCAACGACACGATCACAAACCACTGCATCGAACTTTCCGCTCTAACCCTGTCAGAAAAACAAAGAGTCACTAATCTGGGAGTGATAATGGACCCTTCCCTGAAACTTAACAATCATGTAAACATGATTGTTAAATCATGCTTCTTCCAACTGAGACGGCTATCTAAACTGAAGCTCATATTGTCCAAAAAGAACCCGGAGACAGTAATACATGCATTCATTACATCTAGGCTTGATTACTGCAATTCGCTCCTGTTTGGTATCAGTCAGACCTCCATTGCACGACTACAACTGGTCCAGAATGCAGCAGCCCGATTTTTAACCAGTACAGGCAAAAGAGAGCACATTACACCAGTTTTGGCCTCACTGCACTGGTTACCGGTTCACTTTCTAATCCAGTTCAAAATACTCATGTATGTCTACAAATCACTGAACAATTTCGCACCCCCCTATCTTTCTGATTTGCTACAACCGTATGTCCCACCAGGCTCCCTGAGGTCAGCGGACTAGTTGCTCCTCACAGTTCCAGGAACTCGTCTTAAGCGCAGAGGTGACAGGGCCTTCTCGGTAGCAGGACCAAGACTCTGGAACGAGTTACCTCTGCTTGTCAGACAGGGTCCCTCCCTCTCGTTTTTCAAGTCCCGTTTAAAAACTCACTACTATTCAATAGCTTTCAACACAAGATGATCTGTGTTTTGATCCTGTATGCTCCACACTGGTTTGTCGTCATTATCTGCATCGTTTTTTGTCTATATTCTGATTTACCTCATTTTGTATTTTGCTTTGTGTGTTACCTGTTGTTTTGTCTGTACAACACTTTGGTTGGCCTTTTTGCTGTTTTAAGTGCTTTATAAATAAAGTGGTATTATATGGTATGGTAATCCTCCTCAGGGTCCGGTCACCCCTTCTCGTTGTGCAGCGTTTTCTGCCACACGTTTCCCTTCCCACATACTTCCCACTGAGGTGCCTTGATACAGCACTCTGGGAACAGCCTATTCGTTCAGCAATTTCTTTCTGTGTCTTACCCTCTTGCTTGAAGGTGTCAATGATGGCCTTCTGGACAGCAGTCAGGTCGGCAGTCTTACCCATGATTGCGGTTTTGAGTAATGAACAAGGCTGGGAGTTTTTAAAAGCCTCAGGAATCTTTTGCAGGTGTTTAGAGTTACGTCGTTGATTCAGAAGGTTAGGTTAATAGCTTGTTTAGACAAACTTTTCATGATATGCTAATTTTTTGGGACAGGCATTTTGGGTTTTC
>NC_056509.1:14966670-14988124 GCF_014905685.2 Nematolebias whitei
TGTAAGGATTGTACCGTTTCCTGTTTCGGTTTGTGTTTGTGTTCCCCACTCTGCTTTTTGTGCTCTTGTTGTTCTGCTCTTTGTGTGGTTTCTGTTCCTGTGTATCTGGTCCTGTTTTCCACTCGCTCCTCAGTCTGCCTCTCCACTCCTCAGTCTTTATCATTCACACCTGTCCCTCATCAGCCACCTGCCCAGGTGCTCTCATTACTCACTCTCCCTCTGTCTTATAAAAAGCCTTTCTCTCCTCCACTCCTTGTCCGGTCATTGTTCTGTATTCACAGACATCTCAGTCCTCCTCTGTCCTGTCTGTTTTTGTCCACCTGATGATCTGCTCTGCCTGTGTACTCTTATGTCCTGTTCAGCCTTGTTTTTGATCCTGTTTTGCCAAAGTAAGTTTTGCTGCACCGACAGCCTTTTGTTTTGTTGTTTAAATAAATTATTTTTATTTAAACTCCTGCCTCGCTCGCCTCCCTGCAAATGGGTTCCAACGGTGAGGATTGTGACAGTATAAGTATAAATGTGGCTTCAACTAGGCATAAGAAAAGTCACTATTTAACATTTGGTTGCATCATCTAAACAAAATATGTTCACAGCCATACATACATGTATATGTAAACAGAATATCTTGACGATTCAAGGAAACTATGCTTATTTGTATTGATATTGCTTAAAATTATATTTTCTTCAAATGATTGGGGTGGCTGAAGATTAATCTATAGTGGCCAAGGGCACATGTGCTCCTTCCATCTTCCCATTACATTCTCCACACTTGTTAGAACATTACCATATCTATCTTTAATAAGTCTAACCTGCTGCACATCCTTTCCAGCCTGATCCCTATGCCTCACCAGTCGAAACAAGTCATTCTCTCCCTCCTAAGTGTCTGCTTCTTATACAAATCACCATATGCCTCAATTTTGGCTTTGCTACTGGTTGGTTTACCTTTTTTTTGGTTAATAAATTTTCTAACATTTTTGTGTTTATTTTTTACTTAGTAACAGATGGGATTTCAAACATAGATACTTAAAATATTTGAAATAAACATTCTCAAGAATAAGTAAATAGATATGTTAGAATAATTAATGACCAAAAATACAAAAAATGTACAGGATACTTGATATCGTAAACATAAATAAATGTTATTCCTTACTGTCCATCCTTGGTACTCGTCAATGTTCAATCAACTTATAATTATTGGCAACAAAACTTGACTACTGATTTTTGCCTCTTGAGTTGAGGCAGGATGCATGCATTCATCTGCTGGATTTTAAAGTGCCTGTATATTCATTCTGCTGTTATCTTTATAGTAAAGGTCACAGTGTTTTGGCACATGGTTAGTCACCTTTCACACCGAGAGAATCTTTACTTGAAAGTTCTCATGGCTGCACAACCCCCCTCCTTTTTCTAACATGTATGCCATCATTGTTACCGCGGCAGATGACTCGTTGAGCCTTTTGACACAGAGGACTGTGAGACGACTCTCAGCATAACACCATGACTACATCTCAACAGAATGCCAATGCCCCCAGCCAGCTGAGTTCAGCTCACTTCCTGTGGATCAGGACTTTCTCTCATGCACCGATGAATAAGGATGGTGTGAAAGTTGGATTGGGTTCCTGTTTTTGCTCTTGCCAAACTTCTGACAATTTCTCAACTTTCAACCCACAAAAAGTTTAAACAAAAGTTGGAGATTTAGGAAAACTGAAGATTTTTTTTTAATAAGATGATAAATTTAAAAACTTTTAAAACTGAAAGGTCTTTATTAAAGTCAGTAAATAGAAGTTCACTGAAGTAAAATTTGTTTTCAGTTTTATCTGAGGAACTTGGAATATTCTATACCAATATTATTTCTTTGATAATGAAGTTCATGTTTCCAAAGTCATCCATCTAATTAGCATTTCTGTGAAAACAGCAATTGTTGTCCAACTAGATGTCCAACTAGATGAAAACAGTGTTGCAGCCATTTTTGTCAAACCTTGTAAAAAGTATTGATATTATGCAATGTTATGATTATTTCATGCTCATAGTATGGGTTGAAGCGACTCCCAGATACTACCACATCAGACTTTAATTTAATATCTGCAAAACTGACTCTCAGGGAATCCAGGTGAAGGAAGAGCAAGGCAAGTGGATCTTCTTCATCTTGAAATGGAGTGAGAAAAGGGACCAGGGTGTTGGTGGTGTTATAGGGAAGAGCACAGGGAGTAAATTAGAGCTAATGAGTTTACCTTTGCAGATCTTGTTGGGACAGACAGGAGGAAGGGTCATGTTAGTTTCCTTTTTTAATAAAAAAAAGTCCTAAATACTGTGACGATTTCTAGGCAGGAGACCCATTTGTTGCAGGCAGACAGGCAAGACTCAGGGAATATAAATAAATAATTTATTCTTTACAAAATAAAGATGGCTGACGGGGCAGCAAACTTACATGAATCATGGGACAAGACGCAGGATACAAGACGCAGGATACAAGACGCAGGATACAAGACGCAGGATACGAGGAGCAGGACACAAGGAGCATAACAGGCATCACAGTGAGACAATGACCAGACAATGAGGGATGCAGGCAAACAGACTTAAATATACACACTAACAAGACTAACACAGAACACCTGTGAAACATCACAGGTGCAGACATCAGAGGGGGAGCAGACAAATATAGAACACTAGAGGGACACAGAGACCAGGGAAAGCACAACTCATACAAATGCAATAATCATGCTTTTTAACATAACATGAAAAAATGTAATTCCTTACTTGCTGTGATGTATATTGCGACAAAAAAAATACCATGTATTGCCAGTAGGTGGTACTGTGACGTTGAAGTTGTGATGTTACAAGAGATGTGGAAGAATAAAATTTTGGTGGTTCTACTATGGCATCCCGTCTCACAATATATTACATGGTGTCAAGAGTGAAAGACAAAGAGAGAGTTGATTAACCTTGCAGTTGGAAGAAAACGGAGCAGATGAAGTATCCAACCTCATTAAGTCTAGAAGGAAATCTAGCAGAAAACTGGAGTCTGAATCCAAAGATCTGAACTGTACCTTGTTGCCAGCAGAATTAAGGAAAAATCTGATGCAGTGAAAAGAGCCACGTTTCTGCATGTAGCTGGAGATGAAGCCATCAAGGTATACAACACCTTTGATTTTGCTGAGAATGCTGATGAGGATGCTGATGTGATGATTTCTAGGCAGGAGACCCATTTGGTGCAGGCAGGCAGGCAAGACTCAAGGAATATAAATAAACAATTTATTCTTTACAAAATAAAGATGGCTGACGGGGCAGCAAACTTACATGAATCATGGGACAAGATGCAGGACACGAGGAGCAGGACACGAGGAGCATAACAGGCATCACAGTGAGACAATGACCAGAAAGCATCACAGCTGATAACTAGCGTAAACTGAAAAAGCTGTTCTGCGAATATTGTGAACCAAGGAAAAATGTGACACGTATTTGAGGCATCTGTTCTTCACTCGAGTGCAAGGTAAATCAAAGACTATTGATTCATATGTGACCGATTCAAAGAATAAAGCCAAAGACTGCAAGTTTGAGCCTCTTACCGGCTCACTGATACGAGATAGAATTTTATGTGGAATCTCTGATGATCAAGTTAAAGACGTTTATTAAAAGAACCTGATCTCACTCTGGATAAAGCAACAGACATTTGTAAAGCCAGTGAGTGTAGTCGGAGTCAGCTAAAAAGTCTACATGAGGAAGTTTAAATCCCTGTTACATTCATAAAGTACTGTCCAAGAGGGACAACCAGTAGCATATGGCTCCCGAGCATTAAGTTTGTGAAAAATTCCATCAGTATTTATATAAAGATGTGCAGATAGAAAGTGATCACAAGCCACTGGAGGTAATAATAAGAAATCCCTCCTTAGCGCTCCAGCAAGATTACAAAGATTGCTCTTGAGAATGCAAAAATGCAGTCTTGAAGGATAAATCAGGAAAGGAAATGCATATTGCTGATGGTCTGAGCAGAGCATGTCTAAATGATCATTGTGAGAAACTTCTTAATGACAAGCTGGAGATATATTGTGTAAGTCAACAACTCCATGTATCAGATGGAAAGTTTAATGAAGCAAAAAAGAGGATGCTGAGTTAAAACTGGTCGCAAATGCCATTGTAAGAGGTTGGTCGGATAAACAGAGACAGGTTCCAGATAAAATCAAACAATACTGGAGTTTTTAGAGAAGAGCTGATGATCATATGATGATGGACTCATATTCAAGAATTCAATGTTGGTAGTACCACATAGATTGAGAAATGAAATGCTCAAAAAAATCCACAAGTCACACATGGGCATGGTGAAGTGTAAAGAGCGAGCCTGTGATGTTTTGTTCTGGCTGGGAATGGGCAAACAGAAGAGGTTGTGGCTCAATGTGCTGTATGTAATGCACATAAGAACAATAATCCAAAAGAGCCACTTATGTCACATCCAGTGCCTGAAAGAGCATGGGCAAAGATTGGCATTAACTTGTTTCACTTCAGTGGTGCAGAGTACCTACTGTGTGTGGGTTATTTTTCAAAGTTTCTGGAGATCATCAAACTGAATGGAACAAAAATTCAAACATGTAATCACTGGACTGAAGTCTGTATTTGTATGACATGGTGTGCTGGATGAATTGGTCTCTGATAATGGAAGATAGCTGGTGAGCCAAGAGATGATGGAGTTTAGTGACAGATGGGGTTTTAAACGTACAACTTCAAGGTTTTTTTTTTTTTTTACCCTCAGTCGAATGGACAAGTTGAGAGAGCAGTTCAGACAATATAAAACCTACTGAAAAAGCACAAGACAGCAGGGGTGACCCATATCTAGCATTGCATGAATACAGGAATACACCAGTGTGTTGAGTTGGACTATCACCTGCTCAACTGCTCATGTGAAGAAGGCTCACATCAAAAATACCTGTGACAAACATATTGTTGCAACCATGAAAATGTCAGGAGCAACCTAGTACATAATCAACAGAGATAGAAACAATAATTTGACCAAGAAACCATGATGCTGCCTGTTCTCCAAGATGGTGATAAAGTGAGGATTATGCAAGGTAATAAGTGGGAACCAGCCCCTGTAGTACAAAAACACAGCAAGCCAAGGTCATATGTTGTTAAAACTACAACTGGAGAACTGTACAAGAGGAACTGCAAACACCTGCTCAAAACATAAACACCAATACACCAGAGTAGTTCTATCAGGAGGAGACACAGAACACACAGACAAGTACCGAACCACCTCAAGATGCAAGAAACATGCAAGATACACTGCCATGTGTTGAACCATGAAGCACTACTCCAGACTGTTCCACTGTTCCACACAGTCCAACTGTAGTGACAGTACTATTTCTTCTAACAGTCCTGTGAGAACAACTCACTGTGGTAGGCCTGTTAGAAAGCCAAGACGTTATATGGACTGAACTTGATTTATGAATTTTGCTAACATTAACTATAGAATTGTTATGAACTATGTAAATGTAAAAAAAAAAAAACATCAGAGAGGGAGATGTAAATGGTAAGTGGTAAATGGACTGTACTTATATAGCGCCTTTCTATCTTATCAAGATATTCAAAGCGCTTTACACTACAATCCGTGTCTTCATTTACCCATTCATACAGCACAGATGTGATGTATATAGACCCATTTACAGCCTACGTCAGCAAGAAGCTGCACGTGCATCGTGGCAACGGAAGTACTGCTTCAGATGGTAAACCAGGCGGTCCTCCAACATAACACAGATCCATCCATCCATCCATTATCTTTACCCGTTTATTCCATTTTGGGTCACGGGGGTCGCTGGTGCCCATGTCCAGCAATCACTGTGCGAGGGGCGGGGTACACCCTGGACGGGTCGCAAGTCCATCACAGGGCCACATAGAGACAAACAACCATTCACTCTCTCACTCACACCTAGGGACAATTTAGAGTTACCAATCAGCCTAACATGCATGTTTTTGGTCTGTGGGAGGAAACCGGAGCACCCGGAGAAAACCCACGCATGCACGGAGAGAACATGCAAACTCCACCCAGAAGGCCCCTGGACCGGGGTTTGAACCAGGGACCTGTTCGCTGAGAGGCAGCAGCTCTACCAGTTGCGCCACCGTGCTGCCATAACACAGATTCTAACTCTAAATAATGCCCCTTTTCCACTGTCACAGAGCGGATCTGATCAGTTCGGGTTGGTTCAGATCGGTTCGGGTCTGTTGTGTTTCCATGTACATTTCTGGACCAGCTCTGTAGGCGGGGACTAGAATCCAACTCGTCTTACCACCTGGTGGCGGTAGTGCTCCCTTAAGCTACTTACTAGCCACCACTAAACGTATTAGAAGAAGAACACCCTGAAGGTTTTGTCACACGATGTTGTGGAAAAGATGTCTTGCTCTAATGGAGTACCTCATGAGCTGTAACTTTAGACCTGATTCATAATCCTACCTTACTGCCTTCCTGCTGCTTTAAACCCATGTGTTTTTCATTTTAGTATAGATTTTTACAATAAAGATGTATTAAAAATATCTTCACTTTTATTATTTGCAGATATGCACAAGGTTCATGTTCAAATTGCAAAACATCACACTGTGTTGTAATCTTTGAAACTGCTTTTACAATAAGATACAGACTTGAAAACAATTAGATTAAATTTTGTCCTTGAATTTTAAAGATTTGTCTTTCATTAAATTAAAACATAAATTTATTACTTATTAATCTAAAAAAGTTAAGTCTGGTCCTCTGGACATTCAAAAAACAAAACTAACAAAAAACATTTAGTTTATTTATTATAAACTGTATTGTTTGTTTTGTGAATGTCCAGAGGACCAGACTTAACTTTTTAGATTTTTCTACCTGGATTATTGAGCAGCATCAGGATATTAATTAATAAATAGTCAGTTGGTCTGTGAACACCATGGGATCCTAGAAGAGTTGAAGAGGAGGCTGTTCATGTCTGTGCCTCCCTGGTGAAGATGCTGCTCCCACAACCCTGAAGCAGAAGAGGATGGGAGGATGGATGGATGGATGGATGGATGGATGGATGGACGGGTGGCGAAGGAGGAGACCATCAAACAGCAGGAGTGGTCAGTTCAGGTGAACTCCTGCCTGTTTGCTTCAGATCAGCTGTTCAAATCTCTGCAGGTTCAAATAAAAGGTGCACCAGGACTTTCAGCTGAATCTCTCAGGCCACAGTTGTATGGCCAATAACTGATAACTGTCCTTTCTGAATTTTTGACTGTTTTTGTGTCACTTCATCCTAGAACCAAAAAATTATAACATAATAACAGTTGAGCAGATACTAGTAATCTTTTCTTAGGATCCATTAAAGATCAAATGCAATTGGAAATTCTTCTCAATTCCAGTATGAATTTAAACAAACACTATATGAACTTAACATTGTAAAATTTGTTTAGGAAATTTAATGTTCAAGGACACCACTTAAGAAAAAAAATTTTTAATAGGAAAAGTAAGAAGTGAAAAATGTACAAAAATAAAAACTACTGCGTCCAACTAATGATTGTGTCTGTCCCTTGTCTCACGGGCTTCATCCAGAAGAAGACACAAGTGTTGTTCCTGCTGTGTCCGCTTCAGTTCTTCATGTTCATTCAGTGATGAAATAAGACTTTTCTTTACTGGACTCTTTTCTCTTTCTCTTCACTAGAAAGAAGAAACAGGTGGTTAATTCAAGCTACATACTGTTTTTGAATAAATGCATGAAACAAAGAAAGGTGCTGCTAACAGCTATAATAGATATATTAATAATTATAAACTGATCAAATAAGAAAATGAAAAATAAATTGATTTAAAAATAATGAAAATGATAATAATGGATATATGAATCAGAAAGTATTATACAGATGCAGATATTCTTTGTCATTCGCACCACATGTGGTCCATGTGGTGGATCAAAATTATGTTCACAGGGTCCCAGTTACATCCAACAATAAAATATAAAAGAAAAACAGTAATAAGATCTAAGATATGAACTAATAAAAACATCAACTAAAAATATAAGCTCTAATAGCATAAAAACATTAAACACAATACGCAGAACAGCAGCACGGACATGAGTCTGTGTGAACAGACGAGCACGAATGCACACAGCAACATGAAACAGATCAGCAGCAACATGAAACAGATCAGCAGCAACATGAAACAGATCAGCAGCAACATGAAACTGATCAGCAGCAACATGAAACTGATCAGCAGCTACATGATGTGATTCTTCACAGTGTTATATATTCATGAGGCTGCACAAACTCAAGTTCATGTTGCTGTTTGACGTATTGTTTTGATTGTTTACTGCTATTAGTGCTTAGTGTTTTATTAGTAGATGTTTTTTAGTTGATATTTTTCTTAGTTCATATCTTAGATCTTATTACTGTTTTTATTTTACGTTTTGTTGTCTGTAACTGGGACCCTGTGTACATAATTTCATCCCAATTCAGTATTTATTCAACATTTTAGTTTTTTACTTTAAAAATAAAATAAATCAAGTCCTTATCGGCACAAATAAAGTGATGTGGAACATGTTGCATCTTACCGAGCACAGAAGCTGCAGCGTTGTGCTGCTCTGTGAGGTGCAGGTGGGCTGTGATGGAGACCTGTCAGGTGTAGACTCCTCTGATGGAGCAGGAGCCAGGAGGCTTGGAGGGTTTAATGTGGAGTTTAGAGATGAACCATCACGCGCTGAAAGACGTTCTGGATAAAATACAGTGAGAAACGGGACCGGAGGACAGTCGGTCTTTTGCACGTGACGTCACGCCTATGCTGGGCGCCATGTTGGGGGGATTACCGTCGTGAGCAGTACTGATAGCAGCGTAGCTTTTCCGAGTTAGCTTCAGTTCTTTTTCCACCTTAAGCCGAGTGTGTTTTTAAATTCAAAAATGGCTCGTTGGTGTTGCATAAAAGGCTGTTCGAGTAAAACAGGACACTTTGGCATAAAGTTTTTCAGGTTTCCCGTCTATAGAAAAGACCGTGGACAGCAAATGGAAGATCTAAGCAGGAGACGCAGGTTGGCCTGGGTTGCAGCTGTCAGGCGCAAGGAGATCACATTCAATCAGATATCAGCAAACATGCGTGTTTGTTCACTGCATTTTCATAAAGGTAAGCTGATTTTTTATTTAATGCTTTGTTTCTCTATTATTCTGTGATGCTACAGTTATCTATAAGTACTTTATTTATATCCTATTTATATACAAGACGTACTTAAATAAACGAATAATGAACTAGGTCTGAAAACAGAGCTAAGTCAGATTTAGACTAAAAATACTGTCTAAGTCTGAACTAAACCAGGGCTAAAATAGCAATAAGCCAGAACAACTAGCAGGATTTAAGATCTGTCTTGACATATCACAGCTGTCATCTGTCATTCATCTGTCATCTCTATGTGATTGCAGGTCAGCCAGCTTATGAGATGATGGAAAGTGATGCGGACTGGGCTCCATCTCTACGTCTGGGTCACACTGACGTTAAACCGACTGACGCAGCACGCTATGCAAGACGACGTAAACGAGACCAGCAACGTAACAGCACATCACAGGAAGCTGAGTTAGTGGCGCAGCAGGATGAAGACGTTTGTGGCCATCATGTCCTGGAGGAGGCTGATCTGTTTGCTGAGGTGCAGCTGGAATGCGTTTCAGATCCGACTGATGAATCTGAACAGATTGCTGAACAGGGGACTGTCATCCCTGAATGTGAAGCATGTGCCCTTAAGTCGGCAGAAATAAATAGACTCAGAGAAGAAAATGGAGAACTGAGGCAGCAGGTGAACAGAGTTAAGTTCAGTGATGGCTTTTTTTCCGAAGATGACAATGATAAAGTAAGACATTATACAGGACTGCCTAATCTTCAAACCTTCATGCAAATACTGTCACTGCTGGTTTCTGTCACAAACCCCAAAAAGACACTTCTCACACCATATCAAATGCTGCTTCTGACATGTATGCGGCTAAGACTCGATGTACCTGTTTATCTCCTTGCTGATCTGTTTTTTGTTTCACCTAGTACTGTCTACAGGGCTTTCAGCGATACTGTGTCACAATTATATACAATCCTGCAACCTTCTATTGTGTGGCCAGACAGAGACACATTGCGTAAAGTTATGCCACACGAGTTTGTGCATTCATTTGGAAATAAGGTTGCTGTGATTATTGATTGCTTTGAAATTTTTACAGAGAGACCATCTAATGTCAAAGCCCGGGCCCAGATGTTTTCAAGTTATAAGCACAACCACACCATGAAGTACCTGATAGGAATTACACCCAGAGGAGCCATCTGTTTTTTGTCCAAAGGATGGGGGGGGCGTACAAGTGAGAAGCATATCACACTTAATAGTGGATTTCTTGATAAATTGTTGCCAGGGGACATTGTTTTGGCTGACAGAGGTTTTGATATTCAAGAACATGTTGGGATGTTGTGTGCTGAGGTGAAACTCCCTGCTTTTACAAAAGGCATGTGTCAGCTAGATGCAAAAAACGTGGAGGAAACTAGAAAAATAGCACATCTGAGAATCCATGTTGAAAGGGTGATTGGAAATGTATGTCAAAAGTATAAGATCTTGTCAGGTACAATGCCAATCTCTCTGATACTGCCATGTGAGTGTGAGGATGTAACGCTTTTAGATAAAGTGGTTACAGTGTGTTGTGCATTTACAAATCTTTGCCCAACTGTAATTAAATAATGTGACAGTTACTGTAAATGATTTATGACACAATGAAATGAAATAAACATACAAAATGTTCAACTGTTGTCATAAGATTTACATCCACATATTGAATTTTGGTGGTTCTTAATTGTTACCTGTCGTGATGCAGAACAAAGGTTAAAAAAATGTAACATATCAAATATATCTTGCATAAAAATAAAATTACAAAAGCTTCTCATTTGTTCAAGCCATCTTTATTAAGCAAAGTATGTGCCTCACATCTTACTGGTGCATGAAGAACAAAACCATGTCTCTTCCTGTGCAGGTGCAAGCTGCAGACCCACACAACTGAAATGGAACCAAACTGTTTTACAGTTTTCGTTGTCACAGGCGACCATGTCATCTTTGCTCTCAGGACACCGGCAAATGCACCACAGCTTTTTAACACATTTTCGCTTGCACTTCTTTGGTAATTGGCCAGTTTCCTGAGTTCTGTTGTCGTTACAGGCAGGAACAGGAATGTTAGCAAGTGTCGGCCTGTTAACTACCTTAGTGAAATGACAGCTTACAATTTCAGGGAGACTCACACATTCAACAAATTTTTTTGCCTTCTCGAGGACAGCTGCCCAAAGCTCAGGGTCCGGAGAAATACGCACAACAGCAAAGTCTTTTGTTGTCCAGACCACAAAATCACAATATTCAGCCTCTGTGACAAAAATCTGAGTTTGCACCTGTTTGTAGTACGGGTGTTTTGGCTTCAGTCGCATCTCTCCTTCATATAACTCCAAACAGAAGTCAGAGTTTGTGCAAGCTTCAGTCACATGTTGGTCCCGGTATTTATATGAGCACTTTATCTCAATACAGCCTTTGCCACAACAGACACATTGCACAAGCCCATCAGGTGAGGCCCCAACCTCTGGAAATTTTGGGTTTATAAAAAAACCACACTGCGTAACCTTGCACCCTGAGTGATCTCTGTTACATTGCAATCTGTACATTTCACGGGCAGTGTCCTCGTTTTTTTCGCCCCATGCAATAGCACTACACATGCTTGTTGTGTTGTTAGGGTAGCACACTGCTTTTATTACTGACTGTGAAGGTTTGTCCAAGTTTGTCACATAAACTGAATGCATGTTGGATGCTGTAACCCTCCCAGCCCGATGGTGTTGCCAGGTTAAAGATCGGTTTTGCTGTCTTGTTGTCCTTTCAATGTACTCAGCCTGCTCGTTGGAAACTGAGACACTACCAGCAAGTGATTTGCAGTGCGTGCGCAAATCTGATATGTCCTTGCCATCCATTGTAGTATCCCGCAGAGAGTGAAGGGAACGTGGCACAGTGAATGGTTGCACATGGTCAACAAATTCTCCACAATATTCAGGCAAACAGGACAGCACAGCAGCTTGTGGTGTTGCCTCGTGAATTGCACTGAAAAAGGAGTCCAGCTGCTCTTTTGACACAGTCCCAGCTGCCCTTGTCCGTGTAGTCCTGATACCTGTTGATGCTACAGATCCTTCTTCCACAATTTGGTTCAGAGCTTTGCGCTTTGCTTTTGGACTTGTAAAGTCAATTTTATATCCTGGTTCTGGTTCCACTTTAGACAGATTGCCTGGAATCATCCAGTATGCAGGTCTGCCTGTCACTGTCACTGTCTCTCTGCATCTGACAACTACCTCCAACTTAAACAGCATAGCAGCGACATGTGTGCATGACTCTCCTAAGCCCGCTACACAGGTGCAATGAGCACACAATATAGCCCCAGAAGAATTTAGGATTGCCCAAGGCTTGAGTGGTGCTTCTCGCAAGCGTTGGGAGTGCATCACCTAAAAAAACACACAAAATAGAGTAAAAATTACTTGTAATACAGACTTCAGAGTAAAATGTTCTAACATCATATACAATACATTAAGATTAATGTGTTGCTTTGAGATGTAAATTCATGTTCTGACTGAGATACACAACCTCCACTTATTCTAACCTCACATATTTGTGAAAATGTATGTGTATTTGCTTGGATTTATAGTTAAAGTATGGATTACAGGTAATATACGTATATGTTTATGCAGACACACAAAACTCACATAAATTAATATGTGTGTATATACACACATACCCAACTTGTGTCTTTAAACTAGCAGTGAAGTGACAACATGTGTATAACTTTGACTAAGATGACTAAGATGTTATGTTTAGGGTGTTTTACCTTTGCTGTGACCACAGTGTTGGTGCACCCTTCAGGTTTAAATGAATATAAATCTTGCACCCAACCATTGGTGAACAGCCCATGAGCCTCCAAGGACTTATAGTTCCGAAATTCGTCAAATGTGTAGGCACTGACACCATTTACAAGATAGCAAATAATGTCCATATTTGTTGTTGGTGGAAGTAGCCCTGGTTCGGACGTCCATGCCTTAGCTGCTACCTCGTATGGATCAACGTTGTTAATTGACGTTAACTTCGCCATATAACGGTCTCTGGCTTCAGCGTTGAGTTTATCTCTATACGGCTTCTTCTCATTTTTATATTTACTTTCCATTTTGCAGATGTCATCGTTCTTATCACTGTTTACCACGGACTTTGTTTACCTGAACCGGTATCTGCGTAACCCCCCAATATGGCGACCGGAAGTGCATAAGTCACGTGTCTGCAAAAGACCGGTTAGCATTTATGCAAATTAGCTTAGCATCGTAGCACCGACGTTGTACTATTATGGCGTCAGCCTCTTTTGTTAGTTAAAAATATGTTCAGAACCGATGGGATGAGTAATTTAAAATATGTTTAAAGTTAGAAAACACTCACCATCTTCTATAAATGGTTCAAGTAGAGCAGTAGTCGTGTCCAAACCACCCTCCAATCCTCCATCTAGCTCGCTTTGACTTTTTTCGTCGGCCACCAAGTAGAACAACACCTGCACTTCTGCATTTGACCACGGCTTTGATATTATTGTTGTTGTATAGCTTCAAAATACTAAAATATACGCTCCTCATGTTATCGCTAATGGCAAGCGGTAGAGAAAAAAATGGTGGATCGGGTTGTTTGGAAAGACTCCACAGACTCCTCCCCCCGACCAATCAGTGACCGACAGTGTTTCTGACGTCACGGCGCGGCTCGCTCGGAACCCTTGAGAAGCCGGGCCAGAATTTAGCGAGACGAGCCGGTTTCTGGAACAGTGGAAATACCTCCAACGCGCTTCAACCCGGAAATATCCGACCCGCGCCGTGACAGTGGAAAAGGGGCATAAGTACCACCACAATCAAAATGTCAGGTTGTTGTGTTTACGGTTGTTCAAACCAGTATTCACAGGATGGACTTAAATTTTACCATATGCCAAGGGATAATCGACCATTTCAGAGCCACCGAAACTGGGCGGCTGTGGCTTCTGGCTGTCAAATGGGGGGATTGGACTGCACGGGTCTGTGGTGCCCATTTTATATCAGGTAATGCTTTGTGTCTATACTTTTATTTCAATAGAAACTCTTGCTATATGCTGGTGAAGATTCTCAGTCATCCAGGGCATGATAAATTCAAAAATGTTCAATACAAATACAACTGGACTTTATTTATAACAGAAGATGTGTTAGCATCATCATGTGAAAGCTCCTCATCCGAGGAGCTTTCTCAATTCAAAGAGCAGTCAGTGAGTGTGGGGTTCAGGTTATAAGGCTGAAATAAGATACATATACATATGTAGATTGACAAATCACACCTCACACCTTAACAGTAGGGGTTTCTTAAGGTCTTTGTTAATCTAATACATAGTTCCCATATGGCGTAACATCAGGGGCATTTCCGGTACATCCTCCATGTTGGGAGGCTGCCTCTAGCAGCAGGTACAGATACAGTGCAGTTTACCGGTTGTTAATTTTTTCTTTTACCCGCTTATTCCATTTTGGGTCACGGGGGTCGCTGGTGCCCATGTCCAGCAATCACTGTGCGAGGGGCGGGGTACACCCTGGACGGGTCGCAAGTCCATCACAGGGCCACATAGAGACAAACGAGACAAACAACCATTCACTCTCTCACTCACACCTAGGGACAATTTAGAGTTACCAATCAGCCTAACATGCATGTTTTTGGACTGTGGGAGGAAACCGGAGTACCCGGAGAAAACCCACGCATGCACGGAGAGAACATGCAAACTCCACCCAGAAGGCCCCTGGACCAGGGTTTGAACCAGGGACCTGCTCGCTGAGAGGCAGCAGCTCTACCAGTTGCGCCACCGTGCTGCCTTTAATTTTATCTAGTGTTTTTTTTTTTCTCCTTTAAGTAAATTGCAATGGTTGTTTCGTGCTGGGTTACAGGATGTTACAACCGAGGAGACATTTGGGCAAAGTACAGTTGTCATTTCTAATCCCAAAAATAAGGAAATATGAAGGACCTCCATCGGAGGAGCTCACCGCAGAACATTGTTGAGTATGGCTAAGGATCTGCCCTCGAAGATGTTGTGCTCCGATCCCTTTTTGTCCGGTAAACAAAAAATTCTATATAAATCATTTTGTAAAACAATGTCAGAACAATGTCATAGTATAACTGTAAATGGACTGTACTTATATAGCGCTTTTCTACCTTATTTCAAGATACTCAAAGCGCTTTACACTACAATCTGTGCTCTCATTTTCCCATTCATTCAGCACTCTACAAGATCTCTACAAAGCTAAATGAACAAATTATTCTAAAGAGACTAATCAGTGCTTTAGATCACATTCATACACTGATGGGACACACAATAGAGGCTATGAGGGGTTCAGTGTCTTGCCCAGGGACACTTCAGCATGTGACTGCTGGTGAATTCGAACCCCCAACTCTCGCATTGGAGGACGACTGCTCTAATCACTCAGCCACCAGTGGTGGAGAAAGTACTCAAACACTGTACTTAAGTAAAAGTACAAATAAACAGACAAAAATGTACTCTCGTAAAAGTAGAAGTACCACATTAACATTTTTACTTAAGTAAAAGTAAATAAGTACTTGCTTTTAAAATACTTAAAGTATTAAAAGTAAAAGTACTTGCTGTATGTATTACCTAATACAATGATCTACATATCTTTAAGTGTGCCTACCATATGTGTATTTTCTGTAATACATTAATAGTGTTGTTCCATGTTAATGAACAATGCTGCAGATAATACATGTTTTTATTGTGTTTACTCTGTGAGACAATTCACACTTGGACTTGTGATTCTGTGTGTCAGAATTTCAGGGATGACATGCAGAGTTATAAGTCAATAATCAAAATAAGAAAGAGGAATGATTATACCTTTGAAAGTTTTTATTTAACACAAACCAATGTGTCATTTTAACTGCAGTAAACACATTTAAGTAAAAGTTGTCTGCCTGAAAAAAGCAGCATTAGACACAACAAAGAAATAAGCACTGACCATTTCCACGGACTCATTTGTCATCAACTCTAGTTAAAATTCTGTCTATTCAACCTTGTAATGGGTCAATATTGAACAATATTTTAACTTTCTGACACCGTTTTTAAAACTTGGACCTGAGTGTAGAGCCATTTGGAGACATCTCTTGTCTCCTGTCCTAACATCATGAACTGACACATTTTAATATTGCAGCAAGAATTTCTTGTTCAAGTTCAGAAGAAGTTGGTTTTCTGACAAGATCTGGGTTTTGGATCAGCAACAACAACAAGCCCAAGAGTAATTCAACAATTTTATTGTGAACAGGAAAAACTCTGGTGGAGGTCTGGTTCCTGGGTCGGGTCCAATCTGTCAAGACAGAAGAGTTAGTGGCTTTGACTTAGTTCTGTACGTGCAGGTGAATGTTGGTGTCTGCACTAACCTTCTGTCTTCATGTTGCAGCAGAGTCTGTAGTCACACTGCAGTCAGTGATGTCCCTCCAGAAGAGCAGGTTGCTGCAGTGGAGCAGATTAAAGGACTTGAGGTCCAGAATAGGGAAATCCAGAATCGTGGTCTGTGAGTCGTTGCAGGGGTCAAAAACCATAGAAGAGGAGAAGCGAGAACAGGGCCGAGTCATGATCCAAAAGACGTGGTCAAAAGGGGAAGGCACAGAGTCAGAAACCATGGGCAGATAGGCAGACAAGATCCAAGAGGGTTCAGGCAAGGTGAGGACTCAAAAACAGGCAAGGAGTCATGGCAAGAGACAAGATCAGGTATGCTGGATTTCTACTGCTTGGAAGGTTTGAGAATCTGGCACTGACTGAGTGAATGCAGGGAGTTTAAGTAGGGTGGAGAACAGGTGTAGAGTATGAGCTTGATTGCTGGGTGAGAGTGTGACAGGAACAGGCAGAGCTTGGCAGGAAAAAACACAAAAATGACAGGCTGTGAGGGGCAAAAGCATGACAGAAGCCCCTCCTCAAGGTCCGGCTTCTGACGGACCACCAGGTTTAATGGGATGAGAGGCGTGGGACTGTTTGATAAGGATGTGGCAAGCAGGTACCCAGGAACGCTCCTCTGGACCATATCCCTCCCAGTCCACCAGATACTGAAGACCCCACCCCTACCGCTTGGAGCGAAGGAGTCTCCTGACGGTGTATCGAATCGAGGCAGAACCAAAGGCTTGAGGCGCGAGACATGAAAAGTGTGGTGAACCCTGAGTGAATGAGGCAGTTGAAGGCGAACGGCAACAGGGTTGATAATTTAATTAATGAGGAAGGGTCTGATGAACCGGGGTGCTAGTTTACGAGATTCCACTCATAGCGGAAGGTCTCTGGTAGAGAGCCAGACCCTATTGCCCACCTGGTGAGTGGGTTGAGTGGACCGGCGCTTGTTAGCACCCCCTGGCGTAGGTGGCATTGGCATTGAGGAGAGCCCTCCTGGCCCTTCTCCAGGCGTGTTGGCACCTCAAGACGGCATGGTGAGCAGAGGGCACCTGTGCTTCTCTCCCCTGGATAGAAAACACAGGTGGTTGAAAACCAAACACAACATGAAAGGGAGACAGACCTTATGATGACGAAGGTAGAGAGTTAATCGCATGCTCGACCCAGGGGAGGTTAGTGGACCATTTACTGGGATCTCCTTCACAGAGCAGGCGTAGCTTGGTCTCCACTTCTTGGTTGGCTCTCTCTGATTGACCATCTGTCTGAGGATGAAACCCTGAAGAGAGACGAATTGTGATGCCCAGAAGACTACAAAACTCCTTCCAAAATTTTGAAACAAACTGAGGGCCCCTGTCGGAAACAATGTCATTTGGTAGTCCATGTAGTCTAAACACCTCCTTGACCATGATACCACCAAGTTCCTTAGCAGAGGGTAACTTGGGGAGAGGAATGAGGTGAACCATTTTGGAAAATCGATCCACAATCGTGAGAATAACAGTATTGTAGTATGTCAGGACAGCTTTGCTGTGGACACACGGGCCACCATTTATGTTATTTAAAATATGTACGGGCCACCATTTATGTAGTAAGCTAAGGCGTTAACTTCACTAGTAATTAATTATTCTTAAAACTAGTTCAAGCACAAAGAATATTAATTGTTTAATTACAACAGATTCTTTTCATTTTCGAGTTAAATTTCTGCCATGTGACCAAGATAACTGTGAGTGGAGTGTTTAAATCAGTGACATGAGACGCCATTTTATCTTTGACCCATCAGAATAAATGCGGTCGTTTATTCAAAAAGCGTTCAATACAAAAACAACTGGACTTTATTTGTAACAGAAGACGGTTCGCTCCTCATCCGAGGAGCTTTCTCAATTCAAAGAGCAGAGAGTGAGAGATACAGGTTATAAGGCTGAGTGAGATAAGACACACACACACATAAGACACACACACACACATATATGTAGATTGGCAGTTCACACCTAAAACCTAAAACAGTAGGTCTTTGTTCCTCTAATTCACAGACGAGGCCCCTCTGTTCCCATCAGGTGTGAAAAACGGCTGGGAATCTGTTTTAAAGTTGCATTATATGTTTTTGAAAGTGGGAATCTGAGGCCTCCTCCTCTGTTAAGAGACGGTTTTTCTCTTTTTACATAAATTGCTTCCTTCACCCCCCTCTCAAACCATCTGTGTTCTCGGTCCAAAATGTGCACATTTTGGTCCTCAAAAGAGTGTCCCTTATCTGTGAGATGGAGGTGAACAGCTGAGTCTTGTCCTGTGGAGCTGGCTCTCCTGTGTTGAGTCATGCGTCTGTGAAGAGGCTGTTTAGTTTCTCCAATGTAGAGGTCTGGACAGTCCTCGCTGCACTGGACCGCATACACTACACCACTCTGTTTGTGTATGGGTGTCTTGTCCTTAGGGTGGACCAGCCTCTGTCTGAGAGTCCTGCTGGGTTTGAAATGTACTGGGATGTTGTGTTTGTTGAAGATCCTTCTGAATTTCTCTGATACTCCAACAACATAAGGGATGACAATGTTTTTACGTCTGTTGTTCTCCTTTTTCTGTTTATTGGTGAAAAAGGAGAACAACAGACGTAAAAACATTGTCATCCCTTATGTTGCTGAAGGCAGCTAGTTTGTTTTACTGGGGAATAGAAGTTTAAAGAGAAGAGAAATAGATTTAAGGAGTAAGTTTAGATTTAAGGATGAAAGTTATGTGTGGAACCAGAACATTGCACCCTTCCTCCGACATCCAGCTCAGCTTTCCGGTACACTTCAGGACATCAACGGCTTGTTACCTGAGATGGTGAATACCTCCACTCTGGAACAGAAGTCCATTAGTACGCTCCCTTTTCAGCGTCTTCGGTTAAAGTAGCTTGGGGTCATCAGAAATCGTGACGAAGTACTCGGTTCCACCGAATAAGCTTCCTTAGAAGTGGAGCATTTACTGCTCGGGTTGAGTCAAAGCCGAGTTAGGCTGTGACTACGCAGGACTGGAGAGACCTTTGGCACATGGTCAAATCCATCTGCTACTTATTTGAGTCTCATCTCCGACTGAAAGGTCCAGCAAGACTGGAAAAGACTAAGACTTCGAAGAAGACCAAGACTGAGACTGAGTTCCAGGACTCAGAAGACTCCAAGACTTCAACCTAAGATTGAAGACTGAATAGTTCCAAGAAGTGTTGCCTTTTAAAGGGGTATCCACTTCCTGTTACGTGGTACTTCCTGATTGGTTGAAACAACCAGCAGGGGTGTGGTTCTAGTGATGTTAGAGGGTCACTAGAAGTCAAGAGAGGGCAGGAATGTTTTTAAAAAACGGTTAGTACAGACAGAGAAATATTATGACGAGGTGAGACAAAGCAGGTGCCAGTTGCTCTTATTTACTGTCTGAGAGTTTTGAAAACAAGACACTTCGTTGTAATAACTCGTCTCTGACTTTCGACCGACATCCACTACTACTCCTCATTCAGACAGAAGACTAAATGCACACTTACTTCGTAAATAGGCATTTAACTGTATGATCAAATATCTAATGAGGTTTAAAAATCATTAATACTGTTTCACAGTTGATTTAAATGAGTGGTTCACTTCAACATTTAGAAATGAACTAAACACATTTTTGATTATCAAGATATCTTAAAATAGTTATGATAATGTAAAAAGAAGAGTGCTCTTTCAATTGATTAATTCAGGATACAATTAAATAGTCTCTTGATGAGCTAATTTTTTATTTCTGGATTCAAATCAATGAAATAACAGTTCCTGTCCCCTGAAGGTCTTCAAAGACAGATTGTTGTCGGAGGCCTAGTTCACTACAGTATTACCCGACGAGGTTGGGAGGCCAGTAATAAAATCCATTGAAATATGGGACCATTGATGAGTTGGAACAGGCAAAGGCTGAAGGAGACCTGCTGGTGGGCGACGAGAGGACTTGGCTCGGTTACAAGAATGGCAGGATTTAACAAAATGTTTGACATCTTTAGTAAGGGTCTCCCACCAAAACTGTGATTTAACCACACAGAGGGTCTTAGCAATACCAGGGTGACAAAACAAAAGTGAAATGTGACAGAGTTTGAGTACCTCTTTTATTTTGTTGCTGGGAACAAATATACGGTTACTAGGGCAGTTGGCAGGAGGAGGATGGGTCCGATTGGCCCGTCGTAGGTCCGACTCCAGCTGGGTCATAGACAGACGTACATTATCTGGCAAGATAAACTCTACCTCAGTCTTGGTTTCCCATTCTCCTCAGAAATACGAGACAATGCATCGGGTTTCGTGTTCTTGGTTCCAGGTCTGTAAGATAATAAAAAATTGAATCAACAGAAGAATAGGGCCCACCTGGCTTGTCTAGGGTTCAGTCATTTGGCTGTGCGGAGGTACTCAAGGTTCTTATGATCTGTCCACACTTAGAAGGGTTCCTTAGCACCCTCGAGTCAGTGCCTCCATTCTTTTTTTTTTTTTTTTTTTTTGAGCTCAGTTTAAGTGTAGAAACATTGTGAAGTGTTTCAATGAACTTATCGTCATCGCTCAATTTTTTTATTTTTTTTTTAAAGAGAGAAGAAAGAAGAATAATTAAATAATAAAAGAGAAATAGATAAAACGAGAGACCACCACGACAAAACAACATGCACAGCACAATGCCACCCACAATATCACCATGAAACATTCGACATTGCACAAGGAATCATCTAGCTTCCACCACTACCCAACCTAGCGTGCATCTGTCACAGCACCTGAATGCAAACACCCGCGCAAGCACGCCTGCCACCACCAGATTTCTCCAAAAGAATGCCCAATAGTGGACGCGGGGGCCCACAGACCCGTCCCCCAGGACACAATGGCAACATAGGGAGGACCGGAGCCACAGACACACAGCGGCCCACAGGCCCGGAGCCCCAGGAGTCTCCCAACAGGGAGAACCGCACCCCCCCAGAGAGGAGCAGAGGAAAGAACCGGGTGACCCCAGCCACCACAATGCAGAGCCTCCAGGAAGCTGCAGCGACGAGCCCACAGGTCCGGCCGGC
>NC_056509.1:14988224-14988929 GCF_014905685.2 Nematolebias whitei
GCCCCGAGGCCATACCACCCCCCGGCAGAGCCCCGACAGAGCCAGGGCACCCAGGCCCCGCCAGACAGCAACCAGGGCAGACCGACGTGCACCCCACCACCCAGCCCAGACACCGAGAGCCACTAATGCACCGGCGGCAAGGGGGTCCCCCGCCAAAGGGGGGCACGACCGGGGGGAGTGGGCCCCACACCAAATGTGGGGCCCAAATTGATCCAAGAGAGGGGTACCACCAAAAACCCAACCTGAGCAACCAACAGGCACACACAGATAGCATGCACCATCTACCTGACAGCGACCACAGGCCGGCCCCAGCCCAAAGGGCAGAGCAGCAGGGAGCCGCAGCTGAAGAGGGCCGGCCCCCACATCAAGAGCCCCGCACCATAGGCCCGGAGACGCCCCAGCACGCCACCTATGCACCCCCCCACACACACAGCACCCCCACCGCAAATGCCACACAGGAAGACCAGCCAGTGCCCCGATGAGGCGAAGCCACGCCCCCAACCGCCGCCCTACACCACCAATGACCACACGTTCACTACCATAGCCGACCCCCCGCCGAAAGCCGGCAGCCACCCCGGTCAAAGTGCCGGCCATCGCAACCAGGAACCTAGATTAAAAGAATCAGAACAGCCCAGGAGGAACCGAAGCACCGGCCCCATCACTGACCGCCCCCAAGGCCCAAAGCCCACCCACAGCCCAGACCCC
>NC_056509.1:14989029-14991378 GCF_014905685.2 Nematolebias whitei
GCCGACCCCTCTGGAGACTTGGAGAACGCCGACCCCTCTGGAGACTTGGAGAGCGCCGACCCCTCTGGAGACTTGGAGAGCGTCGACCCCTCTGGAGACTTGGAGAGCGTCGACATTGAGTGCTGGGGAGCTGCAGCTTGCATCATGGAGTCCAGGGGAGCTGTAGCGGACGACGAGGGGACCTGAGAGTTGGCAGCAGGCGACGAGGGGACCTGAGAGTTGGCAGCAGGCGACGAGGGGACCTGTGAGTTGGCAGCAGGCGACGAGGGGACCTGAGAGTTGGCAGCAGGCGACGAGGGGACCTGAGAGTTGGCAGCAGGCGACAAGGGGACCTTGGAGTTGCCTGCAGGCAACAAGGGGACCTTGGGAGTTGCTGCTGCTGTCGGCGGAGAGGCCAGGGGAGTTGCTGCTGCTGACGACGGAGAGGCCTGAGGCTCTTTAGCAGATGATGGAGAGACCTGGAGCTCTGCAGCAGACGATGGAGAGACCTGGAGCTCTGCAGCAGACGATGGAGAGACCTGGAGCTCTGCAGCAGATGACGGAGAGACCTGGAGCTCTGCAGCAGACGACGGAGAGACCTGGAGCTCTGCAGCAGGCGACGGAGAGGCCTGGAGCTCTGCAGCAGACGACGGAGAGGCCTGGAGCTCTGCAGCAGACGACGGAGAGGCCTGGAGCTCTGCAGCAGACAACGGAGAGACCTGGAGCTCTGCAGCAGACGACGGAGAGGCCTGGAGCTCTGCAGCAGACGGCGTGGGAGCCTGGAGAGCTGCAGCGGAGGCAGGAACCGACTCCTCTGCGTTGGCAGCAGGAACTGATCTTCTGCGGCGGCGGCGGCGACGGGAAACAGAAAAAGATGCTGAGTCCTTTGAGGCGACAGGAGCAGGTGTACCAACGGCGAGGCACTCAGCAGGTGGAACAGCGGCGAAGGTGATGGGTCCAGGAGTCAGAGGAGCAGAGGAGAGTTCAGAGTGTGTATAAGTGACCTTGGGTGTGATGAGAGACCTAATTTCTATTAATAATCGATTGTACCCAGGGATCAGAATGAGGCCTGGCCGTGAAACTAGAAATTCCTCCATCAGGGAAAATACAACGTCTGAACAGTCCGGGTTATTTTTAGCAGTGAGAAATGAATCTAGTAAAGTCTGGTTTATTAGTGCAAGTTAATGGGATGAATATGTTACTGATCGACAAATGTCACTATGTGAGGATGTGGTGTCAGGTGCCGTCCCCACCGGAAACCTGGGAGGTGGGGCAGCGGAACACGCCCCACAGAGTCGCTGGGAGAATGCCCAGGAGGCACAGTCAGACTGGGTTGGACAGCCACGGCATGGTGTGACGGTGGGAGGCCGGATTCCGCCCCCACCAGGAACCTGGAAGGTGAGGCGACGGAACCCGCCCCTGTGACATCAAGTGGACCGGACTCGCCGAACCGAACAGGAGTGGACCGGAGCTCCCACGGGACGCCGGACCTCGCCCCCACCGGAAACCTGTGAGGTGAGGCGGCGGGACCAGCTCCCACAAAAACACCGGAACCAACTCTATGATTCTGCTCAGCCGACAAGACCGGCCCGGGCGCCGCGGACTGCCCCCGGGACCGCTTTCTACCTCCCCGGCGATGGCGGGATAGTTGGGGGACAGGAGCAAAACAGAACTCATCCTCGATTTCTTCGTCCTCCCCTGACGTCCATCCCGAGTAGCCGGGCGAGGCGGACTCAGAAACAGGAGCCTGGTGGGTTCTCCGGTGCCGAGCTCTGTTCTCCTCGAGGACCAGGAGTGGAGAGGACAGGATTTCCATCTCCTGGTCATAATGTCCTTGAGGACAAACGGGCCTGGTGCAGAACCCGCCGCACCGGATTGAAGACTTGTTCATCACGGGAGGATGAACGGAAGGCTTGGAGGGGAAAAAGAAAAAAGGTGAGTTGCCGAGAGAGCCCTGCCCGCTGGGTTCTGATGTGTGGTCGGGTCGTAATGTCAGGATTTGTTGGACAGGAATGAACCCAGTAGTGCAGACAGGACTCAACTCGGCAGATTATAAAAATAAGTATTTTAATAGTAAATAAAGAACAAAATAACAGCTGACGTGGCAGCAAAACTTACAAATAGATGGAAGGCTCAGAGGGAAACTCAGGGAGCTCAGGGGAGACGCAGGAGAACGCAGGAGAACGCAGGAGAACGCAGGAGAACACAGGAGAATGCAGAGACCCAACAAATACGACCCGACGAGGAACAACACAGAACAGGAGGCTTATATACAAGGACAAGACAAGACGTGATTACAACAGCTGTGACGAGACAAAGGTGGCACCAATTAAACTGACGAGGAAACACTAGGGAAACACAGACACAAAC
>NC_056509.1:14991478-15014538 GCF_014905685.2 Nematolebias whitei
ACTGTAGTGAACCTGATCTGGCCTGATCTGACCCTGATGACCTCAAATCTATCAGATGGACAGAGACTGTTATTTTCATTGATCTGAAAACAGTCTGAGCCATCTGGTGACTTTCTTTTTTGAATTAATCAAGCAGAAAAGACAATTCTTTATAATCATTACTGTCTTACAAATGTTTGATAATCAAATTGTGTTAGTTTCACTCAATGCTTACAGGTTGAAAAGAACTACTCATTTTTATTTTACATAAACAGTAAGTAATGATTTTTATTCCTCATTCAAAGAAGAAATCAGGTTAATATGCATTTCTTGATTTTCTGTCTGAAATGAGCCAAGTCGTAAGTATGTGAAAGTTGAAGCTTCGGTCAACTAAATGTTTACTGAAAAAGGGATGTCATGTTTTACTATTTGGAAAGATACAACAGAGTGAGGCTCCAAAAAGTCTGGTATTCTGCAATAATCTTTTCTGTATGTTGAAAACAAATTCATTCCCTGACCTCGACTTTTGATAATACCTTACGTCAAAAACCACACCTCTTTCTGGTACATCCACGAATCAGAAAGCTCTAAATTGAACCGGAAGTCGACCCATTTTAAATGTGGCAACTTCCCAGTTCAAGAGAGTTCTCAAGGAGTTCTGAGGAGAATTGGTTAGAATTCATGGGGAATTCATGAAGAATGGTGAAGTGAATGGAAGAGAATTCGAGAATTCAGGAGAGTCAGAGACGTTTGGAATTATAACTTCTGTTTGAACAACCCACGCACGACTATCTAAGGATTTCAGCAGCTCTCAACGGAGACGCTGAAAGGTCTGGAGGATTCTCTATCGAGCTGATCTATCATCACCAGGTAACGGTCTCTTCTTCGACTAAAGTGTACCGGAGGCGAGCTGAGATCTGATGAAGCGTGCACGTTCTGGTCAACAGATATTAATTCCCTCACATAGTTCTCTGTAAGAAAATCTCCATTTCATCTTAAACTCTTCTCTCTCTCACAAAACCAGTACAGATATTTTAGAAATATCTGAAGCAAAGTCCTCGTTCACCGCCGAGTGATCGATGCTCATTTTCTGTGAAACTTGTCTGTTATTATTTTCATATTTTGCCAAATTAATGTAAATGTTTGATGTTAAACTTTGATTCTGAAAATAAATGACCACATTCATTTGATGGGTCAAAGATAATAACGTCTCTCGTTACATTTTTGTTAAAATTCAATGCACGACTTACACAGTCAGAAAGATGAGGAACTCGTGAAATTGTATGCATATATATTTCATATATTTGTCATACTACACAACACAAATATACATACATACATACACACACAAATATACATACATACATACACACACAAATATACATACATACACACATATACACATACATACATACATATACACACATACACATACATATACCCACACATACATACATACATATACATATATACATAGATAAAGAAAGAAAGGAAAAAAAAAAAAAGAAAGAACTCATTGTTGAAGCGAACCTGGCCCATCCGTGGACCTGACCTGGCCCACGGGTCATACATTGAACAGCCCTGCTTTAAACCAAGCTGTTGTTTCTTTTAATAAAGCCATGGAGTGATATCTCGTTCCCTGAACAGCTGACCGTTAACATAAAGTTTATCTACTGCCACTGTAGCCCTGGCGCCCTCAGACATGAATTTTTTCATAATTGGAAATAAAACTCGCCTCCGATCGAGTATTTCTTTAGGAAACTGATCATTAACGCTGAAATCTTTCCCACGCAGCTCTCTGCCCTGACTTCTCACCTGCTCTTTCTGTTTATAATGCTCAAATTTAGCTATAATTGGGCGAGGTCGCTTGTTATCGGGCCTCTTACCTCCGAGCCGGTGAACACGATGGAAAGTGAACTTTTTTACGGTCTCACTTGGGAGTTATAGCTCACGTTGGATAAACTCACGGATCGTCGCTTCTGCGTCCTCCTCTCCTCGTTCAGGGATCCCAGAGAAGACAAGATTATCCCGCATACTCCGAGCTTGAAGGTCCAGGATGGACTCTTTCATTTTTCTGTTATCTCCGGATATCTGCGTCATCCTCTCTGTGAGATCTTTAACGTCTCCCCTCAGAGATTGGTTTTCTGCAGCTAGCGACGCCACCTGAGCTTGGCTGAACTCCAGAGATTCCCTCAACGCTTGAAATTCTTTGTGGAGAGCTTCAACGAGAGCCAGTCGGGCATCTAAACTTGATAACTTTTTGTCGATGGACTCCAGAACATCGGTGAAGCTTTTCTCAGGAGACGTGGACGCGCCGCTTGAGCTCTCCGAACGCGTGCGCTTGGATGTTGGAGTAGCGGTGGGCGCGGTGTTCTGAGGTTTACCCATCACTATATTCTCAAAGCACGCGTCCAGGTAGCTCTCAAGACTGTCCAACGTCTCCTCGTCCAGTTTGTTTTATTGAAACAAAAAAGCACAGGTTAGTAATAACAAAAAATTTATGAAAAATATTAATATATTCGATTGTTTTACCTGAGTTTAATTTATTTTAATTTAATTTGTTTGGTTTACCTGAATTTTGTCATTTACTTACGCTGCACAGCTCCTACGTGATCTCAGCCGCTCATCACCAGGTGACACCAATCAGCTCCTCCCTCGAGCCAGTGCCTCCATTCTTCCAGAGCCAACTTCACAGCCTGCAGCTCACGTTCCCCCACGTGATAGTTACGTTCAGCAGCAGAAAGACTTCTAGAAAAGAATGCACATGGATGAACTCGTCCCTCGTTGCTGCGCTGGCTGAGAATTGCTCCAACCCCTGTACTAGAGGCATCCACCTCAACAATGAAAGGCTTGTCAGGGTTAGGAGCACATAGGATGGGTGCAGAAGAAAACCACTTTTTGAGTCTTTCAAAAGCAAGACCAGCAGCCTCATTCCAACTAAACTTGGTCTTAGAGGATGTTAGGGAATGAAGTTGACTGGCAATGGAACTATAGTTCCTAATAAACTTTCTGTAAAAATTATCGAATCCAAGAAATCTTTGTAACTGTTTCCTGTCTTTTGGAACAGGCCAATTCATAACTGCTGAGACCTTGCCAGGGTCCATAGTAACCTGATTAGGAGAGATATTAAAACCGAGGAAGGAGGTGGAAATCTGATGGAACTCACATTTCTCAGCTTTAATAAACAAGTTATTCTGTAGCAGTCTGACTAGGACCGATCTGACATGTTTGCTGTGGGAAGACAAATCTTTTGAAAACACAAGGATGTCGTCAAGGTACACAAAAAATACTGGTTTACCATGTCTCGAAGTACATCATTGACTAAGGTTTGGAAAACTGCAGGTGCATTAGTGAAACCAAACGGCATTACAAAGTACTCGTAGTGGCCATTAGGGGTGTTGAACGCAGTTTTCCACTCATCCCCCTCCCTGATGCGGACCAGGTGGTAGGCGTTTTTCAGGTCAAGCTTGGTAAAAACAGTGGCTCCCTGGATGAGGCCAAAAGCTGTGGACACGAGGGGAAGAGGATACTTGTTTTAATAGTGATTTTATTGAGCCCCCTGTAGTCAATACAAGGCCTAAGAGACCCATCCTTCTTTCCCACAAAGAAAAAAACCTGCCCCAGCAGGAGATGCAGAAGGTCTAATGATAACAGCTTTGAGAGATTCCTTGATGTACTTCTGCATAGAGTAATTTCAGGACCAGACAAAGAATACAAGCCACCCTTAGGTGGAGTGGTGCCAGGAATGAGGTCTATGGCACAGTCATAGGGTCGATGCGTGGGAAGCGAGGTTGCCTTGATCTTATTAAATACCTCCTTGAGGTCATGGTACTCGGCTGGGACCTTAGAGAGGTCAGGATAAATCTCTTTGACATCAATGGGACTCGCTGAAGGTACAACAGCATCAAACAAACAAACAAGTAGTGAGGCAGTCGTCGGCCCAGCCAACAATCTCCTTACCCCTCCATTTGATATGTGGGTTGTGTTTATTCAACCAGGAAAAGACAAGAACAACTGGAAGCTGGGGAGAGTTGATAACAATAAACTTAATTTTTTCCTTGTGATTCCCCCCAAGTAATAGAGTGACAGGTTTGGTCTCGAGGTCAGAGTTATTAAGAGAGTGACCATCTAAAGCAAGAACTTTATGAGTACTGGAAGACTGAATTTATTCAATACCGACTGACAGAGCAAAATGATGATCAATGAACTCTGTGTCTGCCCCAGAGTCAATGAAGGCAGCTACACAGGCAGGTTCTCTACCATCTATTAAAATTTCAGCAGGCACAGTGAACGGGGGAGAGGTTCTGGGCTTTCCGATCTGATTTAACAGGTGCCTCCTCTTCTCTGCTGAAGCTGGTCCTTTTAACAGACATTGGCTAATAGTATGCTTATTCTCTCCACAATAAAATCACATGTGAAACTTTCTCCATCTTTCTTTCTCCTTCGGGGTAAGACAGCTTCTTCCCAGCTGTGTTGGTTCCTCCATCTGAGGTGACTTGGGAGTGGTGGCTGCAGATGTAGGAGAAATGGTTTCTGACTCACCCCAAGGTCTGGAAGGTCTCACCAGCCTGTTACCCCTCTCTCGGTCCCTCTCCCACAGCCGTAGGTCAATGCGGGTTGCCAGTTCTTCCAACTCCTGGAGGGACTCTGGGTAATCCTGGGTTGCCAGCGTGTCCTTTATGTTGTCATTAGGACCTTGGAAAAAAGCGTCAGTTAAAGCACACTTGTTGCAACAACTGTCAGCTGCAATGGCGTGGAACTCAATAATGTGAGAGTAGCTCTTTCTGCAGCTCCAAGATGGCCGCTGATGATCAACACCTGGCAGTCATCTCCTTGATGAGCTCCTACCTCTACTTAAGGCTGCAGTCAAGTCTACTCTATGCTGGAGCATTGATTCCCTCCCGGTACTGATGCTCTCAGCCATTTGTCTCCTAAGTATTTGAGATACTTACCTTGTGATTTTTGTGTCAGCAGTTCCTCGTTTTGCCGTGCCCGTTCCAGTCCTGATCTCTCAGTTCCTGTCTGGTCTCTCATGCCCTTGCCTTTCGGATCTTGGATGTCTGTGCTCTGTCTCTGGGACTCATGCCTCTTGGACCCGTTGAATTCACTCCAGTGCCCAGGAAGCTGTAAGACAAGAACAACATCAATATCTACTCACCTGTGTCACTTACCTGCTCCTGCCTAAAAGACTATTCCCCCTTTTCCAGGAGTTCCGGTCCCAGGGCCTGTATATATTGTATATATATCAACACTGTAAATAAATAACACTTTTTTGTAGCCTGAGTCTTGAGTCATTCTGGGTCTCGTTACAACTGGGTTGCCCGAAATCTTAACAGAAATGCTCCAGCCAGACCAAACCCAGAACGAGGCTCGGGACGACCAAGCCACGTCCTCCTCGCAAACGGAATGGGTAAACCAGCTGGAGAAGATCCTCACCCAAATGATAAAACAACAACAACAGACACAAGCTAACCTACAGGACCTTGGGGGTATGGTTTTCTCCATTAAACAGACTCTCTCCCCTTCTCCTCCTACAGCCGTAGCAGAACCTTCTGTGAACAGCCCGACATGCACATGCTCGGCGAGGCACCCGTCGGAACAACAAGTATTGGTAAAACCTTCCGAACTTTTTTCCGGTGACCCAGATCAATGTGACGCTTTCTTCCTCCAATGCGAGCTCGCGTTTAGCAGGGCCCCTAGACTTTACGTCACAGACAATGCTAAAATCACTTATTTTACGAGTCAGTTAAAGGGTAACGCACTCCGGTGGGCAACTTCTTTCCTCCGCCAACATGATTTGAAAATTGTCACTTTTAGCTCGTTACTCACTGAATTTCGTAGAATATTTGACAGGCCATTATTGGGTCCCAAAGCTGAGAAACCTCTCTTGGGCTTATGTCAGGGCCAGCGACCAGTAGCTGAACACGCCCTCGAGTTCTGCATCCTCGCGGCACAAACAGGGTGGAACGAGAGGGCGCTACAGGGGCCTTTCTTAAACTCCTTGTCGGATCCGTTAAAGGATCAGATCGCCTCAAGAGATGAGCCGTCCAACTTCGACGCTCTCATTAATTTAGCCATAGCAATTGACGAACGTTTCCGCGAGCGGCTGCGCGAACGAGACTACAACTCCCAAGGGATCACCACTTCCGGTTTGGGTCCGTCACTCAATGTTGTCCATAGTAAAGATCCATCTGAGTACTACAAACCCCAGAATCATCAAGCCTTCGCGTCTCCTCCTCCACTCGCTCTACCTGAATCTGAACCCATGCAGGTGGGACACACCCGCATAACTCCCAACGTTAAACAAAGACGCAGGGAACAAGGGTTATGCTTCTATTGCAGCCAAGATAGGCATCTTATTGCCGCCTGTCCGTTTCGGGGAAACGAGAACACCCACCAATAAAGAGGGAGATATTGGTGGGGACTTCTTCGCTCTCCCCATTAAGTAGATTGACCATTGCTACGGTCATTCAAAATAATCACAACCGTTTCCCTGTTTCTGCACTCATAGACTCTGGCACAGAACAAAATTTAATCAGTCAAAGTATTGTTTCTGAATTGTCCCTACCCACTTTAAAGATACCTACCATTTCCATAGCAGGGGTCACGGGCGAAACCCTATCCCAGGTTCAACACCGCACTATCGACTTACACCTGATAACATCTGGCAACCATCATGAGCACGTTAATTTCTTTGTCTTCGATTCTCCTCATGATCAAATAATTTTGGGGTATCCTTGGTTAAAGCTCCACAACCCTCACATTAATTGGGAGCTTGGCAGGATAGAGAAATGGAGTGGGAGGTGTTTAAAACACTGCCTCCGCTCTGGGATCTCTAACCCCATTAAACAAGACGCCAACGTAGAAGAGATCGATCTAACTTCCATTCCGTCCGAGTATCACAATCTCTCTCCTGTTTTTAGTAAGCAGAAAGCTTTGTCTCTGCCGCCGCACCGACCTTACGACTGTGCCATAGACCTTTTTCTGGGTGCTCCCTTACTGGCCAGCCGCCTCTACAACCTCTCGGGACCAGAGAGGGATTCCATGAAAGAGTACATTGAAGAATCACTTGATTCAGGAAATATTCGTCCGTCCACCTCCCCGGTAGGGGCCGGTTTTTTCTTTGTCTCCAAGAAAGACAAGACCCTCCACCCTTGCATCGATTACCGCGGGTTAAATAATATTACAGTCAAGAACAAGTATCCTCTTCCTCTCATAGATTCCATACACGAGCAGTTACAGTCAGCCACTATCTTCACAAAATTAGACTTATGTAATGCCTACCACTTGGTACGCATAAAGGAAGGCGACGAATGGAAGACGGCCTTCCGAACCCCGTTAGGTCACTTCGAATATCTCGTTATGCCGTTTGGTCTCACTAACGCCCCTGCCGTCTTCCAGGCGCTAGTGAATGACGTACTTAGGGACTTTTTAGGGGACTTCGTTTTTGTATACCTCGATGATATTTTAATGTACTCATGTGACAAAGAGGAACACATCAGAAGGGACAGAACGGTACTTCAGCGTTTATACGAGAATCAATTATTCGTCAAAGGCGAAAAATGTGAATTTCATGCTTCGTCAGTCTCTTTTCTGGGGTTTATTTTCGGAGAGGGGCATTATCGTACCAACCCTGAGAATATTAGAGCTGTAGTCGAATGGCCCATTCCTGAGACTCGCAAACAGCTTCAGCGTTTTTTAGGTTTTGCAAACTTTTACAGACGCTTTATCAGGGACTACAGCCGTATTGCCGCACCACTCTCTCAACTTACTTCCATCAATAGAACCTTCAAATGGACTACAGACGCAGACACAGCTTTCAATAAACTGAAACAACTCTTCTCGTCATCACCCATCCTCTGCCATCCTGACCCCGAACGCCAGTTCATCCTAGAGGTGGACGCCTCCGACACTGGGGTAGGAGCAGTCCTCTCTCAGAGATCCCCCAGAGACAATAAGGTACACCCCTGTGCCTTCTTTTCTCAGCGCCTATCCCAAGCTGAGCGTAATTACGATGTGGGTAACCGCGAATTATTGGCCGTCAAACTGGCCTTGGAAGAATGGCGTCACTGGTTAGAAGGTACTGAGATCCCTTTCCTCATCTGGACCGACCACAAAAACCTACTTATCTAAGGGATACTAAGAGATTAACCCCCAGACAGGCACGGTGGTCTTTGTTCTTTAATCGTTTTCATTATATTTTGACTTTTAGACCTGGCTCGAAAAATATCAAGCCAGATGCCCTGTCTCGTCAATTCTCTCCTCCAGACGTTCCCGAACCCGAGGAACATATCATTCCTTCTGCATGCATCGTCGGGGCTCTCACATGGCCCATTGAGCAAGAAGTCCACGATGCCCACAACGAGGAGCCCGATCCCGGCCTGGGACCCCCCGGAACCCTGTTCGTCCCCTCTATCATGAGGTCTAAGGTACTGGAGTGGGTTCACACAAACAAACTTTCTTGTCACCCAGGAGTAACACGCATGTTGTCCCTAACTAAGACCCACTTCTGGTGGCCGACACTTGCTCAAGACGTTAAGGACTTTGTCGCTGCTTGTGCCACATGCACCCGCAACAAGACAGGTAATCAACCCCCGGCCGGACTCCTGCAACCACTGCCCTCACCCAGCTGCCCTTGGTCCCACATATCAGTGGATTTTGTCACAGGACTTCCCCCGTCCGAAGGGAACATGGCCATTTTGACTGTCATTGACAGATTTTCTAAGTCAGCACATTTCATTCCTCTAGTTAAGTTACCATCCGCTCTTGAGACCACGCAACTTTTGGTTCAGCATGTTTTTCGTATCCACGGCATCCCCTCCGACATTGTCTCTGACCGTGGTCCACAGTTTATTTCTCAGGTTTGGCGTTCGTTTTGTAACACCCTGGGGGCATCTTTAAGTCTAACTTCGGGATACCACCCGGAGTCTAACGGCCAGGCTGAGAGATGCAACCAAGAACTCGAGAACACCCTTCGTTGCGTTGTGGAAAGCAATCCTTCAGCCTGGTCTCAACATCTGGTGTGGGTAGAGTATGCCCACAACGCCTACAGATCCACAGCCACAGGTATGTCTCCATTTGAAGCCTTTCTGAGTTACCTGCCCCCCCTGTTTCCTAGTCTTGAGACGGACATCACGCTGCCATCTGTCCAGCACCACTTCTGTAGATGTCGACGCGTTTGGCTGCAAACAAGAGCAGCCCTCCTGCGCACTGCGGCCCAGAATAAGAGGTTCGCCGACCGACACTGTTCCTCCGCCCCGTCCTACCAGGTGGGCCAAAAGGTATGGCTTTCCACGAGAGACATACAGTTAAAGGACATCCCCAGAAAGATGGCTCCACGATTCATAGGTCCCTTCATCATCACTAAGATAATCAACCCCACAGCAGTCCGCCTTCAACTTCCCAGCTCCATGAGGATCCACCCCACATTCCACGTCTCTCATGTAGTGAGTCACGTGGGTACGTGTCACTTGTTGTAGTATGACAAATATATGAAATATATATGCATACAATTTCACGAGTTCTTCATCTTTCTGACTGTGTAATGCCGTGCATTGAATTTAACAGAAATGCAAACGAGAGACGTTATTACCTTTGACCCATCAAAATGAATGGAGTCATTTATTTTCAGAATCAAAGTTTAACATCAAACATTTACATTAATTTGGCAAAATATGAAAATAATAACAGACAGTTTCACAAATAATGAACTTCAAATCACTCGGCGGTGATTTGAGGACTTTGCTTCAGATATTTCTAAAATATCTGTACTAGTTTTGTGAGAGAGAGAAGAGTTTAAGATGAAATGGAGATTATCTTACAGAGAACTATGTGAGAGAATTAATATCTGTTGACCAGAACGTGCACGCTTCATCAGATTTCAGCTCGCCTCCGGTACACTTTAGTCGAAGAAGAGACCGTTACCTTGTTGATGATAGATCAGCTCGATAGAGAGTCCTCCAGACCTTTCAGCGTCTCCGTTGAGAGCTGCTGAAATCCTTAGATAGTCGTGCGTGGGTTGTTCAAACAGAAGTTATAATTCCAACGTCTCTGACTCTCCTGAATTCTCGAATTCTCTTCCATTCACTTCACCATTCTCCATGAATTCTAACCAATTCTCTTCAGAACTCCTTGAGCACTGCTTCAGAACTGCTTCCGAACTACATGAGAACCGCTCCAGAACTCTTTTAGAACTCTTCACCATTCCAACTCTCTAACAGAACCGAGAAGTTCTCACATTTTAAATGAGTTTACTTCCGGGTTTACTTTAGAGCTTTCTGATTCGTGGATGGACCAGAAAGAGGTGTGGTTTTTGACGTAAGGTATTATCAAAAGTCGAGGTCAGGGAATGAAATTTGTTTAACAACTGACAGAGAGATTATTGCAAAAAGCAGACTTCGTGGAGTCTCTATTCTGATTATCTTCTCAAATAGTTAAACATGACATTTCTTCTTCAGTAAACATTTAGTTGACCGAAGCTTCAACTTTCACATACTTACGACTTGGCTCATTTCAGACAGAAAATCAAGAAATGCATATTCAGGTGATTTCTTCTTTGAATGAGGAATAAAAATCATTACTTACTGTTTATGTAAAATAAAAATGAGTAGTTCTTTTCAACCTGTAAGCATTGAGTGAAACTAACACAATTTGATTATCAAAACATTTGTAAGACAGTAATGATTATAGAGGATTGTCTTTTCTGCTTGATTAATTCAAGAAAGAAAGTCATCAGATGGCTCAGACTTATTCAGATCAATGAAAATAACAGTCTCTGTCCATCTGGTAGATTTGAGGTCATCAGGGTCAGATAAGGGTCAGATCATCAGGTCATCAGGTTCACTACACTCAGATTAAACCAGTCTCCGAGAGTCCACTGTGCCCGCCTGCCAACCTCCCTCCACCCACCCGGTTGATCGACAATCACCCCGCCTTCACGGTTCGTGCCATTTTGGACGTCAGATGGCGAGGCAGGGGTTTCCAATATCTCGTGGACTGGGAGGGATACGACCCGGAGGAGAGATCCTGGATTCCCCGCTCGTTCATCTTGGACCCAAGTCTCATCACGACTTTCTTCAGCGCACACCCCGAAAAGCTCCTCAGGTCGCCTGGAGGCGATTCTTGAGGGGGGGGGGGGGATGTGAGAGTAGCTCTGGCTGCAGCTCCAAGATGGCCGCTGATGATCAACACCTGGCGGTCATCTCCTTGATGAGCTCCTACCTCTACTTAAGGCTGCAGTCAAGTCTACTCGATGCTGGAGCATTGATTCCCTCCCGGTACTGATGCTCTCAGCCATTTGTCTCCTAAGTATTTGAGATACTTACCTTGTGATTTATGTGTTAGCAGTTCCTCGTTTTGCCGTGCCCGTTCCAGTCCTGGTCTCTCAGTTCCTGTCTGGTCTCTCGTGCCCTTGCCTTTCGGATCTTGGATGTCTGTGCTCTGTCTCTGGGACTCATGCCTCTTGGACCCTTTGAACTCACTCCAGTGCCCAGGAAGCTGTAAGACAAGAACAACAATATTAATATCTACTCACCTGTGTCACTTACCTGCTCCTGCCTAAAAGACTATTCCCCCTCTTCCAGGAGTTCCGGCCCCAGGGCCTGTATATATTGTATATATATCAACACTGTAAATAAATAACACTTTTTTGTAGCCTGAGTCTTGAGTCATTCTGGGTCTCGTTACAACTGGGTTGCCCGAAATCTTAACAAATAATATACTTTGTTAATCTTTTGTTTCCTTGTTTAACTGAGAACAATTTGCATGCAGCCTCCCTCTCAGGCAGGACAGGGTCAAATACTCTGCAAAGTTCTTTGGCAAAGGCTGCAAAGCTGTGACAACATCTAGCGTCTCTCTGCGACTCTGATGTGCCCCATGAATTTGCTTTATCTGTGAGAAGTGCATTGACATAGGCCACTCGAGACCGTTCTGAGGGGACTGAAGATGGCTGCAGTTGAAAATGGATCTCACATTGAGTGAGAAACGGTCTGCACTGATCAGGCTCTCCTCTAAACAACTCTGGAGGAGACAGACGAGGTTCATTATAAACAGTAGGCAAATGGTGAGAAGGTGCATGGACAGTGGCTGCGTGAGCAGAGTCTTGAGTAAAGGGTTGCTGTGACATGGATTTGAGCACAAACATAATCTCATCTAAATTAGACTCTAGTTTACCTATGGCCCCCTCCACACCAGAGCGCCACTCTTGGGCTGATGCTGGATCCATTATTTTTGGCCAGATTCTACTGACAAGATCTGGGTTTTGGATCAGCAACAACAACAACAAGTCCAAGAGCAGTTTAACAATTTTATTGTGAACAGGAAAAACTCTGGTGGAGGTCTTGGTCCTGGGCCAGGTCCAATCTATCAAGACAGAAGAGTTAGTGGCTTTGACTAAGTTCTGGACATGCAGGTGAATGTTGGTGTCTGCACTAACCTTCTGTCTTCATGTTGTAGCAGAGTCTGTAGTCACACTGCAGTCGGTGATTTCCCTCCAGAAGAGCAGGTTGCTGCAGTGGAGCAAATTAAAGGACTTGAGGTCCAGAATAAGGAAATCCAGAATCGTGGTCTGTGAGTCGTTGCAGGGGTCAAAAACCATAGAAGAGGAGAAGCAAGAACAGGGCCGAGTCAGGATACAAAAGACGTGGTCAAAAGGGGAAGGCACAGAGTCAGAAACCATGGGCAGATAGGCAGACAAAATCCAAGAGGGTTCAGGCAAGGCGAGGAGTAAAAAACAGGCAAGGAGTCATGGCAAGAGACAAGATCAGGTATGCTGGATTTCTACTGCTTGGAAGTTTCGGGAATCTGGCACTGACTGAATGAATGCAGGGAGTTTAAGTAGGGTGGAGAACAGGTGTAGAGCATGAGCTTGATTGCTGGGTGAGAGTGAGTGACAGGAACAGGCAGAGCTTGGCAAGAAAAAACACAAAAATGACAGGCTGTGAGGGGCAAAAGCATGACAGAAGCCCCTCCTCAAGGTCCGGCTTCTGACGGACCACCAGGTTTAATGGGATGAGAGGCGTGGGAACTTGTCTTGTCTTGTCATTGAAACTTAAGAAGTTTAAAGCCATCCAGTCCCTGATGTCAGCCAGGCAGTGTCAGGATTTGTTGGACAGGAACGAACCCAGTAGTGCAGACAGGACTCAACTCGGCAGATTATAAAAATAAGTATTTTAATAGTAAATAAAGAACAAAATAACAGCTGACGTGGCAGCAAAACTTGCAAATAGATGGAAGGCTCAGAGGGAAACTCAGGGAGCTCAGGGGAGACGCAGGAGAACGCAGGAGAACGCAGGAGAACGCAGAGACCCAACGAATACGACCCGACGAGGAACAACACAGAACAGGAGGCTTATATACAAGGACAAGACAAGACGTGATTACAACAGCTGTGACGAGACAAAGGTGACACCAATTAAACTGACGAGGAAACACTAGGGAAACACAGACACAAACAGAACCAGCAAAAGGTACCATCCTTACAGGCAGTCGAGCAGCGGTTGAATAGAGCATGTACCATTGTGTCTTAGGGGGAAGTAAATTTGACAGTCATCGGCATAGAAGTAGAAGGGCATGTTGTGTTTCCGGAAAATAGCACCAAGCAGCAGCAGGTATAAAGAGAATAGGAGGGGACCCAGGATGGACCGCTGCGGAACCCCCCATTTCAGCTCTGCCTCTGCGGAACTAAAATCCTTGATAGAGACACAAAAGGATCTGTCAGTGAGGTAGGATCTGAACCAATTGAGGACTGACCCTGTGACGCCCACCCACTGCTCTAACCTAACAATGAGGATCTCATGGTCGATGGTGTCAAAGGTGGCCATGAGGTCCAATAGGACAAGCAGCACAGAATCATCAGTATCTGTAGATCTGAAGATGTCGTTAAAGACCTTCAGCAGGGCAGTTTCGGTGCTGTGGAGAAGTTTAAAGCCAGATTGGAATAGCTCTAAGATGGTGTGACCTTCCAGGAAGCACTTCAACTGGGACTCAACTATTTTATCCAGTACTTTGGAAACAAATGGGAGTTTGGAGACAGGCTGGAAGTTGGACACGACTGAGGGGTCAAAGTTTGTTTTTTTCAGGAGAAGCTGGACAGCAGCATGTTTAAAGGATTTTGGCACCACACCAGTGGATAAACTACTGTTTACTATTGTCAATAAACCAGGTGTCTGTAGTGGTGATACATGAACAGGCCACCAGCTTTAAAGAAAAATGAAGCCTGATCAAAAGTTCTCCTCAGCAACAGCTAAGAATGATAATGTGTAACCAAAGTTTTACTGTTTTAATAATGTGTAACCAAAGTTTTACTGTTTTAATAATGTGTAACCAAACTGTTTTACTAAATAATCAACACATAATCAACTGATAGAAGTATTAATCTTTAAGACATTGTATAATCCTTTGTATGTTTGTGTGAGATGGTAAAAGTAAAGAGGCCTCATGTAACAGAGAAACAAGTCTGGGCATGCCTCGAGCCATAGAGGAAAACAGGAAGTCACAAGGTTTAAGCACGACTCATCTCATGATGACTCATCTTTGAGCAAAACAAGTTCTGGAAAGTACCAGAAAGTCCCAGAAATCTGGTCTAAACCGGTTGAGGTGCAAAACAGCACAGAAGTTACTGGAAAAGAGATGATGCAATTTTCCATAACCCCTCCTTAAGAGGAGGAGGGATGAATGAGTCTTTAAATACAGACTGACCAGAACAAAGCTTGGTCAATGCAAAGTTGGAGTTGAACTGGAGGAGCTGAGCAGAGAGGACTACAGGCGATGAGCAAACTCTTCGAATCAGAGGGAGCCTAAAAGGAGTTGGATTATACCAGTTTGGAGACGATAATGGGAGTTAATTCTTTTCTTCACTGACATGGGATTGGATTTAAGTTCCTTTCATCAACCCTGAAACTGGATGAGTATTCTGCTCCTGTGCTTGACCTAAGGCCCGTCCAAAACCTCTGATTCTCTAATTTGGATTAGTTGTACTCGTCTTTGAGGATTCGGCCGGTGTCTCTCCCCTAGAGAACTGGAAATCTGCCCTTACCCTATGGTGACTCACTAAGGGTCACCTCAAAATCATGGTAAGCGGACGACCTCAATCTTACTCTGCTCTAATTAAATTATTTCATCAAATTGGAAGAACAGCATACAGAATAAATTTGGGAGTACTAAATTGGTTACTGGTAAGATTTGCTCGAAGGTGTTTCTGGTTCATGAGGGAGTTGAGAGAAAATATCTTTTGGCTTGAGTTGTGAAAGGTCTCTGTGAAGGTAGTATCTGTAAACCCTCAAGGGCTCTTGAGGTTTAGAGTTTCACAGATAGTAGTCACCACCTTGTTTAGGGAAGAAAGTGTATCCTATGTACTCATGAAAACTAAATCATTATAAAATTGTGCCTGTTGCTGTACCCATGCGCAAATTATTGATTAAAAGCGAAGCAAAACGTACAAATTTGGACTATTATTTCATTCTTATCAATTAAATACATGGTAAGGCTTGGTTCATTTAACAACACCAATAATAGGAGGTTTTTGTAAAGGTTTCCTAGCTGATAAACAACATCCTTGAGCCCGTTTCCAGGACCCTAAAGATTACCAGAACGGTTAACAATTGCAACGCTAAAGTGAGAGGTGAGCGGCCACAACGCGAGTTTCTCTGGACCAGAAGATCCATTCCGGCTGCTTGAAGGATCGAGGGTAACAGAGTGAGATCAGGGTGTGACTCACGGATTTAAGGTCGTTAATATTCTGGATGAATCACCTCGCCGCAACCTTATCGAGGTTATTTTAGACAGCTACTGGTAATACCACGGCGCTGAAGTAAACTCCCGGACCCCTTGGAGGAGAGGTTGCGGGCAAAGGTGTTATCACTACCTCCAGTGGTTACCTTTGCCCACCGGATAGCAGACACTATATCAAGAATGGACAGACCTAGAGTGGGAAAAACCTCCTTTAGTAGTCGAGGGGGGACCACATCAAAGGGGGAACCAGAAGGTTTCAAGCTGCACATGACCTGCTCTAGAGAAGAAAGAGTGATGGGTTCAAAATGGTCAAATGGAGCTACAGATTGTGTTGGGATGGATGGGTCATGAGTTGGAGGGGAAATGAGAGCCCTGGTGGTTGCAATTTTTTCCAAAAAGAAATGTAGGAAGTTGTAGTACTGTAGTACTGAAGTAATACTGCCTGATCACCTGCCAACCTTCTCTGACCTTCTTCCTCCTCTTCTAGGAGCTGCAGAGAGACAACTGTATTATTTTACTATGAATAATAAACACTGTCACTTTTGTACATGCCTTTGACTGTCTCGTTCCGGGTCTCATACAACTCTGGGTTCCTCGAGTCATAACAGAAATGCTCCAGCCAACTGAGACCCAGAATGAGATCAAGAGCGAGCAGGCCCTCGTTACCTCTCTGGTGGAGCGAATCAACAAGTTGGAAGAAATGCTATAGTTGGTTCTGACCCAACAATGATCAACTCAGTCCAATCTGCAAGAACTTGGAGGTATTATCTTTTCTATTAAATAACAACTTTTACCTCCTTCCCCTCCAGCATCTACCGCCCATTCGACCCCCAGTTCCACTTGTAAATCTCCTAGATTGGCTTCCCTTGCTCAACAATTAATCGTTAAGCCTTCTGAGCTCTTCGCAAGAGACTCTGACCAATGTGGAGGTTTCCTACTCCAATGCCGACTCGCCTTCGAAGGGGTTCCATCCCTTTACAACACTGACGCAGCCAAAATCACCTATTTCATCAGTCAGCTCAAAGGTAATGCTCTCCTATGAGCCAACTTGTTCCTACAGTTCCATGATAACTCCTCTGTCCCCTACGAATGACTTTTAAGGGAGTGTCACAGGATTTTTTATCGCCCTCTGCAGGCGCCGAATGCCATAAAGCATCTACTAAGCCTACGTCAGGGCTGACGTGCAGTTTCTGAGTACGCTTTGGAGTTTCGGATCCTAGCTGCCCAGACCGGATGGAACGAACTAGCACTACAAGGTACATTTCTAAACTCTTTGTCTGACCACCTTAAGGACCAAATTACCACCCGAGACGAACTTGAAAGGTTTGACTAATTAATCGACTTAGCTATCGCCATTGATGACCGCTTCTGGGAGAGGAAGAGAGAACGGGACTACAACTCCCAAAGACCTTCTGCTTCCAGGTTCACAACCTCACCAGGTGAGCTTCACTCTTACAAACAGAACAGAGAGGACTACAAATTCCAACCTCCCCAAGGTCCTAGCTTTGCTGTTTCACCGTTGGTTCCCACAACGCACCCCCTCACTCAACCTGAGCCCGAACCTATGCAGATTGGGTGCACACGACTGTCCCCTGAGGAGAGACAGCATCGTAAAAATGCTGATGTATGCATCTATTGTGGTAACTTCGGGCACTATCCGCCTCACTGCCCATTTTAGGGAAACGAGAACACCCACCAGTAAAGAGGGATATACTGGTGGGTACCTCAGCACTTACCTCCCCATTTAAACTCTTGCTTCCAACTGTGATTCAAATCAATCATCAATGCCTGTCCCTGTCCGCTTCAATTGACTCTGGGGTCGAACAAAACCTCATAAGTTCGGATTTGGTTAAAAGATATTCTCTTCCCAATCGAGATATCTCTCCTGTTTCTGTGTCCGGCATTACTGGGAAGCAGGAGTGGCCATACTTGTTGCCCCCATCTTGGTCACTGTATGTTGGGGTTCACACCGGTGAACGAAAGGGTAGCCTCCCTCCGCCTGCATGTGGGGGGATGGGTTCTGACTGTTGTTTGCCTCAGATCAACGCTTCTTTCTTCCATGTCTCACTCCTCCACATCTGGTGAGGTGCCAACCTGGGAAATCAGCAACACCTTGCACGGATTACTCCTTCTTCTGTTTCGCCGGACCCAGTTCCCATCAGGATAGGTCTGGTAAACGTAAGATCTGTTACAAACAAAACTTTTATCCTGAAGGATTTTTGTTCGTCCTATGGTTTGGGCTTTCTCTGACTGTGACTGAGACTTGGATTTCTCCGGGTGAGTCCAGTGTTTTTTCAGAACTATTACCTCAAGGTTGCTCATATTTTAATACCCCAAGGTCCTTGGGTCATGGAGGAGGTTTGGCGATTATTTATAAATCAAGCTTTGACTGTAAGCAGCTGTCCCTCCTGACTGCGTTGTCTACCTTTGAACTGAGCATGTTTGAGTTGGGCTGCGCTCCTCTGCTTCTGTGCACTGTCATCTACCGGCCTCCTAAGTATAATAAGGACTTCATACGGGACTTTTCTGATTTCTTGGGTGATTTTACGTCCAAATATGAGCAAATTTTAATTCTTGGAGATTTTAATATTCACATATGTTGTACTGGAAAGCCGCTGGTGAAGGATTTCTTTGATGTAGTGGATGCTTTTGGCCTCACTCAGTCAGTGAAGGGCCCAACCCATAAACGTACACACACCCTGGACCTTGTTTTATCTTATGGTTTATCTATTTTTAACTTGGAAATTGGTGATGCATTGTTTTCAGACCGCATGTAAGTAAGTAAGTAAGTAAGTAAACTTTATTTATATAGCACTTATCATAGATACAATCACAAAGTGCTGTACAACAATAAAGAAACAAAAGCTTAAAATAAAATAATAACAACTCATTAATTAAAACAGTAAAAACAGCTGGAAAAAACAGTAAAACATTTAACTAAAAGCTTGTCGAAATAAAAATGTCTTAAGCTGCGTTTTAAAAGAATCAACAGAGACGTTCACACGGAGCAACAGGGGCAGGGCATTCCACAGCCGGGGGGCTACGGCCTGAAAGGACAGGTCACCCCGAGTTTTAAACCGGGTCTTAGGAACCATAAGAAGGTTCAGCGCTGAAGACCGAAGGGTGCGGGCCGGAGAATAAGGAATCAACATTTCAGTGATGTACTAGGGGGCCTGACCATTTAAAGCTCTAAAAGTCAAAACTAAGATTTTAAAATTAATTCTAAATTCAACAGGCAGCCAATGAAGAGAAGATAAAACTGGTGTAATGTGAGCCCTTCTGTTAGTTCCTGTTAAAAGCCTCGCAGCAGAGTTCTGGACCAATTGGAGACGAGCAACGGCAGTTTTGTTAAAACAAGTAAAAAGGGAATTACAATAATCTAAACGAGAAGAAATAAAAGCATGAATAATCATCTGCAGGTCAGATCTGGATAACATTGCCCTCAGTTTAGAAATGTTTCTCAGATGATAAAAGCAGTTTTTTACCAGAATCTTTGAATGTTTGTCCAAAGACATGGACTGGTCGAACAGAACACCGAGGTTTCTGAGATTCGGCTGAGAAGAGGAGCCCAGAGAACCGAGGTGTTTAATCCAAGGAACTTTCTGTTCAGGGGCAATGATCAGGGTTTCCGTCTTGTTAGAATTTAACTGAAGGCAGTTGTTAGCTAACCATGCCTTAATATGTGAAACACAGTTTACTAATTCAGCTAACTTATGTAATTCTGAGTCATAAAAGGAAAAGTACAGTTGAATATCATCAGCATAGAGATGGTAAGACACATTTCTGAAGCTACTGATAATCTTTCCCAGGGGGGTGATGTACAGAATGAACAGAATAGGACCCAACACTGAACCCTGAGAAACACCATTCAGTAACGGAGTGGTCTTAGACTGTATGTTATTAACAAACATTGAAAAGGTTCTGTTGCTCAGATAAGAAGAAAACCACTTAAGAACAGTTACATGCCTGTTTTATTAGGCCCGAGCAGCTAAGCGCTGCAGCGCTGCTTAGGCCCGAGCAGCTAAGCGCTGCAGCGCTGCGAAGGCCTATTGTATATGTGCTGTTTCTTATTATTATTAGGCCCGAGCAGCAAAGCGCTGCGAAGGCCTATTGTAATTGTGCTGTTTATTATTAGGCCCGAGCAGCAAAGCGCTGCGAAGGCCTATTGTAATTGTGCTGTTTATTATTAGGCCCGAGCAGCTAAGCGCTGCGAAGGCCTATTGTAATTGTGTCGTTTCTTACTATATTATTCTTATTCTTTTCCAAGTTTAAGCGCTTATTTGGAGGGGTTAGCATATTGGAAACCTAGCCAAACTTTACCCAAAATTGTCCCCCGCAAGAAATTTTAGTAGTGTAATGGAACCAAAAGTAGGCGTGGCCAAACTGCTCCACAGCGCCCCCTAACGTGAGATATGAAAACTGGTAAGTCCTAGAGAGCTGAAGTTTGGTACATATGTAGAACTTACCGAATCAAGAAAAAAAGTCTCTTGGAGGTATGCCTTAAACCCAACAGGAAGTCGGCCATTTTGGGTCAAAGGGTCAATTTTGGCCGTTTTTCACTTTTCGTACACCACGAATTTGAACGAACTCCTCCTAGGGATTTCGCTCAATCGGTTTCAAACTTTCGCCATTTTGATCAGTAGGCATGGGGAACCTAAAGTTATCAAAACGGTGCAAACCGACGATGTTGAGGGGGCGGGGCCAAGCCTCAAAGTTGAGCTTCACGCCATAAATTTCCAAACGTTATAACTTTCTACTTGAAAAACAGATTTGCACCAAATTTGGCACGAGTCATCCCTGTCCCATGCCCGACGATACCCTGAGGTCAAATTTTGACGTCATCAAAGCCCCGCCCCCTCAGAACAGGAAGTGACTTTTTTTGCTTGGAATGCTCCCTCCCTGAGACTTTTGACCCAATCAGGATGATCCTGTGTTAGAAGGCAGATAACAAGTTGGTCTGACTTGCTTTGAAGCGCAAAGCGTTTCCCCTGGAGGATGTGGGCGTGGCGGCGTGGCGAAGTCAGAAGTGACGCCTTTACAATACGTTTGGCTCTAAATTCCACAGATTTGATCCGAGGTTCATGAAAATCACTAAGATCGATCATTGCCCGCCCCTTGAACAGGAAACCATGATAATTGCGCAATAGCCTCTCTAGCGCCCCCTAGAATATTTTAAAACCTCAGCCCCGAGCCATTTTTCGACCGATAAATCTGAAACTTGGTGAACATGTGTATCTTCTCAGGACCTATGAAAAAGTCTCTTGGAGCTCCGGTCCAGAACCAACAGGAAGTCGGCCATTTTGTGTCAAAGGTTAATTTTTGGGCGTTTTTAACGGCAAATTTGAACGAACTCCTCCTAGGGATTTTGAAGGATTGCCTTTAAACTTGGTTAATAGGCCTTTAAGACATTGGAGAGTAAAAGTTATCAAAAGCTTTCGGATTCGTTTTGTTAAAGGGGCGTGGCCAGGCCTCAAAGTTGAGCTTCACGCCATAAATTTCCAAACTTTATAACTTTCAACTTGAAAAACAGATTTGCACCAAATTTGGCACGAGTCATCCCTGTCCCATGCCCGACGATACCCTGAGGTCATATTGTGACGTCATCAAAGCCCCGCCCCCTCAGAACAGGAAGTGACTTTTTTTGCTTGGAATGTTCCTTCTTTGACACCCTTCACATAATCCGGATGATCCTGTGTTAGAAGACAGATAAGATGGTCTGACTTGATTTAAACAACAAAACAGTTATAGCTGGAGAATGTGGGCGTGGCGCCATGGCGAATTAAAAAGTGACGCCGTTGCAATACGTTTGGCTCTAAATTGCACAGATTTGAACCCAGATGAACCAAAATCACTATGATTGATCATTATCCACCTCTGAACAGGTTTCCATGATAAGTGGCCAAGAGCCTCCACAGCGCCACCTACATTCTTCTTACAGTTATATCTCAGTGATACAACATCCGATCTGAACCAGATTTTTGGTGCGTCATTACTGAGAACTGATGGACATTTTAGTTTTGTTGTTTAATATTTGACTCAAGGGCGCCCCCTACATTATTCAAACTGTTTTGTCTCAGTGATATATCAGCCAATCTGTACCAAATTTATGGTGTATTATTATTTAGCCCTGGTGGACACAGTAGTATAGTTTTTTAAATTCTGACTCTATAGCGCCCCCTACAATCTTGCAACAGTTATATCTCAATGATATATTATCCGATCTGCACCAGATTTTTGGTATATTATTATGTAGCCCTGATGGACACATTAGTAATGTTTTTTAACTTTTGACTCAAGAGCGCCCCCTATAATATTCCAACCCTTATATCTCACTGATATATCATCCGATCTGCACCAGATTTTTGGTATATTATTATGTAGCCATGATAGACACATTAGTAATGTTTTTTAACTTTTGACTCTAGAGCGCCCCCTATAATATTCCAACCCTTATATCTCAATGATATATCATCCGATCTGGACCAGATTTTGGGTGTATCATTAGTAAGCCATTATGGACACATTAGTAGTGTTTTTTAACTTTTGACTCTAGAGCGCCCCCTAGAATATACCAACAGTTATATCTCAATGAAAGATCATCCGATCTGCACCAGATTTTTGTGGCATAATGTGTGACCATGTCTACACACATTGTTATTGTTGTTTAAAATTTGACTCAAGTGCGCCCCCTAGAATATTCAACCTGTTATATCTCAGTGATATGTCATCCGATGTAGACCAGATTTTTGGTGTGTGATAAGTGAGCACTTAAACACGCAATGGTATTGTTGTTTTACTTTTGACTCAAGTGCGCCCCCTAGATAATTCAAACTATTATATCTCAGTGATATATCGTCCGATGTGCACCAGATTTTTGGTGCTTGACTAGTGAGGACTTATGGACACAGTTGTGTTGTTGTTAACCTTCCCGGGTTCCATGGATACTTGACCTGGAGAAATGTTGAACCCAAGGAATGAGGTGGACACTTGGTGGAAAGCACACTTCTCTGCCTTGACAAACAAGTTGTTCTGTAAAAGGCGGGTTAAGACAGCTCTGACATGGCGACGGTGAGAAATGCTATCTTGTGAAAAGATAAGTATGTCATCAAGGTAAACAAAAGCGTAAATGTTAATCATGTCACGAAGGACATCATTAACCAGGGCTTGGAAAACGGCAGGAGCGTTGGTGAGGCCGAATGGCATAACAAGATATTCATAATGGCCATCTGCGGTATTAAAAGCCGTCTTCCATTCATCTCCCCGCCGTATCCTGACCAAATGGTAAGCGTTGCGAAGATCCAGTTTGGTGAATATCTTAGCATTTTGGATTATATCAAAAGCAGAGTTCATGA
>NC_056509.1:15014548-15014716 GCF_014905685.2 Nematolebias whitei
GTGAGAGTTGGACTCCGCCAAGGTTGCCCTTTGTCACCGATTCTGTTCATAACTTTTATGGACAGAATTTCTAGGTGCAGCCAAGGTGTTGAGGGGATCTGTTTGGTGGCCTTAGGATTGCGTCTCTGCTTTTTGCAGCTGATGTGGTCTTATGGGCTTCATCAGATC
>NC_056509.1:15014816-15036000 GCF_014905685.2 Nematolebias whitei
GGGGTATATTGGGGGCTCTCGTGTGGGGGGCTGTGTGCTGTGGGGCCGGGGGAGTCTGGGCTCGCTGGGTGTGTGCCCTCACTTGCATGGGGCGCTCTCGCTGTGGGTGTTGTTATGGGTGGACTGGTCTTTTGCTTTTTTGGGGTGGGGGGGCGCTCTTGGTCACTGTAGTGCTCTATCTCTGACTGTTTGGGCACTCCTGGCTGATTGTCCCGGTTGGGGTTTGGTGGCCTCTCTGGTTGGGGGGCTGGTTGTTGGGCTGGGAATCGGGTTGGGGCGTCTGGACGGTTTCGGGATGGGTCTGGGTTGCTGGCCCTGGTTCTGGTTGGTCCTCGGGGACTGTGTGCCGGTCCGTGGCCTTGATCCCTGGTGGTGCGGCTGCCACCTCCTCCTAGGTATCTCTGTTAGAGCCTCTGTCCCCTGGTGGATCTTGGAGAGTGGGGGTGCCTATTGGGGTCAGTGGGGGAGCTGGTCCCCTGGGGGGGCATTGCCACCTCAGTTCACCTCCCCATCCCAACGTCCTCCTCCGCCCACTCCACCACACCACCACTCAAACAGGGTTTTGGGGTTCAGATGCACTACTGAGCTACGGGGAGAATCATCCATCTCCGTGGCTGGTGGGGTCCTGGGCCCTAATTTTAATATACAACCTAGACACTCACTTAAAACACTCTCACGACACATGCATATATAGGATCTGGAGTGGGCACATGATCGCACTTAGGTGGTGGGATGTACTACCATTTCTACCTCCCCGGACCTGTGCCCACTCTCATATGTAGCATGTAGACATTTAGGGTTCTGTGCGGAGATGAGGGGTGAACAGGCGCCGCCTGCTCTCTGGGCAAGAGGTGGGTCTGTGCCGGTCGCCACCTCATCCACCCATTTTAAACGCACTGTATAACAACATGCATCAACACCATATTCGAGTGGGAGGAGGAGGAAGTGGGTCTGTTCATAATTTATTTATGCATATATAGATTTATTTATTTATTTTATTTTATTTATTTATTTATTTATTTATTTATTTTTTATTTTTTTTTCCCCTTTCACAAACACCTCCTTTCTCCGTGTGACACTAGGGGTCGGGGATGGAGGGGGGGGCGCATTGTTGGGGTCTGGGCTGTGGGTGGGCTTTGGGCCTTGGGGGCGGTCAGTGTTGGGGCCGGTGCTTCGGTTCCTCCTGGGCTGTTCCGATTCTTTTAATCTAGGTTCCTGGTTGCGATGGCCGGCACTCTGACCGGGGTGGCTGCCGGCTTTTGGCGGGGGGTCGGCTATGGTAGTGTACGTGTGGTCATTGGTGGTGTAGGGCGGCGGTTGGGGGCGTGGCTTCGTCTCATCTGGGCACTGGCTGGTCTTCCTGTGTGGCATTTGCGGTGGGGGTGCTCTGTGTGTGGGGGGGTGCATGGGTGGCGTGCTGGGGCGTCTCCGGGCCTATGGTGCGGAGCTCTTGATGTGAGAGCCGGCCCTCCTCGGCTGCGGCTCCCTGCTGCTCTGCCCCTTGGGCTGGGGCCGGCCTGTGGTCGCTGTCAGGTAGAGGGTGCATGCGGTCGGCCCGACAGAGATTCTGTCGGGCTATCTGTGTGTGCCTGTTGGTTGCTCGGGTTGGGTTTTTGGTGGTCCCCCCTCTCTTGGATCAATTTGGACCCCACGTTTGGTGTGGGGTCCACTCCCCCCGGTCGTGCCCCCCTTTGGCGGGGGATTCCCTTGCCGCCGGTGCATTGGTGGCTCTCGGTGTCTGGGCTGGGTGGTGGGGTGCACGTCGGTCCGCCCTGGTTGCTGCCTGGCGGGGCCTGGGTGCCCTGGCTCTGTCAGGGCTCTGCTAGGGGGTGGTATGGCCTCGGGGCTTGGGGCTCGGTGTCCATGGCCGGATCTACTTGGGGGGGGCATGGGTCGCTGGCCGGGCCTGTGGGCTCGTCGTTGCAGCTTCCTGGAGGCTCTGCATTGTGGTGGCTGGGGTCACCCGGTTCTTTCCTCTGCTCCTCTCTGGGGGGGTGCGGTTCTCCCTGTTGGGAGACTCTTGGGGCTCCGGGCCTGTGGGCCGCTGTGTGTCTGTGGCTCCGGTCCTCCCTATGTTGCCATTGTGTCCTGGGGGGGCGGGTCTGTGGGCCCCCGCGTCTACTATTGGGCATTCTTTTGGAGAAATCTGGTGGTGGTGGGCGTGCTTGCGCGGGTGTTTGGATTCAGGTGCTTTGACAGATGCACGCTAGGTTGGGTAGTGGCGGAAGCTAGATGATTCATTGTGCGATGTCGAATGTTTCATGGTGATATTGTGGGTGGCATTGTGCTGTGCATGTTGTTTTGTCATGGTGGTCTCTCGTCTTATCTTCTTCTTTTTTATTATTTATTTATTCTTCTTTCTTCTCTTTCTTTAAAAAAAAAAAAAAAAAAAAAATTGAGCGATGATGATAAGTTCATTGAAACACTTCACAATGTTTCTACACTTAAACTGAGCTCACAAAAAAAAAAAAAAAAAAAGAAAAAAAAAAAAAAGAAGATAGTGATAAACACCTTGCTTGCAGCCTCTCCTCCAAGGGGTCCGGAAGCTAACCTCAGCGCCGTGGTATTACCTGCAGCTTACTAAAGTAGCTTCTTTAAGGCTGCGACGAGGTGATTCATCCAGAAAATTAACGACCTTCTATCCGTGAGTCACACCCTAATCTCACTCTATTACCTCGAACCTACCAAGCAGCAGGGTTGGGTCGTTTGGTCCATAGAAACTCACGTTATGGCCGCTCACCTCTTAATTTAGCGTTGCAATTGTTATCTGTTCTGGTATTCTTTAGGGCCCTGGAAAACTGGCTCAAGGGTGTTGTTACTTACTGACTAGGGAACCTTTTAAAAACCTCCTATTTATGTGATGTTAAAGTTGAACCAAGCTTTACCATGTATTTGTTCATTAAGGATGAAATAATAGTCCAGATTTATACGTTTTGTTTTGCTTTAATCAATAATTTTTGCAGGGGTACAGCATCAGGCACAATTTCATAATGATTAAATTTCATGATTGCATAGGATACACTTTCTTCACTAAGTAAGGCGATGACTTCTTCCTGATGACTTCTAATCCCCAAGAGCCCTTGAGGATTTATGAACACCACCTTCACTCAGACCTTTCATACATCAAGCCAAAAGATGTTCTCTCTCAACCCTCTCATGTACCAGAAACACCTCCGAGCAAAACCCACTAGTACCCAATTTAATACTCTTAAATTTCCCCTGTATGCTATGTTTCTAATCTGATTAATTAATTTATTTAGAGCAGACGAACGGGAGAGTCCGCTTACCATGATTCTGAGGTGACCCTCAGAGAATCTCTGTGATGATAAGAGGCATATTTCCAGTCTTCCAGGAGAGAAGTACTGGCCAACCCCAAAAGCAAACGTAGCTATCCCAAATTGGAAAATCAGAACTTTGGACGCGCCCGGGTCAAGCTTTTGTAAGGAGTAAGAAGCTTCTCCAGTTTAGTTATTGACGAGTGAAAACTTAAATCCAATCTCGTTTCGACGAAAAAAGAAGTAAATCCCAGCCTCGTCTCAAACTGGCAAAATCCCTCTCCTTCTGGGCTCTTCTGATCTTCATGGCTACTTTGCTTGTAGTTCCTTCTGCTCGACTCTTCGACTCAGCTTTTGACCAAGTTTCATCAGTTTGATCTCTATTTAAGGACCCCTTATTCTCCTCCTCGTAAGGAGGTACCAGGGGTCTTGCTTGGAAAATTACATCATACTTTTTCCAGTAACTGACTGTTGTTTTGCACCTCAACCGGTTCTAACCGGCTTTTGAGGTACTTTCCAGAACTTGTTTATGCTCTATTCTGTTTCCTGTTTTTGCTCAGAAGTGCGTCACCACGAGATGAGTTGAGTTGAACCTCATGACCTCCTATTTTGTTACCATAATGTTTTTAATCGTACAGGCTTCCTTCTAATGGTTCAAAATAATTCCTGAAAGCTTCACAAGGGTTATACATTGACCATCATTCTCAGTTTATATTTAATGCATTCATAGCTGGTTTTCGTTCTCTTCTACTTAAGACATGCACAGACTTGCTTTTGAGCTCAAGGTTTGCTTCATATTTGTTATGGTTACGGTCTTGATACGGCAACAGACCCGTTATGGCAACAGACTTGTTATGGCAACAAACTTGTTATGGCAACAATCTCATCATGGTACATCAGGTCTCGTTCTGCACTTTTCTCTTCAACACTTTCCGATAACAAGTAAATCATACAATTATACAATAGATTACACAATTCTTATAAATCATTATTGATCACTTGTTGATTATTAGTGACTCATTCTTTGATTACACATTTCTATACTTAGCTTGATTATTATTGCTTTTTAATGCAAAAGTTCAGTTCTTTGTTTTCAGCTGTGAAGGAGAATGGATCGGCCTTCAACTTCATTGAAGCTGGCTGTCCGTTATTCCATCAATCGGACACCAGGTTTATCAACACTATACAAAAACAATAATATCAAAGCCGTGGTCAAATGCAGAAGTGCAGGCGTTGTTGTGCTTGGTGGCCATCGAAAAAAGTCAAAGCGAGCTAGATTGAGCGATTGGAGGGTGGTTTGTGTGGGGTTCTGGGGTTTTTGTTTGTCTGTCTGTTCACCTTCCCTCCACAGTTAATCAGCTCAACTCCACTCACCTGCTGCCTCTCTGGGAGGACTGCTACTTAAGCAGCTGCCTGGCACCTCTCCAGTGCTGGGACATCTTCTGCCATTGGACCTTTCACGGCTTGGCTCATCAGGTTCTCTCCAGGACCTCTCTCACCACTGGATTACGCTCCTGTGGATTCACGGTGTTCCTCCATCCTCCACTTCATCCTTCGTTCCGTCTGGGTCAACCTGCTCCTCTCTCATCCAACCATCTTCCTCCTTCTCCTCGTCAGTCTCCTTCTACAAACAACAAAGTAAGATCAACCTAATCCTACAAATCAAATCAACAAACCTGCCATGAGGATGATTATACTCACCATCTCTCCATCTTTCCTTTCAGCTGCTCGAGTTTTTATTCTACACCTGTAAATAAATTATCACGTACCTTTTGACCTGTTTCCGTGTCCTCACTTCTCTTGGTCTGCCAATTGGGGGTCAACGTTATACCGATCCTGATAGTATGTCCCAGCCAGTGGACCCCCCAGGCAAGACTGAGGAAGTAAGGGCTCAGTCAAGTCCACAAATGAACAATTTAACTTCAATATTACAGCAAATCATAACTCAGCAGCAAACCACCCAAAGCAACCTCCTCGAATTGGGTGGCATGGTGAGCTCTCTACAGAAGGAGATGGCTACGCAACCTCGTCCCTCCAGTTTTTTAACAAGACCAAATGGGGAGATTACAAAGGAACCAGACATTCGACCTTCAGAGCTATTTGAAGGTAACACACACAAATGTGGAGGTTTTATGCTTCAATGTGAACTAGCATTTAAACGCGCCCCCATCACCTACGCCTCGGACTTTGCCCGTATCACCTACATGGTGGGAGCGCTTAAAGGAGAGGCCTTACAATGGGCACAAGCCTACCTCCGACGACGCTCAGTTGATAACATGTCTTTCTCCTGTTTCTCCAAAGATTTTTTGCTAGCGTTTGACCACCCTCTGCAACAAGAGGAAGCTGCACAGAAACTGTTTTCCTTAAGTCAGGGAACGAAGACGGTGGCCAAGCTCGCTATCCACTTCCGCATTCTTGCGGAAGAGTCCGGATGGGGGGAGAAGGCCCTCCGTAGTGCTTTCATAAGAGCTCTTAACCCACAGATAAAGGACAAACTATTGATTGGCAACATTCCATCTGACCTGGATGAGTTAATCTCCTTAGCCATCCGCATTGACAACAGAGTTCGCGAGAGTCTCCTGGAGGAGGACTTCGATTCCCATGAGCCTCATGTCCACAGAAGTTCCGCCCTCTCAACTCCTGAGTCACTGGTAGAGGCCGAGCCGATGCAGATTGGGAAGACTAAAATCACTACCGAGAAGCGTCAGCGCTGCCGCGAGGCAGGAGCATGCATGTACTGTGGGAAACAAGGTCATGCAGTGAGAACTTGTAGATTACTGTCAAACGCCAAACGCCCGCCAGTAGGTAATGAGATACTAGTGGGCTCGTCTTCTGTTTCTCCTGATAAAAGTCTCATGCTACCTGTGATTCTCTGTATTAATTCTGTGAATTTCCCTGTGCAGGCACTGATTGACTCAGGTGCTGAACAGAGCCTGATCAGCAAGGACATTGTGGAGAAACTAAAGATCCCTACGACCTCCCTGGATTCCTCGCTTTCAGTTTCTGCCATCACTGGTCAAAGTATTTCAACTATTTCATTAAAAACTGAAAAGATCTGTTTTGTGGTCTCGGGTAATCATAGAGAGATGGGTGAATTCTTTGTTTTTAATTCACCAAATTCACAACTCATACTAGGTTATCCTTGCTTAAAAACTCACAACCCCCTGATAAACTGGGCAGAAAATAGAATAGACCGATGGGGAGAGGAATGCTCTTTTACATGCCTGCATTCTGCTATCTCTCCCAGTCTACCTCCTTCCCAGGAGAAGGAGGAGATCGATCTTACAAATATACCGCCCATGTATCATTCTCTAGCTCCTGTTTTTAGCAAACGTAAAGCTCTATCTTTACCTAGACACAGGCCATATGATTGCGCCATTGATTTGCTTGCTGGGGCTCCTCTACCGACTAGCAGGTTGTATAACCTTTCTGGGCCTGAAAAGACTGTCATGAAAGAATACATAGAGGAGTCTTTAAGATCTGGTATTATCCGTCCTTCTACATCCCCCGTTGGAGCAGGGTTCTTTTTTGTCTCCAAAAAAGACAAGTCCCTACGCCCTTGCATTGACTACAGGGGTCTTAACCAGATCACCGTTAAAAATAAATATCCACTGCCTCTCATCCACTGCCTCTCATCGACTCCGTATACGAACAGCTTCTTACCATACACAGAGAAATATTTCATGTCAGAGAATAGAAAAAAAGATGACATTATACAACATTTCTCCCTTTTGGTCCCTCCAAGGGGACCACCTCTTTGGCTACAAACATCTGTCCCTGACGAGTGTCCAGAACTTGTGCCAGAAAAAAACCCCAGGGCAATGGTATAGTGGTGCGGGGTAAAAACAGCACAATGCCTCAACATGTACAACACATATCTCCAAACAGCACAATTTCAGCCATCTAAGGCATGTGACTGTATTTTCTATCTCTACCACTAAAAGGGGTTTGTCAATATATTTCATTATTACTTCTACACTATAATGGTTTTATAGAACAACATAAACCACATTCCATTCATACTTTCATCCCTTTTTTTTCATGTTTACAAACCTGAACCTCAAAAAGGATATGATGGATTTCTCCAGAGTCCTTACTCTGGATCTTCCTGAAAGAAGCAAAGTTATTTTTCACAAGAAAACACAGCAATATGTGATTACCACATGCAGTGAAGATGAGTAATCATAAGATTCCGGTTTCAAAGTTTAGTGGTGAATATTTGGCATGAGCGATGTTAATTTTTAGTTAAGATGATAGATTTTATTTGTCTTTTTTCCTCCTGCCTGCGGGAAAGAATTTAGTAAACGCATGCGCAGAAAATATATTTTCATTGATCACCCTGTCCTCAAAACAGCACAATACAGCATTAAACATTGAGTTTGCTGATAAATGGAGCTGGAAAAATAAAAGGAAGTCAAAATCAGTTATTCAGCTCTGCCATAGCTCCTCCGGAGATCTGTTTAGGTAAAACAAAAACAAAAGTTTCACAATACATGACTAATGAATAAAAATGAAAAAAAAAATGAAATAAAATGTGGTGAAAAACACTCTATACATGAGAACCTAATAAATTTATCAGTCCAGTCCAGTCAAACCAAATGTATTTAAGAACACAGATCCTCTACATTTTCATTGTTCTTCTGGGTCTAGGGGCGTCCCCCTAAGAGATCCATCATGTACACATTCAAAGGAAGAAAGATAAATACTTTGGTTATTAAGAGCGTCATAACTTAAAATCTCCTATTTACACACCAATGATCTAGCAAAGCAAGTCTGTACATCAATCACTGTTCCTTCTCAGTCGCCCCCCTTAGTCTCCACATGTACTTTTATTCTGGTGCCGCCCCCTTTTGAAGTTCAGTAACCTGTTCAAGTGTAAGTTTGTATTTTATCTCTTCCTCTGCTGCGACTGTCATCATCAAGGGAGAGTATCCTACTGTGGCTTTTGCTGTGTTGTCAGCTGCTTGATTTCCCTGAGCTGTGTAGGAGTCACTGTTGTCATGTCCTTTGCATTTCATTACTGCCACTCTCAAGGGCAGCAGAAGGGCCTCTGCTAACTCTTTCATGTCTGCTTAGTGTTTAATGGTTTTTCCTCCTGCTGTCAAAAAACATGCTCTAATCCATTGACAAAGTTCCATATGGACTGCTCCTACTGCATAGACGGAATCCGTGTAAACATTCACTTTCTGATTCTCTGCTAGTTTCAGTGCTTCTACCACTGCTCTGACCTCTGCTCTCTGTGCAGATGGTGTACCTTCTAGCTGTTCTGATTTTATCACTTCATAGCCTGTATCTGTTTTTTCCACTATTGCATAACCTGCTTTCAGGCCTTCTGTTGGATGTCTGTAACAACACCCGTCTGTGAATAAGTGTCTTACCTGTATTCCCCAAAGTGGGGATGCTTCTAGATCTGGCCTCACTTTCTCCAGCTTGACCACCAGCTCTTCACATCGGTGAGGCTCACCTTCTGCAACACAATCTGCCATATTTATTCCCTCATGTAAGAACATTATGTTTGGGGCTTCTAAGATTTTCGATAGTCTGTGTTGTCTAAGAGCTGTCATTGTAAAACACTGTGAATTCACATAGGCAACCACGCTATGTGTTGTCAGCACCTGCAGGGTGTGGCCCATAACTATATGTGCTGTTTTTTGAATCAGTTTCGCTATCCCGGCTGCATGTTGTGTGCATGGAGGATGTCTTTTTTCCATGTTGTCCATCATAAGTGAGAGGTACTGTAATACTTTCCTCTCTCCCCCTTTTCTCTGAAACAAAACCCCATTTATTGTGTCTTTTGTTACAGAGACATCCAGGAACAAAGGACAGCTGTAATCGGGTAAGGTTAATTCAGCTGCCGATGCCATGTGTTGTTTTAGATGAGTAAAGGCATCTTCTGCTTCTTTTGTCCATGTTAGTGGACTATTCAAATTTCTCATACCTTGTTCCTTGACCAGACGGCGCAAGGGTTGAGTCAGGTCCTTGTATGCTGGCAAGTAGCTACGACTATAACCAGTGAGTCCAAGGAAAGATAACATGTCTTTCACCCGTAGTGGTTTTGGATGTGTCAGGATGCTCTGCTTATGTGCTGAAGACATGCTAATGGTTCCAGTGGAGATTACACGGCCCAGGAAAGAAACCTGTTTTCTACCAATCTGCAATTTAGTTTTACTAACCTTAAAACCAGAGCCGTGTAAGTGTTGTAGGACAAGTCGTGTAGCTTCTGTAGTGAACCTGATGACCTCAAATCTATCAGATGGACAGAGACTGTTATTTCATTGATCTGAATACAGTTTGAGCCATCTGGAGACTTTCTTTCTTGAAGATTCAAGTGAAAAGAACACTCTCTTTTTATAATCATTACTATTTTACAAATGTTTGATAATCAAATTGTGTCAGTTCACTCAATGATTCACAGGTTGAAGAGAACTACTCATTTTATTTTACATAAACAGTAAGTAATGATTTTTATTCCTCATTCAAAGAAGAAATCAGGTTAATATGCATTTCTTGATTTTCTGTCTTCAATGAGCAAGCTTTTGTAAGTATGTGAAAGGTCGAGTCTTGGTCAACTAAAATGTTTACTGAGAAGAAAATGTCATGTTTAACTATTTGAGAAGATAATCAGAGTAGAGACTTCACGAAGTCTGCTGTTTCTCCAATAATCTTTTCTGTCTGTTAAGCAATCTCATTCTCTGCCCTTGGCTTATCATAACATCTTACGTCAAAAACACACCTCTTTCTGGTCCATCCACGAATCAGAAAGCTCTAAAATTGACCCGGAAGTCAACTCATTTAAAATGTGGCAACTTCCCGGTTCTGTTAGAGTCCGAGAGTCCTAGAGATTAAGAGTCTCAGAGTGATGGAGGTTCTGAAGAAGTTCTAGAGTCTGAGAACTCTGATGCCTGAAGGAGAAAAGTCTGATGTCTGAAGCCCAGAGTGCTTCCGTTGGAATACAGAATGCAGTGACGATGTTGGGATTATAATTTCTGTTTGAACAACCTCGTACGACTCTCTAAGGGTTTGGCAGTTCTCACGGAGACGCTGAAAGAGTCAGAAAGGAACCTACGCCGACGCTGATTCCATCGTCAACCAGGTAGAAGGTTCTATTTTCGACTAAGTGTACCGGAGGCCAGCTGAGATCTGATGGAGCGTGCACGTTTTCTGGTCAAACAGATTGATTCCCTAACAAATCTCTCTGTAAGATAAATCTCCATTTCCATCTTAAACTCTGCTTTCTCATAAAATCAGTACAGATATTTTAGAAATATCTGAAGCAAAGTCCTCAATCACCGCCGCGTGATTGAAGCCCATTTTCTGTGAAACTTGTCTGTTATTATTTTCATATTTTGCCAAAATTAATGTAAATGTTTGATGTTAAACTTTGATTCTGAAAATAAATGACCACATTCATTTGATGGGTCAAACATAAATAACGTCTCTCGTTACATTTCTGTTAAAATTCAATGCACGACATTATACAGTCAGAAAGATGAGGAACTCGTGAAAATTGTATGCATATATCTCGTATATGTAATACTACACTTCCATTTAGAGATCAGCAGTGGGAGCGGCCAACAGCAAGTCGTCCACATACTGAATCAGTGTGGTGTTGCCGGGAAGTGGACAGGTTTGTAAAACGTCCTTCAGGACCTGGTTAAAAATGCCTGGAGAGAGAGAGAATCCCTGTGGAAGTCTCGTGTATCTCCACTGTCTGCCTTTGTAGGTGAATGAAAACAGGTCACGACAGCTGTCCTCTAGAGGGAGACAAAAGAGCGCGTTAGCCAAGTCAATACAGGTGTACCATTGTTGAGAAGGTTCCAAGGCTGAGATGGATACATAAGGATTAGGAACAGGCACTGTTGGAGTGGACAAGATAGCATTTATGGCTCTTAAATCATGGGCCATGCAATATTTTCCTGTCCCTTTCTTTTCTACTGGTAAGATGGGTGTATTCCAGTCAGAAGTTGAGGGTTCTAAAACCCCAGCCTGTATTAGACCTGCAATAGTATCAGCGATTCCCTCCTCAGCTTGAGGCTTGTGGGAATATTGTGGTACCCAGATTGGGGTGTTTGTGTTTACCTTAAAGGTGACGGGAGCACAAGAGACGTGTCCAACATCAGTTGGAGACTGTGCCCAGACTCAGGAAGTGAAGCCAGCATGTCCTCAGCAGTGTAGTAATCTGTCCGTTCTCTCCCATGTTGGTGAGTCAGCAGGTTGTGTTCAAGGTCGATCTGTTCAGAACTTTCAAACTGTATTCTGTATGTGTCACATGATTTTGAATAATACAGACCTGGTGATGTGGTTCGCGTCCAGTCTGTGGTAGCTAGAGAGTGTTTAACCTTCCCTCCTAACTCCTTGGCTTGGCGCTCAGGATTTATAGAGAGAGATAAGTGGGTGACAGCTTCTTCACTCATTTGATACCAGCTAAGCTGTTCAGTGGTCAGTGTTACTGCCGCTGATACTCCCTCAGTAGTTACATGAATATTTTCAATTTTAATTTACCAAGTCTTACCCTCAAGGTCAGATGAGAAGGCTTCTTGGTACCGGTCTGTGTGTTCCCGGTCATAGAAGAGGGTGATGTGAGGTGGGTCAGCAAGAGAAACGTAGGCACACAGACTGATGAGCCAGGGCTTCCAGGTCTGGAATGTTTTCAGGAGACAGCTCGACTGTTCATGTGTCAACCGGCCCCAATAGATGTCTGCGTACTCTGGAGTGACAGGGTGTAACAAATATTGTCCATCTGTGATTGAGTCTCTGCAATGCATGATGGAGCCATCTGGTAGCGAAACTGTCAGCCCATCTGCACAACACAGTACGGTACACAGCTTGATCAGCAAGTCTCTTCCTAGTAAGTTCACAGGAGTAGATGGGGAGCAGACAAAAGAATTTTGCAACGTCTGGGCCCCTAGATTAAAGTCAATGGTTTTGTTAAGTGCAGACTCTGCGCTTTCCCTGAGAACCCTGTCAAAGACACGGTTTTTGATGTTAAACTGTTGATGGGGGTGCTGTTTATAGTCGAATATGTGGCTCCTGTGTCCACTAGAAAGTTCATAGGTTGACCTCCCACTCTGGCAGATAACATGGGGTCTGCAGAAGTCATGTTACCTGACCGGGTCTCAGGGGTGTGTCAATATCGTTGGTACACGTCTTCTTCCCACTCAGGTACTGGCCACCGGCAGGAGGCGGTATGCTAGCAGGATTGTGTGGAATCATACCTTGTGACCCTCCGCCTTTATTCCCCTGCATGGGTGGGGCTCTGCACTGTCTGGCCCAATGGCCGGGTCCCCCACAGTTGTAACAGATTTCGTCTTGTGGGTTCCTTAGCCCGGGTGCACCCCGGCCCCCTCGTCCACGCGCCATGCTTCCCCGTGCACGACCACCAGCATGCCAACCTCCTCCACGTCCAGTCCCACCAGACCTGCGCACAAATGGAAAAGACAGGATTGGAAAAGAGGGATCGGGATATGGAGAGGAGACAACTCCTCCTCCAGGATACTGATTAGTCACATGTGCAACATTGTTGTATGTAAGTTGTGAAATATTCCCTGTTCCCGCAGCTAACATCATTTTCTCAGTTTTATCCTTGTTCTTTGATACCTTCTGCCGTGCTTCCTGAAGCTGAACTTGAGGAGCTGATTTTCTAGGTCAGCTCTTTCATCTTTTTTCTTTTTTAACTTGTCCTGTGCCGCCTGCAAATGATGTAGTAAATGTTTTTCCCACTTAGCATGCTCGCACCCTGGGAGATCAGGATTTTTCACCATCAGCTCTGACACTTCATCAGGTACTCCCTTCAAAACTGCTTCTCTGAACAATTCAGTCAGATTAGACGGTTCACCTTTTGGATTAACTGTTGTGTGTCTCATCCAAATCTCTACTGCTTGAGTGATATAATCTTTCGGGTGGACCTTGGGGTCCCATTCAAATTTTGGTATTGCTGCCTGAGTAGACAAAGGGAACTGTCGATTAATTTGTCTGGCTAATTGTGTAATTACCACTGCTAAAGGAGTGTGGTTTGGCTGAGTGTCAGTGCGGGCGGCTCGTTCCAACTCATGTCCCACCATAGGGGTGACACAACGTCCTAAAATTGCCCTAAAATCTCCTAGTGCCAAAGTCATTCCTCTTGTGAGTCCATCCAGCTCAGATAACCATAAGTTTCCTCCTGCCGAGATACTAGGAAGCTTACCAACCAACGCGTCTCTATCTCCCAAGGGAAAAGGTACATATTTCAGTGTCCCTCCTGCTGACTGCAGCAAGGGATAGTTTCCCTGCGCCTGTCTTGACCGGAGTGTCATGGGGTGTGTCTTCTCACAGTACTCTGCACAAACTTCTCTTTCTTCTCTCTCATAATCTGGTAACAAGTCCTCGCATGCTCCTAGAAGCTCTTCTTCTGTCAGAAAACCTCCTTTTTCTCCTCTCTCCGTGACCTTTCCCTTGGCAACCAGAGAGATGTTAACTCCAGTCTCATCTATACTCATTTTATTCTGCTTTTGCTTCCCTGCCTGTTCAAGCTTTAATCTAATTCTGGTCATCTGTTCCTCAGTCTCATGCAGTGTTTTTTCTACTTCTTGAAATAACTGTACATGATCATCCAACTCGTCCCTCCTCCTATCTTCCTTGTTCTCCACCTCTTCCCCTAACACAGAGGAGGTGGAGCTGAGGGTTTTCTATCTTTTTTCTGAATCGATATCTTCTCTGGGCAGCACGGTGGCGCAACTGGTAGAGCTGCTTCCTCTCAGCGAGCAGGTCCCTGGTTCAAACCCCGGTCCAGGGGCCTTTCTGGGTGGAGTTTACATGTTCTCTCCGTGCATGCGTGGGTTTTCTCCGGGTACTCCGGTTTCCTCCCACAGTCCAAAAACATGCATGTTAGGCTGATTGGTAACTCTAAATTGTCCTTAGGTGTGAGTGAGAGAGTGAATGGTTGTTTGTCTCGTTTGTCTCTGTGTGGCCCTGTGATAGACTTGCAACCCGTCCAGGGTGTACCCCGCCCCTCGCACAGTGATTGCTGGACATGGGCACTGTTGTGAAATAAAGATTGTGTTCCTTGTTGAATCTGACTCCCACTTCTTGTTTTACTTTGAAATTGACCCACTTCCTGTTTTACTTTGAAGAGGCTCCCACAGCTTGATTTCTCTGTTGAAGTCTGTTCCGGTTTACATCCTGTGAGACGATGTCTCACACTTCTGATTGGTTTGAAACTGGCCAATCCCATGACAGCAAGGCTTGAGAGCGCGATGAAAAGTTAGTTTTTATGTGTGAAGAAACGCCCTGTTTTTAGACAAAGAAAAGTGCAGTTTCTCCTCGAAGCGGCAGCCAGACGGAGCAGAGACGGTCGACTTCAGATTCCTCCTTAACAAGGTTGTATCGTATAGTTTAAATGGATGCGCATCCATTTAATTATATGTTAAAATAATGACTGCATTTAACTAATCCACTGTTTATGCTTGTGAATCTGTGACTTTCTTTGCTTATTAAATATTCGTAAACTTGAAGGTGCGTTTGTCATATTCTGAGTGCGTGTCTTGACTCCTCCTGCAGGGGAACGGTAACAGCAGAGCTCGGGTGGAGAAATAAGAGAAAAAACACAACAGTACCGGCGACCCCCTTGACCCAAAATGGAATAAGCGGGTAAAGAAAATGGATGGATGGATATCTCCTCTTGGAGTAGAGGGAATTTTAAGTTCTGTCCCCGTCCAGAGTGGGTTGTGAGGGGGTGATGGTGTACATTCTCTGGCAGCTGGCTGCACAAAAAGCTTCCATCTAGGATTTCAATGATTGGGTACAGCCCCTTAGGGGCTGTCCCTTTGTCTGGTAATGGGCCCGCCTCCTGAGTGGGCCCCTCACCACTCAGATAAGGAGGTGGCAGTGTTGATGTAAGTGAGCTGGATGCCACATCCTGTTTTTTCTGCACCAGACTATTGTAGTGAACTAGGCCTGATGTCAAGACCTTGACCTTAAGGACCATATGGGACAGAAGCTGTCATTTCATTGATTTTAATCCAGAAATACAGGTTGACCCATCCTGAGACTTTCTTTCTTGAAAATTCAAGTGAAAGAACACTCTCTTTTCTACTATCATTACTATTTTACAAATGTTTGATAATCAAAGTGTTTTAGTTCAAACCATTTTAGATGTTGTAGTGAACTAATCATTTTTAATTAACTGTGAAACAGTAATAATGATTTTTAATCCTCATGCAAAGTTAGAATTCATGTTAAGGTCTGTTACAGAGTAATTATGCATTTTCTGATTTTCTGTCTTTGAATGAGCAAGTGTAAGTGGTCCAAGGTTGGAGTCAAATGCAGACAAGTGTTGGAACGAGCTGTCTTGTTTTTAAATCCTCTCAGACATAAATAGAGAAGCTGGCACCTGTTGGCACCTGTTTTCCGCCAACTCGTCCAAACATTTCTCTCTCTGTCTCTAAAAACATTTTCAATCTGTTCCATAACATTCTTGCTGTTTTTCTGACTCCTAGTGACCTCTTACGTCACAAAACACACCCCTGTCTGGTCGATATTGACCAATCAGAAACTCCCAAATGAACCGGAAATAGAGCCCTTTAAAATGTCGGTACTTCCTAGTTCAACCCAGTCGAGTTTGGAGTCGAGTCCGGTTGGAGCCGGGTCGAGTGTCGAGGAGAACCAGTCACTTCAGGCTCCGGCTTCAGTCGTTGCAACTCGTGCTGGGAAACAGGAAAATCCTGACATGACCACAGAGCTCTTCCGAGTCTTATGGGATTATAACATCTTCCACCTCTGGGTGGAACTCTGACGGACTCCACTCATGTGAAGTCCACTCGTGAGGTGAACCTGTGTCGGACGGAATACCGTCACTACTTCGGACGATTCACAGCTGTTCCTACGGAGACGCTGAAAGGGTGCGTTGAATGGACTTTCGTACCAGTGGAGACATCTCCAGGTAAAAGAGTCGATTTATACCACCTAAGTGTACTGGGGAAGAAGCTGAGAAAAACCCGGAGAGTGCCGTTCTGAATGCTGACACAAACAAACCCCCTCACCCATCTTTTTCTCCCTCTAAACTTCATCTTTCCATCTTTAAAATTCTTCTATCAGGTAGAAATCATTCCAGATATTTTAGAAATGTCTGTGTAAAGTTCTCAACCACCGCCGTGTGGTCAATCAAAATTGTACAGCTTGCTAAAATTAGCCATGTTGTTATTTTCCATATTTTGCCAATTAATGTAAATGTATGATGTGTTAAACTTTGATTCTGTTAATAAATGACCCACTGTCGTTGGTGAGTCAAAGATAATTAACGTCTCACGTTACATTTCTAAATTCAATGCACATTATATACAGTCCAGAAAAATGAAAGAATCCGTTTAATTTATGAATATATCTCATACATATGTTCATCTACATTCTGGTGGCCCGTATACGTTCATAAATGGACTGTGTATTTGTGTAACAATTATTATCATGTTGGCATGAAAAGTGTAAGGAACTCTCGTGAGGGTTTGGACCAAGATCACAACACAACAGACTGACGATAAATAATAAGTGTTTATTGTTTCTAGGAGGGAAGTGATAGCTGGTCTCGGTGCTGGTCTGGGTTCTGGTTCTGGTGTTGGTTAACGGCAGGAGCAATCTAAGAAGCAGAGAACGGTTAGTGGTCGTGCTGATTACCAGAACGTGGAAAATAGTCAATAAGGAAAAACCACTAACCGTCTCAGATGATCTCAAGGGTCCTGAAAGGTGGAAGTGTCCAGATCTGCAGCTGCTGGAAGGGCTGAGTCCGGTGAAGGACGACAGTCGGCCGCAGCTGTCTGTGTGTCCAGAGTCCGTGATCCAAAAGGGGAGGTCAGGCTTTCCAAGGTCCAGTAACGAGAAGCAGATGTCAGGCAGTACCAGAGGAGCAGGCAGATCGGTGGTCGGGCAGGCGTGGGTCGGTACCAAGAGCAGATGCAGAAACAAATCCAAAAGGGCAATCCAAAGAGACGTGGTCGAGGCAGGCGGAGGGTCAAGGAACCAAGAGATCAGGCCAAACAAGAAGGGGAGGACAACCAGAAAGAGGGACAGGTAGCGTGGAGGGCAAGACAAGGAGTGAGGACTTGAACAGGGACAAGAGAGGGCAACAAGGACTACAGGCATGAACGCGAGATATTTACTGACTACTAAGAGTGTTCAACTATCGGGCACCGAAGAGTTGACAGGTTGCTGCTTATAAAGGGTGGAGAGAACAGGTGCAGCCAGTCAGAGATAATCAGGCCAGCTGGCTGCAGTGCAAACAATTAGTGCAGTCAGCCTTCACCAACATGCAGAGTGGACAGACTGGTTCTCCACATACACACACACATGAGAACCAGGTAGAAGGAGATAAGGAGTGAGAATGAAAAGAGCAGAACAGAACTGAGAAACCAGAGCTAGTGAACAGAGTGATAAAGATCTAAATACAAGGACGTGATTCATGACAGATCCCCCCCTCAAGGAACGCCTCCTGGCGTTCCACCTGGCTGATCTGGATGGAGAGCGTGGAAGTCGGCGATGAGAGTCTGGTCGAGGATGTGACGGGAGGGGACCCAGGAACGTTCCTCAGGACCGTACCCCTCCCAGTCGACCAGGTACTGAACCCCCCGTCCCCTCCACCTAGAGCGAAGGAGACGGCGCACAGTATAGACAGGACCACCCTCAATGAAGCGGGCGGGTGGAGGAGCGTGAACAGGGACATGAAAAGAGGAGGAGACCACCGGTTTGACACAAGAAACGTGGAAGGTGGGATGGACACGGAGGGACTTAGGGAGAGTCAAGCGAACAGACACAGGGTTGACGACTTTGGAAATGGGAAAGGGTCCAATGAAGCGAGGGGCCAGTTTACGGGACTGGAGCTTAAGTGGGAGATTCTTGGTGGACAACCACACCTTTTGGCCTACGGAGTAAACGGGCTGGGGGGTTCTATGGCGGTCAGCCTGCTTGCGATAGGCCGCCCTACTTTTCAACAAGGCGCGTCTGGCCTTCCTCCAAACCCTCTGGCAGCGTAGGGCGGCCAGATGAGCGGAGGGGACAGAAGCCTCCCTCTCCTGGAGAGAGATGACAGGGGGCTGATAACCAAAAACAACGTAAAAAGGTGACAAACCGGTGGCCGAGGAAGGAATGGAGTTGAGGGCATGTTCAACCCAAGGCAGGGAGGAGCTCCACTTCTCGGGGTCCTGTTGGCATAGAATCCTCAGCTTGCCCTCGACCTCCTGATTAGCCCTCTCCGTCTGGCCATCGGTCTCAGGGTGAAACCCAGAGGAGAGGCTAATGTCAATACCCAGGAGGGAGCAAAACTCCCTCCAAAAGAGAGAGACAAACTGAGGACCCCTGTCGGAAACAATGTTAGTGGGCAGACCGTGGAGCCTAAAAACCTCCCTGGCCATAATCAGGGCGAGTTCCTTGGATGATGGTAGTTTGGGAAGGGGAATCAAATGGACCATCTTGGAAAAACGGTCAACAATAGTGAGGATGACCGAGTGAGAATTGGATGGTGGGAGACCAGTAATGAAATCCATTCCTATGTGCGACCAGGGACGAGACGGACAGGGAAGGGGATGTAACAGCCCTGAAGGAGGGCGCTTGGAGGGTTTGGATTGGGAACAGGAGGGACAAGATCGCACATAGGTTTGGACATCCTGAAATAAGGTCTCCCACCAAAACTGTGACTTAACCAGGGACAATGTTTTACTCAAACCAGGGTGACAGAATAGACGAGAACTATGAGTGAAATCCAAAACTTGTTTAACCATGTAGGGAGGGACAAATAAACGATTGGGTGGGCAACTAGGTGGGGGAGGATCGGTCTGGTTGGAAGCCTTCAGATCCAACTCAAGCTGGGTGACGGCCAGGCGGGCAGTTTCAGGGAGGATAAACTGATCCTCCTGAGAGGAGGGGACGTCATCCTTCTCCATGATGCGAGACAAGGCATCAGGCTTGGTGTTTTTCTCACCGGGTCGAAAAGACAAAGTAAAATTAAAACGTGAAAAGAACAGTGCCCACCTGGCCTGACGGGGGTTGAGGCGACGAGCGGATTTGAGGTACTCCAGGTTCTTATGGTCAGTCCAAACCAAAAAGGGGAACCTGGAGCCCTCCAACCAGTGTCTCCACTCCTCAAGGGCGAGTTTGACGGCAAGCAGCTCCCGATCCCCAATGTCATAGTTCCTTTCTGCCTCGGAGAGACCCTTAGAAAAGAAAGCACAAGGATGCAGGCGTCCCTCCGGGCTGCGCTGACTAAGAATGGCCCCCACCCCAGTACTGGAGGCATCAACTTCGACGACAAAGGGCTCGTCGGGGTTGGGGGCCCGGAGGATGGGAGCTGAAGAAAATAGTTTTTTGAGCACACAAAAGGCTTCGGCTGCTGCGGTGGACCAAACAAAACGAGACTTGGATGAGGTAAGTTCATGGAGAGGCTTAGCGAGTTGGCTGTAACCTTTTATAAAGCGTCTATAAAAATTAGCAAACCCCAGAAAGCGTTGCAGTTGCTTCCGGTCCTTGGGAGTGGGCCAGTCCACCACAGCAGCCACCTTGCAAGAGTCCATGGACATAGAGTCTGGGGAGACAACAAAACCCAGAAAAGTAGTGGAGGTGGTGTGAAACTCACATTTTTCAGCTTTTACATATAGACCATTCTGCAGAAGCCGGGTTAAAACAGATCTAACGTGTTTTTTATGAGCGTTAATGTCCTTAGAAAAAATCAAAATGTCGTCAAGATAAACAAAAACAAATTTGTTAACCATATCTCTAAGTACATCATTAACTAGGGATTGAAATACTGCAGGAGCGTTGGTGAGCCCAAATGGGATCACCAAATATTCATAATGTCCAGTGGGTGTGTTGAATGCAGTCTTCCACTCGTCCCCCTCTCTGATACGAACCAGATGGTAGGCATTACGGAGGTCGAGCTTAGTAAAGACCTTGGATCCCTGCAGAAGGTCAAACGCAGTGTTCATTAAGGGTAACGGGTACTTATTCTTAACAGTGATCTTGTTTAGACCTCTAAAATCAATGCAGGGACGGAGAGTCTGATCCTTTTTCTTTACAAAAAAGAAACCGGCCCCTGCAGGAGAGACCGAAGGTCTGATGATCCCAGCTTGCAGGGACTCCTGAATATAAGTCTTCATGGCCTCTTGTTCTGGTTGGGATAAAGAATAAAGACCCCCTCTGGGTGGTGTGGTTCCGGGCATTAAGTCAATGGGACAGTCATAGGGTCTGTGTGGAGGTAACGACGTGGCCTTAACTTTATTAAATACCTCCTTGAGGTCATGATATTCAGTGGGAACCTTAGCCAAATCCGGATAATAACTAGATGACTGAGTAACAGAGTCTGAAGGAACCACTGCTTCATAAAGGCAGGTAGAGAGACATTCTTCTGACCAACCCAAAATTTCCCTTCGCCTCCAATCTAAGTGTGGGTTATGTTTAGCCAGCCAAGTAGCACCCAAGACTACAGGGTTCTCAGGAGAGTTTATTATAAGAAAACTGATTAGTTCCTTATGATTACCACCTAAACATAATGTGACGGGCTCTGAGACCTGGGAGGAAGAGTTGAGAGGGTGACCATCAAGAGCGACAACGGAGTGGTTTTTAGAAGACTGCAGGATTTTAATTCCGGCAGTGACAGCGAAATCATAGTCCAAAAACTCCGTATCGGCTCCAGAGTCAACAAACACCTTGATGGGGGAACAGATCTTACCCGGAACGCAGATCTCGGCGGGGATGACGAATGGTGAGGAGATGGAGGAAGTGGATGCGCGACTCAATAAACATCTCCTCTTGTTTATTGAGCCCCGCCTTTTACCGGACAAGAGTAGACGGCGTGTCCAGCGTTGCCGCAATAGAAGCACAGCCGATTCCTACGGCGGTGATCCCGCTCCGCCGGAGTGAGTTTGCTTCGGCCCAGCTGCATAGGTTCCTCAGCC
>NC_056509.1:15036100-15044037 GCF_014905685.2 Nematolebias whitei
TGCATAATTCCCACAAGACTCGGAAGAACTTCGGATCATGTCTGGACCTCCTGTTCTCTCCAGCACTTCTGTTCGGTTTTGCTCTCTGAACTGAACTGCTCTCCCACCGCACTGGCTGGAACTAGGAAGTGCCGACATTTAAAGAGTTCTATTTCCGGTTCATTTGGGAAGTCCTGATTGGCTGAAATAGCTAATCAGGGGTGTGTTTTTGTGACGTAAGAGGTCACTAGAAGTCAGAAAAACAGAAAAATTGTTTTGGAGACAGAAGATGTTTTTGAGACAGACGAGAGAAATGTTTAGGCGAGTTGGGGGAAAACAGGTGCCAGCTTCTCTATTTACGTCTGAGAGGATTTAAAAACATGACAGTTCGTTCCAACAACTTGTTTGAGTTTGTCTCCAACCTTGGACCAACTTACACTTGCTCATTTCAGACAGAAAATCAGAAAATGCATAATTCGTTTGTAACACATTTTAACTTGATTTCTACTTTGAATGAGGATTAAAAAATCACTAATACTGTTTCACAGTTGATTTAAAATGAGTAGTTCACTTCAACATTTAAAATGGTTTGAACTAACACACTTTGATTATCAAGACATTTGTAAGATAGTAATGATAATAGAAAAAGAGAGTGTTCTTTCAATTGATCAGTGCAGGACACTTAGAAAGTCTCTGGACGGACTTGATTTTGTGTTTCTGGACTCAAATCAATGAAATACAGTTCTTGTCCCAGGAAGGCCCTCAAGGTCAGGATTTGACCTGAGGCTTAGTTCACTACACCTACGCCAGTAAGACAATGACAGGCCCCAAATTAAAGTTCTCAGACTGTGAGAAAGCTCTACTGACCACTGTGTGGGCAGTTAAACACTTCTCCAGTTACATCGGTGGACAAAAAATCATTGTTGAAACACAACACCAGCCAGTAACTTTCCTGAATAGCCAACGCATCAGAGATGGTGTGGTGACAAACTCACAGGTAGCCACGTGGCTCATGGCGCTTCAAAGTTTTGACCTAGACATCCACTACGGACAAAACAAGAAGTCACATTTGGGCACCGACCTGGCATTCTGACAGGAATGTACACAAGATATACCAGCCACCCAACCGCCAGCTGCGGAAAAACCCTCAGGAAATGAGGACCCGAATCACCACTACTTTGATAGCAATGTCTGCAAAGATATGACAACATTGTACGTGGATGGATGCTCATTCCACCACAAACAAACCTGCAACTCAGGTGTTGGAGTGATCCTCCTCCAAGACCAACAAGAGGTCACTTTTAGCTTTAAATTAGGCTCTCAGACTTCTCAGTACGCTGAGATAGCAGGAATCCTAATAGCTCTCCAGATGGCAGTAGAACGCTCCATCCAAACGCTAGTCATCTGCACGGACTCTAATTACGCTCGACTTAGTTTCTTGTGTCATCTCGCTCTGTGGAAACATAACGGCTTTCTCACAAGCAACAAGAAAGTGGTTGAACACAAAGAGCTTTTCATGGCATGTGATCACTTGGTGACATCACATGACCTACAGGTCTACTGGAAAAAGGTTCTAGGACATTCAAGAGTCCTAGGCAATGACAAGCGGTATAATGACCTTGCAGACTTCCTAGCCAAGGATGGAGCCGTGGACAGCCCTCCGTGGTCCTTTGACCCCTCCTGGCTGCTCGCAACTCTGTCAGTACAACCTACAGCCGAGGTAATGGCAGTCACACGTGCACAGGCTGCAGCCAAACTGGCTGACAACGCAGTCTCTGTACAACCCATGCTGACTGACCCAGACATCATCCAACTTCAGAAGTTGGATCTTGCAATAAACTTGATGATACTGTTCTTGACTGACCTGGACAAAAACACTCCGTCCGAAGTCGACCTGGATTCCAATCCAGACCTTAAAGTCCTCTTTCAGCTGCACAAACAGCTAAAACTAATCAAGGGCATCCTAACTTTTGCTCATGGACCGACGTCCTCACCCGTGTTCGTGGTCCTCCATGACCACAGGGGGGTGATGTTAGTTCATGCGCATGACCTCCCATCTGCAAGACACAAGGGAGATAACGCCACGCTGAAAGCATTAAAATAAGTTGCTTATTGGCCTGGAATGAAAAAGGATGTCAAGGACTACATAAAAGGGTGCCTGGTCTTTGGCCAGTTTCAGCCATCCAGACCCCTCCACAGAGCACCACTGCAAAGTAGAGGCATTGCATTCCCATGGTCTGACCTCCAGATCAACTGGGTTGGACCACTTACTAAGAGCACTAGAGGAAATAAATATTTTCTCACGGTAACTTGCGCATTTACCAAATGGGTAGAATGTCTACCAGCTCCTAACGACACAGCACAAACAACTGCTATGTTACTAATGAATCATGTATTTTCAAGGTTTGGACTTCCCCTCAGGGTGAACTCAGACCAAGGTACACACTTCACAGCTGAAGTGATGAAAGAACTGTGGAAGATGCTAGGCATCAAAGTCAACTTCCATGTTGGCTACCACCCACAGGCCTCAGGCCAGGTGGAGAGAGCAAACAGAACTGTGGTAAGTATTTTGAAGAAATACGTAGCCGCAAACCACAAGGACTGGGACGTGAAACTCCCTCTGGTCCTCATGGCCATAAGGGCCACTCCACACACATCGACTGGCATCTCTCCTTTCGAGATGATGACGGGTCGACAAATGACTCTGCCTCTACACCTGTTGTACCAACCAGGCGATGCCACCATGGCAACAGCCTACACCACACAACAATACATGAATGACTTGGAAAAACACCTTAAAAACGCCTTTGCTTTTGTTTGCCCAGAGAAACCTGGAAAAATCCGCTGAAGTACAAAAGGCGTACTATGACCAAAAGGCCTCTCATGAGGAACTCCAAGTGGGAGATAGGGTCTGGTACTACACGTTTGCCCCCACAACTGAGAAAGGAGAGTCCGGGACCGGAACTCACCCACAAACTGATCCCCAGGTGGACTGGACCCCACCTGATAACAGACAAACTGTCTCAAGTTGTCTACCAGATCAAAATCAGCAAAGGCCAAGAAGAGCCAATTGTTAAATGGGTACATCGAAACCAGGTCAAACTACACAAGGCGTTCAATAACTCCACAGGAGACAAAGATCTCACAAACTCAGACCTAGTGGGAAAAAGGGTCGTCCAAGCAGAAATTAAATAAGTCTAAGCTTAATTAAATGTTAAGATAACAACTCAGACGCGATAACGTGATCGAATCTGACAATCAGAGTGAGTGTAGCAGTGAAACTTTGTTTTCTGGATGCTTAATCACTACTTTTGTCGATGTTGAAACGTTGTTTTCTGGTTGCTTAATCACTACTTTTGTCGATGTTGAGACATTGTTTATTTGGTTTTGGTATTTTTTTCTTTTTTTTCACAACAACAAACAACTTATATAATGATAGTTATAACATCATTAGAAAGTATTTTATACATTACATGGTAAAACAATATATATTTGATGGCCACCACAACCCAACTGAGTGTGTATCTGATAAACATCTGAATCTAAACACCTGTGTGAGCATGTTTATCACTATAAGGTTTCTCATAAAAATGTTCAATAGTGGATGTGGGGACCCATAAACCCGTCCACACAGGACACGAAGGTAACACAGGGAAGCCCGGAACCACAGATACACAGCGGCCCCCAAGCAAGGAACTCCGGTAGTCCCCCAATAGGGACACTCGCACCCCCCCAGAGAGAGAAGCAAAGGGAAGCCCCGGGTGATCCCCAGCAACCACAATGCAGAAACCCCCAGGAGACAGTAGCGACGAGCCAACAGGCCCCGCTGGCAACCCGCCCCTCCAGAGTGGATCCGGCCATGGACACCAAGCCCTGAGTCCCAAGGTCATACCACCCCACAACAGAGGCCCGACAGAGCCAGGGCACCCAGGCCCCCGCAGGCAGGCACCAGGGTGGGCCTGCACACACCCCACCACCCAGCCCCAGCTGCTGAGAGCTGCCAATGCACCGGCGGCAGGGGGGCCCACCACCGAGGGGGGAGCATGATCCACCAAATGGGGGGCCAAAACTGGTCCAAGAGAGGGGGGCCATCCAAAACCCAAACTGAGACAAACAGGCACACAGACACAGCCCGACAGAGCCTCTGTTGGGCCGTCCATGTGCCCCACCTGCCCAACAGTGACCGCAAGCCAGCCAGAGCAGCAGGGAGCAGCAGCTGAGGAAGACCGGCCCAGCGCACCAATGCATCCCTAAAGCCTCACACCACAGGCCCGGAAAAGCCCCGGCATGCCACCCATGCACCCCCCCCCCAACACACACAAAGCACCTCGCACCGTGAATGTCACATCAGGGCGACCAGCCAGCACTTCGTCGAAGTGAAGCCACGCCCCCGACCGCCGCCATGCACTACCAATGACCATACACACACAACCACAGCTGACCTCCTGCCAGAACCCGGCAACCACCCCAGCCAAAGGGCTGGCCATCAGAACTAGGAACCCTGATCAAAGGATCCAAACAATCCAGGGAGAATCAGAGCACCAACCCCACCCCCAATACCCGACCCCAAATGTCAGACGGAGAATGAGGGTTTAAGAAAAGCTGGAAGACCCAACTCCTCCCTCCCCACACTCAAATAAGATGTTGATGCATGTTGTTATATAGTGTGTTTAAAATGGGGGGGGATGAGGTGGGGACTGGCACAGACCCACCTCCTCCCCAGAGAGCAGGCAGTGCCCGTTCACTCCCCCAACCCTTGCCCAGAACCCTAAATGTCTACATGTTACATATGAGAGTGGGCACAGGTCCCGGTGGTGAGAATGATTATATATCCCACCCCCTATATGCCACCATGTGCCCACTCCAGACCCTATATATGCATGTGTCGTGAGAATGTTATATGCGAGTGTCTAGGTTGTTTGATAAAATTGGGGCCCAGGTCTCCATGAACCACGGAGATGGAGGATCCTCCCTGCAGCTCAGTAGTGCACCTGAACCCCAAGGCCCTGCTTGAGTGGTGGTGTGATGGAGTGGGTGGAGGAAGACGTTGTGATGGGGAGGAACAACTGAGGTGGCAATGCCCTCCCAGGGGGCCAGCTCCCCCACTGACCCCAATAGGCACCCTCATTCTCCGAGATCCACCAGGGGAGGGAGGCTCCAGTGCATTCATCCAGGAGCAGGAGGCAGCCGCACTACCAGGGACCCAGGCCACGGACTGGCACATAGCCCCAAGGACCGACCAGAACCCAGGCCAGTGACCCAAGCCCCCCTGAGATCATCCAGACCCCCAACCCGATCCCCAGTTCAACACCCTGCCCCCCCAACCAAAGAAGCCACCAAACTCTAGCAGCGACAATCAGCCAGGAGTGCCTGAACAGCCGCAGACAGCGCACCACGATGACCAAGAGCGCACCCCCACCCCCACAAAAGGACCGACCAGTCCACCACAGCAACACCCACAATGAGAGTACCCCATGCAAGGGAGGGCACATGCCTAACATGCCCAGACACCCCCGGGGCAGCAGTGCAGAGCCACCCAAGCAAAAGTCCCCCACCCACAGCCCAGAACCCCCGCCAAGCACCAGACCGCAGCCACAGCCAGGCAGGAAGACACCCAGGCTGAGTCCACCCGTCCCCCCCTCCCCCATGGCAGAGGCCCCAAAGCCCACCAGCGCACCAAGGACCCCCAGGCCAGGGCCAGGTGCTGGCGCATGCACCGGCCCAAGACCCTGACAACATACACGCCAAGACCCGAGGCCCCCAGATCAAGCTGGGACCCCAGCCCGGGAGCGACACTCCCCCAGAACCCCGCGCCCGCGCCCACCCCAAACCCACCCAGGAGCAGCCAGGCCACCAGGCCAGTAACTTGCGCCCGCCGGCACAGACCGCCCAGAGGCCTGCATACAGCAAGCAGAGGTCAACGCCCAGAACCACCAAAGCCATCTCCCCAGTTGAACGCCATTGCCCCGGGCCCACGACCCCCCTATGCCCCCAGCCCCGATACACCCCCACATCAACCACAATGCCCCACAGGACGAAATCAAAGGGGTTTACCCACTTCCACTACAGGTTGAAGCCAATCAAAGAAGCCCAGAGAGATTGTTCTGATGTGGAGGTACAGGCTATCTCAAGACTGATGTAATCTAACAAAAGGTCTTTATACTGTTTAATACTAAGAGTATTTTTATTTTTCCAATTTATGAGTATAGTTTTTTTTGCTATACATAAAGCAGTAAAAATCATGTGAATTGACTTTGTCTCCAAGGTGACATCATCTAAGTGACCCAATAAGCAAACTGACGGAGATAGTGGAATATTACATCTCAGACACTTTGATAAGTCTTCACATATCTGGCACCAAAACCTCTGAACAGGTGGACAGAACCAAAATGTGTGGATGTGATTGTCAGGAGTGGTGTGGTTGGGAGGAACGGCCCCCCTGATCTGAACCAGAGTGGTGTTCTGTTGTTGGACTTCTGTGCTCGTCATGGATTGTCAATAACGAACACCTTGTTCAAGCATAAGGGTGTCCATATGTGCTCTTGGCACCAGGACACCCTAGGCCGCAGTTCGATGATCGACTTTGTCATCGTCTCATCTGATCTGCGGCCACATGTCTTGGACACTCGGGTGAAGAGAGGGGCGGAGCTGTACACTGATCACTACCTGGTGGTGAGTTGGCTCCGATGGTGGGGGAGGATGCCGGTCAGACCTGGCAGACCCAAACGTATTGTGAGGGTTTGCTGGGAATGTCTGGCAGAGTCTCCTGTGAGACGGAGTTTTAACTCCCACCTCCGGGAGAAATTAGAATATGTTCCGAGGGAGGTGGGGGATAATGAGTCCGAGTGGACCATGTTTCGTGCCTCTATTGTCGAGACGGCTTGGCGGAGCTGCGGCCGCAAGGTTGTCAGTGCCTGTCGTGGCAGCAAACCTCGAACCAGGTAGTGGACACCGTCGGTGAGGGATGCTGTCAGGCTGAAGAAGGAATCCTATCGGGCCTTTTTGGCCTGTGGGACCCCGGAAGCAGCTGATGGGTACTGGCAGTCCAAGCGACATGTGGCTCGGGTGGTCGCTGAGGCAAAAACTCTGGCATGGGAGGAGTTCAGAGAGGCCATGGAGAATGACTTCCGCATGGCTTTGAGGCGATTCTGGTCCACCATCCGGCATCTCAGGGGTGGAAAGCGGTACGCCACCAACACTGTTTATAGTGGGAGTGGTTTGCTGCTGACCTCAACTCAGGATGTTGTGGGTCGGTGGGCGGAATACTTTGAAGACCTCCTGAATCCCACCGGCACGTCTTCCACTGAGGAAGCGGAGCCTGGAGACTCTGGGTCGGGCCTTCCAATCTCTGGTGCTAAGTTCACCGAGGTGGTTAAAAAGCTCCTCGGTGGCAGGGCCCCAGGGGTGGATGAGATTCGCCCGGAGTTCCTTAAGGCTCTGGATGTTGTAGGGTTGTGTTGGCTTACGCGACTCTGCAATATTGCGTGGACATCGGGGGAAGTTCCCCTGGATTGGCAGACCGGGGTGGTGGTCCCCCTATTCAAAAAGGGGGACCGTAGAGTGTGTTCCAACTACAGGGGAATCACGCTCTTAAGCCTCCCTGGTAAGGTCTACTCGGGGGTTCTGGAGAGGAGGGTCCGTTGGATAGTCGAACCTTGGATTCAAGAGGAGCAGTGTCGTTTTTGTCCTGGCCGTGGAACACTGGACCAGAAGGGTCCTGGAGGGTGCGTGGGAGTCTACATGTGCTTTGTGGACTTGGAGAAGGCGTTCGACCGTGTCCCTCAGGGAACCCTGTGGGGGGTACTCTGGGAGTATGGGGTACCGGGCCGTTTGATACGGGCTGTCAGGTCCCTGTATGACCGGTGTCAGAGCCTGGTCCGCATCGCCGGCAGTAAGTCGGGCTTGTTCCCCGTGAGAGTTGGACTCCGCCAAGGTTGCCCTTTGTCACCGATTCTGTT
>NC_056509.1:15044137-15051660 GCF_014905685.2 Nematolebias whitei
ATGATCTACAGCTTTCGCTGGAGCGGTTCGCAGCCGAATGCGATGCAGCCGGGATGATGATCAGTTCCTCCAAATCCGAGGCCATGGTCTTGAGCCAGAAAAGGGTAGAGTGCCCTATCCGGGTCAGGGAGGAGGTCCTACCCTCATGTATGGTCACGAGCTTTGGGTTGTGACCGAAAGAATGAGATCTCGGATACAAGCGGCCAAAATGAGTTTTCTCCGCAGGGTGTCTGGGCTCTCCCTTAGAGATAGGGTGAGAAGCTCGATCATCCGGGAGAGACTCAGAGTAGAGCCGCTGCTTCTCCACGTCGAGAGGAGCCAGTTGAGGTGGCTTGGGCATCTGTTTAGGATGCCTTCTAGACGCCTCCCTGGTGAGGTGTTCCGGACACGTCCCACCGGAAGGAGGCCCAGAGGAAGACCCAGGACACGCTGGAGGGACTATGCTTCTCGGCTGGCCTGGGAACGCCTCGGGATTCCCCCGGAAGAGCTGGCCCAAGTGGCTGGTGAGAGGGAAGTCTGGGCCTCCCTACTTAGGCTGCTACCCCCGCGACCCGACCCCGGATAAGCGGAAGAAAATGGATGGATTGTCAGGAATATTGTTTGTACACTGTGAACGGTAAATCTTAGATAGTAATTTGGGAGGGTTAAGATTTAGGAATTCTAATACACTTGTTGGGATTACAATTCTAGTGTTATTAAGGTTAAATTTATTTTTTGTTATAGATTTAATTTGTTGATATTCTAAAAATGTATTCTCATCAATCACATATTGTGTTATTAATCTGTTAAATGGCATATAGTTTACGTCCTCACATATATGTTCCAAATATTCGATTCCTTTACACCTCGAACCTGGGAAGTTTATCATATTATTCTGTTGTAGGATGTCAGGGTTGTTCCAGATTGGTGTACATCTGCATGGAATTAGTGAAGACTCTGTCATTTTAAGAAACTCCCACCAAGCTGTCAGAGAGGAGCTGATATTGATGCTTTTAAAGCATTCCTGTCGTTTTATGTTTGAGCTAATGAATGGAAGGTCCGAGATCATTATATTATTGCAAAGTGTCTGTTCTACGTCTAGCCAGGGTTCATCAAGGGGTGTGTGTTTTATCCATCTTGAGATGTATCCTAGTCTGTTGGCTAGAAAGTAATAATAGAAATTGGGTAGCTCTAGTCCTCTTTTCTCTTTTGTCTTCTGTAGTGTTTGTAGTTTAATACGTGGGGGTTTATCTTTCCAGAGAAATTTAGAGATGGAGGAGTCCAGGGATCTAAACCAGTCAGATGATAGTTTACTTGGAATCATTGAGAACAGATAGTTTATTTTAGGCAAAACCATCATATTTATTGAAGCAATTCTTCCCATGAGAGACAAGGGTAGAGATTTCCATCTAGCAAGATCATCCTCAACTTTCTTTAAAAGTGGGATGTGGTTTAGTTTTGTTAAATCTGCCAGTCTAGGAGAGACTTTGATACCCAAGTACGTAATATTTCCTGACTGCAGTTGTGTAGTAAGTGAATTATTGAAATAGCAATTAATTGGTAGAACTGTGGATTTTATCCAGTTTACAGAGTAATCTGAAACTCTTGAAAAAGAGTTTATCAATCCAATAACCTGAGAGAGGGAGGTTTGTGAATGCTGGAGGAAGAGCAAAACATCATCAGCATATAGACTGATTTTGTGCTCTATGTTCTTGCATTTTATGCCTTTAATATCTGTAGTTTGCCTGATTGCTGCGGCCAGCGGATCAATGAAAATAGCAAACAGTGAGGGGGAGAGTGGACATCCCTGCATCGTGCCCCTTTGCAGAAGAAGGCTAGCAGATATTTGATCATTTGTCCTAATGCATGCTGATGGGGAAGCATATAATATTTTTAACCAGTTTATGAAATAATTTCCAAAAACAAATTTATGCAAGGCTGCAAATAAAAATTTCCAGTTAACTCTATCAAAAGCTGTTTCTGCATCTAGAGAGAATATTGCAGTTTCAATATTTTTACTGTAAGAATAATCAATTATATTAAATAATCTGCGTGAATTTGTGGATGAATGCCTCCCTTTTATAAAACCAGTTTGGTCAGGATGTATTATGAGAGGAGTTATCTTTTCCAATCTTTTTGAGAGGACTTTACAAATTATTTTAAGATCAACATTGATAAGGGATATGGGACGATAACTGGTAGGTAATACAGGGTCTTTGCCTGGTTTTAACAGGAGACTAATGTTGGCTGAGTTCATATTTTCTGGAAGCCTGTTATTTTTCTCAGTTTCCTGTAGCATTCTGTGAAATAGTGGTGCCAGGATATTCCAGAATTCTTTGTAGAACTCTGCTGGAAATCCATCTGGACCTGGAGCTTTTTTATTGGACATCCTTTTGAGGGTTTCCTGGATTTCCACTGGTGTCAGTGGTGAGTCCAGCTCCATTGATTGATTATCTGATAATTTAGGAAGTGTTATTTTATCCAGAAATTGATCAATTTCATTATCTGATGGGTTTATCTGGGGTGAGTATAAAGTTTTATAAAAATCTCTGAAAATGCTGTTTATTCTTTCAGGATCATAAACTGTATTCCCAGTCAAGTCTTTAACACCATGAATAGTTGTTTTTTTCCTTATTTATTTTAAGCTGTTTTGCCAGAAAGCTACCTGATTTATTGTTCTGCTCAAAATTTTATTTTCCGAGTCTTTGTATTAAGAATTGAGTTTTTTTGTTAATAAGTTCATTTAATTCTAATTTTGCTTTACACATTTTCTCCAGCATGTCTTTATCTTGGGAGGCTTCTAACAATTTAATGGTTTTTTCTAATTCCTGAATATGTTTATTTTCTTTTTTCTTCTGATGTGATGAGAATGAGATTATTTTACCTCTCATCACTGCTTTCCCTGCCTCCCAGAGAACAGATGCTGATGTTCCAGGCAAGTCATTATACTCCAGATAAGAAGCCCACTCTTCTGTAAAATATTTGATAAAATCTTCATCTTCAAGCAAAGATATATTAAATCTCCACTTTATACTTTTTGGGATTTCTTTTCTGTTTGCTAGATTTAAACAGACTGGAGCATGATCACTGACAGCTATAGGGTGTATCTCAGTGTCCGAGATGTCCGTCAACAACGAGCTGCTGACTAAAAAATAATCCAGACGAGAGTAAGAGTGATGGACAGGTGAGAAGAACGTATACTCCCCACGGTTCGGGTGAAGAGATCGCCATGCATCGCAAAGTCCGTAATCACTCATGTACTGTTTAACTTTATTTATGGACTGACATCTGCACTGAGTTCCTGCTCTACTACATCTGTCTAATTCTTCATTTAGACCAAAGTTGAGGTCACCTCCAAGTGGATTGTGAATGCTGGAGGAAGAGCAACACATCATCAGCATATAGACTGATTTTGTGTTCTATGTTCTTGCATTTTATGCCTTTGTGAGCAATCCAAGTGATCAGACAATGCTGAGAAAAAATCATGAAAAAAAGAGGTGTCATCAACATTTGGGGCATATATGCTGACAATACACAGCTTGTAGTTATTTATACAAAGTTTTATTAATAAATATCTACCCTCTGGGTCTGTAATTGTGTCTAGGACTGTAAAATTAACATTTTTGTGTATTAATATTGCCACTCTCCTTTGTCTTGAGTTATAGCAGGCACAAAACACATCAGGAAAGTCAGGTGATTTAAGATCATCTGCAGTTGTAATAGATTTATGAGTCTCTTGTAAAAAGACAACATCTGCCTGTAATCTTTTAAACTGGTTTAAAATTCCTAATCTTTTTTTGCTGAGTACTGGTTCCATTCACATTCCAAGTCACAAGCCTTAATGTGCCCATAGTTGTGCGTGAGTAGACAAAGTTGACCAGCACATGTCACCATAGAGACAAATAGATCCAACTAAAATCACAGTCATTGCTTGAGGTTGCCTGTTTAGATGTTTAGAAACACACAGTGATGTTTGAAGTGGAAAGATACAAGAATATTGAGTAGAAGCTGGGTGTGAGAGAAGTTGAAAGATATAAAGTTCTCTGGTGTGTGTGTGAGTGTGTGTGCGCACGTGTGTATGTTTTGGTATGCTTGTGTGTAAATGTTTGTTGGTAAAGAAGAGAAAAAGATTGAAGTGATGTAGTAACAGATAAACGTAAAAGAGAAAATAAAAAAATAAAATAAAAAGGAAAAGAGAGGAAAAAAAACAAACAAACCAAAAAAATAAATAAATAAAATAGCTTTGACACCGTTCACCACCACCAGTGCAGACACCTTACCAAGCTGTGCTTTACATTTTATTTACAAATGCCAGTTAATTTACCTCCAGTGTTACAAGCGTTAAACCAGGACTGCTCAACTAAACTGCCCAGGGGGCCACAGTTACTGAGAGCCAAGCGCTCAGGGGTCAGATATCCACTAGTTCTTATCATTGTTACTTTGTTTTATAGTTAAAACTCTAGTTTCGTTTTAAGAGTGAACCCATTGGTGGACCGAACTTAGCTCACCTGTGGGCCTGACTTGGCCCGCGGGTAGTCAGTTGAACAGCCTGCTTCAAACTAACCTGTTGTTCCTTTTAATAAAGCCACGGAGTGACGTCCCGTTCCCTGAACAACTGACCATTTTAAGTAGTCAGAGCTACGGTGGCTGTAGTTTACCTACAGCCACCGTAGCTCTGACGCCCTCAGACATGTATTTCTTCCTGATTGGAAACAAAACTCGCCTCCGATCGAGGATCCCTTTTGGAAACATTTTTTGGAACATTGTTTATTTGGTTTTGGTATTGTTTCTGAACACCCCCAGCAAGAATGAATTTTGTGTGTATTTTAGTTAGAGACTAAGAGGACTTTAACTATGCCAACATGCAGTTCATTTGTTTAACATCAACCTTTGAGGAGCCAATGTAGATTAATGCTACCTTAAGTACCATAACCTACATTGGTCTCACGACGCTCAAGCCGAACCTACTCGAACAATCCTATTCGGGGGGGGGCTAGCTAATCCTTAAGTTGAGTCTCGCCATAGACTCCAAAAACATTTAGGGGGAAACCAAATACCCAAAACTCAAGTCTTTCGTCTAAAGCAGACCTGGGTATTGTACGGCCCCAGGGCCACATGGTTGACTCTGACCGGCCCCCGTAAGGGGAATTACAAAATACATATGTAAACAAATGAAGTTAACCAAATCCAGATATAGATCCTCTCTCACTGATGATGTCAGCTTTGCTTCACATCTCCCCCTCAGACCTTCAACCTGTAACATTTCCGTTAAAGCCCAACAGAGACTAGACTTCTCTCACTAAACAAGAAAAAAGAACTGAAAAACACCAAATGAGATGTTTAGACTACAAATGTAGGCACGTAAAGAACTGGGACTCGAAATCACAGTTCAGTGACGATCACTATTATATGATGTTTCATAATATTTGGAGTACAAAGACAATATTGTGATATATTTAGAAAGCTAAGAACGTTTTCCAGCAGTATATAAAACTCAAAATGAGTTTTGGGGTGAATGTGACTGAAAATGATCACTACTATAATGTCACAAATGGAAAAAATGTTAACAGTTTACCATTGTACTGGGAAATTTAAATGAATAAATTACATTTTTTTGTAAGGAAACCTTGCTTTTTCGTTGCTTAATCATAACAAATACTCTTACCAGCTTGTTAAAACAGTGCTATGTACTGCTTTTAATAATGAAATACTATTATTATGCAGTATTGAGTTAACTTGAAATCAGGTCTCTCTTGTAAATGAGTCCTCGAGGCTCAATGGAATTTACCTGTCTAAATAAAGGTTGAATGAAAAAGTCATTTGTGCCAGCCCTCCACAATATTTGTTGTTTCTCATGTGGCCCCATGGAAAAAATAATTGCCCACCCCTGGTCTAAAAGGACAACAGACAATTGAACCAAACTATATGTTGCCATGTAAATCTAACTTAAACCAAGTTAGGAATGGAAGAATAGTTTGGAATGCCCTTCTATAGGTATAAATCCCTATATATAAATTTTCAGCATGACCCACCCTTTAATTGGTACCTGTAGCTGATCTAAACCATGATAGCTTACACACCAGGTACATATATGTTAAGGTCTTATGTAAAATCCCACTCATAAGCCCACCTAAAACCACATAAATGCATGAACACATATCTAAAAAAGTTCAATCTGGTCCTCTGGACATTCAAAAACAACAAAAAACAAAACAAAGCAAAAAAATATAGAAACGTTTCGTCTCTCATCCAAGAGACTTCCTCAGTCTGATGTGCTGTTTTCAGCTCAGTCTCTTAAATAGCACCTTCTCAGAGTGGATCAAGCAGTTTGCTGCTGACAACCAAAACCAGCTGATCACATGCTCAAGAAGGACCATCAGCCTAACAATGGATCATTAGCACACTGATGGCTGTTTACTATTCACAGAGGGCTGAGTGATCCTAGCAATCACAGCATTGTAAGAGGGGGACAATTGAACCTGGAGGCCTCCACCCCTGTTTAATGATGGACGATTTCTTTTCACAAAGATGGCCTCCTTTACTCCTCTCTCAAACCATCGTTCCTCTCTGTCCAGGATGTGAACATCTTCATCCTTGAAAGAGTGACCGCTGGCCTGGAGATGAGTGTAGAACACAGAATCCTGGCCTGATGATGTTGATCTTCTGTGCTGGGCCATCCTTTTGGCCAGTGGCTGTTTAGTTTCCCCGATGTAAGACTGATCACAGCCCTCCTGACACTGAACAGCATACACAATATTACTCTGTGCCGGGGGACTGGATCTTTAGGATGAACCAGTCTTTGCCGTAATGTAGTTTGGGGTTTAAAAGCCACTGGGACGTTATGTTTAGAAAATAAACGTCTCAGTTTCTCTGATACTCCCTCAACATACGGAATGACCACTGGTCTGGGTCTGGGTTCCTCCTTTTCACCTGATGGCTGACTGGAGTCCTGTTTGGGTTTCTTCTCTGCTTTCAGGAAGGCCCAGTTAGGATATCCACATTGCTCTAGAGCCTGTTTTGTGTAGGATTTCTCCTTCTGCCTGGCTCCCGAGTTAGTGGGGATGCTGTCTGCTCTGTGATACAGAGTCCTGATGACTCCTAACTTGTGCTCCAAAGGGTGATGGGAGTCAAACTTTAAATACTGGTCTGTGTGGGTGGGTTTGCGGTACACCTCGGTTTGCAAATGCCCTCTTTCAGAGACCGAGACCTCACAGTCCAAGAAAGCCAACTTGCCATTTTTTTACATCTTCTCATGTGAACTTGATGTATTTATCCACAGAGTTGATGTGGTCAGTAAAATGTTGGACTTCCTGAGATTTAATTTTAACCCAGGTGTCGTTAACATACCTGAACCAATGACTTGGTGGTGTCCCTGAAAAGGACGTCAAGGCTCTCTTTTCTACCTCCTCCATGTACAGGTTGGCAACAATAGGAGAAACTGGAGACCCCATAGCACACCCATGTTTCTGCCTATAATATTGCTCCCCATATGTGAAGTAGGTTGACTGCAGGCACAGTTTCAAGAGTTGACACAGTTGTTCTGT
>NC_056509.1:15051760-15059693 GCF_014905685.2 Nematolebias whitei
AACAGAATCGGTGACAAAGGGCAACCTTGGCGGAGTCCAACTCTCACCGGGAACAAGCCCGACTTACTGCCGGCGATGCGGACCAGGCTCTGACACCGGTCATACAGGGACCTGACAGCCCGTATCAAACGGCCCGGTACCCCATACTCCCAGAGTACCCCCCACAGGGTTCCCTGAGGGACACGGTCGAACGCCTTCTCCAAGTCCACAAAGCACATGTAGACTCCCACGCACCCTCCAGGACCCTTCTGGTCCAGTGTTCCACGGCCAGGACAAAAACGACACTGCTCCTCTTGAATCCAAGGTTCGACTATCCAACGGACCCTCCTCTCCAGAACCCCCGAGTAGACCTTACCAGGGAGGCTTAAGAGCGTGATTCCCCTGTAGTTGGAACACACTCTACGGTCCCCCTTTTTGAATAGGGGGACCACCACCCCGGTCTGCCAATCCAGGGGAACTTCCCCCGATGTCCACGCAATATTGCAGAGTCGCGTAAGCCAACACAACCCTACAACATCCAGAGCCTTAAGGAACTCCGGGCGAATCTCATCCACCCCTGGGGCCCTGCCACCGAGGAGCTTTTTAACCACCTCGGTGAACTTAGCACCAGAGATTGGAAGGCCCGACCCAGAGTCTCCAGGCTCCGCTTCCTCAGTGGAAGACGTGCCGGTGGGATTCAGGAGGTCTTCAAAGTATTCCGCCCACCGACCCACAACATCCTGAGTTGAGGTCAGCAGCAAACCACTCCCACTATAAACAGTGTTGGTGGCGTACCGCTTTCCACCCCTGAGATGCCGGATGGTGGACCAGAATCGCCTCAAAGCCATGCGGAAGTCATTCTCCATGGCCTCTCTGAACTCCTCCCATGCCAGAGTTTTTGCCTCAGCGACCACCCGAGCCACATGTCGCTTGGACTGCCAGTACCCATCAGCTGCTTCCGGGGTCCCACAGGCCAAAAAGGCCCGATAGGATTCCTTCTTCAGCCTGACAGCATCCCTCACCGACGGTGTCCACTACCTGGTTCGAGGTTTGCTGCCACGACAGGCACTGACAACCTTGCGGCCGCAGCTCCGCCAAGCCGTCTCGACAATAGAGGCACGAAACATGGTCCACTCGGACTCATTATCCCCCACCTCCCTCGGAACATATTCTAATTTCTCCCGGAGGTGGGAGTTAAAACTCCGTCTCACAGGAGACTCTGCCAGACATTCCCAGCAAACCCTCACAATACGTTTGGGTCTGCCAGGTCTGACCGGCATCCTCCCCCACCATCGGAGCCAACTCACCACCAGGTAGTGATCAGTGTACAGCTCCGCCCCTCTCTTCACCCGAGTGTCCAAGACATGTGGCCGCAGATCAGATGAGACGATGACAAAGTCGATCATCGAACTGCAGCCTAGGGTGTCCTGGTGCCAAGAGCACATATGGACACCCTTATGCCTGAACAAGGTGTTCGTTATTGACAGTCCTTGACGAGCACAGGTCCAACAACAGAACACCACTCTGGTTCAGATCAGGGGGGCCGTTCCTCCCAACCACACCACTCCTGACAATCACATCCACACATTTTGGTTCTGTCCACCTGTTCAGAGGTTTTGGTGCCAGATATGTGAAGACTTATCAAAGTGTCTGAGATGTAATATTCCACTATCTCCGTCAGTTTGCTTATTGGGTCACTTAGATGATGTCACCTTGGAGACAAAGTCAATTCACATGATTTTTACTGCTTTATGTATAGCAAAAAAAACTATACTCATAAATTGGAAAAATAAAAATACTCTTAGTATTAAACAGTATAAAGACCTTTTGTTAGATTACATCAGTCTTGAGATAGCCTGTACCTCCACATCAGAACAATCTCTCTGGGCTTCTTTGATTGGCTTCAACCTGTAGTGGAAGTGGGTAAACCCCTTTGATTTCGTCCTGTGGGGCATTGTGGTTGATGTGGGGGTGTATCGGGGCTGGGGGCATAGGGGGGTCGTGGGCCCGGGGCAATGGCGTTCAACTGGGGAGATGGCTTTGGTGGTTCTGGGCGTTGACCTCTGCTTGCTGTATGCAGGCCTCTGGGCGGTCTGTGCCGGCGGGCGCAGGTTACTGGCCTGGTGGCCTGGCTGCTCCTGGGTGGGTTTGGGGTGGGCGCGGGCGCGGGGTTCTGGGGGAGTGTCGCTCCCGGGCTGGGGTCCCAGCTTGATCTGGGGGCCTCGGGTCTTGGCGTGTATGTTGTCAGGGTCTTGGGCCGGTGCATGCGCCAGCACCTGGCCCTGGCCTGGGGGTCCTTGGTGCGCTGGTGGGCTTTGGGGCCTCTGCCATGGGGGAGGGGGGGACGGGTGGACTCAGCCTGGGTGTCTTCCTGCCTGGCTGTGGCTGCGGTCTGGTGCTTGGCTGGGGTTCTGGGCTGTGGGTGGGGGACTTTTGCTTGGGTGGCTCTGCACTGCTGCCCCGGGGGTGTCTGGGCATGTTAGGCATGTGCCCTCCCTTGCATGGGGTACTCTCATTGTGGGTGTTGCTGTGGTGGACTGGTCGGTCCTTTTGTGGGGGTGGGGGTGCGCTCTTGGTCATCGTGGTGCGCTGTCTGCGGCTGTTCAGGCACTCCTGGCTGATTGTCGCTGCTAGAGTTTGGTGGCTTCTTTGGTTGGGGGGCAGGGTGTTGAACTGGGGATCGGGTTGGGGGTCTGGATGATCTCAGGGGGGCTTGGGTCACTGGCCTGGGTTCTGGTCGGTCCTTGGGGCTATGTGCCAGTCCGTGGCCTGGGTCCCTGGTAGTGCGGCTGCCTCCTGCTCCTGGATGAATGCACTGGAGCCTCCCTCCCCTGGTGGATCTCGGAGAATGAGGGTGCCTATTGGGGTCAGTGGGGGAGCTGGCCCCCTGGGAGGGCATTGCCACCTCAGTTGTTCCTCCCCATCACAACGTCTTCCTCCACCCACTCCATCACACCACCACTCAAGCAGGGCCTTGGGGTTCAGGTGCACTACTGAGCTGCAGGGAGGATCCTCCATCTCCGTGGTTCATGGAGACCTGGGCCCCAATTTTATCAAACAACCTAGACACTCGCATATAACATTCTCACGACACATGCATATATAGGGTCTGGAGTGGGCACATGGTGGCATATAGGGGGTGGGATATATAATCATTCTCACCACCGGGACCTGTGCCCACTCTCATATGTAACATGTAGACATTTAGGGTTCTGGGCAAGGGTTGGGGGAGTGAACGGGCACTGCCTGCTCTCTGGGGAGGAGGTGGGTCTGTGCCAGTCCCCACCTCATCCCCCCCATTTTAAACACACTATATAACAACATGCATCAACATCTTATTTGAGTGTGGGGAGGGAGGAGTTGGGTCTTCCAGCTTTTCTTAAACCCTCATTCTCCGTCTGACATTTGGGGTCGGGTATTGGGGGTGGGGTTGGTGCTCTGATTCTCCCTGGATTGTTTGGATCCTTTGATCAGGGTTCCTAGTTCTGATGGCCAGCCCTTTGGCTGGGGTGGTTGCCGGGTTCTGGCAGGAGGTCAGCTGTGGTTGTGTGTGTATGGTCATTGGTAGTGCATGGCGGCGGTCGGGGGCGTGGCTTCACTTCGACGAAGTGCTGGCTGGTCGCCCTGATGTGACATTCACGGTGCGAGGTGCTTTGTGTGTGTTGGGGGGGGGGGTGCATGGGTGGCATGCCGGGGCTTTTCCGGGCCTGTGGTGTGAGGCTTTAGGGATGCATTGGTGCGCTGGGCCGGTCTTCCTCAGCTGCTGCTCCCTGCTGCTCTGGCTGGCTTGCGGTCACTGTTGGGCAGGTGGGGCACATGGACGGCCCAACAGAGGCTCTGTCGGGCTGTCTCTGTGTGCCTGTTTGTCTCAGGTTGGGTTTTGGATGGCCCCCCTCTCTTGGACCAGTTTTGGCCCCCCATTTGGTGGATCGTGCTCCCCCCTCGGTGGTGGGCCCCCCTGCCGCCGGTGCATTGGCAGCTCTCAGCAGCTGGGGCTGGGTGGTGGGGTGTGTGCAGGCCCACCCTGGTGCCTGCCTGCGGGGGCCTGGGTGCCCTGGCTCTGTCGGGCCTCTGTTGTGGGGTGGTATGACCTTGGGACTCGGGGCTTGGTGTCCATGGCCGGATCCACTCTGGAGGGGCGGGTTGCCAGCGGGGCCTGTTGGCTCGTCGCTACTGTCTCCTGGGGGTTTCTGCATTGTGGTTGCTGGGGATCACCCGGGGCTTCCCTTTGCTTCTCTCTCTGGGGGGTGCGAGTGTCCCTATTGGGGGACTACCGGAGTTCCTTGCTTGGGGGCCGCTGTGTATCTGTGGTTCCGGGCTTCCCTGTGTTACCTTCGTGTCCTGTGTGGACGGGTTTATGGGTCCCCACATCCACTATTGAACATTTTTATGAGAAACCTTATAGTGATAAACATGCTCACACAGGTGTTTAGATTCAGATGTTTATCAGATACACACTCAGTTGGGTTGTGGTGGCCATCAAATATATATTGTTTTACCATGTAATGTATAAAATACTTTCTAATGATGTTATAACTATCATTATATAAGTTGTTTGTTGTTGTGAAAAAAAAGAAAAAAATACCAAAACCAAATAAACAATGTCTCAACATCGACAAAAGTAGTGATTAAGCAACCAGAAAACAACGTTTCAACATCGACAAAAGTAGTGATTAAGCATCCAGAAAACAAAGTTTCACTGCTACACTCACTCTGATTGTCAGATTCGATCACGTTATCGCGTCTGAGTTGTTATCTTAACATTTAATTAAGCTTAGACTTATTTAATTTCTGCTTGGACGACCCTTTTTCCCACTAGGTCTGAGTTTGTGAGATCTTTGTCTCCTGTGGAGTTATTGAACGCCTTGTGTAGTTTGACCTGGTTTCGATGTACCCATTTAACAATTGGCTCTTCTTGGCCTTTGCTGATTTTGATCTGGTAGACAACTTGAGACAGTTTGTCTGTTATCAGGTGGGGTCCAGTCCACCTGGGGATCAGTTTGTGGGTGAGTTCCGGTCCCGGACTCTCCTTTCTCAGTTGTGGGGGCAAACGTGTAGTACCAGACCCTATCTCCCACTTGGAGTTCCTCATGAGAGGCCTTTTGGTCATAGTACGCCTTTTGTACTTCAGCGGATTTTTCCAGGTTTCTCTGGGCAAACAAAAGCAAAGGCGTTTTTAAGGTGTTTTTCCAAGTCATTCATGTATTGTTGTGTGGTGTAGGCTGTTGCCATGGTGGCATCGCCTGGTTGGTACAACAGGTGTAGAGGCAGAGTCATTTGTCGACCCGTCATCATCTCGAAAGGAGAGATGCCAGTCGATGTGTGTGGAGTGGCCCTTATGGCCATGAGGACCAGAGGGAGTTTCACGTCCCAGTCCTTGTGGTTTGCGGCTACGTATTTCTTCAAAATACTTACCACAGTTCTGTTTGCTCTCTCCACCTGGCCTGAGGCCTGTGGGTGGTAGCCAACATGGAAGTTGACTTTGATGCCTAGCATCTTCCACAGTTCTTTCATCACTTCAGCTGTGAAGTGTGTACCTTGGTCTGAGTTCACCCTGAGGGGAAGTCCAAACCTTGAAAATACATGATTCATTAGTAACATAGCAGTTGTTTGTGCTGTGTCGTTAGGAGCTGGTAGACATTCTACCCATTTGGTAAATGCGCAAGTTACCGTGAGAAAATATTTATTTCCTCTAGTGCTCTTAGTAAGTGGTCCAACCCAGTTGATCTGGAGGTCGGACCATGGGAATGCAATGCCTCTACTTTGCAGTGGTGCTCTGTGGAGGGGTCTGGATGGCTGAAACTGGCCAAAGACCAGGCACCCTTTTATGTAGTCCTTGACATCCTTTTTCATTCCAGGCCAATAAGCAACTTATTTTAATGCTTTCAGCGTGGCGTTATCTCCCTTGTGTCTTGCAGATGGGAGGTCATGCGCATGAACTAACATCACCCCCCTGTGGTCATGGAGGACCACGAACACGGGTGAGGACGTCGGTCCATGAGCAAAAGTTAGGATGCCCTTGATTAGTTTTAGCTGTTTGTGCAGCTGAAAGAGGACTTTAAGGTCTGGATTGGAATCCAGGTCGACTTCGGACGGAGTGTTTTTGTCCAGGTCAGTCAAGAACAGTATCATCAAGTTTATTGCAAGATCCAACTTCTGAAGTTGGATGATGTCTGGGTCAGTCAGCATGGGTTGTACAGAGACTGCGTTGTCAGCCAGTTTGGCTGCAGCCTGTGCACGTGTGACTGCCATTACCTCGGCTGTAGGTTGTACTGACAGAGTTGCGAGCAGCCAGGAGGGGTCAAAGGACCACGGAGGGCTGTCCACGGCTCCATCCTTGGCTAGGAAGTCTGCAAGGTCATTATACCGCTTGTCATTGCCTAGGACTCTTGAATGTCCTAGAACCTTTTTCCAGTAGACCTGTAGGTCATGTGATGTCACCAAGTGATCACATGCCATGAAAAGCTCTTTGTGTTCAACCACTTTCTTGTTGCTTGTGAGAAAGCCGTTATGTTTCCACAGAGCGAGATGACACAAGAAACTAAGTCGAGCGTAATTAGAGTCCGTGCAGATGACTAGCGTTTGGATGGAGCGTTCTACTGCCATCTGGAGAGCTATTAGGATTCCTGCTATCTCAGCGTACTGAGAAGTCTGAGAGCCTAATTTAAAGCTAAAAGTGACCTCTTGTTGGTCTTGGAGGAGGATCACTCCAACACCTGAGTTGCAGGTTTGTTTGTGGTGGAATGAGCATCCATCCACGTACAATGTTGTCATATCTTTGCAGACATTGCTATCAAAGTAGTGGTGATTCGGGTCCTCATTTCCTGAGGGTTTTTCCGCAGCTGGCGGTTGGGTGGCTGGTATATCTTGTGTACATTCCTGTCAGAATGCCAGGTCGGTGCCCAAATGTGACTTCTTGTTTTGTCCGTAGTGGATGTCTAGGTCAAAACTTTGAAGCGCCATGAGCCACGTGGCTACCCGTGAGTTTGTCACCACACCATCTCTGATGCGTTGGCTATTCAGGAAAGTTACTGGCTGGTGTTGTGTTTCAACAATGATTTTTTGTCCACCGATGTAACTGGAGAAGTGTTTAACTGCCCACACAGTGGTCAGTAGAGCTTTCTCACAGTCTGAGAACTTTAATTTGGGGCCTGTCATTGTCTTACTGGCGTAGGTGTAGTGAACTAAGCCTCAGGTCAAATCCTGACCTTGAGGGCCTTCCTGGGACAAGAACTGTATTTCATTGATTTGAGTCCAGAAACACAAAATCAAGTCCGTCCAGAGACTTTCTAAGTGTCCTGCACTGATCAATTGAAAGAACACTCTCTTTTTCTATTATCATTACTATCTTACAAATGTCTTGATAATCAAAGTGTGTTAGTTCAAACCATTTTAAATGTTGAAGTGAACTACTCATTTTAAATCAACTGTGAAACAGTATTAGTGATTTTTTAATCCTCATTCAAAGTAGAAATCAAGTTAAAATGTGTTACAAACGAATTATGCATTTTCTGATTTTCTGTCTGAAATGAGCAAGTGTAAGTTGGTCCAAGGTTGGAGACAAACTCAAACAAGTTGTTGGAACGAACTGTCATGTTTTTAAATCCTCTCAGACGTAAATAGAGAAGCTGGCACCTGTTTTCCCCCAACTCGCCTAAACATTTCTCTCGTCTGTCTCAAAAACATCTTCTGTCTCCAAAACAATTTTTCTGTTTTTCTGACTTCTAGTGACCTCTTACGTCACAAAAACACACCCCTGATTAGCTATTTCAGCCAATCAGGACTTCCCAAATGAACCGGAAATAGAACTCTTTAAATGTCGGCACTTCCTAGTTCCAGCCAGTGCGGTGGGAGAGCAGTTCAGTTCAGAGAGCAAAACCGAACAGAAGTGCTGGAGAGAACAGGAGGTCCAGACATGATCCGAAGTTCTTCCGAGTCTTGTGGGAATTATGCA
>NC_056509.1:15059793-15073037 GCF_014905685.2 Nematolebias whitei
TGGTCAGTAAAATGTTGGACTTCCTGAGATTTAATTTTAACCCAGGTGTCGTTAACATACCTGAACCAATGACTTGGTGGTGTCCCTGAAAAGGACGTCAAGGCTCTCTTTTCTACCTCCTCCATGTACAGGTTGGCAACAATAGGAGAAACTGGAGACCCCATAGCACACCCATGTTTCTGCCTATAATATTGCTCCCCATATGTGAAGTAGGTTGACTGCAGGCACAGTTTCAAGAGTTGACACATTGCTAGTATCACTCAGCCCTCTGTGTATAGTAAACAGCCATCAGTGTGCTAATGATCCATTGTTAGGCTTATGGTCCTTCTTGACCATGTGATCAGCTGGTTTTGGTTGTCAGCAGCAAACTGCTTGATCCACTCTGAGAAGGTGCTATTTAAGAGACTGAGCTGAAAACAGCACCTCAGACTGAGGAAGTCTCTTGGATGAGAGACGAAACGTTTCTATATTTTTTTGCTTTGTTTTGTTTTTTGTTGTTTTTGAATGTCCAGAGGACCAGATTGAACTTTTTTGGATTTTTCTACCTGGATTATTGAGCATGCATCAGGATAGAATGAACACATAGAACCAGAATGGCATCCACTGGGAACCACCAGCAATGACCTTCGCTGAAGGGACCTACAACTCCAATGTGGGTCTCCAAACTACATCAAGTGGTCGCCTCTGCAGTTCAACCGAGGGAACCCCTCTGCATGCTGATCAATCAACACCTCCAATCGTTGTGGATTTACCGTTTTGGATTATATGACTTTTTCCAATGGATTACAGACTTTGTTTCCAAGGGGTTAAAGCGTTGCTGCAATGGAATTACCAACAACATTATGGAATTACCAAAACTGTTGTGGGATTACCTTCTTTGACTTTTGTTTTCCTCTTGCTGGATTACATCAAGATCAAGGACATTCGGAGGTGTAAGTTCATGTTGGAATTCATCCCCATGGACAGGCGACGATTTCCAAAGGGGGGACTGTAGTGAACTAGGCCTCCGACATCAATCTGTCTCTGAAGACCTTCAGGGGACAGGAACTGTTATTTCATTGATTTGAATCCAGAAATGCAAATGATCTCATCAAGAGACTATTTAATTGTATCCTGAATTAATCAATTGAAAGAACACTCCTCTTTTTACATTATCATTACTATTTTACAATATATTGATAATCAAAAATGTGTTTAGTTCATACCATTTCTAAATGTTGAAGCGAACCACTCATTTAAATCAACAGTGAAACAGTATTAAGGATTTTTAAACCTCATTAGACTTTGATAATACAGCTAAATGTATATTTACGAAGTAAGTGTGCATTTAGTCTTGTGTCTGAATGAGGGTAGTGGACCTGATGCCGGTCGAAAGTCAGAGACAAGTTATGAGGACGAAGTGTTTTGTTTTTAAAACTCGCAGACAGTAAATAACTTCTGTTGGCACCTGCTTCCTCTCATTTTTTAAAAAACATTTCTCCGTCTGTACTAACCGTTCTTAAACATCTCTCCTGACTTCTAGTGACCCTCTAACATCACTAGAACCACACCCTTGCTGGTTGTTTCAACCAATCAGGAAGTACCACGTAACAGGAAGTGGATACCCCTTTAAAAGGCAACACTTCTTGGAACTATTCAGTCTTAGTCTTCTAAGTCAATCAGTCTTCTTCCAAGTCTTCACGAGTCTTAGTCTTTTCCAGTCTTGCTGGAACTTTCAGTCAGAGATGAGACTCAACTGTGTAGCGGATGGATTTGATCATGGGCCAAAGGTCTCTCCAGTCCAGCGTAGTCACAGCCTGCCTCGGCTGTGACTCAACCCGAGTATTAAAAGCTCAACTCCTAAGGAAGCTTATTCAGTTGAACCGAGTACTTCGTCACGATTTCTGATGACCCCCAGCTACTCTAACCGGAGACGCTGAAAAGGGAGCGTACCAATAGACTTCTGTTCCAGAGTGGATACATCCTCTGCTAAGGTAACAAAGTCGCTGCACGTCCTGAAGTGTACCGGAGGGCTGAGCTGGATGTCGGAGGAAGGGTGCCATGTTATGGTTCAACACATAACTTTCATCCTTAAATCTAAACTTACTCCTTAAATCTATTCCTCCTCTCTTAAACTTTGCTATTTGCCAGTAATCAAGCTAGATGCCTTCAGAGATTAATCAGTCTCAATCAGTAATGTTCTGTTGTGTTGTTAGTAAAGCGTGCCAAGTTTATTAATCAGAAACGATCAGCAAATCAATGTGTACATGTTTTGATGTTAAAGTTAGATTCTGTTAAATAAATGACCGCATTTATTTTGATGGGTCAAAGATAAAATGGCATCTCATGTCACTGATTAAACACTCCACTCACAAGTTATCTTGGTCACATAACAGAAATTTAACTCGAAAAAGAAAAGAATCCATTGTAATTAAACATTAATATTCTTTGTGCTTGAACTAGCTTTAAGAATAATTAATTAGTAGTGAAGCTAACAGCTACATCACTACACATCACGTGCTCTTAGATCCTCTGACCAGATGTTTTTAGCAGTCCCGAAAACCTTTTATAAATCCAGAGGAGACAGAGCCTTTTCAGCTGTGGCTCCTAAATTGTGGAATAAGCTGTCACTGGAGGTCAGGCAGGCCCCGTCACTTTCTGTTTTTAAAACTCGTTTAAAAACACATTTTTTTTCATTGGCTTTTAACCTAGAGTGAGTCAGCATCTGTGTCTTAATGTTGTATTCTTTTTCTCATGATGTTCTGATTTTTTTTAAATGTATATTTAGATTTTTTTTATTGTTTTACTGTTTTTTGTTTGTTTTTAATTTTGTACAGCACTTCGGACGACTGCTTGTTGTATTTTAAGTGCTTTAGAAATAAATTCGTATGGTATGGTATGGTTTGTGCTTAAGCGCCAAAGAGCAGCTCAGATTACCCACCCTTTTTGGAGTCCTTAGAGGGGGTACTGGAGAGTGCGCCTCCTGGGGGCTCCCTTGTTCTACTGGGGGACTTCAATGCTCACGTGGGCAATGACAGTGAGACCTGGAGGGGTGTGGTTGGGAGGAATGCCCCCCCCCCCCGATCTGAATCCGAGTGGTGTTCTGTTGTTGGACTTCTGTACTCATCATGGATTGTCCATAACAAACACCATGTTCAGGCATAAAGGTGTCCATATGTGCTCTTGGCACCAGGACACCTTGGGCCGCGGTTCGATGATCGACTTTGTTGTCGTCTCATCTGATCTGCAGCCGCATGTCTTGGACACTCGGGTGACGAGAGGGGTGGAGCTGTCCACTGATCACTACCTGGTGGTGAGTCAGCTCCGATGGTGGGGGAGGATGCCGGTCAGACCTGGCAGACCCACACGTATTGTGAGGGTCTGCTGGGAACATCTGGCAGAGTCTCCTGAGGTATAACAATATTACTAATTATTGCTTTAGGGAACACTATATGGTTTACTCCTTCTTGTCATTTTAGGAGCCTGATGTATCCTGTTTCTACTGCCATCTGAAGTTGTCTGACGCCAGGTATCTCTGGGCTGTTGGGTCGTCATGGTGGTCTCATCACTGCCGTTCCAACTAGGGGTGGAACGACTACATAATTTTTAAACTCAACAATAACATAATAAAACTTGAGTAGAACTCAAGTAGTTGATGACGTCATAGGATCTCAAGATGAAAAAAATTATAAAAAATAAAACCGAAAAAGACCCCCCACCATTTATTATTTACAAAAAAAAAAAAAAAAAAGACCAACAAAACATTGGGAGAGTATATTATGCTCCTACCATTTATCATACTGCAAATAAGTCACAGGAAAACCAAAACTATTAGTTATTATTATTAAGCTGCAAAAGTGAAAGAAATAACGTGCAGCACGTAAAAAACTAAACTAAAAACAGTGGGGTGGACGACCAGTCCACATTACCGCCCGTAGTGTTGCGCATAAGGTTTAGTTTTAGAGATTAATATGTTTATAGGTTTTTTATAAGTTTAGAGATTAATATTTTTTGTTTTTAGTTTGTGAAACAAGGTCAGAAGGAAGTTTGTTCTGGTTCGGTCGATTGGCCCTGGTGTTACACCACATTCTATGACCTGCAACAGTGCATGCAACACTGCCCCCTACGGTCACAATATACAGTGGTCACAGAATATAGTATAACACCGGTTGGCAACGAGCTCCAAACACTCAGGAAGTTGATTCATTTTCTGTTTCCTTACGGTAGTTGAACTGGAAGATTCATCTTTAGTGAAATATTTCCATACTACCGATGCATTTCTACCTGTTTGCCAAGACTGGACCTGCTCCACTCAGTCCATCTGCTGGGAGGAATCCAGTTGGTAGCTGTTACTAATGGCCCGGTGCGGATCACGTGACACAATGACGTCACTGCGAATACTCGACGTGAAATTTAACAACTCGATAGATGTCCTAGGAATCGACCTGTAGATTACTCGAGTAGTCTGTTAAGTCCCTAGTTCCAACATTGTTGCCATGACGGTGGTGAGTAGCATCCTTGTCCAAGATGGGCCGCATAACCTACTGGAGGTGTCTGCCGAAGCGTGCCAGGAGACGAAGCGTACCTGCAGAATCATCTGGACCTCTGCTCAGAATGCTCCATTCTATCTGCCCATAACAGGTACCCAGCCATGAAGCCTATATTATCCTTTAATATGAAATTATGGGAGAACCCAGAAGATTCTACCAGGTTTGTGGCCATACACCTATTAACTGGACAGACTCTAGTCCACGGGCCATCTTTCAGAATCACACCTGAATCGCTGGAACCCTTGCCTCCTAATGTTCCAGTCTATCTAGGGACAAGCCTGGGGGTGACTCCTCCTCAAGTCCCTACACCGGTAATGCCAGCCACTCATGCCTTAAGCAGTGATCCTAACACCCACATCCCATTGGCACCAACACTGGCAGCGATGCTCAGATGGCTGGAAGCAGCACCTGATGAGTTGCCTGGCTTTGGCAGCCTGGTTAAATGGAAGTGCAGCCTGAAGTTACTCACACAGATGAGATGGTGGCCTCCCCTGAGCAAGACCTGACGCTGGAGGTCAACCATGAAGAAGTCATGTCACCACCCATCCTCACCCTGGAATGTCCTGTTCTACATTCCCTGGAGACCTATCTTGACAACTGGTGGAGCCAAGATGGTAACCCTCCTGATGCACCGACCCTTGAAGGGCCCAATACCACCCATGAAGGGTCTAAATCGGAGCACCCAAAAGAGCAGGGGGTGGACGGCGATGAACAAGCCCAGTCATTGTCTGGGTGGTGCATCGTTGAACCTATTACTCCTGTTGGGATGCCTGTGTCGAGCGGTAATCTGAAAAGCTCGGCTCATGGCAAGAAGGAGATCACCACTCAGGTTCCACCTGGGCCAGAGAGGACTGGGTCTCCCGCTAGAGTGAAAGACCAGGAAATGTCTGCCGCCCAGCCTGGCAGAGTAAGAGTGAAAGATGTCGACTTGAGTGAAATGTCTGTGCTGGATGCATAGGACATTGCTGATGAAAACGATGGAAGCCCTGAATCCAGTGATGCTGAAGATCCTGTGTCACAACACAAAGGTGCGATTGAACTGAGCGACAAAAAAGATGTCTTGAGTTTGGATACATCTGAAGATGGCTGGCTGCAGGCTTGACGAGGGCATAATCCGATTTCAAGACGGGGCTGTCAAGTAAAGTCACATTTAGTGAAATCGTCTGCTGCCCACAAAAGACAGTATGATAAGATAAAACTGTGTTTTGTGATTATGTTTCCCGCTTAGTGTGAGTATAAGCATGACAAACGAGCCTCCAGGCCCGTATAGGCATGAGGTCTTGCAAGCTAATGTATGTACAAAGGTCACTCTCAGCTTCTTGGCTTCAAGCCTCCTCTGTGTGTATGTTCAATGTTAGGCTCACATAATGATTGCTCCTCTTTGTGGATGATTAAGGAATTTTAGGAGTTTTAAGAGTTTAAATGGTAAATGATAAATGGACTGTACTTATATAGCGCCTTTCTATGTTATCGAGATACTCAAAGCGCTTTACACTACAACCTGTGTCCTCATTTACCCATTCATACAGCACTCTACTAGATCTTTACAAAGCTAATTGAACAAATCATTCTAAATAGACTAATCAGTGCTTTATCACATTCATACACTGATGGGACACACATCAGAGGCAACGAGGGGTTCAGTGTCTTACCCAGGGACACTTCGGCAGGTGACTGCTGTTGGATTCGAACCCCCAACTCTCGCATTGGAGGACGACTGCTCTAACCACTCAGCCATAGCCACCCTTTGGGGCTCCAAAGACGTGGCCGTCCCCACCTGGAACAGAGAGTTCCCCTTCAGTGGACCCTTGAGGCTTTTGTTCTCATGACTCCCTGACTCAGCTCATCGAAGCTAGGAAATCACCACTTAAGTGGACTTCCAATCCTTTGAATATCAAAATCGGCCAACAGGATTCTCCCTTGAACCATTTATGGGCTCCTTATTATTGATTTTACTGAATAATTAAATGTAATCATTTTGGATTGTGCTGATAACGCTGGTCCCCTGCAAATCATTAATTAAAGCAAAGCATAGAATGTAAAACTCTGGACCTGAATCTCCAGGCCAGTGGTCACTCTTTCAGGGATGAAGATGTTCACATCCTCGATAGAGAGGAACGATGGTTTGAGAGAGGAATAAAGGAGGCCATCTTTGTGAGAAGAAAACCGTCCATCATTAAACAGGGGTGGAGGCCTCCGTTTTCAACTGCCCCCCTCTTACAATGCTGTTATTGCTAGTATCACTCAGCCCCCTGTGAATAGTAAACAGCCATCAGTGTGCTAATGATCCCTCGTTAGGCTAATGGTCCTCCTTGATTATGTGAGCAGCTGGTTTGGGCTGTCAGAAGCAAACTGGTTGATCCACTGTGAGAGGGTACTATTTATAAGACTGAGCTGAATATAGCACCTCAGACTGAGGAAGTCTCTCGGATGAAAGATGAAACGTTTCTAATTTTTTTGTTGTTTTGCTTTGTTTTGTTTTTTTGAATGTCCAGAGGACCAGATGTAACTGTTTTAGATTTTTCTACCAGGATTATTGAGCATGCATCAGGATACACATGTTATAAATTACTTACATTTCTCTTTATTGAGCTAACATAACATATTATTGAGAGAACAGCCAAAAGTCCTGTGAGAAAAAACAGTTTATCAGTGTTGCATTTAACAGTTTCATAAGAAAACTTTGCTTTTTCCAGTTCATCCTTAAACTTTAGATTTTCAGCCTGCAGTCTGTTTAATTGCTGCCACAGGTTGACATATTCATCCTGAAGTTGATGGTGCCTCAGGTTGAGATCATCTTCTTGAGCTGAAATATTTCAAAATGAACAGTTAACATATGCACAAATAGCACAAAATGTTTAAATCAAGTACTCTCTGTTACACATAATATAACTGTACTGCGACAGCTCTGTTCTCTTGCAACTGATCAATCATGTGATAAATCTTCAGCCGTACAGGGAGTTGTGGATCAGAATAGCCAAAACAAACAAACAAACAAAAAAAAAAAAACACACTGGCTTGAATACTGCAAAATGTGACCAAAATGTAGGACATCTTAGTATTGGAGAAATACTCCATCTGAAATATGTACTGGGATATATACTAAACTTTTTACAAGCTTACTAAAATATATGGTAGTAGGAGATGAGGGGGGCAAGAGGAGTAACAATGAAAACAAAAGCCACTGGAAATATACAATTTTAACTAATCATTCTGTTAATTCTTATCCTTCTCCAGACTAAGAAATTTGTTTTAGAAGTTAATAACTTCTCCTGAAATTTCACAACGAAGGGATCTCTAACAATTAGTTATAAGACCAAGGATTATGTTCCATGTTGGATTCCTGTTGTTCATCTCGCCTCCTTTTCCTCTGGTATCTAAAATAAAGATAAGTGATGGTGTAGTGAGATACCTTGTGAATAAACTAAATCTACTTTTCCAACACAGCAGTATTTCGAAGCTAGCAGCACTAATGCATAATAAATATCATGACAATGTAACAGAGGAAAACAACAAGAACAAAGAGTAAAGAGAGGACAATGCTAATTATCTATACCTGTCCATCTTTGTTTCAGTCTCTGAATTTGTTTAGTGTGTATACAAATACAGAAAGAACAAAATCAGAACTCTGCCAGTCCAGTGATGCCTTCCCTGTAAAGAAAGCACACGTGTACACCGTTGCGTGTACGCGTTTGTTTATTGGCAACTAGCTAACAACTAGCTAACAGCTATAAATTGTGGGTATATGCTTTACAAACAGCTGTTGATAACAAGAGCACAGGAGAGCCACGTCATCTGAACAAGTACTCGGCTGTTCACCTCCACCTCATGGATAAGGGACACTCTTTTGAGGACCAAAATGTGCACATTTTGGACCGAGAACACAGATGGTTTGAGAGGGGGGTGAAGGAAGCAATTTATGTTAAAAGAGAAAAAATGTCTCTTAACAGAGGAGGAGGCCTCAGATTTCAGCTTTCAAAAACGTATAATGCAACTGTAGTGTGTCAAGGCCAGCTTTGCTGTGGACATACGGTCCCACCAAATGTGTTATCTAAAACACGTATGGTCCCACCAAATGTGGGGGTCAGCTTCGCTGTCACTTCACTACTAATTATTTAAATATAACGGGTTTTTTCTTTTTCGAGTTAAATTAATCCCATGTGACCGTGGTAACTGTGAGTATTGTTTAATCAGTGACAGGAGACGTTATTTTCCTTTGACCCATCAGAATAAATGCGGTCATTTATTTAACAGAATCAAAATTTAACATCAAAACATTGTACACTTGATTAGCTGATCTGGTTCTGATTAATAAAACTTGGCACGCTTTACTAATAAGACAACAGGACATTTCTGAAGGCATCTAGATTACTGGCAAAATAGAAGAGTTTAAAGGAAGGAGTTTAGAGGTTTAAAGAAGAGATGGATGGAGAAATGTGTATGTTGTTGACCAGAATTTGCACGCTTCTTCCAACACCAGCTCAAACCTCAGGTACACTTAACGCGTGACAACTCGTTACTTTCGCAGAAGATGAATCAGCTCTGGTACCGGGTCCATTTCAACGCTACCTTCCAACTTCTCCGGTTTGAGTGGCTGGTCATTGTCAGAAGTCGTGTCGATTTACTCCGTTCAACAAACAGGACAATGATGTTTCCGCCCGGTTGAGTTCACAGCGAGGCGCTGTGACTCAGACAGAGATTCCACTCAGAAGTAGAAGACTCCAGAAGGCTTGAAAAGACTCCATCAAAGACTGAAGAGTCAAGAAGACTCAGAACTCCAAGACTTCAGAAGAACTCAGAAGATCTTGAAAAGACGGAGAAGACTGACTAGTTCCAGGAAGTGCTGACTTTTAAAAGAGTCCTCACTTCCGGTCACTTAGTACTTCCTGATTGGTTGAAACAACCAACAGGGGGTGTTTCTAGTGATGTCAGAAGGTTATTGAAAGTCAAGCGAGGGTTCAGGAATGTTTAGGAATGTTTAGTACAGACAGAGAAATGTTATGGCGAAGTGAGACAACACAGATGCCAGTGTTTCTCTTTTTACCGTCTGCTAGGTTTAAAAACAATACAGCCCGTTCTAATAACATCTTTTCTGACTGTCTCTGACTTTTGACTGACATCTCTGACTTCTCATTTAGACAGAAAATCAAAATGCATAATTACTTTGTAAATAGACATTTAACTCGATTTCTAATTTAAATGAGATTTAAAAATCATTTATACTGTTTCACAGTTGATTTAAAATGAGTGGTTCACTTCAACATTAGAAATGATATGAACTAAACACACTTTTTGATTATCAAGATATTGTAAAATAGTAATGATAATATAAAAAGAAGAGTGTTCTTTCAATTGATTACTTCAGGATACAATTAGACAGTCTCTGGATGAGCTAATTTGTATTTCTGGTTTCAAATCAATGAAATAACAGTTCCTGTCCCATGAAGGTCTTCAGAGACAGGTTTTGGTCGGAGGCCTAGTTCACTACAATACTATGACTGAGCAATAATTACAAAATTTACAGATTCAGGGAATAACAGATGGAGAAGGAATGGCCCACAAAATTGCTCTCTTTGCAGATGATGTCTTGCTTTTTATAAAATACCCAAGCACATCAATACCAGCATTTATGCAATGTTTAGATACATATGCAGAGATATCATATCAGGATATAAAATAAATCAAAACAAATCAGAAGCAATGATGATGTCAGGGAAGTGGCCTGAGGAATTAAATAAAACTGTGTCCTTCCATTTCTCTAATAAGGGCTTTAAAAGTACTTAGGGATCACTCTGACTACTCACCCCACAAAATTGTATGATGCTAACTACCAAAGAGTTAATAAAACAATTCAAGAATGATCTGACCCGTTGGGAAGTCCTCCCACTCTCGCTGTTAAACAGAATCGAAACTATAAAAATGAATTTACTTCCTCGTTTTCTGTTTTTGTTTCAATCATCGCCCATAAGAGTTCCTATTTATATTTTTTAATAAACTAAACAAATTAATATCACAGTTTATATGGCAGCACAAGAGACCTAGAATAAGACCTAAGACACTTTATTTGCCAAAAGATAAAGGAGGAGCAGCTCTGCCTAATTTAAAACATTATTACTGGGCAGCTCAATTAGCTGCAATAGTCACTTGGATTAGGGGAGATGAGGAACCAATTTGGAATCGGATAGAGCAGGGGGAGCTGACTTTTCCTTTTATTGATTCAAAATATGTCATTAAACTGAATATTGAAAATTAATTTATTAAGCACTCTTCAGTACTCTGAAGATTTGGATGGAAGTAAAAAAAAAAAAGATGAATGACACAGGATCAATATCTCGAGCTATGCCAATCGTGGGTAATATAGACTCCCCCCTTCTGCATGGGACCAGGGGTTTAGAAAATGGAACACCAAAGGTCTCATGATTCTCAACCAGTTGTTTGGAGAAACAGGTTTTAAATCTTTCTCACAGATAGGGAGCAATTTGATCTCCCAGCCAAAGATATGTATAGATATCTCCAAATTAGACATTACATTATGAACCATAAAGACAAAGAGAAAATTAATAAAGATCCAAATGATATAGAACAATACTTTATTTCCATTATACAAAAGAAAATTCTAACAAAAATATATTTCTCTAATATAAAACAGAGGACCTGATGGAACCTCCATCTGCATAATTTTCTCAAGCTCCACCTTGATATTCCTCCAGTATGTTTGGATAAAAGGACAATCCCAGAATATGTGTGTATGGTCACCTATTTTCCCACATTTTCTCCAGCAGTATGCAGTTGAGGGATCCTTTGCAAAATTAGAGATATTAAGAGGTGTGTGAAAGTACCTCATCTTTAGTTTCCAGTCAAATTCTTTCCATAACTGACTGGCAATCCCTCTTTGTCTGTCTTTCCACAGGTTATCCCATACTTCATCTTCTATCAGGACATTTAACTCCAATTCCCATTTCTCTTTAATATACCAGGTATTCTGGTTAATTTCAAGTGAGAGCCTCTTATATAAATACTGGGGGTTATTTTAAAAGAAGAGTTCAACTCAAATCAGAGATATATATAGTAAATATTTTATTATTGGTTGCAAAAAAACTAATCACTGTAAATTGGAAAGACTTGAAACCCCGACAATAATTGAATGGAAACGGAGGGTTAAACAAGTATATATTATGTAAAAGTTGACATCAGTTCTACAAATGACCACTGATCATTTTGACCAAAGGTGGTGCTGTGTGGAGGTGTACCTGACATCTTGATGGGTGGTTCCTTGTGACTTTCAGATGATTTTAGTTCATTGCTTTTGTATATTTATTGTGACTATTTTTTTAAAAGTTGTGGGTAATTCCTGTGCTGTGCGTTTTTTATTTATTTTATATATATATTTTTTTAATTTTAGTGTTCAATGAAAGAGGAATGTTAGATGTTCAATTGTGTAAAAAAAGGAAAAAAAGGCTTAAAGTAAAAAGTAAAAAATAAAATAACGTCCAGTTGTTTTGTCTTGAAGGTTTTTGACATTAACCAGGATAATCACTGTGAAAAATCACATCATGTTGCTGCTGATCTGTTTCATGTTGCTGCTGATCTGTTTCATGTTGCTGTGTTCATGGGTGCTCATCTGTTCACACAGACTCATGTTCATGCTGCTGTTCGATGTAATACGTGAGTGCAGCTACAGCGTGCGCTCTCAGGACATTATTACCTGCAGTGCTCCCTCAGTGAGGACTGAACTAGGCAAAAGGACCTTCTCCTACTCCGCTCCTGTTTCCTGAAATATCTTACAAAAAGATTTGTAGCTCTCAACCTTGACCTCTCTAAGTGGCTTTAAGAATCTGTTGGACTCCTGGCAAGGACAAATGCAGACATGTTCCTGTTTTTAGTTTTCTACATTCACCTTATAATCTAGCTTTTTTTGTTACTTTTTTTTTTTTAGCCATCCTATTTGTTAAAAAAAAATTAAAAAAAATCTGTATGCCTTTTTATAACGGTCTATTGTTGTCGCTGTCGTCCATTGTTTTTCATCATTCTTTGTTGAAATCAGGTCCCTCTTGTAAATGAGTACTCGAGGCTCAATGGGATCTACCTGTCTAAATAAAGGTTGAATAAAAATAAAAGAAAGTCTGTTTATGCTATTAGTGCTTAGTGTATATTTAGTTTATGTTTTTCTTAGTTCATATCTTAGATCTTATTACAGTTTTTCATTTAAATTTTATTGTGGATGTAACTGGGACCCTGTGTACATAATCTCATTCCACCACATGTACCACATGAGATGTGAATGACAATTAAATCTCTCTGACTCTGAATGTTTGGATTATTTTTGATTAGTTTTTAATGTTTTTCTGGACTGGAGTAGAACAGAAAATGCAAGTAAACCTTAATGTTTTTGGTGCACTGTAGAGAAGAATGGAGGTATGTTTAGTTCCGTTTGTCCTAGGCAGCACAGAGTAATGGATCCTGGTGAGTGGAGGGAGCAATTTTATCCACCACCAGGTGCAATGGTGGCACCAGAGGGTGTCCAATGGTGGCCTTGCCCACCAAAGATTAATCTTCTGCCACTCCAGTCATTTGAGAAAACTATACTTTTAAGTATTATAAATACTAGAAAGCATGTTTTCTTCAAATGATAGGGGTGGCCGGTTTACCTTTATATATATAATGGAGTAAGGAGTACCTTCAGGAGGATTAATCCGCACAAAGCAACTGGCCCAG
>NC_056509.1:15073137-15075290 GCF_014905685.2 Nematolebias whitei
GGTTTCTACGCCGCCAGCTGCGGCCTCCAAGGTTTCTACGCCGCCAGCTGTGGCCTCAAAGTCGTCTACGCCGCCAGCTGTGGCCTCAAAGTCGTCTACGCCGCCAGCTGCGGCCTCCAAGGTCCTACGTGTTGGACGGCCTCCCGGCCGCCCCCCTGAACGATGGTCCCGTGTTGGACGGCCTCCCGGCCGTCCTCCTGAACAATGATTCCAGGGACGGTCTCTCGACCGTTCAAATCTTTTGTGTTTTTCCTGCTTGTGTCTTGCCTTAGTTCTTTCAGGTCCTTGTGTTCTTCCTTGTGTTTCCTCTGGCCCTCCACCCTTGCAGTGCCGCCCTCCACCCACCCTAATCCTTCGGGAGGGGGTTTTTTGGGGACGCCTGGAGGCGTCCTTGAGGGGGGGTACTGTAAGGATTGTACCATTTCCTGTTTGTGTTTGTGTTCCCCACTCTGCTTTTTGTGCTCTTGTTGTTCTGCTCTTTGTGTGGTTTCTGTTCCTGTGTATCTGGTACTGTTTTCCACTCACTCCTCAGTCTGCCTCTCCACTCCTCAGTCTTTATCATTCACACCTGTCCCTCATCAGCCACCTGCCCAGGTGCTCTCATTACTCACTCTCCCTCTGTCTTATAAAAAGCCTTTCTCTCCTCCACTCCTTGTCCGGTCATTGTTCTGTATTCACAGACATCTCAGTCCTCCTCTGTCCTGTCTGTTTTTGTCCACCTGATGATCTGCTCTGCCTGTGTACTCTGATGTCCTGTTCAGCCTTGTTTTGATCCTGTTTTGCCAAAGTAAGTTTTGCTGCACCGACAGCCTTTTGTTTTGTTATTTAAATAAATTATTTTTATTTAAACTCCTGCCTCGCTCGCCTCCCTGCAAATGGGTTCCAACTGTGAGGATTGCGACAACCCGTTTATTCCATTTTGGGTCACGGGGGTCGCTGTTGCCCATGTCCAGCAATCACTGTGCGAGGGGTGGGGTACACCCTGGACGGGTCGCAAGTCCATCACAGGGACACATAGAGACAAACGAGACAAACAACCATTCACTCTCTCACTCACACCTAGGCGCAATTTAGAGTTACCAATCAGCCTAACATGCATGTTTTTGGTCTGTGGGAGGAAACCGGAGTACCCGGAGAAAACCCACGCATGCACAGAGAGAACATGCAAACTCCACCCAGAAAGGCCCCTGGACCCGGGTTTGAACCAAGGACCTGCTCGCTGAGAGGCAGCAGCTCTACCAGTTGCGCCACCGTGCTGCCCGCACACAAGATAGATTCAGGAATTCTCTTTGTTTTCCAGATTTCACATTTGTTATTACCTTAAAACATACTCAGACAACATTTGATGCATCACTGAATTTTTTATTGTGTTTATTGGGACATCCATTTTTAGAAGTCATCATAGCATCTGTTGGAAACACAGAACATAGTACAGTTAGGGTGTTGCTAGTTGTTACTTAATCCTGGATTGGATTTTAAAGTTAATTTTGATTTTTTTTTACAAGGAAAAAAAAAGTTTTTTTCCTAAAGTTTAACTATAAATGAAGGAATTTGTGCATTCAGGTAATTTAAAATTAAGTAATTTCTCTAACATCCAACCCATTTTAGCCACTGAGCCATACCAAACACCCATAATCTATTCTTGAATGAATTATTGACTATTATTGACAAATTACAGACTTATTATTGAATAAGTTATTACTCATTATTGAATCATTGACAATTTACACTCATGTTTGTGTTAACTCATGTTGCAACAAGGTCAGCAACTTTTGACTATTACTATGAACTATGTTAAACTTTGGAGGCGATTTATTTTGAAAGTCAACATCAGATGTTGGTCAACATTGTTGAGCAACATCTTGGGGTCTTCTAGAGTCAACCTGAAGTGAGAGTGGTCCCTGACATGGCAGAAAGACATAGATATAATTAACAGCTTTTATTTATTTATTTTTCAGCTAATAACAACTTTTATTACACAGCTTTTAAATATTTATTTTTCAAGTATTAAGAACTTTTATTTTCAGCTTTTATTTTGAAAAGCAACACCCAGTTGTAAACGTGCACAGTGAGAGCTGCTGTGGAGGCTCACGTTACCTCAGTGCATTACGACAACAACGAGAGAACGGTCGAAACTATCGTGACCTACAATA
>NC_056509.1:15075390-15078728 GCF_014905685.2 Nematolebias whitei
ATATATATATATATACACATATACATATATACACACATACATACACAAACACACACACATACACATATACACACATATTCACACATACACATATACACACATACATATACATACATACATATACATACATACCTACTTACACACACATATATACATACCTACTTACACACACATATACATACCTACATACACACACATATATACATACCTACATACACACACATACACAAATATACATACATACATACACACACATACACATACATACACACACATACACATACATATCCCCACACATACATACATACATATACATATATATTCATAAAGAAAGAAAGAGAGAGAGAGAAAAAAAAAAAAAGAAAGAAATTGTTGAAGCGAACCTGGCCCATCCGTGGACCTGACCTGGCCCACGGGTCATATGTTGAACAGCCCTGCTTTAAACCAAGCTGTTGTTCCTTTTAATAAAGCCATGGAGTGATGTCTCGTTCCCTGAACAGCTGACCGTTAACATAAAGTTTATCTACTGCCACTGTAGCCCTGGCGCCCTCAGACATGAATTTTTTCCTGATTGGAAATAAAATTCGCCTCCGATCGAGTATTTCTTTAGGAAACTGATCATTAACGCTGAAATCTTTCCCACGCAGCTCTCTGCCCTGACTTCTCACCTGCTCTTTCTGTTTATAATGCTCAAATTTAGCTATAATTGGGCGAGGTCGTTTGTTATCGGGCCTCTTACCTCCGAGCCGGTGAACACGATGGAAAGTGAACTTTTTTACGGTCTCACTTGGGAGTTACAGCTCACGTTGGATAAACTCACGGATCGTCGCTTCTGCGTCCTCCTCTCCTCGTTCAGGGATCCCAGAGAAGACAAGATTATCCCGCATACTCCGAGCTTGAAGGTCCAGGATGGACTCTTTCATTTTCCTGTTTTCTCCGGATATCTGCGTCATCCTCTCTGTGAGATCTTTAACGTCTCCCCTCAGAGATTGGTTTTCTGCAGCTAGCGACGCCACCTGAGCTTGACTGAACTCCAGAGATTCCCTCAACGCTTGAAATTCTTTGTGGAGAGCTTCAACGAGAGCCAGTCGGGCATCTAAACTTGTTAACTTTTTGTCGATGGACTCCAGAACATCGGTGAAGCTTTTCTCAGGAGACGTGGACGCGCCGCTTGAGCTCTCCGAACGCGTGCGCTTGGATGTTGGAGTAGCGGTGGGCGCGGTGTTCTGAGGTTTACCCATCACTATATTCTCAAAGCACGCGTCCAGGTAGCTCTCAAGACTGTCCAACGTCTCCTCGTCCAGTTTGTTTTATTGAAACAAAAAAAGCACAGGTTAGTAATAACAAAAAATTTATGAAAAATATTAATATATTCAATTGTTTTACCTGAGTTTAATTTATTTTAATTGAATTTGTTTGGTTTACCTGAATTTTGTCATTTACTTACGCTGCACAGCTCCTACGTGATCTCAGCCGCTCATCACCAGGTGACACCAATCAGCCCTGATTCTTATCACTATCTTCCAGTGGTTACCTTTGCTTATCGGAAAGCAAAACAATAGCTTCAAAATACGTACAAGATACGCTCCTCGAGTTATCACTAATGGCAGGCGGTAGAGAAAAAACAACATACTCATTACTCATTGATTGTTTGGAAAGACTCCACAGACTCCTCCCCCCTACCAATCATGTGACTGACAGCGTTTCTGACATCACGGCTCGGGTCGCTTGGACCCCTTGAGAAGCCAGGCCAGACTACTGAGGGTGAGCAGGTACGAAGTACTAATGGAAAATACCTCAAACACGGGCTGAGCCAGAAATATTCAACCCGCGCTGTGACAGTGGAAAAGGGGCATAAGTCTCTCTGTTGGCCTGGGAATGCCTTAGGGTGCATTCACACCAGCCCTGTTTAGTCCGCTTTAATTGAACTCTAGCTCGTTTTCCTAGAAAGTCCGGTTCGTTTGGGGAGGTGTGAATGCGCCATCGAACTCTGTCACGGAACAAAAAGGCGAACTCTGGCCCGGGCTAAAACCTAGGTCTCGGTCCGGTAGAAGAGAACTCCAGCGTGGTTCGAGTACAGTGTGAATGTAAACAGACCGGGCCCCGCTCTACAAGCAAGAAATGGAGTACTGCGCAGGACAAACAAACGTGCATTTCTCTTACCTCTTATGGAACCGTCGGCTGCCTTGTGTGAAAAACATTCCCCATGGTCTTCTGCCTCATCTTCTGCTCATGCTGAGTCCATTTTTGAAAAATGACAAAATATAACTCCTAAAACTGCTAAAACTTGATGCTACTCCGTTTTTGTTTTTATTTCCAGAAGAAGTAGAAGATCTTCAGAGGTTTTAGTGTTGTTTCTTTCAGTAGTTCTTGGTGCAGCGCCCCCACAGGCGAGCGGAGGAACAGGTTGGTTCAACAGGTTGGCTCGACTGCACAGTGCAGTGTGAATGCAAACACACCAGCTCAAATGTAAACAAAATGTTATGAATATTGGTCCCCAACCGAAACGAGTCTACCGTACTATCAGGTGTGAAAACAACTTTAGAATCCTCCCAGAAGAGCTGGAAGAGGTGGCTGTGGAAAGAGGTGTCTGGGCCTCCCTGCTCAAGCTGCTGCCCCCGCGACCCGACTTCAGAATAAGTGCAAGATAATGGATGGATGGAAGATTCATGCTCCCGGCTCGAAGTCTAAGCTGGTTGAAAGCTGCGATGGATGTCCGACCTTTTCGTCAGCTGTTGCCATCACAGACCCCTGAAGCTTTCACAGTGATGTTCAGCTAGCTTGGGCAGTTTCCGGCAAGTCCCCCTCATGGTGTATCCTGGTCTGATCCACCAGCAGAACCACAGAAAGATGAGTGACCTGGTGCCCTGAACACTGACCCGGTAAGGAGCAGAAACTGGTGACATGATGCCTTAGTCTGGTTCTGATGCATGCTCAATAATCCTTGGTCTGGTTATGCCAATTTTAGCTGATGCAACTTACCATACCATACATACCATACCAATTTATTTATAGAGCACTTAAAACAGCAACAAGGCCAACCAAAGTGCTGTACAAAAAAAAAAAGCACAGCGGACAGGAAAACATAAAATAGAAATACAGATACAAATAGCAGCAGAAGCTAACTAAAATGGCCAACAGAGTTGAGAACAGACCAGACCAAAACAAATCACAATGTGTTAAAGGCAAGAGAATAGAAGTGGATCTTCAAGCGAGACTTAAAAGACTGAGAGTGTGGGAGCCTGCCGGACACTCAGTGGCAACTCATTCCACAGTCGTGGACCTGCAAAAGAGAAAGCCCTGTCACCTCTGAGCTTACGACGGGTTTCTGGGACTGA
>NC_056509.1:15078828-15084457 GCF_014905685.2 Nematolebias whitei
TGGATCCGAAGGTGAATGGGTAGCCAGTGCAGGGAGGCCAAAACTGGCGTGATGTGCTCTCTATAGCCTGTACCAGTTAAAAATCGGGCTGCAGCATTTTGGACCAGTTGTAGACGAGCAATGGAGGACTGACTGATTCCAAACAGAAGTGAATTGCAGTAATCAAGCCTAGATGTTATGAAGGCGTGGATCACTGTCTCAAGGTTCTTCTTGGAGAGTATAGGTTTCAGCTTAGACAGCCGTCTCAGCTGAAAAAAACAGGATTTGACAATCATGTTTATGTGACTGTTGAGTTTTAAGGACGGGTCCATTATCACCCCCCAGATTAGTGACCTTTTGTTTCTCTAGCGGGGCTAGAGAGAAAAGGTCAATGTCATGGTTCGTGAGTGAGCCACTGGGATGGAACAGCATGACCTCAGACTTCTTCTCATTGAAGCTTAAGAAGTTTAAAGCCATCCAGTCCCGGATGTCAGCCAGGCAGTCAAGAAGAGGCTGAATAGAGCGTGTGCCTCTGTGCCTCAGGGGGAAGTAAATTTGGCAATCATCAGCGTAGAAATGAAAGGGTATGTTGTGTTTGCGGAAGATAGCACCTAGTGGCAGCAGGTATAAAGAAAAGTGAAGGGGACCGAGGATGGACCCCTGCGGTAACCCCCACTGGAGCGCTGTCGATGCCGAACTAAAATCTTTGATATTGACACAGAAGGTTCTGTCAGAGAGGTAGGACCCAAACCATTTAAGGGCTGACCCTGTGATGCCCACCCACTGCTCCAGTCTAGAAATGAGGATCTTGTGGTCGATGGTGTCAAAAGCAGATGTAAGGTCCAATAGGACACGCAGCACAGAATCACCTGCGTCTGTGGATATGAAAATGTCGTTAAAAACCTTCAGTAGAGCAGTGTCAGTGCTATGGAGAGATTTGAAGCCAGATTGGAATAACTCTAGGATAGCGAGACTCCACAATTTTTTCCAGTAGTTTTGAGGTGAATGGGAGTCTGGAGACAGGCCGGAAGTTGGACATGACTGAGGGCTCAAGGTTAGGTTTTTTCAGGAGGGGCTGGACAGCAGCATGTTTAAAAGTCTTTGGCACCACACCTGAGGATAAACTGCTATTCAGAATAGCGAGGATAAAAGGACCCAGGGTAGGAAAAACTTCCTTTAGTAGTCGAGGGGGGACCACATCAAAGGGGGAACCAGATGGCTTCATGCTGCACATTACCTGCTCCAGAGAGGACAGAGAGATGGGCTCAAAGTGGTCAAACACAGCCACACACTGAGAAGGGACGGACAGATCATGAGCTGGCGGATAAATGAGTGCCCAGGTGTTTGCCACTTTTTCTAAAAAGAAATGGAGGAAGTTTTCACACAGCTCAGTTGAGGCTTCCAGAGGTGAAGGCTCACTGAGGTGCAGAACTGAGTTCAGGGTGGAGAAAAGAACTCGGGGGTTGTGGGAGTTGGAGACAATTAAATCAGAGAAGAATTTACATTTGGCAGCTTTAACGGTTTTCTGATAGTGACGCCAACTCTCCCTTAACATTTGAAAAGAAACCTGGAGCCTGTCCTTCCTCCACCTTCGTTCAGCTCTGCGACACTGCCGCCTAACGGCTCGCGTGACGTCATTCAGCCAAGGCTCTGATCTAAGTTTCGTTTTTCTGGTCTTAAGGGGAGCAACACGGTCCAGAACATTTAAACAGGCAGAGTTGAACTGAGAGGTTAGCTCCTCCGTGGTAAGAGACACCGGGAACTGTACGATCCTCTCAGAATTAAAACCTTCATTAAAACGAGCAGCAGTGAAACGGTTAATGGAACGCGTACGTGCAGGAACGCACGTCTTAGCAGTATGACAAGGGGGGGTGAAGTCAAACAATACAGGCATGTGATCTGAAAAAACATTGTCACCGATTTTCAAATTAGAAACAGAGACATCGCGTGTTAAAATGAGGTCCAGCGTGTGACCGTGTTCCTGGGTGGGGCCGCTCACCTGCTGAGCTAAGCCAAAAGAGTCCAATAAATCCAGAAAGTCCTTCACTAAGGGCTTTTCCTGACAACACACATGCAAATTAAAGTCACCAATAAACAAAAAGTGAGTGTATCTCTATGTGATATCAGCCAAAAAGTCAGAGAATTCATTTATGAAGTCCTTAGAACGAGGTGGGCGGTAGACAAGTGCGCACAGAACCGTAGGACAGTGTCCGAGTTCAAAGGCACTCAGCTCAAAGCTGGCGTGGGACACCGGGATGGACAACTGTTTACAGGCCAAGTTTGCTTTAAAAACTGTTAATAATCTCTCCCCCCCCCCCCCACACACGCCGACCTGATGGCCGCGGGGCATTGAAACACAGACAGTCCGGGGGTAGTACTTCCACCAAGGCACTGGACTCACCATCAGAAATCCAAGATTCCGTGACGAACAGAAAATCCAACTCCTGATCTTTAAAAAAGTCATTGAGGATAAACGTCTTGTTGGAAACAGACCTTGCGTTGATTAAACACATCCTGATATTGTCCAACACAGGCACAGCCGTGGATGGAGACGCACGCGCCAGCGGGCGCAGGTTATGAAGAACAGCTCCTCCTGGTCTGCTGGTGCGGCGCACAGGTAAACAACTCCAGGTGTTCACATGGACTGAGCGCGCGGGCAGCTGGCCAGCAGCTGGGCCCCAGGAGCACCACGGGTCAGAGAGGAGATGATCAGATCCAGAGCGAGTCCTGATAGAATAATCCACACTTTGTCTCAGTTTCACCAAAATCCCTGCATGCTTCCCACGACGTCTGCAACGTTTCCTCCATGGAGAAAGGCCAGGGTCACGCAGAAGGAACGCAGGAATCTCAGATAGGACTGGTGGGGGAGAGTGCTGGCCGCTGTTCAAAAACTCCGCGGGAATTTCAGCAAATGTACGGAGCTCCAAAAGTGCCCGACGATCATACTGAAAATATGACTCGGCCCATTGCACAAACCATTGTAAAAATAACAAAAATAAAATACAAGCAGAGAGCAAGAGATGGGCAGCCCTACACACCAGCGCCATCTTGAAAAAAAAATTGAAAAAAACTTGACAAATTATTTCCTAGTTTGCAGTGATGATAAATGACTATCTGATCACAGTAAATAACTTAACCAAAATCCAAAGTAAACTATTTATTAAAACAGTCAAACTTTGTCTAAAATCATGCGTGTATAAAACTGAAATAGTTCCTGCTCAAAGAGTCGATTTTGCCTTAGATAAGAGAAATGAGCCATGATTGATTCATTATTATTGTTTTTTATTCTTAGTTTGATTATTTTTGTAATAAAAATTCAAAGACAACTTTGGTCTCTTCATTCAGATGAATATTCATTTGTTATGGTATAAAACTCCCTGTAATTAACGGATTCTACTTTGACTGATTCTAATTATTGAAGGGTGAATATATTAAGTTGTTGTTGGTCAGTAAACTGACCAGCTGGTGCCCCACTTTTAACGAGTGAAAAATAAAAATGCATATAGTGGAGGGGAGTGGAGAAAGTGTCACCCTTCTTCCTCCATCTCAACTTCATATTTGCTACAGTAGAGTGATTCCCCTATAATTGGAGCACAACATCCGGTCCCCCTTTTTGAAGATGGGAACCACCAATCCAGTCTGCCAATTCAGTGGCACTGCCCCCGATGTCCACGCCATGTTACAAAGGCATGTCAACCAAGACAGCTCCCCCAACATCCAGAGGTGGAGAGGAAACTTACACAAACTCAAAAAAATCAAGAGAGGTAAATTCTATTTACCATTTTATGTCGATAAGGTGGGGAAAATTACAAGCTCAGTGCTGAGGCATCCATCTGACCCGTCGCAACCCGGAACTGGAAGCCCCATGTAAAAGAATGCCTCAGCATATGTTGGCCCTTGGCTCCGCCTTCACATCCAGGTGAGCACAGCTTGTCAGAGTATATCAGTGGGGTGACAGTGTGACCTCGCTGGTCTTATCTGTTTCTGATTGTGGATAACTAGGATGAAATGCTGCTCTAAGTGTTAGAAGCAAGCAAAACAAACAAAAAAAAGACTCCTTATCGGGTGTTGCCCCTGGCTTTACCCAACGTGGGTTGGATCGCATCAGACTAGGTTTTCACCAAAAAGCACTCTAGTTTTCTACATAGCCCACGTTTTCTGGACACCGCCTGGACAGCCAGTGGTTGAACGACACATGACTAAACTTGTCATCTCTGGTCAGGTTGGGGACAGGACCAGAGAAAACTATGGAGTCCTACGTAGCTTTTACAAAGTTACACACTGAAGCAACATTAATTTTAGTGACCTACGATTGGCGTAACCGGGTGTCATTACCGCCGACATACAATAGCCTTAATCGGCAATTTCAAATAGTATTCAACGTCACCCACTCTGACCCCCAGCATACATTTGACTATGGTCACTTGAGTCTTTAAAGCAGGGCTACTTAACTGGTGGCCCACAGGTCGGAAATAGTACACGGGTGACTTCAGTCCAGCCCACCAAAGAGTTAATTAAAATATATGTTTTTTGTTTTTTTGCGTGTGGGTGGGGTGTCTGAGTTTGGGTTCTGTTTATTGCATTTATGATTCAATGCAATAAAACAAACAAATTTAAAGGTAACAGATCATTGTAGTACTTGGTTTATTTACATGATGACCTTAATTGCTGGATGTCCAGCCCCTGATCTGCTGGATTTCAGAAACTGCACCCCCCCGAGCAGTTTAGTTGAATAGCCATGCTCTAAAGCCACGTTTCGAACTATGGAGCTGCCAATGACCAGGGTCTGCTTCTCAGTGGGTGTGTCACCGAGTGAGGAAAATTGATTGGAAACGTGAATGGGTCTGTGATGTACTGGGGGCTTATCCTTAGCACTACGCTTACCATCACCGAGCTGGTCTGGAGTCTCGGCTTCTCAGGGTCTTCTGGAGGACCGCTAATGGGAGCTAGTCTCAGTTGTTCCACTCTGCCTTAGGGGACCTGGCTAGCTAATGTCAATCAAAACAGATTTATATATCCTTAGATGATTTTACTCTTATATCACTCACAGAGGGATCTTATCAAACTATGTGGCTTATGAAATCCATACACAGTATCGGTCATGTCAGCTAAGAACTAGAAACTAAAGCTACAGTTCAAACTGGCTCCAGATTTTTTATTTTATTTTTTTTACTTTATTGTCCCCACTTGTGGAATGGAAAGGAGGGAATTGGAAAAACCCTTCATCTGTCCGTGCATGTTGTGAGCATAACAACTTGAAAACATGAGTGAGGTACAGACTTCCATTTTGGTGTGTGGCTGCATCTAGGCACAAGAAAAGTTCCTTTCAAAAATTGAGTTCCCATGTCAAAATCCAAGATGGCCACCTCTATATATATATATATATATATATATATATATATATATATATATACATATATATATATATATCAGAGTCAGTCAGAGTCAGAGTCAGAGTTTCTTTATTGTCATTCGCACCTCATGTGGTACATGTGGTGGAGCGAAATTATGTACGCAGGGTCCCAGTTACATCCAACAATAAAATGTATAAGAAAAACAGTAATAACATCTAAGATATGAACTAAGAAAAACATCAACTAAAGATACACTAAGCACTCATAACATAAAACATTGAACATCACCACAAACA
>NC_056509.1:15084557-15086595 GCF_014905685.2 Nematolebias whitei
TCTCAGACATAAATAGAGAAGCTGGCACCTGTTGGCACCTGTTTTCCGCCAACTCGTCCAAACATTTCTCTCTCTGTCTCTAAAAACATTTTCAATCTGTTCCATAACATTCTTGCTGTTTTTCTGACTCCTAGTGACCTCTTACGTCACAAAACACACCCCTGTCTGGTCGATATTGACCAATCAGAAACTCCCAAATGAACCGGAAATAGAGCCCTTTAAAATGTCGGTACTTCCTAGTTCAACCCAGTCGAGTTTGGAGTCGAGTCCGGTTGGAGCCGGGTCGAGTGTCGAGGAGAACCAGTCGCTTCAGGCTCCGGCTTCAGTCGTTGCAACTCGTGCTGGGAAACAGGAAAATCCTGACATGACCACAGAGCTCTTCCGAGTCTTATGGGATTATAACATCTTCCACCTCTGGGTGGAACTCTGACGGACTCCACTCATGTGAAGTCCACTCGTGAGGTGAACCTGTGTCGGACGGAATACCGTCACTACTTCGGACGATTCACAGCTGTTCCTACGGAGACGCTGAAAGGGTGCGTTGAATGGACTTTCGTACCAGTGGAGACATCTCCAGGTAAAAGAGTCGATTTATACCACCTAAGTGTACTGGGGAAGAAGCTGAGAAAAACCCGGAGAGTGCCGTTCTGAATGCTGACACAAACAAACCCCCTCACCCATCTTTTTCTCCCTCTAAACTTCATCTTTCCATCTTTAAAATTCTTCTATCAGGTAAAAATCATTCCAGATATTTTAGAAATGTCTGTGTAAAGTTCTCAACCACCGCCGTGTGGTCAATCAAAATTGTACAGCTTGCTAAAATTAGCCATGTTGTTATTTTCCATATTTTGCCAATTAATGTAAATGTGTCATGTGTTAAACTTTGATTCTGTTAATAAATGACCCACTGTCGTTGGTGAGTCAAAGATAATTAACGTCTCACGTTACATTTCTAAATTCAATGCACATTATATACAGTCCAGAAAAATGAAAGAATCCGTTTAATTTATGAATATATCTCATGCATATGTTCATCTACACTATGCTTTATTCCCTGCCAGGATACCAACATTTTTTCACACTTCCTCAACTCTCTCTTGACTTCCTCTCTGTCTCTTTTACATTTATTTCTTGTAAACACCTTCGCCTCCTATTCTCTGGACATGCACTCAGTCAATTTAGTCTTCAATCCTCTCAAGTGCTTCAGCCAAAAAATGTCCAATGGCCTACACTCAGTGACGCTGGCTCCCTGTTTAACTATGAGCTCTTCCATTCTGGTCTTAATTTTGCCTCCCTTTTTCTTGTCATTGTCATAATGTTCTGTTAGGTACGTTACTAAATTGTCAACCTGTGCCTGTAAAGTCACCCATGGACCGATTCCCCATTGGCTATCATGCATTTGTTTGTCAAATTCTTCGTCCATCCTAACAGCTTTGTGTGGTGCAAACAGTCTTTGTCAACATTCACGTTCTCATAAAATAAAATAAAATAACAGCCTTTGTCAAAATTCACGTTCTCACGCGTCAATGAACACACACACACACACACTTTTTGTTGCCAGGTGAAAAGACACAACTGTCGCACTAGTTGCGTAAGAATTATCTTATCTTGAGACCTGGCAACCCCGCTCCACTCACAGAACACAGTTGTTTTCACATGGAACAATCTCATAAAAACAAAACACGATCGCCCGTCCGGCGCGCCTTCATTTTTTCTAGAGTTCAAAATCACACTTTCAGCTTCTCACACGACTGTGAGTAAAACACTTAGTCCACACAGCGGTGGACAATCAGTTATGCTCTGACAGTCAAGTGTAGGGTTCTAAGGGCTATGTTTAGCTGCCCTTGACTACAATATATTTAAATAACGAGTTATCTCTTTTACGATTTAAACTACAGCCATGTGACCGAGGTAACTGTGCGTAGATTGTTTAATCAGTGACACTGAGATGTTAAATTTCTTTGACCCATCAGAATAAATGTGGTAATTTTTTTAACAGAATCAAAATTTAACATCAAAATGTACAAGTGATTAGCTG
>NC_056509.1:15086695-15109992 GCF_014905685.2 Nematolebias whitei
AAAAGTTAGGATGCCTTTAAGTAGTTTTAGCTGTTTGCGCAGCTGAAAGAGGACTTTAAGGTCTGGATTGGAATCCAGCTCGTCTTTCGATGGAGTGTATTTGTCTGGGTCAGTCAGATACAGCATCATCGAGTTAATTGCAGGATCCAACTTCTGAAGTTGGATGATGTCTGGGTCAGTCAGCATTGGGCGTACAGAAACTATGTTATCAGCAGGTTTAGCTGCAGCTTGTGCGCGTGTGACTGCCATTACCTCAGTTGTAGCTTGTGACGACTGAGTGTTGAGTAGCCAGGAGGGGTCAAAGGACCACGTGGGTCCGTCAACGGCTCCTTCTTTGGCTAGGGAGTCTGCAAGGTCATTGTAGTGCTTGTCATCGCCTGGGACTCTAGAGTGTCCTGGAACTTTCTTCCAGAATATCTGTAGATCATGTGATGTCACTAAGTGATCACATGTCATGAAAAGCTCTTTGTGTTTTACCACCTTTTTGTTGCTTGTGAGAAAACAGTTCTGTTTCCACAGAGCGAGATGACACAAGAAACTGAGTCGAGCATAGTTAGAGTCAGTGCAGATGACTAGCGTCTGGATGGAGCGTTCTACTGCCATCTGTAGGCCTATTAGGATTGCAGCTATCTCAGCGTACTGAGAAGACTGAGAGCCTAATTTATAGCCAAATGTGACCTGTTCTTGGTCCTGGAGGAGAACTCCTCCAACACCTGCTTTGCAGATTGTCTCGTGGTGGAATGAGCATCCATCCACGTACATTGTTGCCATATCTTTGCAGATATTGCTATCAAAGAAGTGGTGATTTGGGTCCTCAGCAGCTGAGGGTTTGTTCACAACCGGCTGTTGGGTGGCTGGTACATCCTGTGTACATTCTTGGCAGATTGCCAAATCAGTGCCCAAGTGCGACTTCTTATTTTGACCGTAGCGGATGTCTAGGTTAAAACTTTGAAGTGCCATTAGCCATGTTGCAACGCGTGAGTTTGTCACCACACCATCTCTGATGCGTTGGCTGTTCAGAAACGTTACTGGCTGGTGTTGTGTCTCAACAATTATCCTCTGTCCACCAATATAGCAGGAGAAATGTTTCACTGCCCACACAGTGGTCAATAGAGCCTTCTCACAGTCTGAATACCTTAATTCAGGGCCTGCCATTGTTTTGCTGGCGTAGGCCACAACACGCCTGTCTTTGTCGTGTATTTGGTACAGACCTGCACTCATGCAGTAAGTTGAGAAGCCCACTTCCAAGTAGAACTCTTTGTTGTAGTCTGGGTAGACTAAACATGGGGCTAGCTTGAGCCTGTCTTTGAGAGCGTTCATTGCCTGCTGTTGTGTATCAGTCCAGACAAAAGGAACGTCTTTCTTTAAGAGTTCAGTTAGTGGTTTTGCGAGATCCGCATAATGCTCTATGAACTGGCGAGAGTAGTTACACACTCCCAAGAAACTCTGTAGTTCTTTGAGATTGGTTGGTGTTTTGAGGTTGTCTAGGCCTTGGGTGCGAGTCAATTGTGGTTGTACTCCGTCTGGACCTACTAGGAGGCCAACGTAGTCCACTTTGGTTCTGCACCACTGGCACTTTGACAGTGAGATTTTAGCACCAGCAGTTGTTAGCTGATTTAGGACGTGGTCGATTTCAGCCAAATGAGAGTCCAGTGTTGGCTGCCTCAAAAGGATGTCGTCCACGTAGATCAGTGTCCCACGCTCGTGGGCGTCTGGGCATGCTTTGTTCAAAAAGATGTTGAACTCTGCAGGTGAGTTAGCGTAGCCAAAGGGACACCTGGTAAAGGTGTATTGTCGGCTGCCAAAAGTGAAAGCTAGTTTGTGTTGATCCTCGGCGCGCACAGGGATGGTCCAAAAACCAGAGGCGACGTCGAGGGTCGAGAAGTATTTACCATCGGTGACCTTTGGCAGTTCCTGATGGAGCTGAGTCATTGGCCACCTGGATAAGGGTACTTGTTTATTTAGCTTTCTGTAGTCTATGGTAAGTCTCCACTTACCATTCGGTTTTAAAACTGGCCATAAAGGCGCAGAGTAGGTGCTATTACATTGTCTGATTATACCTTTGACCAAAAGGTCATCAATGATCTCCTGGACAGGCTGGTGTGCTGCCAGAGGGATCTTGTATTGTCTGACAAATGTTGGCGGTGCGTCATGGGCCTAGGTTCACTACATAAATAATAAATATAATATAAATATCTGATTGGACTATAGGAAAATGGACGTATCTGGGCGGTCATATCTGATTGGACTATAGGGAAATGGACGTGTCTGTCCGTCCGCATCTGATTGGACGATAGAAAAATGGGTGTGTCTGGTTGGCCACATCTGATTGGACGATAGAAAAATGGGCGTGTCTGGCCACCCAAGACCACCGACGTACACCGCCCCTCGGTGACGTCTCAGCGCTGTTTAGCGCTCTGCCTCCGGCCCACTGAGACTTACAAGATCCAGCTCCGGCTCCTTGTCTTCCAACACCAGCCGAGTGTGGCAGCTCTTCGTTTATTTAATAAACCTTTTAAAACGTTCTGGATTCTTATGGTTCTGATCCAACCTTAATCATTACACAGAGCTCTAGTTATTTAAGCCCAGTGATTCCAAGTCCATGTTGATCTGGGTCCTTTAACAAAACATCTGACTGAGACAGCAACTAACCTGGGTGTGAGGCTGAACAAAGATTTTAAACTAAATGCACAGATTAAATCGGTGATCAAGTCTAGTTTTTATCCCCTGAAACAACTGGGCAAGGTTAAACCATTTCTATCACAGCATCATTTTGAGATTTTAATCCATGCTTTCATCACAACTCGTCTGGACTACTGTAATTCACTTTATGTCGGTCTGAGCCAGTCCTTAACTCGACTTCAGCTGGTTCAGAATGCTGCTGCTCATCTTTTAACTGGTACCAGAAAATGAGAACACATCACCCTGTTCTAGAATCATTGGCTTCCCAGTTAGTTTCCGGATTAATTTTAAGGTTTTCTATTTGTTGTCAAATGTTTTCATGATGTCGCCCCACAGTATCTGTCCGACCTGCTCCAGCTGTACGTTCCCTCACGCTCTCTCAGATCAGCTGATCTGTTGCTGTTGCTTGTTCCAAAGTCCAACAGGAGGCTGAGAGGTGACCAAGTGTTCTCAGTCGCTGCCCCTAAACTGTGGAATGAGTTATCTTTGCATGTCAGACAAGCTGACTCACTTCCTGTTTTTAAATCTTCTCTGAAGACATTTTTTCTCTTTGGTTTTTAACTCAGCTTGAAATGTTGGTTTTACTGTTTTTAAGTTTTTTTTAAATTGTTTTTACTGTTTGCTGTTTTATGATTTTAACAGTTCATTTCTTTTACGGTATTTGTTTTTATGGTTTTTATGCTTGTATGTGTTAGTGTACAACACTTTGGCCAACAGTTGTTTGAAAGTGCTTTATAAATAAAGTTGAATAGTTGTATATTTATTCAGTTCTTTCAAACATAATGTTTGTTGATAATAACATAAGCTCTTATTTTGTCTTTTTATGCTTACTTATTTCATTTACTCTCTTACCTGCTGTCCTTATAATTTTAGCCATGATTTTGTTCTATTTGGCCTGTGATAAATTTTAGATGTTAGCAACTGATTATAGATGCTGTTCTGTTTTTTTACTTTAATAATTCAATTACCAATTCATTCTTCAAGCCAAAAGTTTTCATGTGTTCAATTCAAACTGCATGTTCCCAAGAAATGTAAGTTTTCAAATTGTTTTGTAAAGTCAGTTTGAATTATTTGTGAAAAATGTGAGTCTCCTCCACAGTAAAGATATTCATAGGGTGACATTAATGTTGTGTTCTTCTTTCCAGAACCAGACATACAGTGTCTTTAGCTGTAATGTGATGACCTGAAAATCCCAGCTGTGTGTCCTGCGGTGCCCAACACAAACAGTCTTTCCCACTGAAACTGAATGCTCAGGGTAACAAACCATGTTTTGCTGCAAGAAACCAAAGAATGTTTGACCACTGGGCCTGGCGTCTAATGGAAGCCTTCGCTCGTTTGAAGTCTTCTGCTACCAATGCTGTGGCCAAAGTAAATAGAAGCAGACTGCTCTCTTAACCTCTATCAAACACACCACTTTGTAACAGCTGTTACTATTTAACAAAAAGAAAAAGAAAATAAAACAGCTATTCGTCCCCTCAGAATGTATATGGGCCATGTGAGATAGAAATCAGCGAACACATTCTTTGTCTGTGGCTACACTTGTAATTTCTTCTTCCAGGAGTAAACAGCTGAGCCAAGGAACTGACATTGTTAGTGCTGTTGTCTCTGCACATTGTTTCAGGGCTTTAAACATTTGAACTCTGTGATTATGTTGTCTGACTTCTTTTGATTTCAACCAAGAATCTGTGTAATTCTCAGAATGGCTGCTTACATTTTAAACTTCAAGACAATGCTTGTTTATCATTATTTACACTACATCTAGTGGTGCTCAGCACACGCACTGCAGAAAGGTACAAATATTTCATAACAAAAGGCTCCCTTGAAAATCAGATGCTGCTCAGTAAAAACAAGAATCTGATTTTCCTGTTGTTAAATCTTCTAGAAAATCTATATATATATATATATATATATATAGTAGGGTTCTAAGGGCTATGTTTAGCTGCCCTTGACTACAATATATTTAAATAACGGGTTCTCTCTTTTTCGAGCTAAATTACAGCCATGTGACCGAGGTAACTGTGCGTAGATTGTTTAATCAGTGACACTGAGACGTTAATTTTCTGTGGTCCATCAGAATAAATGTGGTCATTTATTTAACAGAATCAAAATTTAACATCAAAATGTACAAGTGATTAGCTGATCTGGTTCTGATTAATAAAACTTGGCACGTTTTACTTAATAAAAACAACAGACATTTCTGAAGGCATCTAGATTAATTACTGGCAAAATAGAAGAGTTTAAAGATGGGAAATGAAGGAGTTTAAATGGAGAGAAAAGATGGATAAAAAGGAAAGTGTGTTGACTAGGAATGGCACCTTTCATCCGACCCCAGCTCAGCCCCGGTACACTCGGTGCATGGCGACTCGTTACCTTAGATGGGGATACCTCTGCTCAGGAACAGGAGTCCATTTCAACGCTACCTTTCAGCGTCTCCGGCAAGGATGGCTGAGAATCGTCCGAAGTAGTGACGGTACTCTGTTCAACAAACACGCTCATCTCCCGGGTGGATACACAGCAAGCTGTGAGTTCAGTCAGAGATTCCACTCAGACGTGGAGGACTCCATGAAAGACCCAGGAAGACTCCGGTCAAGGACTCCAGAAGACCGACTCAAGACTGACAGACTCAGTTGACCTGAGAAGTTCCAGGAAGTGTGGACTCTTAAAGAGTTCTCACTTCCAGTCACCTTAGGCCTTCCTGATTGGTTGAAGCAACCAACAGGGGGTGGTTCTAGTGATGTCAGAGGGTCATTACAAGTCAAGAAAACAGCAGGAATGTTTTAGAAACGTCCCATACAGACAGAAGACATGTTATGGCGAAGTGGGAGGAAGAGAGGCCAGTAGCTTCTTGTTTACCGTCTGCTAGGTTTAAAAACACGACACTTTGTTCTAATAACTTCTTTCTGACTTTCGACTGACATCGCTACTTCTCATTTAGACAGAAGATCAAAAATGCATAATTACTTTGTAAAATAGACATTTAACTTGATTTCTAATTTAAATGAGGATTAAAAAATCATTAATACTGTTTCACAGTTGATTTAAAATGAGTGGTTCACTTCAACGTTTAGAAATGTATGAACTAAACACACTTTTGATTTATCAAGATATTGTAAAATAGTAATGATAATATAAAAGAAGAGTGTTCTTTCAATTGATTACTTCGGGATACAATTAGACAGTCTCTGGATGAGCTAATTTGTATTTCTGGATTCAAATCAATGAAATAACAGTTCCTGTCCCATGAAGGTCCTCAGAGGCAGGTTTTGGTCGGAGGCCGAGTTCACTACACAAGCCAAAAAACAAATACACCTGAATCATGGACAAGACATAAACACAAATCACCTTGTTGTCTGGACCACGCCACCAACTGACAAACAAGAGAACAGAATAGACAAATAACACGTCACTAGTGTAAATTACCTCTTAATATAAGAGACAATATTGTTTTAATCTTTAGTCCTCTCATCACCATGTATGGGTCTCTGAGGGACTTGGCGCTTTCTCTTATTATTTCTCAGTGTATTCAACTTTCTTGTTATTATTTGTGATGAGTCACGTCACAGGAAAAACTCAATCAAGACCAAGCAATCATCTCCCCCCACGTCCGGTAGAGAGTGGGGTATGCCAATCTCCCGACTCTTCAGGTCCCAGACCTGTCTGCTGACTCACACGAACTATTTCTCTCTCTTTAAGCAATATCAACTTCTTAAAACAACCAAATCACCACAATCAAGGCTGTTAATTTTAGCAGATAAACTGACGCAGCACACCCACACTGTGAGGAAAATTCCTCTTGTTTTTAGCCAGCTAGTGCAGGTACACAGAGTCCGTTTACCTGGATTCAATTCACATTTAACAATTACTCCTGTCTTCATTCACACTGCCCACATCCTCCACTAAATTGTTGAAGTCTTTCAAACTATGAGAACCAACCTTCAAACACTTAGCTCAAAACCTGCCTCAACTCGAGATTGTTCAGTGGAAGGAAGACAGATTCAAAAACACAGCCTGAGAAGTAGTTCTGGATTCAGACAAAGATTTATTTTACCTTCACAGCACTGGAAAGGGAGACGTCCTACATGTACGTTACATCCATCAAACACGTCTAAGTTACAAAATGTCTTTGCTTCGTTTAAATACAGCGTTATCAGTTACATTGGGATTTCCTTATCATGATGTTGTTCTGGGTCAGTCGATGCTCCTGGGCGTGGTCTGGCATGGTCTCGTTTTTTTCGCCCACTGCCCCAGCTGAATGTGGTATGTTCCGGCAAGATAGCAAGAGTCTCTGGTTCTCTTGTACAAGGAGTTACGCACATCATGAACTTCTATGACATACATCATGATTTTGCAGTTTTTTTACCATACACAGAGAAATATTTCACGTCAGAGCATAGCAAAAAAGATGATATTATACAACACTTTATATTCACCCCAGACAAACCCATCAGATAATGAAATTGATCAATTCCTGGATAAAATAACACTTCCTCAATTATCAGATAGTCAATCAATGGAGCTGGACTCACCACTGACACCAGTGGAACTCCAGGAAGCCCTCAAAAGCATGTCCAATAAAAAGGCTCCAGGTCCAGATGGATTTCCAGCAGAGTTCTACAAAGAATTCTGGAATATCCTGACACCACTATTTCGCAGAATGCTACATGAAAATGAAAAATATAACAGACTTCCAGAAACTATAAACTCAGCCAACATTAGTCTCCTGTTAAAACCAGGCAAAGACCCTGTATTACCTAACAGTTATCGTCCCATATCCCTTATCAATGTTGATCTTAAAATAATTTGTAAAGCCCTCTCAAAAAGATTGGAAAAGATAACTCCTCTCATAATACATCCTGACCAAACTGGTTTTATAAAAGGGAGGCATTCCTCCACAAAATCACACAGATTATTTAATTTAATTTATTATTCTTACAGTAAAAATATTGAAACTGCAATATTCTCTCTAGATGCAGAAAAAGATTTTGATAGAGTTAACTGGAAATTTTTATTTGCAGCCTTGCATAAATTTGGTTTTGGAAATTATTTCATAAACTGGTTAAAAATATTATACACTTCCCCATCAGCATGCATTAGGACAAATGATCAAATATCTGCTAGCTTTCGTCTGCAAAGGGGCATCAGGCAACAATGTCCACTCTCCCCCTCACTGTTTGCTATTTTCATCGAACTGCTTGCCGAAGCAATCAGGCAAACTATATATATTAAAGGCATAAAATGCAAGAACATAGAGCACACAATCAGTCTATATGCTGATGATGTGTTGCTCTTCCTCCAGCATTCACAAACCTCCCTCTCTCAGGTTATTGGATTGATAAACTCTTTTTCAAGTGTTTCAGATTACTCTATAAACTGAATAAAATCCACAGTTCTACCAATTAATTGCTATTTCAACAATTCACTTTTTACACAACTGCAGTCAGGGAATATACGTACTTGGGTATCAAAGTTTCTCCTAGATTGGCAGATTTAACAAAACTAAACCACTTCCAACTTTTAAAGAAAATTGAGGATGATCTTACAGATTGAAATTTCTACCCTTGTCTCTCATGGAAAGAATTGCTTCAATAAAAATGATGGTTTTGCCTAGAATTGTAAGGATGGTACTTTTCTGTGGCCCGGTTTGTCTGTTTCCCTCGTGCTTCCTCATTAGTTTCCATTGTTGCCACCTGTGTCTCGTCCCAGCTGTTTGTCATCATGTCTCGTCTTCTCCCGGTACTTAAGCCATCCTATTCTGTCTTGTTCTTCGTCGGGTCGTCTTCGTTGGGTACTCTTCGTTGAGTCTCTGAGTCTTTCCCTGAGTCTTCCTGGTCCCTCGAGTTCCCCGTGTCTCTCGTGTCTCCTGAGTTCCCCGTGCCTCCCTCCTATGTCCATGTAAGTTTTGCTGCCCCGTCAGCCTGTTATTTTGTACTTTAATTTCTCATTAAAATACTATTTTTGTATTTCTGCCGAGTTGAGTCCCTGTTCTGCACTCTGGGTTCGCTCCTGACACAAATCCTAACAAGAATAAACTATCTATTCTCAATTATCCCAAATAAACCATCATCTGACTGGTTTAGATCCCTGGACTTCTCCATCTCTAAATTTCTCTGGAAAGATAAACCTCCACGTATTAAACTAAAAACACTACAGAAGACCAAAGAGAAAGGAAGACTAGAGCTACCCAATTTCTATTATTACTTTCTAGCCAACAGGCTAAAATACATTTCAAGATGGATAAAACACACACACCTTGATGAACCCTGGCTAGACCTAGAACAGACACTTTACAATAATATAATGATCTTGGACCTTCCATTCATTAGCTCAAACATAAAACGACAGGAATGCTTTAAAAGCATCAATATCAGCTCCTCTCTGACAGCTTGGTGGGAGTTTCTTAAAATGACAGAGTCTTCAATAATTCCATGCAGACGTACACCCATCTGGAACAACCCTGACATCCTACAGCAGAATGATATGATAAACTTCTCAGGTTGGAGGTGTAAAGGAATCGAATATTTGGAACATATATGAGGAAGTAGACTATATCCCATTTAACAGATTAATAGCACAATATTGGATTGATAAGAATAATTTTTTAGAATATCAAGAAATTAAATCTATAACAAAAAATAAATTTAACCTTAATAACACTAGAATTGAAATACCAACAAGTGTATTAGAACTCCTAAATCTTAACCCTCCCAAATTACTATCTAAGATTTACCGGACTCTCATTAAAATAGATGGATCAATATCCCTTCCCATTGTAAAATGGGAGACAGACTTGTCAGTCAACTTTGACCAAAACTTCTGATCTCAGATATGTCTAAGAACTTTTAAGATGATTAAAAACCCCAATTTACAATTAATACAATATCAAATCCTTCATCGAGTACACTACACAGGTCAACGGAGGTTCAGGATGGGTTTCACATCATCTAATGTTTGCTCACAGTGTACAGACAATAGTCCTGACAATTACATCCACACATTTTGGTTCTGTCCACCTGTTCCGAGGTTTTGGTGTTGGATATGTGAAGACTTATCAAAGTGTCTGAGATGTAATATTCCACTCTCACCATCAGTTTGCTTATTGGGCCGCTCAGATGATGTCACCTTGGAGACAAAGTCAATTCACATGCTTTTCACTGCTTTATGTATAGCAACAAAAACTATACTCATGAATTGGAAAAATAAAAATACTCTTAGTATTAAACAGTATAAAGACCTTTTGTTGGATTACATCAGTCTTGAGACAGCCTGTACCTCCACATCAGAACAATCTCTCTGGGCTTCTTTGATTGGCTCCAACCCATAGTGGAGGTGGGTAAACCCCTTTGATTTCATCCCGTGGGGCATCATTGTTGATGTGGGGGGTGATTGGGGCTGGGGGCATAGGGGGGTCATGGGCCCGGGGCAATAGCGCTCAACTGGGGAGGTGGCTTTGGTGGTTCTGGGCGTTGACCTCTGCTGGCTGCATGCAGTTCTCTGGGCGGTCTGTACCGGCGGGCACAGGTTACTGGCCTGGTGGCCTGGCTGCTCCTGGGTGGGTTTGGGGTGGGCGCGGGTTCGGGGTTCTGGGGGAGTGTCCCTCCCGGGCTGGGGTCCCAGCTTGATCTGGGGGTCTTGGTTCTTGGCAGGTATGTTGTCGGGGTCTTGGGCCAGTGCATGTGCCAGCGCCCGGCCCTGGCCTGGGGGCCCTAGGTGCGCTAGTGGGCTTTGGGGCCTCTGCCATGGGGGAAGGGGAGGGGGGGATGGGTGGATTCAGCCTGGGTGTCTTCCTGCCTGGCTGTGGTCTGGTGCTTGGCTGGTGGTCTGGGCTGTGGGGGGGCTGTGGGTGGGGGGGCTTTAGCTCGGGTGGCTCTGCACTGCTGGCCCAGGGGTGTCTGGGCGTGTTAGGTGTGTGCCCTCCCTTGCATGGGGTGCTCTCATTGTGGGTGTTGCTGTGGTGGACTATTTGGTCCTTTTGTGGGGGTGCGCTCTCGGTCGTCGTGGTGTGCTGTCTGCGGCTGTTCGGGCACACCTGGCTGATTGTCGCTGCTGGAGTTTGGTGGCTTCTTTGGTTGTGGGGCTGGGTGTTGAGCTGGGGATCGGGTTAGGGGTCTGGACGATCTGGGGGGGGGGGGTCGCTTGCCCGAGTTCTGGTCGGTCCTCGGGACTATGTGCTGGTCCGTGGCCTGGATCCCTGGTGGTGCGGCTGCCTCCTGCTCCTGGAGCCTCCCTCCCCTGGTGGATCTCGGAGAATGGGGTGCCTATTGGGGTCAGTGGGGGAGCTGGCCCCCTGGGAGGGCATTGCCACCTCAGTTGTTCCTCCCCATCACGACGTCTTCCTCCACCCACTCCACCACACCACCACTCAAGCAGGGCCTTGGGGTTCAGGTGCACTACTGAGCTGTGGGGAGGATCCTCCATCTCCGTGGTTCGTGGAGACTTGGGCCCCAATTTTATCAAACAACCTAGACAGTCGCATATAACATTCTCATGACACATGCATATATAGGGTTTGGAGTGGGCACACGGTGGCATATAGGGGGTGGGATGTGTAATCATTCTCACCTCCGGGACCTGTGCCCACTCTCATATGTAGCATGTAGACATTTAGGGTTCTGGGCAAGGGTTGGGGAGGTGAACGGGCACTGCCTTCTCTCTAGGGAGGGGGTGGGTCTGTGCCAGTTGCCGCCTCATCCCTCCCATTTTAAACGCACTATATAACAACATGCATCAACATCTTATTTGAGTGGGAGGAGGGAGGAGTTGGGTCTTCCAGTTTTCCTTAAACCCTCATTCTCCATCTGACATTTGGGGTCGGGGGCGGGTAGGCTACCTGGTTGGGGTCTGGGCTGTGGGTGGGTGTTGGGCATTGGAGGGGGCGATTGGGGGTGGGGCTGGTGCTCTGGTTCTCCCTGGATTGTTTGGATCTTTTGATCTGGGTTCCTAGTTGCGATGGCCAGCCCTTTGGCTGGGGTGGCTGCCGGGTGGTCGGCTGTGGTTGTGTGTGTGTGGTCGTTGGTAGTGCGTGGCGGTGGTCAAGGGCGTGGCTTCACTTCGACGGGGTGCTGGTTGGTCGGCCTGATGTGACATTCAGGGTGAGGGGTGCTGCATGTGTGGGGGGGTGTATGGGTGGCGTGCCGGGGCCTCTCTGGGCCTGTGGTGTGGGGCTTTAGGGATGCATTGGTTTGCTGGGCCGGCCTTCCTCAGCTGCTGCTCTCTGCTGCTCTGGCCCCCGGCCTGGGGCAAGCTTGCGGTCACTGTAGGGCGGGTGGGGCGCATGGATGGCCCGATTGTCTCTGTGTGCCTTTTTATGTCTCAGGTTGGGTTTTATGTGGTCCCCTCTCTTGGATCAGTTTTGGCCCCCCATTTGGTGTGTCGTGCTCCCCTCCGGTGGTGGGCCCCCTGCCGCTGGTGCATTGATGGCTCTCAGCAGCTGGGGCTGGGTGGTGGGGTGTGTGCGGGCACACCTTGGTGGCTGCCTGCGGGGGCCTCAGTGCCCTGGCTCTGTCAGGCCTCTGTTGGGGGTGGCATGACCTCAGGACTCAGGGCTTGGTGTCCATGGCCGGATCTACTCTGGAGGGGCGGGTTGCCAGCGGGGCCTGTAGACTTGTTGCTACAGCATCCTGGGGTTTCTGCATTGTGGTTGCTGGGGATCGCCCAGGGCTTCCCTTTGCTTCTCTCTCTGGGGGGTGCTGGTGTCCCTGTTGGAGGACTCCTGGAGTTCCGGGCTTGGGGGCCACTGTGTGTCTGTGGTTCCGGTCTTACCTGTGTTACCTTCGTGTCCTGTGGGAACGGGTTTATGGGTCCCCACATCCACTATTGAACATTTTTATGGAGAAACCTTATAGTGATAAGCATGCCCTTGGCATGAGGTCTGATGTTTAGATTCAGGTGTTTATCAAATACACACTCAGTTGGGTTGTGGTGGCCATCAAATATATATTGTATTACCATGTACTGTATAAAATATTTTCTAATGATGTTATAAGTATCATTATATATGCTGTATGTTGTTGTAGTTTCTCGGTTTTGTCGTTTTTTTCTTCTTCTTTCCGCAGGTCTAGAGGCAGACTTCAATGATGTTGATTTGTGTTCTCTTTATCCCTCTCTCTCTCCTCTATTCATATCTCCTTCTTTACATTTTAACCCTTCTCTCTTTTTTCTGCTTTGTTATCTTCTTTGTTTTTCGTCCCCGTGTCCATTACATCTGGAACAAACCCAAAGCAAATTCTAATAAAATGTAATTTATATATCAAGTGGAGTATTAAGGCCAGTCATAATGCTCTGCTTGTAAAAGTAAATCTGTTGGGCATCACTTTGACACTCAGACAATATTCTAAATGTCACAATGCCGAAGAGGACAAGGGAAAAAATATATATGGAACAATAAGATCTGTAATATAAGATGGAGCCAGGTTGTTGAGAGCTTTGTAGGTTAGAAGTAAGATTTTGAATTCTATTCTGGATTTGACAGGGAGCCAATGGAGAGAAACTAAAACTGGAGAAATATGATCTCTCCTACTAACTCCAGTTAAGACTCTGGCAGCAGCAATTTGGATCAACTGAAGACGTTTTAAAGAAGTATTTGGACACCCAAATAATAAACCATTGCAATAGTCCAGTCTAGAGGTGACAAATGCATGAAACAGTTTTTCTGCATCACTTTTAGATAAGATGTTTCTAATTTTAGTGATATTACGCAGGTGGAAGAAGGCAGTTCTAGTAATGTTTTTAATGTGGGGATAAAAGACATGTCCTGATCAAAAATAACACCAAGATTTTTAACATTAGAGCTGGAGGCCAGATTAATGCCATCTAAGGAGAGAGGGAGACTGAAAAATTCATTCCTAAGGTGCTCAGGTCCAAAAACCAAAACCTCAGTCTTGTCTGTGTTCAAAAGGAGAAAAATAAAGGTCATCCAGGTTTTTATGTCTTTAAGACATGCTTGTAGTCTAAGTAGCTGATTGGATTCATTGGGTTTAATGGGCAAATATAATTGTGTGTCATCAGCATAACAATGAAAATTTATCCCATGCTGTTTAATAATTTTACCTAATGGAAGCATATATAAAGTAAAGAGTGTAGTGAACTAAGCCTCAGGTCAAAACCTGGCCTTGAGGGCCTTCCTGGAACAAGAACTGTATTTCATTGATTTGAGTCCAGAAACACAAGATTAAGTTCATCCAGAGACTTTCTAAGTGTCCTGCACTGATCAATTGAAAGAACACTCTCTTTTCTATCATCATTACTATTTTACAAATGTTTTGATAATCAAAGTGTGTTTAGTTCAAACCATTTTCAAATGTTGAAGTGAACTACTCATTTTTAAATCCGCTGTGAAACAGTATTAGTGATTTTTATCCTCATTCAAAGTAGAAATCAGGTTAATGATGCATTGTCTGATTTTCTGTCTTCAATGAGCAAATTGTGAAAGTTGGTCAAAGGTCAAGTTTCGGTCAACTGCAAGTTTACTGAAAAAGAAATGTCATGTTTAACTTTTACAGAAAGATACTAGAGAATTGACTCCACGAAGTCTGGAATCTTCATAGCAATCTTCTGTCTGTTCTTAAACAACTCAATCTTTTTCCTTGACTTTTAATAACCTCTTACATCACAAAAACACACCTCTGTCTGGTCATCGACCAATCAGAAAGTTCTCAAATGAACCGGAAGTGACCTCTTTTAAAAGGTGCAACACTTCCTAGTTCACGGTAGTTCTGAGGAGTTCTGAGAAGTTCTCAGTAGTTCTGAGAAGAACGCTAAGAAGAACGCTGAGAGAATGCTGTGAGTTAGCTCCGAGAGCAGCAGAGTTCAGAATGCTGGAATGCAGAATGCTCAGGACATCTGCAACTAAGCTGGACGAGAGAAGTTCAGAGGAACTAAGAAGTCTGTTCTAGGATGATCTCACGACTCCGAACGGTTTTTGCTATTCTTACGGAGACGCTGAAAAGTGGCTTGAAGTGGTACTTTACGCCGGAACTGACATATCTTCAGAAAGGTAAAAAGTCGATCTTCAACCGCAAAGCGTACCGAGGAAAGCTGGGTCCAGAAGGAGCGTGTTGTTCTGGTTATAACAGACAAATTCCCTCACCCATCTCTCTCAAGATAAACCTCATTTTCCATCTTTAAACTCTTCTATTCTGCTAGCAAATTATTCCAGATATTTTCAGAAATGTCTGTTGTGAAGCAAGGTTTTCAACCATCGCCATATGGTCTTCTAATTGTAAACTGATTAATTAACCTGTTGTTATTTTCAATTTCGCCAAATTAATGTAAATGTTTGATGTTAAATTTTGATTCTGAAAATAAATGACCCCGTTCATTTTGATGGGTCAAAGAAAATTAACGTCTCACGTTACGTTTTTAATAATTAAATGCACGACATTATTCAGTCCAGAAAAATGAATGAATCCGTTTAATTTATGAATATATCACAGTATATGTTCATCTACAAGAGTATTTGCCCAAGCACTGAGCCCTGAGGAACTCCATGACTAACTTTGGTGTATGAAAAAGATTTATCATTTACATTTACAAACTGGAATCTATCAGATAGATATGATTTAAACCACTTTAGAGTCGTTCCTGTAATCCCAATATCATATTCAAGCCTCTGTAGTAAAATATTGTGATCAACTGTATCAAATGCAGCACTGAGGTCTAACAGGACCAGTATAGATAGGCCATTGTCTGAGACCATGAGAATATAATTAGTGACTTTTACTTGTGCTGTTTCTGTGCTATGATAAGCTCTAAACCCTGACTGAAACTCTTCAAACAAATTATTGCTTTGTAGATGTTCACGCAACTGACCTGCAACTTTTTTCTCTAGAATTTTTGAGATGAAAGTTAGATTAGATATAGGTCTATAGTTGGCCAGAATTTCTGAATCAAGATCAGACGTCTTAAGTAAAGGTTTAATTACAGCAACCTTAAAGCGCTGTGATAGATAACCGTTCATTAAAGACAAATTAAGTAGATCCAAATATGGACATTAATTAGGGGAAATACCTCTTTAAACATTCTGGTTGGGATGGGATCTAGCAGACATGTGGATGATTTGGATGAGGTTATTATTTTTGACAATTCAGAAAGCTCAACAGGACAAAAACTGTCCAAACATAAATCAGGTTCTAGTGAAAATTTTAAAGTTGCCTCATTTGACAGGGAGCTAGAAATAGTAGAAGGAAGGATGGTTTGAATTTTCTCTCTAATTGAAATAATTTTATTTATAAAGAATCTCATGAAGTCATCACTACTTATAGTTGTAGGGATATATGGTTCAACAGAAATGGGACTTTTAATTAGTCTAGCAATAGTACTAAACAGAAATGAAGAGTTATTTTTATTCTCCTCTATTAAAGATGAGTAATATAAAGTTCTAGCTTTACGGAGAGCTTTCTTATATGTTAGCAGACTATCTTTCCAAGTAAAATAAAATTATTCAACATTAGTAGAGCTCCATTTTCTCTCCTGGTTTCTAGATGCCCTCTTTAAAGTACGGAACTAAGAATTGAACCAAGGAGCCAGTTTCCTCTGATTGATTACTTTTTTTTTTTTCCCAGTGGAACAATTTTATCAAGTGAAGTTTTCATTGAAGTTGTAAGATGATCAACTAGATGATCTAAGTCACTGTTCTCTGATGCATTACTCTGCAAGATAGAGGGAAACACTGATGGAAGAGATTGTTTAAATTTGGTTACAGCATTTTCTGATAAGCAGCTGCTGAGATGAAATTTACTCTCAGTGACTGTCTAGTCATTTAATGTAAACTCAAAGGTTATTAAAAAATGGTCGGACAGAATAGGATTTTGAGGAACTATTACCAAGTCCTTAATCTCTATACCATAGGTCAGAACTAAATCAAGAGTGTGATGATAAGAATGAGTAGATGTGCGGACATTTTTGGTAAAACCAAATGAATCTATTAAATTATTAAAGGCTATGCTTAAGCTATCACTTTCAACATCTACATGAATATTGAAATCACCCATTGTGATGACTTTATCAGTATTTAATAGTAAGTTAGTTAAGAATTCTGAGAATTCAGAAAAAAACTGAGAGTAAGGGTGCATTCACACCAGCCCTGTTTAGTCCGCTTTAATCGAACTCTAGCTCGTTTTCCTAGAAAGTCCGGTTCCTCTGGGGAGGTGTGAACGTGCCATCGAACTCTGTCACGGAACAAAAAGGCGAACTCTGGCCCAGGCTAAAACCTAGGTCTCGGTCCGGTAGAAACGAACTCCAGCGTGGTTCGAGTACAGTGTGAATGTAAACAGACCGAGCCCCGCTCCACAGGGTAAACAAACACACATTTCTCTGACCTTATATGGTGCCGTCAGCTGCCTTGTGTTGAAAAACAATATTCTCCATGGTCTTCTGTCTCATCTTCTGCTCATGCTACGTCCATTTTTGAAAAATGACAAAATATAACTCCCTAAACTGCTAAAACTTGATGCCACTTCGTTTTTATTTTTATTTACAGAAGAAGAAGGAGACGTGTCTTCAGAGGTTTTTGTGTTGTTTCTTTCAGTAGTTCTTGGTGCAGCGCCCCCACAGGCGAGCGGGGGAATAGGTTGGTTCAACAGGTTGACTCGACTGCACAGTACAGTGTGAATGCAAACGCACCAGCTCAAATGTAAACAAAAGGTCATGAATATTGGTCCCGAACCGAACCAAGTCTACTGGACTATCTGGTGTGAAAACGACCTTAGCGTCTGGTAGACGATATATAACAACTAGTAAAAGTGGCTTTTCTGATTTTCGTTTTGGATGAGAAAGACTGCGGGACAGCGATTCAAAAGAATCATAACTAATAACTGGTTTGGCATTAATCAATAATCCTGACTGAAAAATAGAAGCTACTCCTCCACCTTGGCCAGTTGTTCTAGGAACATGGAAATTTAAATAATTAACAGGAGTGGATTCATTTATACTAACAAAATCCTCCTGTTATAGCAAAGTTTCTGTCAGACAGAATAAATCAAGTCAAGTCAAGTCAAGTCAGATTTATTTATAGAGTACATTTAAAACAGAAACTGTTACCAAAGTGCTTAACAAAAATATCACATCATCAGATAAAAAGTAGCAAGATATATTTACAGCACATGGAATAAAAATATAAAACCGAAAACATAATTAGAAACAATGAAATACTAAATCAGATCACGTTGTGTCAAAAGTCAAGGAAATAATAACAAAAAGCATAAACTCAGTCAGAAACAATGAAATACTAAATCAGATCAGATGACCTTGTGTTAAATAGGAATAATAACAAAAGCATAAACAGAATCAGCATCAATGAAAAACTAGATCTAAATCCAATCACCCTGTGTTAAATGTCAGTAAGTATAGATGTGTTTTTAGGAGAGATTTAAAAGCAGAGACTGAGGTGGCCTGTCGAATGTTGATGGGCAGATTGTTCCAGAGTTTAGGGCCCATGACTGAGAACGTTCGATCTCCTCTGAGCTTCAGCCGGGTTTTTGGTACGGCCAAAAGCAGCTGGTCTGATGATCTCAAAGCCTGAGAAGGAGCATAAGGATGAAGAAGGTCAGAGAGGTATGATGGTGCAAGGCCGTTAATGCACTTGAATGTCAGCAGGAGAATTTTAAAATCAACTCTGACACGTATAGGAAGCCAGTGAAGAGAGGACAGAACCGGAGTAATGTGCTCAAACCTGTGAGTTCCTGCTAAAAGCCGAGCTGCAGCATTTTGTACGAGCTGGAGACGTGAGAGTGAAGCCTGACTAACCCCAACATAAAGCGAGTTACAGTAGTCCAGCCGGGTTGTAATAAATGCATGGACTACTTTTTCAAGGTGGATCTGGACAGAACAGACTTAAGCTTTGCTATCTGCCTTAACTGAAAGAAGCTTTTTTGTAGAACAGAGTTGATCTGTTTATTAAACTTAAAGTCAGAGTCTAACACTACCCCGAGATTGGTAACTGATTGCTTTAGATGAGGCTGAAGGGAGTGCAGGTTTACAGGATCAGTGACAGTGGTAGAGCTTGGGTTAAACACAATGACCTTAGTCTTCTGATCATTAAAGCTCAAGAAGTTTGCAGCCATCCAAGTCTTGATGTCATCAAGACATTTTAGCAAAGGGAGGATGGAGCAAGAACTGTTTGGTTTTAAAGGTAGATAGATCTGAGAGTCATCGGCGTAACAGTGAAACGAAATACCATGTTTCCTCAGGATTGACCCCAAGGGGAGCAGATACAATGAGAGCAGAAGGGGTCCAAGAATGGAGCCTTGTGGGACCCCACAGGAAAGAGGGACAGAAGCAGATAAATGATTGTCAAAGTTAACACAGAAACTCCTGTCACCCAAATACGAACGGAACCATTCTAGCGCCACCCCTGTAATCCCAACCCAGTGTTCTAGCCGTGACATAAGGATGCTGTGATCAACAGTGTCAAATGCAGCGGTAAGGTCGAGGAGTACCAGGATCACAGACTGACCAGAGTCATTTGCTAGCAGAATGTCATTACAGACCCTTACTAAAGCTGTCTCAGTGCTGTGCAGTTGTTTAAATCCTGACTGAAAAATCTCAAAAATTCCATTTACATTCAAAAACTTGGTTAGTTGACTAAAAACTATTTTCTCCAAGATTTTAGAAAGAAATGGAAGTTTTGAGATTGGCCTGAAGTTAGAACAAGCTGCAGGGTCGAGTCCGTTTTTTTAAATTAATGGAGTTACCACTGCATGTTTTAAAACATCGGGGACCACACCTGTAGCCAGACTGCTGTTAATAATAGCAAGAACAGAGGGTCCAGTTGACGGTAGAACCTGTTTAAAAAATGCAGCAGGGATGGGATCAGCAGGGGAGCCTGAGGGCTTCATGTGATCAACAACCTCATTTAAAAATGAGAGTGAGATGGGGTCAAAGTGACTGAAGACTGCTGAGCAGGGGACAAGAACTGAACGGCCGGCTGTGGAGTGTGGAATTGATGACCTAATCGACTCAACCTTTTCAACAAAATGCCTGACAAACTTATTACAGGTGTCGACAGAGGCCTCAATGGTGGCAGAATGAGGCACGTTTAGAATGGTGTTAATGGTGCTGAAAAGAACGCGGGGGTTGTGACTGTTTGAGTTGATAATTTTTGAGAAATATTTGTTTTTCTCCTGTTTAACGGTGGTCTGATACGCTTTCCAACATGTTTTTAACATCTCAAAAGACACCTGAAGTTTATCTTTTTTCCATTGACGTTCAGCTCTTCTGCACAGGCATCTTGCCTCTCGTGTAGTCTCATTTACCCAAGGGTGGGGCGTGCGTTTTCGATTCCTGAGCTTTAACGGGGCGACTGAGTCCAGGATCTGTACACACGCCTCCTGATGCTGAGAAAGCAACTCCTTTGTAGTAAGACCCGCAGAGAGTTCAGAGTCTGAAACAGAATTACTAGCAAAGATGGAAGAGAAGAGTGTGGCGGTGGAAGGGTTAAAAATCCTACAGGGCTTGGGTGTGGGGGGAGGTGCAGGTTCACAAATCAATGAGGTGTTGAATAAAACCGGTTTGTGGTCGGAAAAAACAGTGTCACCAATTTCTAAATCAGAAACAGACAAACCATGTGTTAAAACTAATTCTAGAGTGTGGCCCTGCTGGTGAGTCGAACCAACAACACTCTGAACAAAGTTAAAGGACTGGATGAGGTCTAGAAAGTCCTGAGCTAATGGTTTATCTGGGCAGCGCACGTGCATATTAAAGTCACCTAAAATCACAACCTGATCATATTGGAGCAGAACACCAGTTAGAAAGTCAGATAGTTCATTTAAAAACTGTTTATGGTATCCGGGGGGTCTGGAAAAAATAGCACACGAAACTGCGTTGGAGCGGCCCAGCTCACAACAGAGCAGTTCAAAACTCGAATAATTAGCTGAACCATGGAGCTGTCTGCAGTGCAAATGCTTCTTAAAAACAGCCAATAATCCTCCACCACGACCAGTTGTTCTTGGAGCATTGAAAAAAGAACAATCCGGAGGCAGTAATTCCAGAAAAACACTGAACTCACCAGGGCAGATCCAAGTCTCAGTGATGAAAAGAAAGTCCAGTCGGTTGCAGCAGAAAAAGTCGTTCAAAATAAAAGTTTTATTACCCAGTGATCTGGCATTTATCAGGGCCATCCTCGTAGAATCCACCACAGGAGGAGATGGTTGCAGTGTCCAGTCCAGCGGCCTCAGATATGCAGAGATAGATGCGCGCCTCCGGCAGGAAACCCAGCCGCGCACGGGCCCAGTGTGATGATGGGACCCCGACAGCGGGACCAGACAGCACGCCACAGGATCTGTACAGCGCCAGGAGCGGAGGTGGAAACGCTCACCATCAGCTGGAGAGGATGTTTCAGAGGCAGCCAGCTGGGCTTTCAGTCTCACCAGCCGGCCAGCGCGTTTTCCACGGCGTCTGGAGCGACGTCTCCGGGGAGGCAGGTGCGCGCCTCGCTGCAGGTAAGCAGGCACGTCCGCCAGCAGCGGGGGAACAGGGGGGGGGTCCAGAGTTATGCTCATATTGATCAAAATAAGCGACATTGGTGCCACAAGGTCGAAGATCCAAAAGTTGTTTTCGGTCATACACCAGCAGAGCGTTGATGTCACAGATGAGAAATGAAAAAAAACACCAAAAATACGAACACCATCAGCAGAGGTGGATTGCAAGCCATGTACACAGGCACAAATCAATATGATGATCAGTTATCAGTTCATTAACCAACAGGGATTTAGAGGAAATAGATCTGATGATCAACAATTCACATTTAAAGAGGTTTGTTGCAACATCATGCTCACTGATAGTTATTGGAGTCTCCAAAGGAAGGTTCTAACACAACTTATCACTTTCTACCTTACAGTCCATGTTGTCAAATGTACAATAAAATTAATTTGGTTCGTTTACAGAAAGTTTGGAAATGCTGGCACTGCCATCTTTTTTACTGGGATTCCCCATTAGAACATTCAGTTCTAAGGTTATGAGGCTGATTGTTGAAGATTATCTGGCAACTCAAAATTGTGAGGGGGAAACAAAGCAAACATAGACTATTGGGAATTGTGAGTATTTGTAAATAAGCAATCAGTGGTCATATTTTGTTTTTGTGTTTGGCTTGCAAAAATTTATTCTAGGCCAGTAGATCTTCAAATGTCCTGAGCAGAGCCCTATAAAGAGAGAGTTGCAACACCCCCATAGACTCCTATAGAAAGAATGGAATGCGGAAGTCATGTGGGTCATGCAGCGGCAAATAGTTCCAAACAGCAGTGGTTCCAGCATTGAACATAGTTCATTCTCCGTGTTTTCTCCAGTAAGTTGATTAAAATACGACAATTTTTTTATGCCATTGTGAAGTGTTATCTGACTGTTCTGTACCACAATTTATCAACATCAATACTTCATGTCGCCAGTTTTAGTTAATGAAACGTTAAATTGCAAGTTGTGTTTTAACTGCAGCTGCTCTGCAACATGACAGTTTAAACGGGTCTATTTCTGTTTAATTCAACGTTTTAAAATATCCATTACTGCTTAAATTTTGCAAGGTAGTCTTTTTTAAATTTATGGTAATTCCAGTTACTGAACTCAAGTAGAAAATATTTGGCCTTTTTTTTCCTGAGATTCATTCAAACTTTATTTAGACAGATAAATCCCATTGAGCCTCGAGGACTCATTTACAAGAGAGACCTGATTTCATCAAAGAACGATGACAACATAACCACAAGATTGACGTAATTTAGTTAAAGTTATAGATCATTTGTCAAAGACTGCAGCATAAATTGTGACATCATCATTAAAAAAAACGTGATTGTGGAGATGAGTCAATTTTTTTCACGTTTTCCAGATAAACCACAGGAGAATGACTTCAGTGAACTGAATGTTGCATTCATTTGGGGCGGCCGTGGTGCAGTGGTAGTGGCAGCCGACCTCTGATCGGAAGGTTGGAGGTTCGAATCCCGACTTCCCACACCATGTGCCGTTGTGTCCCTGGGCAAGACACTTAACCCCGAGTTGCTCCCGGTGGGACTGGATGGCGCCTTGCATGGCAGCCTACCGCCACCGGTGTATGAATGTGCGTGTGAATGGGTGGATGGCTGGTACTGTAAAGCGCCTTGGGGCCCCTCATAGGGGGCTGGAAGGCGCTATAGAAGTAAGCTCCATTTACCATTTACCATTTCATCCATCCATCCATCCATCCATCCATCCATCCATCCATCCATTATCTTTACCCGCTTATTCCATTTTGGGTCACAGGGGTCGCTGGTGCCCATGTCCAGCAATCACTGTGCGAGGGGCGGGGTACACCCTGGACGGGTCACAAGTCCATCACCGGGCCACATAGAGATAAACGAGACAAACAACCATTCACTCTCTCACTCACACCTAGGGACAATTTAGAGTTACCAATCAGTATAACACACATGTTTTTGGTCTGTGGGAGGAAACCGGAGCACCCGGAGAAAACCCACGCATGCACGGAGAGAACATGCAAACTCCACCCAGAAAGGCCCCTGGACCGGGGTTTGAACCAAGGACCTGCTCGCTGCGGAGGGTGTGTGTAAAAGTGACACGGAAGTTGAAATAAATAATTTTTCAATGATCAAAGTGTCTCCTGATGCATGCTCAATAATCCAGGTAGAAAAATCCAAAAA
>NC_056509.1:15110092-15111476 GCF_014905685.2 Nematolebias whitei
AAGTCCATGGTGTTCTGTATGTGGTGTTCTGAGCTGCCAACTAAAGGGATGAGTACAGACGCCAGATATTTGAAAACATTGTAAGTGACAGAGTTAATCATGCTAACAATAGGTCTTAAAGGTACACCTTGTTTGTGGATTTTAGGTAAACCATACAGACTAGGTGTGGCCTCCCCTGCGTACAGTCTGTAGTACAGAATACGGTCAATAGCCTTGTCCTGCTCCAAATTTTTCAGGCAATCTATTAACTTCTTCTTGTAACCACTTCCTGGATCTCTTTTCAGAGGTTCATAAGTGGTTAAGTCACTAAGGAGTGTCATAACTTTCTCATTATAGTCTTTCTGGTTCAAAATCACTGTGCACCTTCCTTTGTCTGCTGGGAGAATTATGATGTTTTTGTCCTTGCTAAGAGTGGTGAGTGCATCCCTCTCCTCTCTACGGATGTTGGAAGGTGGTGGTTTGGCATTGCTGAGGCAGGATGAAACTTTGATTCTGAGCTGTTCTGCTTCACCCTCTTTCATTTTGTTGTTGCGGATGGCTGATTCTGTGGCTGTGATCATCTCCACCAGAGGAATTGTACTTGGTGCAACCGCAAAGTTCAGTCCCCTGGCAAGAATCTCTGTCTCCGGCTGGGTGAGCTGTCTGTCAGATAAATTCTTCACCCACTTTTCTGTCTCCCTGGCATGTAATTGACTACTGGAGTGTTGTCCTACACTGCATGTGTTGTTATTGGAATAATGATGGTGTTGATGAGTTATTAGTAAGTTAAACTTATTTTGTTGTCGAGTCTTGGACTTGACATGCTGTGCTAAGCGAGCCTGATCTGTAAAGTCCAACACTTGCTGAAGTGTGGTCTGATCTAGACACATAGTTAGTTTCTGTTTAATGTGCTCTTCTTTGGCCTTCAAGGCCTCAATTGTAAAATTGGTCTGTCTCACGCGTTCATTCAGCAGCTGGGTCTGTGCCTTCTGAAGGATCTTGCTTGACCGGTGCCCGCTCACCGAAGATTTTAGTTCCAGGCTCTTGGGAATGATGCCACTTTGTCGACATCTGAGGTTGAATCGCAAGTGGTTCCTGTAGTCTGCCCTCTTCCTTGCTGTTTTCTCAAACTCTCTTACTAGTTTGAGGCAATCCTGGCGAAAGTGATTCAAAATATCCTGATGCATGCTCAATAATCCAGGTAGAAAAATCCAAAAAGGTTCAATCTGGTCCTCTGGACATTCAAAAAACAAAAAACAAAACAAAGCAAAAAAAATATAGAAACGTTTCGTCTCTCATCCAAGAGACTTCCTCAGTCTGAGGTGCTGTTTTCAGCTCAGTCTCTTAAATAGCACCTACTCAGAGTGGATCAACCAGTTTGCTGCTGACAACCAAAACCAGCTGA
>NC_056509.1:15111576-15121011 GCF_014905685.2 Nematolebias whitei
TCTGCTGGGAGAATGATGATGTTTTTGTCCTTGCTAAGAGTGGTGAGACAAGATCAGGTATGCTGGATTTCTACTGCTTGGAAGGTTTGAGAATCTGGCACTGACTGAGTGAAAGCAGGGAGTTTAAGTAGGGTGGAGAACAGGTGTAGAGCATGAGCTTGATTGCTTGGTGAGAGTGAGTGACAGGAACAGGCAGAGCTTGGCAGGAAAAAACACAAAAATGACAGGCTGTGAGGGGCAAAAGCATGACATTTTTCAAAGAATTTTGAGTCCAATCTGGCTCTTTTGGGAGAGAGAATCTATACTGTTGTACTGAGCAGTCTTTCAATAAGGCCATGGGTGGCACATATCTTCTGGGTGACTCTCTTGCGGTGGAATCCAATTTGGGTGTGTTAGCGGTGCTGCGGGTGCATCCAGCTCAGTGACATATATATATATGTATAAGAATATATGCCATTGGCCCAGCTCTTCATGAAGGCGGGCCTAATATTACCTGCCCACTTTGCAGTGATTCAATGGAGAAGGGGGTCTCTGCAGACCAAAAGTGGGCGTTTCTGGCGAATAGGCGTTTATGGGCGGCGAACACTGATTGGCTAACAGTATTTAATAGGCGTTTGTCGGCGGCGAACACTGATTGGCTGTGGGTAACCCTCAAAGTCACGAGTCATTGATGAGGTAACGTTTCTTTGCGATATTTGACAAAGAAATATGGTTTATTGTACTTATAAAGTATGTTATGTTTTCACTTATGCATTTTATTGAAGTACGTTTATTGTAGGTCACGATAGTTTCGACCGTTCTCTCGTTGTTGTCGTAACGCACTGAGGTAAAGTGAGCCTCCACAGCAGCTCTCACTGTGCACGTTTACAACAACTGGGTGGTGCTTTTCAAAATAAAAGCTGAAAATAAAAGTTCTTAATACTTGAAAAATAAATATTTAAAAGCTGTGTATAACTGAAAAATATGAAAAAAATAAATAAATAAAAGTTGTTATTAGCTGAAAAATAAATAAATAAAAGCTGTTAATTATATCTATGTCTTTCTGCCATGTCAGGGACCTCTCTCACTTCAGACTGACTCTAGAAGACCCCAAGATGTTGCCCAACAATGTTGACCAACATCTGATGTTGACTTTCATTACTCAATAATGAGTAATAACTTATTCAATAAAAAGTCTGTAATTTGTCAATAATAGTCAATAATTCATTCAAGAATAGATTATGGGTGTTTGGTATGGCTCAGTGGCTAAAATGGGTTGGATGTTAGAGAAATTACTTAATTTTCAATTACCTGAATGCACAAATTCCTTCATTTATAGTTAAACTTTAGGAAATCAACTTTTTTTTTCTTGTGAAAAAAATATCAAAATTAACTTTAAAATCCAATCCAGGATTAAGTAACAACTAGCAACACCCTAACTGTACTATGTTCTGTGTTTCCAACAGATGCTACGATGACTTCTAAAAATGGATGTCCCAATAAACACAATAAAAAAATTCAATGATGCATCAAATGTTGTCTGAGTATGTTTTAAGGTAATAACAAATGTGAAATCTGGAAAACAAATATCATTCCTGAATCTGTCTTGTGTGCTTTGATGTGTACATAAGTTTATTGGAGGTCCTGAAACAACTTTTCTGAGAACACAAAGATTTTTATTTTACCTTTGGCCAAGATGTCAGTTTGAAATCAGGCTGCTTACTGCAAAACCAAGAGGGTTTTTAAGACGGTCTTCATTTGTATTGTTTTGTCGACTATAAGCTAAATGTAATTTCTAAAATATGGATAAATCTGATCTCATCATGCAGCATGAGCAACTGGGTACAGGTGTGAGGGCCAAAAGTCTGGTTATGTACTGACTCCTAAATGTGCTTGTTTTCTACTGAAACATGGAGTAGGGTTGACCTTTAAAATGTGAGACAGCTGAGGAAGTTAACCAGTAAACAGAATACCTGCTCCAGTTGAAGAAATCTTACAGAAACTGAGAATCACTCATCTGCAGTGACTGCAGGTTGAACAAGACAATGTGAAGTTAAAGGAAACCTCCTTTGTCCCAAGGCCAGTTTAAGTATCATTAATATTTTCCTTTCTTTATGAATCGACTGTAACTTTGTTCACATTTTTCAACAACCAAAATGGAATTTGTTTTTTTAATGTTATGGCTTGGTATTAAAAAAAAACTAACATTTAGCTCTCCCCACTACCCAGTTATGTTGCTCTTATTTTGAAATGTAACCGGAAGTTCTGTGTTAAGAGAGTCGAAAAAAGAAGTTATGGAGACGCCGCGGCAGTATACTGGAGCAATGTCGAACCGAGACGCCGCTAATGTCGAACCGGTTAACACCATAGACAGAATATGCCTGTGGTTAACACAATCTGCCAATAACGCCTTGTTTTTAGACATCATGTGTCTGTGGTTACGGCATTTTATCGTTCAGCCTTTCTTTTTCTATCGTTCAGCCTTTTTTTTTCTATCGTCCAATCAGATGTGGCCGTCCAGACACGCTCATTTTTCTATCGTCCAATCAGATGTGGCCGTCCAGACACGCCCATTTTTCTATCGTCCAATCAGATCCGGCTGGCCAGAAACGCCCATTTTCCTATCGTCCAATCAGATATGACCGCCCAGATACGCCCACTTTCCTATAGTCCAATCAGATATGAGCGCCCAGATACGCCTTCCGAATTTGCCTGCAGAGACCCCTTCTTGATTCAATGGACCAACTCCCCTTTCACCATTGGTTACTTTCAAAGTAACAAACAAATCAAAAAGCCGCAACATGAATGTAATTTGTAATGCAACACTTTATAGAAATGTAGTGTAGTAGAAAGTACAGATACTTGATGTAAAATGTAGTGAAGTAAAAGTATAAAGTACCCACATTTAACTCTACTTAAGTAAAGTACAGATACACGAAAAATGTACTTAAGTACAGTAACGAAGTATTTGTACTCAGTTACATCCCACCACTGCAGCCTGGATAGGTAGCTGCACAATCATACGTGAGCAGAGTAAACAGGAGGGGGCTCAACACACATCCCTGAGGAGAGCCAGTGCTGAGGGTCATGGTGGAGGAGGAGAAGTTGTGGATCCTCACTAAATGTGTTCTGTTTGTTAGGAAGTCTAGTACCCAGTTGCAAATGGAGGGCTTTAGTCCTAGTGTGAATAGTTTGTCCATCAGGGTTTGGGGGATCATGGTGTTGAAGGCAGATATGAAGTCCACAAAGAGCATATGGACGTAAGAGTTTTTCTGCTCCAGGTGGTTGAGCACAGTATGGACCACAGAGGAGACCGCATCCTCTGTTGATTGGTTCTCACGGCATACATACTGATGAGGGTCCTCGTTGATGTTGATGGTTGTTTTGATGTAAGTCATGACCAGTTTTTCGAAGCATTTAGAGACTATCGGGGTGAGGGTCACTGGCCGATAGTCATTCAGATCAGTCACTGTAGAGCTTTTTGGGACTGGGATGATGGTGACAGTCTTCAGGCAGGTGGGAACTGTCTCCAGGGTAAGCGAGGTGTTAAAGATGTCTGCCAGCACCTCGCAGAGCTGATCGGCACATTCTTTCAACACTTTTCCGGGGATGTTGTCTGGGCCGGTTGCTTTGTGTGGATTAATCCTCCTGAAAGTACTCCTTACTTCGGCTGAGGTCACGCTGAGATGCTCTTCATCTGGTGGTGAGGTGAGTCTGGTGCTGGGTGGTCTGTTCGGGTCTTCAAAGCGTGGATAGAACTTGTTGAGGGCATCAGGCAGAGATGGGTCTTTGGGGCATTGTTCACGCCTTCCTTTATAATCTGTTATGCACTTAATGCCCCTCCACATGCTCTGAGGGTCTTGTGAGATGAATTGACCTTCAATCCTCTGTGCATATGTGGCCTTGGCCTACTTAATACTAGCAACCAGCTCTTTCCTTGTCCTCCTCAGCTCCTCTGAGTTTCCAGACCTGAAGGCAGTGTTCCTGGCTTCCAGCAGGGTGCGCACCTCTGCATTTAGCCAAGGTTTTCTGTTTGGGTAGCTTTTAACATTTCTGATAGTGGAGACGGTGTCAGTACATGTACTAATGTAACCCAGAACTGAGGATGTGTATTGGTCCAGATCAAGCGATCCTCCATTTTCAGCAGCTTTTCTGAAAACCTGCCAGTCTGTTTGATCAAAATAATCTCTCAGTATGGGGCCACTGTCCTGGATCCAACATTTAACTTTCTTTTGTACCAGTCTGGAGCGTCTCAGCAGGAGCATGTAAGCAGGAGCCAGGAAGATTGGGATGTGGTCTGACAGTCCTAGGTGGGGGCGGGGTTCGGCTTTGTATGCATCTTTTATGTTTGTGTAAACACGGTCCAGCATGTTGTCTCCACGTGTTGGAATTGATTAAAGTCTCCAGCTACCACATAAAGAGTCTCGGGGTGTTTGCTCTGCAGCGAACCGATGATATCATGTAGCTCCTGCAGTGTTTCATTAGCATTAGCGTCCAGAGGAATGTAAATAACTGTCACTGTGAAAGTCACTGTGAACTCGTGGGGTAGATAATGTGGTCGACATTTCACTGTGTAGTGAACTAAGCCTCAGGTCAAATCTGGCCTTCCTGGGACAAGAACTGTATTTCATTGATTTGAGTCCAGAAACACAAGATTAAGTTCATCCAGAGACTTTCTAAGTGTCCTGCACTGATCAATTGAAAGAACACTCTCTTTTTATTATCATTACTATTTTACAAATGTTTGATAATCAAAGTGTGTTTAGTTCAAACCATTTTTAAATGTTGAAGTGAACTAATCATTTTTAATCAACTGTGAAACAGTATTAGTGATTTTTAATCCTCATTCAAAGTAGAAATCAAATTGGAATGTGTTACGGAGTAATTCATGCATTTTCTGATCTTCTGTCTGAAATTAGCAAATTGTGAAGTTGGTCAAAGGTCGAAAACAAGTTGTTGGAACGAACTGTCATGTTTTTAAATCCTCTCAGACGTAATATAGAGAAGCTGGCACCTGTTTTCCCCCAACTCGTCCAAACATTTCTCTCGTCTGTCTCTAAAACATTTTCAATCTGTTCCAAAACATTTTCTGTTTTTCTGACTTCTAGTGACCTCTTACATCACAAAAACACACCCCTGTCTGGTCGATTTGACCAATCAGGAACCTCCCAAATGAACCGGAAATAGAACTCTTTAAATGTCGGTACTTCCTAGTTCAAACCAGTCGTTTGCAGAGAGCGGCTCCAGTCGAGCTTCAGTCGAGTTGCAGTCGAGTTTGGTTCGGAGTTCAAACCGAACACAAGAAGTGCTGGGGAGGACAGAAGTCCAGACATGATCCGGAGTTCTTCCGAGTCTTGTGGGAATTATGCAATCTTCCACATCTGAGTGGAACTTCTGAAGGACTCCACTCATGTGAGTCCACTCGTGAGGTGAACTGTTGTTGATGAAGTCCTGCCACCACTCCGGACGGTTCTCTGCCATCCTACGGAGACGCTGGACCGGTAGCGTTAACTGGAACTCCGTATCCGCTGATTCATCGTCAGAGAGGTAATGAGTCGAGTTTACTACCGAGCGTACCGAGGAAAGCTGGGTTCGAATGGAGGGTGCCGTTCTGTTCAACACTTTCACTCACACACACCATCTCCCTCCCTCTAAACTTCATCTTTCCATCTTTAAACTCTTCTATCTGCTAGAAATCATTCCAGATATTTTTAGAAATGTCTGTTGTACAGTTTGAAATGGGGAAACCATGGCCGTATGGTTTCCTCCTTGTAAAACTAGCTAACTAAGCCATGTTGTTATTTTTCAATTTGCCAAATTAATGTAAATGTTTGATGTTAAACTTGATTCTGTTAATAAATGACCACATTCATTTGATGGGTCAAAGATAATTAACGTCTCACGTTACATTTAATTAAATTCAATGCACGATATTATTCAGTCCAGAAAAATGAATGAATCAGTTTAATTTATGAATATATCACAGAATATGTTCATCTACATACTGGTGGCCCGTACGTTTGTTAAAACATACTGGTGGCCTCGTACGCTTCATAAATGGACTGTTATTCGTGTAACAATTGTATTGGCATGTTGGCATGAAGTGAAAAGTGCAGATTTCTGCTGTGTGAAACGCAGCGTTTTTGCAGCTGAGATGCTCAGAGAGAAAATACAGCAATGCTTGCAATAGTGATGTTTTGAAAGCTGAAATAAGGTCAATGAGTCATTTTAAAGCTGAATTTGTACATCTGTTGTGTAACAAAAGCTGGGTTTGTGTTAAAACGCTTTTTTCTGTTTAAACTGTGGTCCAGACGTGGTTCTGGTCCGGCTCGGTTCTGATTCGGTTTGAACGGGTCGTGTTTGAAGAAAGAGACGTTTTTAAGAACGGAGCGCCGTCTCTGTGAGCTTTGGAGCTGATTCGTTACATTTTTAACAGAAAATAGTACATTTTGACAGTTTAAAAGACGAAAAGTTGTCCGGAATGTTCATGCTAAATGCTACACGCTAGCTGGAAAAACGATCCGTCATTGGCTGAAAACCGCTGTGTGGTACGCCCTGATTCGCTGAGAAATGAGTGACGTGTCTGCGTCACTTCCTCTGAGTCAGCGATATAAAAACACACCCCATTGGTAGATTCAGTCACGTGACCCGGAAATGAAGCTCGTCTTCATAGGGAATTTCAATCTACTGTTTAAAGTTGAAAAACGCTTTAAAGTTGGATTCTGATCCGCTGCTCCGTTTCTTTGAAGCCTAATCGCTGAAACTTTTCCACGTTTGAGTTTGAAATCCGTCATTAAATGGTGTTTTTGGACCACGCTAGCCGATGCTAATTTTAAGCTAACAGCTAACGACCGGATGTCACCGGATGCCACAGGAAGTCATCGCGACTCCTAGTGGTCATCACTAACAGTGTCTAGGTTAAAATAAAATAAGGTTGATGCTGCCACCTCCTATGGAAACTTGATATCACAGTTTCACTTCGTTTTTAGGTTATTTTGGGTGAAATTATACGTGTTTATTTCTGTCAGACGCATTTTTGAGTTAATAAACGTTCTTCAAGCTGAATTATTACTGTTATCTTGCATTTAAAAAGTGATGAAGGTATTTATGCCAGAAGGGCATTTACCAAAACATTTTTCATTCACTGGTAATTCCTCTGATGGAGGGGCAAAATGAAAAATTAGAAACTTTTTAAAGATACGGTCCAGATATTCACAGAGTTGATAAAGTTTACTCATTTGCTGAAAAGATAATACACGTTTAATTGCTAGATCACTAAATAAGCGTAATTATATCAGAAAAAGGAAACGTTTCTGATTTATTTTTACCACCTAAAACAATACATCTTCCTATTTAATTTTTAAATAGAAGATAATGGCAGGAGAAGACGTAAACGTTGACCTTTTAAGCTCCCAAGATGTCATCCAGACAGCCTTATGTATTTTAACAAATCCAATTATTGGTGCACCGTTAGAAGACCTTGATGAAGCTCAAAGAGCTGAAGAACTGAAAAATTTAGCAAAAGGAGCTATGGTTAGTGAGAATAAAAAACTGGGCCATGAACGGTTAGCAAAAATTTCTCTGCTTCTCAAAGACGAATTGGATCATCAGGTTGCACGAAATGTCATGCTGTCTAGAGCATATGCAACTGAAAAGGAGATGTTTGACAAATTGATGGAACAGTCTAAACTTGATGAGGAGACACGTGCAGTTGAGGTGCAAGGTGAGAGGGAGCTCTCACATAATCAGCTGTCATTGCAAGCTCAATCATATGAGGAGGTCATTAAAGATAAAGAGCTTCAGTACCAAGCTGTGTGTTCAGACAACTGTGTGCTACAACAACAGTTGCAGCTCGCATCAAAAGGGCTGGACGAATGCAGACTGGAAAAAGCGGCATTACTCCAACAATGTGTGCGTTTACAAGGTGAATGTCAAACATCACAGGAACGCTTGAAAGCTTGTAGATGAACAGATGCTGGGATATATTCATCATTTAACGCGGGTTCCTCATTTTTCTGGACTGAATAAAACGTGCATTGAATTTAAGGAAATGCAAACGTGAGACGTCATTTATATTTGACCCATCAAAATGAATGCGGTCATTTATTTACAGAATCAAATTTAACATCAAACATTTACATTAATTTGGCAAATTATGAAAATAACAATATAAGCAATCAATCAGGAAAAATCATACGGCCATGATTTTTCCGTTGCTGCACCACAGACATTTATAAAACTGTACAACTATGATCTTTTACCCACACGGATGTGAATAAGCACTTTACACAGACATTTCTAAATATCTGGGAGAATTTCTACTTGATAGAAAGTTAAAGATGAAAGAAGTTAAAGGGAGTAAGATTGAATGGGAAGGGAGGAATGTTCACCAGAACCGACACTCTCCATCAGAAGCCCAGCTCTCCTTCGGTACGCTTGGTAGGAAACTTGATCCATTACCTTTCTGAAGATTTATCAGCAGATATGGAATTCCGTTAACGCTACCTGTCCAGCGTCTCCTGATGGGGCTGTAGCTCGTCAGAAGTAGTGGCTAGTGAAAGTTATAATCCCATGGAACTCGGAAGAGCCTTTTGTCATGTCAAGATCATCCCGTCTCTAACAGAACTTGAGCAGAACCAGCAGAAAACTCTCCAGCACTCCAGCAACTTCAGAACTCCAGAACTCTAGAAGTCTGACAACTCTCCAACTCTGTAACTCTGTGTAGACCAGGAAGTACTGACATTTTAAAGACTCTTTCCCGGTTCACTTTTTGGGATTTTTCATTGGTCAGAAACGACCAGACGGGGTGGGTTTTGTGACGTAAGAGGTTAGAGACAGCGAGAATTGTTATGGGACAGCTCAGAAATGTTCTCACAGACCGAGAGGGTTTTGTTTTGGCGTGTTTCAGGAAACAGGTGCAAAACATCTCTACTTACGTCTGAGAGGATTCTAAAACATGACAGTTTTAACATAACAACTTGTTTTTCGTTTGACTGTAACCTTGTAAACGCACACACTTGCTCATTCAAAAGCAGAAATCAGAAAATGCATAAACTCTGCAACAGCTTTTAACATGAGAATAAAAATCATTACTCAGTTAATAAAATTGATTAGTTCACTGCAACATCTAAAATGGTTTGAACTAAGACACTTTGATTATCAACATTTGTAAGATAGTAATGATAATAAAAAGAGAGTGTTCTTTTCACTTGAATCTTCAAGAAAGAAAGTCTCAGGATGGGTGAACCTGTATTTATGGATTCAAATACATGAAATGACAGCTTCTGTCCCACAAGGTTCTAAAGGTCAAGAGTTTTGACCTTAGACTGGGTTTCGACGTAGGCCTAGTCCACTACAGTCCCCCCTTTGGAAATCATCACCTGTCCATGGAGATGAATTCCAACTATGGACTTACGTCGTCGATTGTCCTTGAAGCTTGATGTAATCCAGCAAAGA
>NC_056509.1:15121111-15122558 GCF_014905685.2 Nematolebias whitei
CCTTTAGTTGGCAGCTCAGAACACCACATACAGAACACCATGGACTTTGTGGATAAGGTGAGGGATGTCATCATGGAGACTGATGAAACAATGGTCTCTTTTGATGTCACATCACTCTTTACGTGCATTCCTGTTGATGATGCAGTAGAGGTGGTCAGTTTAAGATTAAAATCAGACACCACTCTGAGCAGCAGGACCACGCTTTCCACAGAACAACTGTGTCAACTCTTGAAACTGTGCCTGCAGTCAACCTACTTCACATATGGGGAGCAATATTATAGGCAGAAACATGGGTGTGCTATGGGGTCTCCAGTTTCTCATATTGTTGCCAACCTGTACATGGAGGAGGTAGAAAAGAGAGCCTTGACGTTCTTTTCAGGGACACCACCAAGTCATTGGTTCAGGTATGTTGACGACACCTGGGTTAAAATTAAATCTCAGGAAGTCCAACATTTTACTGACCACATCAACTCTGTGGATAAATACATCAAGTTCACACGAGAAGATGTAAAAAAATGGCAAGTTGGCTTTCTTGGACTGTGAGGTCTCAGTCTCTGATAGAGGACATTTGCAAACCGAGGTGTAACGCAAACCCACCCACACAGACCAGTATTTGCAGTTTGACTCCCATCACCCTTTGGAGCACAAGTTAGGAGTCATCAGGACTCTGTATCACAGAGCAGACAGCATCCCCACTAACTCGGGAACCAAGCAGAAGGAGAAATCCTACACAAAACAAGCTCTAGAGCAATGTGGATATCCTAACTGGGCCTTCCTGAAAGCAGAGAAGAAACCCAAACAGGACTCCAGTCAGCCATCAGGTGAAAAGGAGGAACCCAGACCCAGACCAGTGGTCATTCCGTATGTTGAGGGAGTAACAGAGAAACTGAGACGTTTATTTTCTAAACATAACGTCCCAGTGGCTTTTAAACCCCAAAATACATTACGGCAAAGACTGGTTCATCCCAAAGATCCAGTCCCCCGGCACAAACAGAGTAATGTTGTGTATGCTGTTCAGTGTCAGGAGGGCTGTGATCAGTCTTACATCGGGGAAACTAAACAGCCACTGGCCAAAAGGATGGCCCAGAACAGAAGATCAACATCATCAGGCCAGGATTCTGCGGTCTACACTCATCTCCAGGCCAGCGGTCACTCTTTCAGGGATGAAGATGTTCACATCCTGGATAGAGATGAACGATGGTTTGAGAGAGGAGTAAAGGAGGCCATCTTTGTGAAAAGAAATCGTCCATCATTAAACAGGGGTGGAGGCCTCCGGGTTCAACTGTCCCCCTCTTACAATGCTGTGATTGCTAGTATCACTCAGCCCTCTGTGAATAATAAACAGCCACCAGTGTGCTAACGATCCATTGTTAGGCTGATGGTCCTTCTTGAGCATGTGATCAGCTGGTTTTGGTTGTCAGCAGCAAACTGGTTGATCCACTCTGAG
>NC_056509.1:15122658-15125327 GCF_014905685.2 Nematolebias whitei
AACAGTTACAAAGATTTCTTGGATTCGCCAATTTTTACAGAAAGTTTATTAGGAACTATAGTTCCATTGCCAGTCCACTTCATTCCCTAACATCCTCCAAGACAACGTTTAGTTGGAATGAGGCTGCTGGTCTTGCTTTTGAAAGACTCAAAAAGTTGTTTTCTTCTGCACCCATCCTACATGCTCCTAACCCTGACAAGCCTTTCATTGTGGAGGTGAATGCATCTAGTACAGGGGTTGGAGCAGTTCTCAGCCAGCGCAGCAACGAGGGATGAGTTCATCCATGTGTATTCTTTTCTAGAAGTCTTTCTGATGCTGAACGTAACTATGACATGGGGGAACGTGAGCTGCTGGTTGTGAAGTTGGCTCTGGAAGAATGGAGGCACTGGCTCGAGGGTGCTAAGGAACCCTTCCAAGTGTGGACAGATCATAAGAACCTCGAGTACCTCCGCACAGCTAAACAACTGAACCATAGACAAGCCAGGTGGGCCCTATTCTTCTGTCGATTCAATTTTTTATTATCTTACAGGCCTGGAACCAAGAACACGAAACCCGATGCATTGTCTCGTATTTCTGAGGAGAATGGGACAACCAAGACTGAGGTAGAGTTTATCTTGCCAGATAATGTACGTCTGTCTATGACCCAGCTGGAGTCACACCTACGACGGGCCAATCGGACCCATCCTCCTCCTGCCAAGTGCGCTAGTAACTGTATATTTGTTCCCTACAACAACAAAAAAAGAGGTACTCGAACTCTGTCGCAATTCACATTTGTTTTGTCACCCTGGTATTGCTAAGACCCTCTGCGTGGTTAAATCACAGTTTTGGTGGGAGACCCTTACTAAAGATGTCAAACATTTTGTTAACTCCTGTCATTCTTGTAGCCATGTCCTTGCGTCACCCACCAGCAGGTCTCCTTCGGCCTTTGCCTGTTCTATCTCGTCCATGGTCCCATATTTCAATGGATTTTATTACTGGCCTCCCAACCTCATTGGGTAATACTGTTATTCTCACGATCGTGGATAGATTTTCCAAAATGGTTCACCTCATTCGTCTCCCCAAGTTACCCTCTGCTAAGGAACTTGGTGATATCATGGCCAAGGAGGTGTTTAGACTACATGGACTACCAAATGACATCGTTTCTGTCTGGGGCCCTCAGTTTGTTTCAGAATTTTGGAAGGAGTTTTGTAGTCTTCTGGGCATCACAATTAGTCTCTCTTCAGGGTTTCATCCTCAGACAGATGGTCAATCAGAGAGAGCCAACCAAGAAGTGGAGACCAAGCTACGCCTGCTCTGTGAAGGAGATCCCAGTAAATGGTCCACTAACCTCCCCTGGGTCAAGCATGCGATTAACTCCCTACCTTCGTCATCATCAGGTCTGTCTCCCTTTCATGTTGTGTTTGGTTTTCAACCACCTGTATTTTCTATCCTGGGGAGAGAGGCACAGGTGCCCTCTGCTCACCACGTCGTCTTGAGGTGCCAACGCACCTGGAGAAGGTCCAGGAGGGCTCTCCTCAATGCCAATGCCACCTACGCCAGGGGTGCTAACAAGCGCCGGTCCACTCAACCCACTTACCAGGTGGTCAATAAGGTCTGGCTCTCTACCAGAGACCTTCTGCTACGAGTGGAATCTTGTAAGCTAGCACCCTGGTTCACCGGACCCTTTCTCATTAATAAAATTATCAGCCCTGTTGCCGTTCGCCTTCAACTGCCTCGTTCACTCAGGGTTCACCCCACTTTTCACGTCTCGCGCCTCAAGCCTTTGGTTCTGCCTCGATTCAAGCCCTCCTCCGGTCCCCCTCCTCCCGCCCGACTGATTGAGGGTGCTCCTGCCTACACCGTCAGGAGACTCCTTCGCTCCAGGCGGTGGGTGTGTGGGGGGGGGGGGTCTTCAGTATCTGGTGGACTGGGAGGGATATGGTCCATAGGAGCATTCCTGGGTACCTGCTCGCCACATCCTGGAAAAGGACCTTATCAAACAGTCCCACGCCTATCATCCCATTAAGCCTGGTGGTCCGTCAGAAGCCGGACCTTGAGGAGGGGCTTCTGTCATGCTTTTGCCCCTCACAGCCTGTCATTTTTGTGTTTTTTCCTGCCAAGCTCTGCCTGTTCCTGTCACTCACTCTCACCAAGCAATCAAGCTCATGCTCTACACCTGTTCTCCACCCTACTTAAACTCCCTGCTTTCACTCAGTCAGTGCCAGATTCTCAAACCTTCCAAGCAGTAGAAATCCAGCATACCTGATCTTGTCTCACCACTCTTAGCAAGGACAAAAACATCATCATTCTCCCAGCAGACAAAGGAAGGTGCACAGTGATTTTGAACCAGAAAGAATATCATGAGAAAGTTATGACACTCCTTAGTGACTTAACCACTTATGAACCTCTGAAAAGAGATCCAGGAAGTGGTTACAAGAAGAAGTTAATAGATTGCCTGAAAAATTTGGAGCAGGACAAGGCTATTGACCGTATTCTGTACTACAGACTGTACGCAGGGGAGGCCACACCTAGTCTGTATGGTTTACCTAAAATCCACAAACAAGGTGTACCTTTAAGACCTATTGTTAGCATGATTAACTCTGTCACTTACAATGTTTCCAAATATCTGGCGTCTGTACTCATCCTTTAGTTGGCAGCTCAGAACACCACATACAGAACACCATGGACTT
>NC_056509.1:15125337-15126578 GCF_014905685.2 Nematolebias whitei
TCAGCTGGTTTTGGTTGTCAGCAGCAAACTGGTTGATCCACTCTGAGAAGGTGCTATTTAAGAGACTGAGCTGAATACAGCACCTCAGACTGAGGAAGTCTCTTGGATGAGAGACGAAACGATTCTATATATTTTTGCTTTGTTTTGTTTTTTGAATGTCCAGAGGACCAGATTGAACTTTTTTGGATTTTTCTACCTGGATTATTGAGCATGCATCAGAAGCTTTAATAAAGTACTTTTATTGCCATTTATACTGTTTATTAATGACATCATCTCAAGTCAGCAGGAGCACCATCATCATCATCACAACAACACAAAGTGAGAGCTGTAAATTTAATCTGCACAAACATTTTCAATCAGGGCTCAAAATGTTTAACTGTCAAAGAAATGTGCAAGAAAATAAACTAATATCACTCTACAGGCACATTTAGAGAGAGGACAGTTTACAGAGACATAGTCAGGTCGTGTGAGACTGAAGGAGGTTCAACCATTTGTTCATGGACCAGAACCAAATGAGAAGAACAGCAGAACTTCCACTGCATGTTGATCCATTGACCAGTGATCTGACCAGTGATCTGACCAGTGATCTGACCAGTGATCACACATGTTGTTCTAAATTAAAATTTGGTACGAACAGTGTTACAATAAGACACGTCATATTTTTTATTGAACAATAATCTTCATTCTAACAGTGCCATTGTAATTTCAGAGACTGAGGAAGGAAGAAACAGAAATGAGGCGAGTGAGATGAGGGAAAGAAGAAAATGTGTCCTCAGAGGACAGGGACATGTCAAGATCTGATTATCCAGGATCAACAGGACCAGGAGGATGGATCAACAGGACCAGGAGGATGGATCAACAGGCAGTCAGGGAACAGAGATGAACAACCTGAGGAACAATTAGAACACAAAAAAATATATAAGCAGGACAGAAGAAACTCACAGACAAGAAAATTAACGCAGTCCTGTGAAGAAAAATGTTAATGGAAAAGAAATTCTGACATATTTTTACAAAAGATCAGATGAAGACGACTGGCATGAAGAACACCTTCCCAGCTCCATCTCAATGTACCTGTGATAGTCAAGTCAACTTCATTTATAGAGCACATTTAAAACAGAAGCTGTTATCAAAGTGTTTAACAACAAAAACAACAACAACAATCAATGAGTAAATGTAAAGAGAGAGAAAAAAAATTATATATATATATATATATATATATATATATATATATATATATATAT
>NC_056509.1:15126588-15129828 GCF_014905685.2 Nematolebias whitei
ATATATATATATATATATATATATATATATATATATATATATATATAATAGACTAATAATAATAACTGGATAATTAATAAAATGCATTTAAAGTTTAAAGCATTTAAAGCATGATAGTTTAACAAGTTTTTTTGTTAGTCCTACAGTTTATTGATGCTGATATATTCTTGGTAATAATTCTTATGTCTTGTTCTGTCTTGAAAGAGAGTCTCATCTTAACTTGACCCATGATTACCATACGCTAAACTAATAATATAAAACAACTGTAAATTAACAGTCCTGCAGTAAATACCAACTTTATGAAGGTTATGGTGTTAAAGTAATTTTATTCAAACATCTTGATTAAACTGTTATTGATTTGGGAAGACAGAAAATGAGATCTTCTACCTTTGTGATACTTTGAATGCAACATTCAGTTCATGGAGTCATTCTCCTGTGGTTTACCTGGAAAACATGAAAAAAATTGACTCATCTCCACAATCACGTTTTTCTTTAATGATAATGTCACAACTTATGCTGCAGTCTTTGACAAATGTTCTATAACTTTAACTAAATTACATCAATCTTGTTGTCATCATTCTTTGTTGAAATCAGGTCTCTCGAGTCCTAGAGGCTCATTGGGATTTACCTGTCTAAATAAAGGTTGAATGAATCTCTCAGAACAAAAAAGGCCAAATATTTTCTAGTTGAGTTCAGTAACTGGAATTACCATAAATTTAAAAAAGACCACCTTTCAAAATGTAAACAGTAATAGATATTTTAAAAGGTTGAATTAGAAATAGACTCGTTTAAACCGTCATGCTGCAGAGCAGCTGCAGTTAAAACACAACTAGCAATTTAACATGTTTAATTAACTAAAACTGGTGACATGAAGTATTAATGTTGATAAATTGTGGTACAGAACAGTCAGATAACGCTTCACAATGGCAAAAAAAAGTGTCGTATTTTCATCAACTTACCGGAGAAAACACGGAGAATGAACTATGTTCAATGCTGAACCGCTGCTGTTTGGAACTATTTGCCGCTTCATGACCCACGTGACTTCCGCATTCCATTCTTTCTATGGGAGTCTATGGTAGTGTCGTAACTCTCTCTTTATAGGGCTCTGATTTTGACCACTCGGATCCGCCAACTCCTCCCCTAAAAGTCCAAAGTCATTGCGCATTTTTATTTTGATTATTTATTAAAAGTACAAAGAGTGGATGTTCTGGCCGCACCACGCTCCTGCCAGCAGAGACACGGACTGCATGTCCTGCGGGGAGCGTCTTCATCCTCCTTCAGCTGTGCGCCCTGAGACAGTTGTTTTACGCACAGCGTCTCCACACAGCTCTGCAGGACGCGCGCACAACTGCTGTGTCGGAACTCCTGCATACATTACAGTGCATAACATTTCAGACATAATGAATAAGCTTACAGTAAAAAAAAAAAAACAAAAAAAAACGAGTGAAATGTTTGATGTGGGGCAGCACGGTGGCGCAACTGGTAGAGTTGCTGCCTCTCAGCGAGCAGGTCCTTGGTTCAAACCCCGGTCCAGGGGCCTTTCTGGGTGGAGTATGCATGTTCTCTCCGTGCATGTGTGGGTTTTCTCCAGGTACTCCAATTTCCTCCCACAGACCAAAAACATGCATGTTAGACTGATTGGTGACCCTAAATTGTCCCTAGGTGTGAGTGAGATTGTGAATGGTTGTTTGTCTCGTTTGTCTCTATGTGTCCCTGTGATGGACTGGAGACCTGTCCAGGGTGTCCCCCGCCTCTCGCACAGTGATTGTTGGACATGAGCACTGGCGACCGCCATGACCCAAAATGGAAGAAGCGGGTAAAAGACAAAGGATGGATGGATGGATATTCCCTTTTGTTTATTTTGTCCTTGCTTTTTTGTTTTACATAAATGTATATTTTTATTATTTTTGGTTTGTATCGTTTATTGCAAATGCTTTGATCCACCTTATGTGGGTTTAAATGTACATAATGGATAAACTGACAATGACAAGTATTTTAGTCACAACAGATTTTACAATAGTTCTACTGTGTGTATGTAATCTTTTTAGGGACCGAAGCTCAATTGTATACAGCAGAATGTCATGTTTGGAATGGAGGTTAGGTTTAGATTCTAAATTGAGTTTAGGTTCAGGTTAGGATTAGATACTTTATGTACTATAGCAGTGTAGCATGAAGCTGCACGGCTCTAACTATGACCACTGACCCTTATTCATCTTCCAGACTCACCATGAATCGTGTTTTTCAAAGTCACATTTGACTTCAATAATGTCTGATGTTTTTCCACACTGTATCCTTGGATACAGAGTCAGCTACAGTCTGACTAAAGTCTATTGACATGATGCAACTCTTGGTCTGGTTATGCTATTTTAAGCTGATGCAACTTGGTAAAGCATTTCCTGGCTTGCAGTGACGATAAATGACTTTATCTGATCAGATTAAATAACTTCTTTCAACCAAAATCCAAATTAAACTATTTATTAAAACAGTCAAACTTTGTCTGAATTCATGCGCATATAAAACTGAAATAATTCCTGCTTAAAGAGTCAAGTTGGCCTTAAATAAGAGAATTAAGCCTTGATTTATTCATTATTATTGTTTCCAAAAAAGTTCAATCTGGTCCTCTGGACATTCCAAAAAAAACCAAAAAACAAAACAAAGCAAAAAAATGTAGATACGTTTTGTCTCTCATCCGAAAGACTTCCTCAGTCCAGTTCCATGTCCCCAGAATGAACTTTTTTGGATTTTTCTACCTGGATTATTGAGCATGCATCAGGATATTATTATTGTTTGTTTATTATTGTTGTTGATTTTTAGTTTGATTATTTTTGTAATAAAATTTCAAAGATAACTTTGGTCTCCTCATCTGGATGAATATTCATGTATTATGGTATAGCACTCCCTGTAATTAACAGATTCTACTTCAGTGACTGAGTTCTGATTATTAAAGGGTGAATATATTACTTAAGTTGTTGTTGGTCAGTAAACTGACCAGTTGGTGCCCCACTTTAACGAGAGTTACTTAAATAAAATAAATGTAGTGGAGGGGAGGGGAGGGGAGAAAGTGTCACCCTTCTTCCTCCATCTTACATCCTTCATATTGCTACAGCAGTAGTGGTAATGTTTAGTGTAAGGATCAGGGGTAGGCTACAGAAAAAAAAGAAAATTAATGGAAGTCATTACATAGTCCTAATAAGGATAGAAATGCAAACCTGTGTATGTGTACATGTGTATATTATGTAT
>NC_056509.1:15129928-15142345 GCF_014905685.2 Nematolebias whitei
TATATATATATATAAGTAGAACCTGAGAGGTTTTGGAAACTCCCTGTACAATTATCATAAAAGACAAACTCCAAAAAGAATTCCTAAACTAAAGATGGCTTTGTTATATACATTGTAAACCTCTACAAAGCCTTACAGTGTAAGCCTTTGAAGGTGTTACAAAAGGTGTTAATGCTCTTTATTAACTTGTTGAAAAGGCTTTTGTCTGACAGCAGTTGAAGAGAAATTGCTTCAACAGTAATAAATGTGAAAAGCCCCCCTGGTCGATACGCTTCTACGATGTATTGCTGGATCAGGTCATTTTGACAAAGGGGCCCTCTGGCTGTCACGCATAAAAGGGAGAATTGCCAGCAAGTATACAAGCAGTTCCGCTCCAACAGCAGCAACAGCATCACCAACAACCAGCTAAGATGACCTCCAGTGGCATGAACACGATGAGCAGGATCATCTTCTACGAGGACAGGAACTTCCAGGGCCGCTCCTATGAGTGCATGAGCGACTGCCCAGACATGTCCTCCTATCTGAGCCGCTGTCACTCGTGTAAGGTGGAGAGGGGCTGCTTCATGGTCTATGATCGCCCCAACTACATGGGAAACCAGTACTTCATGAGGAGGGGCGAGTATTCTGATTACATGAGCATGTTTGGCATGAGTGATTGCATCAGGTCCTGCCGTATGATCCCCATGTACAGAGGATCCTACAGGATGAGGATCTACGAAAGGGAGAACTTCCAGGGCCAGATGCATGAGCTGATGGAGGACTGTGACAGCATCATGGACCGCTTCAGAATGTCCAACTTCATGTCCTGCAATGTGATGGATGGCCACTGGCTTATGTATGAGCAGCCCAACTTCAGAGGAAGGATGTGGTACATGAAGCCTGGAGAGTACAGGAACTTCATGAGCATGGGCATGAGTGGAATGAGATTCATGAGTATGAGGCGCATCATGGACTCCTGCTACTAGATAATGACTCAACATAATGCAACAAAAATTCTGACACAAGCTATAGAGAGAAAGCAAATGACTGGACCATGTGATGTTGAGAGCAGCACATTGATAAAAACATTGCTTATATTCTGCATTGGTCAAGACCACAAGACAAGCAATAAAAACTAATTGCCTTATCTGCTTTAGTAAATGTCTCTTTTTCTCAATTTTGTCTTTTTTATTTAACTCTTAGGCTTTTCCTGTTATTTAGATTAGGCTACTTGTGGCACTGACACTGGAAGTGAGGTCTGCAGCTAGGAAAATAAATGAGCAATTGGGTATGAGATAGAATAATTTCAAAATATTATTGATTTTAGTCATCTATTTTAATATTTTAATGTGCAAGAGATGTCCCAATTAGGTTTGTGACTGATTTTAATCTGTTTATGCAATATATTTATTAAAGACCTAGTATTCCTTAAAAGAATGCATACCGCCCACCACCGTTCATGCCAAAGTTTTGAACTAAGATAATTTTATGATGAGAAATGATCGCGTTGTAGCTGTTTTGGTCAAAAACGTAAATGTAAACGATGTTATGCACAATCTCATGTGATGTAAAAAATCTTCCAAAATGTGTTAGTGCTCAATTTATGCACTGGGGTTGACTCCCAGCTACTAGAATACCTGATTTTAGCTCAGCATCTGTAAAGTTGACAGTATTTTAACCCTTTTTGTTTTGGTTATTGCCAATTAGTTTGATTGCTTTCCTAAACTGAGGCCGATGTACACCCAATGATTATACTTTTTGAGTTTTATTAAAATCAACCCAGTGATACACAAGATATTTTGCTAACAGACAGTGGGTTATGCCAACCATTAATGACAAGGTTTTAATCAAATATCTTGCATAATGTGTAATGCTTGGAGTATGTGTTGCTGATAATGTTCAGCTACTACCACACTATGCTTAATATCTGTAAAATTGAATGTTACAGAGACTTTTATGTTTGCTGAGGCAGGTTGGCTGTGGCAGCCATCTTGAATTGGATTAAGCAAATCAGTAGAAAAAAAGAATTGTTAGTAAATAAGTTGAGTTTAGATCATCCATCCATCATCCACCCATCCATCCATCCATCCATGCATCCATCCATCCATCCATCCATCCATCCATCCATCCATCCATACTTTCCTTATCTTTTTTCATTTATTCAATCTTTATTTAGACAGATAAATCATATTGAGCCTCGAAAACTCTTTTACAAGTGAGATCTGTGATCTTTTGCTTGTTCCGAAGTCAGGTCGCGGGGGCAGCAGTTTGAGGAGAGGCCCAGACATTTCTCTCCACAGCTACATCTTCTAGCTATTCTGGGAGGACTCCAAGGAATTCCCAGGCCAACCGAGAGACATAGTCTCTCCAGTTTGCCCTAGGTCTTCCCCGGGGTCTCCTCCCAGTCAGGCATGCCTGAAGCACCTCCCTAGGGAGGTGCCCATGGAGCATCCTTACCAGATGCCACCTCAACTGGCTCCTCTCAATGTAGAAGAGTACCGGTTACAATCCAAGTCTCTCCCGGATAACTGAAATTATCACACTGTCTCTATGGGAGAGTCCTCTGAAGTGCTGTTTGGCAGGTAGGCACCAAAAAACCCATCAGAGCTCATCCCCCACCTGAAGGCACAAGGAAGATACCCTCTGGGGAAAACTCCAATACAAAGGTGCTGAGTTGGGGTCTAAGAATAGACCCACACCATCTCAGTGCTTCTCACAATGGGCAACTTCAGAGTGGAATAAGGTCCAGCCCCTCTCAAGGAAATTGGTTCTGGAGCCCATGACAATGGTGTAGTCTATGTGATACGCGGGTATATGGAATATACCCACTAGAAAATCTTGAGAATTTCAGTATACCCAATTAAAAGTCCCCAATGATACATAAGAAATCATTGAGCATGTGTCATTGATAAGTTAAATTCTTTCATTCATTCAACCTTTATTTAGACAGGTAAATCCCATTCAGCCTCGAGGACTCATTTACAAGAAAGACCTGATTTCAACAAAGAATGATGACAACAATGGACAACAGCAACAACAACAAACAGCCACAAAAAGTAATACAGATTTTTTTTTAAAACAAATAGGATGGCTAAAAAAAGAAAAGCAACATAAAAAAAGCTAGATTCTAAGGCGAATGTAGAAAACTAAAAACAGGAACATGTCTGCATTGGTCCCTGCCAGGAGTCCAACAGATTATTAAAGCCACTTAGAGAGGTCAAGGTCGAGAGGTTCAGATCTTTTTGTAAGATATTCCAGGAAACAGGAGCAGAGTAGGAGAAGGCCCTTTTGCCTAGTTCAGTTCTCAATGAGGGAACACTGCAGGTAATAAAGTCCTGAGAGTGCACGCTGTAGCTGCACTCACGCAGAGACATGTAGGAGGAGATGTATGAAGGCAGCAGACCAAGAAGTGATTTAAAGATGAAAATGTACCAGTGAGAGAGTCTGCGTGAAGTTAATGATGTCCAATTAACCAATGAATACAGGGTAGAGTGGTGGGTACGATAATCACAACCAGTTATGAATCTTAGTGCACCATGATAGACAGCATCCAACATCTGCAGGGTTCTTGTAGGAGCGTTTATGTAAATAATGTCACCGTAATCAATGGAGGGAAGGAAGGTCACAGAAACAAGGCGTTTCCTAGCATTCAGGTTTAGACAGGATCTGTTTCAGAGTCAGAGTCAGAGTTTCTTTGTCATTCGCACCTCATGTGGTACATGTGGTGGAGCGAAATTATGTACACAGGGTCCCAGTTACATCCAACAATAAAATGTAAAAGAAAAACAGTAAAAACATCTAAAATATGAACTAAGAAAAACATCAACTAAATATACACCAAGCACTCATAACATAAAACGTTACGTCGAACATCAGCACAAACATGAACATGAGTCCGTGTGAGTAGATGAGCACGCATGAACACATCAACATTGAAACAGATCAGCAGCAACATGAAACAGATCAGCAGAAACATGATGTGATTTTTTTTTCACAGTGATTATTCTGGTTAGAGATTCATGAGTCTAACAGTCTCAGGGTAGAAGCTGTTACACAGTCTAGTGGTTCTACACTTAATGCTCCTCAACCTCCTTCCTGAGGGGAGTGGGACAAAAAGTGTGTGTGCTGGGTGAGTGGGGTCCTTCATGATGCAGGTGGCCCTCTTCCTGCATCTGGAGGTGTAGATGTCTGTGATGGTGACTGTCTGACTCCGGCAGACTTTTGTGCAGCCTTCACCACTCTCTGCAAAGCTTCTCTTTCTGCAGCTGTGCAGCCTCCATGCCACACGCTGATGCTGGAGCACAGGATGCTCTCCACTGCACACCTGTAGAAGGAGGTGAAGACTGAGCTTCTCAGACCAGCTCGTCTCAACCGTCTGAGGAAGTAGAGTCTCTGATGAGCTTTCTTGATCAGGCTGGTGGTGTTGTTGCTCCAGCTGAGGTTGTCATTCATGTGTACACCCAAGTACCTCTAGCTGGAGACCACTTCCACCACATATCCTCTTATGTTCAGGGGGATGTAGGTGTTTTTGTTCCTTCTGAAGCCCACAATCATCTCCTTTGTCAAAAAATGTTAAGGTTATTCTCTTTGCACCAGCTCTCCAGGAGTTCCACCTCCTGCCTGTAGCTGGACTCATCATTGTTTGTGATGCATCCCACCACTGCTGTATCATCTGCAAACTTTACAATGTGACAGCATGGCAGTGGTGGAGAAAGTACTCAAACACTGTACTTAATAAAAGTACAAATAAACAGACAAAAATGTACTCTAGTAAAAGTAGAAGTACCACATTAACCTTTTTACTTAAGTAAAAGTAAATAAGTACTTGCTTTTAAAATACTTAAAGTATTAAATGTAAAAGCACTTGCTGTATGTATTAACTAATGCAATGATCTACATATCTTTAAGTGTACCTACCATATGTATATTTTCTGTAATACATTAATAGTGTTGTTCCATTTTAATGAAGAATACTGCAGATAATACATGTTTTTATTGTGTTTACTCTGTGAGACAATTCACACTTGGACTTGTGATTCTGTGCGTCAGAATTTCAGGGATGACGTGCAGAGTTAAAATTCATTAATCAAAACAAGAAAGAGGAATGATTATACCTTTGAAAGTTTTTATTTAACACAAACCAGTGTGTCATTTTAACTGCAGTAAACACATTTAAGTAAATCTAAAAAAAGTTAAATCTGGTCCTCTGGACATTCAAAAAAAAACAAAACAAAGCAAAACAACAAAAAAATGTAGAAACGTTTCGTCTCTCATCCGAGAGACTTCCTCAGTCTGAGGTGCTGTATTCAGCTCAGTCTCTTAAATAGCACCTTCTCAGAGTGGATCAACCAGTTTTGCTGCTGACAACCAAAACCAGCTGCTCACATGCTCAAGAAGGACCATCAGCCTAACAATGGATCATTAACACACTGATGGCTGTTTACTATTCACAGACGGCTGAGTGATACTAGCAATCACAGCATTGTAAGAGGGGGACAATTGAACACGTAGGCCTCCACCCCTGTTTAACGATGGACGGTTTCTTTTCACAAAGATGGCCTCCTTTACTCCTCTCTCAAACCATCGTTCCTCTCTATCCAGGATGTGCACATCTTCATCCCTGAAAGAGTGACCGCTGGCCTGGAGATGAGTGTAGACCGCAGAGTCCTGGCCTGATGATGTTGATCTTCTGTGCTGGGCCATCCTTTTGGCCAGTGGCTGTTTTGTTTCCCCGATGTAATACTGATCACAGCCCTCCTGACACTGAACAGCATACACAACATTACTCTGTTTGTGCCGGGGGACTGGATCTTTGGGATTGTTGGATTTCATATTTTTATACCTTTTTATATTTCCTATCAAGCATTCAAATGTCATGTTATACAAAGTGTGTGTGTGTCTTTCTTCAAGGGTTGGACTATATTTATAGAAAATGTTTACTAATTCTAACTATTTTACCTTTACATATAATCTTATATTAGCTAATGATAATTTTACAAGTTCACATTTGATATATTACAAGCAATCAAATCAGGCCAGATAGCAGACTGATTAACATAAATAAAGCTAGAACACATTTCTTTATTTAGACTTAATATAGTTTGACTAAATAAAATCCCTCAGGTTCTCTCTTAATAATAACAATTAGCATTTAATCGTTTAACCATTGTTTGATGATGGGTCAGTTTAGATGAGAGAATACAGGTTTAATCTCCACAGTAAAGTACCAGAGTTTTACTAAATGTGGGGGCAGGGTGACTTCAACTGAACTAAAACACAAGTATAAGTCAGAGGGATAAATTAAGAACACATAAACATGAGTTAGTTAATAATTAATAGTTATTAATTATTCCTAGAAAGAAAATAACTTTAACTCAAGATCATTTGGTATCACTAAGGTATAATCAAGTTAAACTGAAACAGAGCTAAAACAAAGAACCGATTTCAGTGTGCCATAAACTTCTTATATGTAGAATGTAGACTAACGTCCTTCAGGGGACGGGCTAGATCAGTAACCATGGCAACCGAAGGGCTAAACCAATTAGAAGAGCTAACCTTCTCAAACTTTGATAAAAGGCCAGAAATGACACACGCCCATTGAGCATTTCCGGGGAAGACCAGACCGAGACGGTTCGTTCATTTAATGCTCCAAATATATGCATATATTTTACAAATGTAATTGTTTGTCTCTGAATACCTGTAACCCCTGTTTGTCAAATAAATATTTTATACCGAGGGCGATGTCTCAGCTGTCTTGAACACGACGTGGTAACGGTCCACGACAGATGGTGACCACCGACGTGCAGCGAGACGCGGCCTAGACTGAATTGGATCGAGGTGGTTTGTGGTACACATGCAGAGGAACTGGGCCCGATAATTTCAGGTAAGCTGGTTAACTGTTTGGACCTTAAGGTCCGGAGTACTGGCTATTCGGCCGTAAACCAAATTCAAACCAAATTCAAATTCCTCTGTTAGTGTGTATGCAGCCATCTCCGGAAATAAAGATGGTTTATTTAAGCTAACTTCCGGTGATTCGTGTTAATTCTGACGAAGTGGGTTACGATATTCAGAGAGTTTAAGCGCTGAACGCTTTCTTTGATGTTTAGGTAGTGTTTTAGTTAGTTTCACGAGTTTAAATCGTGCCGGAGGAAGGCAAGGCCTGCTGGGAGTTCGCGTCGGACGTGAACAACATATTTCCCTTTTTTCAGCGGAAGTGGTGATCAATCCGTTACTCTGACGAGAGAAACGGCAATCGAGTCCGGGACTCAGAGCTACGTCGTGTCTGCGTTGTGGGTGTTGACTGTCCACTAAAAAGACGCCATTAATAATTTAGTTCAAGGGGAAATGTGAAAGTCTGGGACTTAGTTAGTTTTACCAAATTTCCGGTGATCATGGATCGCTTTAGGGTTAGGACGTTGTAATAACTTTTTGTTTGTGCTGTTTTTTTCTATGTTGTGTAAAGGCTTCAAGGCTGGAGGCGTTGAAGGAGACAAAACAATAGAAAGAAGGAAAAAGAGGGGGGAGTGAGCTGTGTGTGGGGACTAAGCGAAGGGTTACTTGCTTTTTTGCTTTTTTCTGTGTGTGTGTGTCTGTGGGTGAGTGGAGCTTCCATATCCTGACCGAAAGGGGGCGCTGTTGTATAAAGAAAGGACAAGTCTGGACTCTGGGTTTTTTCATACCACAGACTTGTGAATTGTTTTAGCACAACGGGGCCAGCTGTGAATGAAAACGAAAAAGATTTGAAAGCCTGAGTGTGTGAACGTTGTCATCAGGTGTGGAACTCATAAATGGGAAACATGTGACTCCTGTGGAAAGACTACAGGATCAATACATGAGTTAAGAGCATATTGGTGAACAATCTAAACGATATGGAACAATTTTGAATATGAAATAAGTATAAAAGACCAGCAGACCAATAGCTAAAACAAGCAGAAATAATCTTACAGTACCAAAAGTAAGTGGGTAGAGCTTGGTTTTCCTGAATTAGGCTGTAAAAGTTGGATTAATTTAAAAGAAAAGGTGAAATTACCTGATATTGGCATGAAACAGCTAAATAGTATCTGAAATGTAAGCAGAAATATCTGAATCTTCCAAACATTAGCTGAAAGGAGCACAATGTTCAGAGATTAGCAGAAATACGTCAGTAGAAGTACAAAACGTTGAAGTAAGCTGAATACAGCTTAAAAGAGGGAGGTACACGGACTCTGTTGTAATACATTCCGCGTGAGAAGGAACGAGGTGATGGATGGACAGACTGTCAGACAGGTAGTTGCGGAAAACATCTAGTAAGACCAAATGTGGGTGAGGTCAGAAAAGTTCAGTAGTCTGAGAGGCAAACAAACCACACAGTTTATTAAGGTTCATTCACGGGAACTGTAGAGGAGACAGGAGGTGCTTGGAGGTGGTACATCATCAGGCAGGCTAGAAAGAAGCCTGACAGGTGGTCAGAGGTTGGACCAGGTAAAATAAGGGGGAGCAGAGGGGAGGTCGTTGGATGAACATTCTTAATGCTCTCATTTTAGGGGTGATCTTGGCAGGAGGAGATCTGAACGCCATTTTCAGTCACTGAACGTTGGGAGAAAAATGTAATACATCGTCTGAAATAGGAAGAATAATCAGCAGCTGATTAGACTACAGCTGTCGGAGGCCAGACATAAGCGGGGATAAGAGAGCGAGGTCAAAAAACATTTGTGTGTTCAATCAGTGTCAGAGGTAAAGGAGGAGGCAGTGACCTCTGGAACAGTTGATCTGCAGCAATGGTTTGAAACTCGAGGCCAGAGGGCCAGAGGGGGACATCCCGTGTAGGAGCGGTAATTAACCGAGAGATGGAGTCAGAGGGAGTCAGCTGGAGGTATTGTTGGAACAGCTCGCTGTGTGGGAAGAAGAAGATGGAAGACAGTCACTCACTAAGCGGGCGAGGGACAGAGGTAAATTGATAACAAATGTGCTGAACAGACAGGCAAAGGTAGAGAGCTGCTGACATGATGCAGAGAAGGAAGGTAAATGGTTGAGGTGTCAAAGAGACCAAGTGGAAGAACAGCAAGGCTCGCAGCAGTGGTGCTGGGTTCAAACTGTTTTATCAGGGTGTGGATAGAAAGAGAAATGGAGTAGGGGTGGTCTTGGAGGAAGTGAGGCGTTGGTCTGACGAAGGCCTAAGAGGAAATAAGGAAGATGATTCGTTGTGGTGACTTCTGAAAAGGGAAAAGCCGAAGGAAGCAGGACAAATAAACATCATAAACAGGTCAAATTAAGTTTATGACACATTGTAAACAAATTAGCCACAATTTCTTCTTGGAATTGACAATAACATCAGTTAATAAATTTCAATTAAATTCAACTAAAAAACGACAGAATGTAAGATAAGGAATAAACAGAATCCTTGACACTTGTAAAATTAAGAAAAAAATTATTCTGCTCAAAGAAACTCTTAACTTAACACAAATTGAAATGCTTGGGTTAAATTAATCAGTCTAAATGACTTTATCACATATTGAAAATGTTGTTTAGAGTTTAGGAGCTGTTCCCTTCTAAGAGCTACCTGAAGTAGGTTATTTATGGGAAAACAACACTTCTAGTGGGAAAATGAAATGACTCTAAACATCTTGAGATTTCCCACAGGTCCTATGAGTGCATAAGGAGAACAGAGTGGAGTACATGGTGAGTTTAAGTAGTTGTGCTTTGTGAATAAAGGTGCATGTAGACGTTTTGTGCAATGCTAATGGTCTCTGTGAGGTCTTGAAGTGTAGACATAGTCTTAATTGAATTGAATTAGAAGTATTTTGTTTAGGATTCAGTGAACAAGAATAGTTATGAGATGGACGAATTTGCAGATTGGGTATATAACAAGCAGTGATTACATATAATCATGCTGCCTAAACCTTTACAAAGTCTAAATGGATAATGTAGACCTGAGAGTGGTCCTCACTGTCAGGTTGTGAGTCAAAATACATATTCTAAAAGATTGAAGACATTATTTTGAATGGAATATTTTATGCAGTAGGCGTAAAGAATTGGATTGTGCAGTGTTTAATGAAAGTTTTCACTCTTATGTAATTGAGCGTTTAAAACATCTGTTGTACAATCCAGGACACCAGAATGACTCTGTTGAAGGTAAACGCTGTGGTCCCAGAATAGAACTTGCTAACAGATGATTAATGTTGATAACAGATGAATGTTGAATCAGACTTTTAATAATTGGATTGTTTATTTTTCCTTCTCAGCAGCCTGAGAAGACAGAGCTGTGGATTGGGGAGGTGAGTCTGGCTAGGCCCACAAAACACAGACAGGTAGCCTTCAGATACATACAGCATCCATCTGAGTGTTGATCGTGACCCTGTGGTGCTGGGTGCCGGATCGGATACTAGATGTGTTCAGGTGGACGCGGAAGTTGGGTCTGAGAAACTGACCAATGGGAAGGTTCAAAGAAACTGTCAGTCGAGCACCACTGACACAACAACAAAGAAATTGTCAGCCAAACAATATGACTTTTCGAAGCAAAAGATCTATCAGTCCAACAACAAACTGAATTAACTGTCCAGAGGGGGTCCTGGAGTTTGTCAACAGCGGGAACATCCAGTCAAGTCTCGCTGTATGCTGAGCTATGAACTGCTGCACAAAGCTGAACTGGTCTCCAGACAAAGGGAGACAAACTGAAGACTGAAAGGCTGAAAGAAAAGCTGGTGGTCAATCTGTCCAAGGTCACTAACATCAACTGCAGCCTGACGGAGGTGTCAACCCCACATTTGGTCTGTGATGGTCATCCGAGCGCCTTGGGGTCTGGTTCAAAACTGCAGTTGGCTTTGATAATAATCACTCACATAGGCTCATTTTAAGACAGGTGACAAAACATGACACAGAAGTACTACTGTGGGGGTGCTAGATGATTCGCCCTTTTCCATTTGCTCTGAGATGAAAATTGTTTTATTACCTCTAAACCTAATAGGACAATGAATAATGTTCCCCACCCCTGAGCATAATATTGACTTTTTAACTTTTCGTTCATACAGGTCATGAGGTCTCATTCCAGAAAAACCTGTACCTGAGACCTGATTTGGATTGAGTTCACTAATGTTTTCTAAAGTAATACTAAATGATTGTCTTTGCCTTGAATGAGCTCATTTGGTGGGTCTGGTTTGATACAAGGGATGAAATTTATTTAATGGTTAACGCTTTGCTAAATTATATGAGAGCTTGGGTTATATTTGGCTATTTTTTTGCAAAACCTGGATTTAATAACAGTAGGGAGAAGATTAAAACTTCACCATATTTTATATTTCTGAAACTAATACTCAGACTGGGTGTTAGTAAATTACAGCCGGTAATACTTCAGATTTGAAACAGAAAACTGTTTCAAAAAGGGGGAAGGGGAAGGCTGCTCTTAGCAGGAAACAGTTCATACAATGATTAGATCATTACAAAATATACAAAGCAGGAAACAGTTCATATAATGATTAGATGATTACAAAATATACAAAAATAACTTCTTAGGGTTTTATATTTAAAATGAACAGCAAAAAGCCAGTAGTAAGTCTGAAGCGTTTACAGGATCATTTAGGATAATCACATTGACATTTGAAAAGTGGAATAAATCAGAAGCCTACAAAAACGACATTGCACTTGTATATATCGGTTTAACAAAAGTATCTTTCTCTTTCTTTGTTGTAATGTGTACAGATTCCAGAAAAGGGGGATGCCCCTAGCATCAAAACACAGACTACTGAAGTGGATTTGAGCAAAGGTTAAGGAGAAATTGGGTGATTCTGTCATGATCAGCGGCCCCCGCTGCCCCCCATCTGCTCAATTCCCTGCCCCTTCATGACATGCTATGTTTTCTGCCATTCTGGTCATAGTTTCTGTTCATGTTTATTCTCATCTCCTGTCAACCTGCACCTCTGCCTGCTCACTTCACCACACCCCCTCAGTTTATCACAGCAATCAGCCCTGATTCCACTCACCTGTTCAGCTCATCTGCTTCACCTGCTCTGCACCCTTCATAAGATCCATTTTCCCTCTCCACCAGGGCGAGATTATTATACCTTCCATGGTCCCTGATTTTCAAGCCCTCATAGTTTCATGCCTAGACCTCAAGCCTTGTTCTCTGGATTATTGACCTCACGCCTGCCTTCTGGATTTCTTGTTTTTTGCCTGCTCCTCATCTGGTTCTGTTCTGCCTCTCTGACCACGGTAACGACCTCCTCTTCAGTCTATGACCTCGACTCATGGATCACCCTTTTGGACTGCCCTTTGGACCACGAACTTTCATTGCCCCACTGTCTATAGCATTAAAGGCCTCCCTCTGCAGCTACCAGCAGCCTTATTAATAAAAACTGTTAATTTTTGCACTCCTGGTCTGGCTTTGAATCCATATTGGCGAGATTATTCTGTCACGAATCAAGGTTTTGGATCCAATATAAGCCAGACACAGGAGTGCAAAAATTA
>NC_056509.1:15142445-15151504 GCF_014905685.2 Nematolebias whitei
AAACAGAGTCTGTAATCCATTGGAAAAAGTCATATAATCCACAACGGTAAATCCACAACGATTGGAAGTGTTGATTAATCAGCATACAGAGGGGTACCCTTGGATTGAACTGAAGATGCGGCCACTGGATGAAGAGTGGAGACCAACGTCAGGATTGCAGGTCGCCTCCAGCGAAGGTCGTCTCTGGGCGACGTCCAGCCTGTGCCGTTCTGGTTCAATGTGCCATGCAATTATGTGGTTTAAGGTGGGCTTATGAAGGGGATTTTACATAAGGCCTTAAACTATATGCACCTGGTGTGTAAGCTATTATGATTGGGAACAGCTACAACTACCAGTTAAGGGGTGGAACATGCTGAAAAGGGTAACTACAGGGGTTTATACCTATAGAAAAGGGTTCCAAACTATTTTTCCATTTCTAACTTGGTTTAAGTTAGCTTTACATGGCAAAATATAGTTTGGTTCAATTGTCTGTTGTCTTTTAGACGAACGACTTGGGATTGGGTGTTTGGTTTCCCCATAAATGTTTTGGAAGTCTATGGCGAGACTCATCAAAAAGAATTAGCTATCCCCCGAATAGAATTGTTCGAGTAGGTTCGGCTTAAGCATTGTGAGATCAATGTAGATTATGGTACTTAAGGTAGCAATAATATACATTGACTCCGCAAAGATTGCAATTTAACGAATGAACTGCATGTTGGCATAGTTAAAGGCCTCTTAGTCTCTAACTTAACTACACACAAAATTCATTCTTGCCTGGGGTGTTCAAAAACAATACCAAAAACCAATTAAACGATGTCTCAACATCGACAAAAACAGTGACTAAGCAACCAGTTAAACAACGTTTCAACATTGACAAAAGCAGTGATTAAGCAACTAGAAAACAACGTTTCGGTGCGCCACTCACTCTGAATGTCAGATTTGATCATGTTATCGCGTCTGGTAGCATTATCCTAACTGGCGTTACCCCCCTTCGGTCATGGGAGACCGCGAACACGGGTGAGGACGTCGCTCCATGAGCTAAAGTTAGGTTGTCCTTGAGTAGTTTTAACTGTTTGCGCAGCTGAAAGAGGACTTTTAGGTCTGGATTGAAATCCAGTTCACCTTTCGATGGAGTGTATTTGTCTGGGTCAGTCAGATACAGTATCATCGATTTAAATGCAGGATCATCCAACTTCTGAAGTTGGATGATGTCTGGGTCAGTTGAAAGTGACTTTTCATATTTTAAAAGAACTTGGCGAAGTTTGTCTCTTTCTTCATCAGATGTCAGAGTGTCGGCTTGAGCGACCACCTGTTCAATCTGTGATGAGACTGTTAAGGGTTCTTGCTCCTTGGGGAGCTCCAACGAATCCTTTTCTGAGTCGTCGGACCTGTCTATGGGTAAGACACCATAGGTTTGAGGTCCTTGGTCGACGTCATCGGTTGAGAAAAGGGCTATGGCCTGTGATGGTTTCGTGAAACATACTGGCCCAGCTTCTTGACTCGGTACCAGGTTATCTGGGAGTCCTCCCAGAACTGGAATGCCTAGTTCAAAATCATGAAAATCAGGTTCTGAGTTTTCAGTTTGCGATGACTCGTCATCGTTTGTGTGTGAGTTTATCCCCCCTTCATCCGATGAGGGGTTCTTGGAGGCAACAACAGCAATGTCTTGGTGTGTTTCACCGACATCTGTAATGTTGTCATTCGCGCCTTCAGATTTAGTAGCGATCAGATCACTACATTGTGCTCCTGGTTGGATTCCCATTTCAGTGTTTTTCAAAGTTTCTACAAACCTTTGTAGTTTCTCTGTCTCCTCCGAGCTCAGAGGTGTAGGGCTTTGCTCCTGGGACCTTTGTGATTTTATCGCCTCGGTTCGTTTCGTCCGAGGTGGGGGAGGGTTAGGTACGTCTTTTGGGGGTTCCTCTTCGGATTTCCCCTGATAATATGGGTCCTCTTGGATCCCATATCTTTGCGTCCTACGCATATCCCATATACGATAATCACGTTCATCCTCTGAAAGAGGAGCCTTTTTGTCCCAGCGTGCACCTTCATTACGTGGTTTGTTAGTTTGAAAATACTGCTTTTTCTCGCCTGTTTTAGGAGGAGGTGGCGTTGCACGCCTTCCTTCCATTTCTAGGGAGTGGGGTTTAACCTTTATACTAGGAAACACCTCTATGGGCGTCTTAGCATGAGAACGTGCCTCGAACACATTCACAGCACACTGTTGCAGGTTTGGTGGAGGGGACCTGTTCAGGTCTGTTCCTACCACTTTAGGTGAGGGTGGATTACGAGCAGGAGGTCTGTAAAAGATTTTTGGAGGTTTTGGTGGATTATCCCGACACAGTTCAAGGTCTTTTCTGGATTCCAGACCACCTCGCCCCTCGTCATTACTTTTATCTGTTGCTGCTCTTAGTTTCTCTTCACATGCTTTTAAGCGTTCCTGTGATGTATGATAATCACTTTCTAAACGCATATATAGCCCCAGTAATGCTTTTTTATCAATTTTGAGTTCTTCCAGATCTTTTTTAAGCACATCTATTTCACCTTCGCAGCGGGAAACTTGTGACAGTGTCACGACGTGATCCCGTCTTAATGCAAAGTAAGATTCTTTCAGCAACATTGCCATTGTAGCCAGCTTTTCATAGCTTGACATTGTTATTTCTGTAGAGGTCACACTTTCTGCAACCTCCTTCAGATTGTCCACTAACTCTTTTGGGTTCATGCTGTCCGCCTGTTCCTGTCTATATGGATGTAAGGGTGCTGTCAGCAGCTTCAACGCATATTCTAAACAGTCCGTCATCCCATAAGGATCAAAGTCTTTTTCTAACACACCTGTCATGTTTTTCACTGTGTAGCACTTTATCTGTTTAACAGTTGCAAGCTTCAGATATTTTACAGGTAAATATTTGTATTCAAGTTGTCATTGAGTTTTCACACTATTTTAGCTTTGGGTTTACACAAAGGTACTGTTATAAGTCAACTTATTCAAATGTGGGTACCTATAGGTTTTACCCCAATTCATGAATATTCTTAAGTAAATGCTTCTCTGGCAGTGTTACTTAACGTGCTTATTTCTTAACAGATACTAGATTACCAAGCTCTCTTAATGTATTTTACTCTAAAGCACTGAATTTTTATAAACCTGCTATTTTCTAAAAAGTCTCACAGCAACATCAGTTTAAAGACACTTTTTAAACCGTTCTGTTCCAGAAATTTGCTATTTAACAGTTACTCATAGAACCAAGTGGTGAAAAGAAAAAGAAAAATTGATGATGTGTCAGGATTAATCAGTCTTTCTTCAGAAAAACTGTTAATACTCCTGTCCTCCTGTCTCATCCTCTATTTAAAATTAAATAGGAAAATGTATTTGTTTAGGTGGTAAATAAAATCAGAAAAGTCTCTTTTTCCTGATATATTTACTCTTATTTAGTGATTTTGCAATTAAACTTGTATTATCTTTCAAGCAAATGAGTAAACTTTATCAACTCTGTGAATATCTGTTTCTGTTCACCTTTTTTTTTAAAAAGTTTCTAACTTTTATTTTGTACCTTTTATAAGGAATTACCAGTGAATAAGGTTTTTTGGTAAATGCCTGTCTGCATAAATACCTGAAATACTTTTTAAATGCAAGATAACAGTGATTATTCAGCTTTGAGGAACGTTTATCAACTCAAAAATGCCTTACAGAAAGAAAAAACGTTTAATTTCACTAAAATACCTAAAACTGAAGTGAAACTGTGATCTCAAGTTTCCCAGGAGGGGGCAGTGTTTAGCTTTCTACCAGCAGGAGTCTATGACGACTTCCTGTGACGTTCGGTTGACATCCTGTTGTTAGCCGCTTAGCTTAAAGTTAGCTTCGGCTAAACTCGGTTAAAATCAACATTTCTGAACGGTTGAAGCGTAAACGTGGCGTTTCTTTAACAAGCACGACTTTTTTGCATGAAACATGAGTTTTAGGGGCATGTGGCAAGTTACATTTAGTGATTTTAAGCACAGCAAAGCTCTCGGTTGCAACCGAGCTCATTTCCGACATGGAGGAAGTGACGTGACACGTCACTCACCCGGTCGTTAGCTGTTAGCTTAAAATTAGCATCGCTAGCGTTGTTCAAAAACATCATTTAATGACGGATTTTAAACTCAAACGTGGCAAAAATCCAGCGATTACACTTTGAAGAACTTAAGCAGCGTATCAGAATACAGCTTTTAAGCGCTTTTCAGCTTTAAAAAGCAGATTTTATAACCTATGAAAACGAGTTTTCATTTCCTGGTCACGTGACCGAATCCGCCAATGACAAAGCAGCACGGGGGTGAGAGGAAATGACGTAGGCACGTCATTCACTTCTCAGCAAATCCGAGCGCTCCACAGCAGCTAATTCAACCAATCACGCAGCGTTTTCCCCAGCTAGCATGTTAGATTTATCTGAACAAGTCCGTCAACTTTTTGTCTTTTAAACTGTCAAAATGCACTTTTTTCTGTTAAAAGATGTAATCAATAAGCTCCCAGCTGCACGGAGTCGGCGCCCCGGTCTCAAAAACGTCTTTCTAGCTATTTAAACAACTCGTTCGAACTTTTTCAGAACCGAGCCGGTACCAGAACCACGTCTGAACCGTCTTTAAACAGAATACAGCGTTTCCACAGCTCAAAGCCAGCTTATGTTACACATAACAGACGTACAATTTCAGCTTTAAAAGGACTCAATGACTCACAAGTTCAGCTTCAACACATCACTAGCTCAACACAGCGTAAACATGCAGCGTCTAGCTCCAAGCGGCAGCTTCTGCACGCTGCGTTTAACACAGCTAACAATCTGTTATTTTTCATGCCAACATGTAAAATCAATTATTACACGCATACACAGTCCATTTATGTGTAAGGACGGTACTTTCCTGTGGCCCGGTTTGTGTCTGTTTCCCTCGTGCTTCCTCGTTAGTTTCCATTGTTGCCACCTGCGTCTCGTCTCAGCTGTCTGTCATCATGTCTCGTCTCCTCACAGTATTTAAGCAGTCCTATTCTGTCTTGTCCTTTGTCGGGTCGTCTTCGTTGGTGCTCTCCCTTGGTCTCCTTAGTCTTGTCCTGTCTGTCCTGAGTCTTCCTGGTCCCTCGAGTTCCCCGTGTCTCTCTTGTCGCCTGAGTTCCTCGTGCCTTGTTCATGTAAGTTTTGCTGCCCCGTCAGCCTGTTTATTTTGTACTTTTATTTACCATTAAAACATTTTTTGTATATCTGCCGAGTTGAGTCCCTGTTCTGCACTCTGGGTTCGCTGCTAACCGCAAACTACGACATTATGAGCACGTTACGGGCCACCAAAATGTAGTAGTAACGTACGGACGGGCCACCAAAATGTAGTATAAACAGAATAAAGCATTTTACAGCACACTGTTTATATTAATTTGGTAGAAATACATGTAGTGACAACATAATTAATTTTACAGGAAGTGAGAACAATACGGCGATTGTTTTCACTTTTCAGCAGAACAGCAGACATCAATTCACACGGCGGTGATTGATTTTCTTGTGAGGAGAGTTTAAAGATGGAAAATTGAGATTTATCTTACAGAGAGATGTGTGAGGGAATTTATCTGTTTTAACCAGAACGTGCACGCTCCTTCAGTTATCAGCTTGTCCCACAGTACACTTTTGGTGAAGGTCGACTTTTACCTTTTCTGAAGATAGATCAGTTCCGGCGTGGAGTCTCACTTCCAACCACTGTTCAGCGTCTCAGTGAGAACAGCCAAATACCTCGAGAGCCGTGCGAGGTTATCCAAACAGAAGTTATAATTCCCAAAATCGTCTCTGGTTCAGCTTGTTTGGCTTAGCAGCATCCATGAATGCCTGCGTTTTGCATTCAGGAACTCCCAAACTCTCTGCATTCTGGATTCCAAAACTCTTGAACTCTACTGCTCCACTTGAACTGCTGCTCCATCTTCAAGACTGAGCTTACAGCAGCTTCAAGACTGAGCTGAACTCTCTACCAGAACTCTTCTGGAACTCTTCTACTCTCTTCTGTTGAACTGGGAATTTGCCACATTTAAAATGGGCTCTACTTCCGGTTCATTTGAGAGCTTTTGATTGGTGGATGGACCAGAGCAGAGGTGTGGTTTGTGATGTAAGGTGTTATTAAAAGTCAAGGATTGTTTAAGAACAGACAGAAAGATATCATGGAAAAACCAGACTTCGTGGAGCCACCTCTCCTGTATCTTGCTGTAAAAGTTAAACATGACATTTCTTTTCAGTAAACTTCTTAGTTGACCGAAGCTTGAACTTTAACACACTTACAACTTTGCTCACTTTCAAAGCAGACGATCAAGAAATTGAATCATTACTCTGTAATGTACTCTAACTTGATTTCTCTTTGAATTGAGGAATAAAAATCATTACTACTGTTTAAGTAAATAAAAATGAGTAGTTCACTTCAACATGTAAACATTGTTTGAACTAACACAATTTGATTATCAAAACATTTGTAAAATAGTAATGATCATAGAGAATTGTCTTTTTCCACTTGATTAATTCAAGAAAGAAAGTCTCAGGATGGGTCTAAACTGTATTTCTGGATTCAAATCAATGAAATGACAGTTTCTGACCATATGATCCTAAGGTCATTGATTTGACATCAGGTCAAGTTCACTACACTTGATTATACCTTAGTGATACCAAATGATCTTGAGTTAAAGTTATTTTCTTTCTAGGAATAATTAATAACTATTAATTATTAACTAACTCATGTTTATGTGTTCTTAATTTATCCCTCTGACTTATACTTGTGTTTTAGTTCAGTTGAAGTCACCCTGCCCCCACATTTAGTAAAACTCTGGTACTTTACTGTGGAGATTAAACCTGTATTCTCTCATCTAAACTGACCCATCATCAAACAATGGTTAAACAATTAAATGCTAATTGTTATTATTAAGAGAGAACCTGAGGGATTTTATTTAGTCAAACTATATTAAGTCTAAATAAATAAATGTTTTCTAGCTTTATTTATGTTAATCAGTCTGCTATCCGGCCTGATTTGATTGCTTGTAATATATCAAATGTGAACTTGTAAAATTATCATTAGCTAATATAAGATTATATGTAAAGGTAACATAGTTAGAATTAGTAAACATTTTCTATAAATATAGTTCAACCCTTGAAGAAAGACACACACACACTTTGTATAACATGACATTTGAATGCTTGATAGGAAATATAAAAATGTATAAAATATGAAATCCAACAAACCCTCTTTTGATCTCCCCATATTCATGGGAGATCACACCCTTTTGGATTTGTCCAGATGGAAGTGACCCAAACTTACTGCAACCCTCCAGGGGTCCTGGACCAGACCCCTGGTTCAAACCCTTCAAAACCTGTAAAAATACCAAATGCATAAACCTTTATGAAAATATAAAAAAAAACCTACAACCCTCCTAGTAAAAGATAAATACCCAACACACTAAAATAAGTAAAACTCTACCCTAATACCAAAATTGACCTCCTGTTAAACCACCTTTAAAATACCTCGTGGTATTTTTAGAATGATGAAATGCCCAATTGAATGGAGTAAAATTTTGAATAGTTAAGAGTTTCCAATTGAATCTATGACCCTTCTCTTGTTGTTTTTCAGAATGACTGAAAGGAAAGACAAGACACTCATGTTAAACAGGAAAAGACAAAACACTCAATTTAAACAGGACTATCTAGCAGGTCTTCGGTTCTTGAGCTTGCGGTGGGAGGCCTTGTTCGTCCACAAGGGTCCTTTTGGTGCTCGGCGGGATTCGGCCCGCGGAGATATCTTCATGTAAAGTCCTCAGAACCTTTATCAGTCTGATCAGACATTCTAAATGACGTGTGTGTGCAATGGGACAAAACTAAAATCAGTTTGACATGTCTTCTGTTCTTCACGGTCAGGGCTGGGAATCTTCCTTCCATCCTTCCCCGTTCCACCTGACTGACCGACTTAGGCAGAGCGGAGACTTCTTTCTCCACGTTTGCTACTGCCTTTTTCTACCAGGACAAAGGGGCAAAGAGTGAGCTCCCACGAAGGTCCTGTCACCTCCTCCAGGTGTAGTGGGGAGCTGTCCTCCTGATGTTCCAGCAGATCAGCCTCCATCTGGTCCAGTGATCGATTCAGCTCCTCTGCAGGGGCGCACTGGATGTGGTCGTAACAGGTGTCCCTCTCCTTCTGGAGAACGATAGCGTGTGATGTTCTCTCCACCACCTGGTGGGGTCCTATCCCTCTTTTCAGCAGGACCCAGTCCGGTGTGATGGTCCGTAGTCAATTTCCTGGGTCAGAGATTCTCCGTCCTGATGAGAAAAGCTGGACACCAAAGCTTGCGAATTGTTAAACACCCTGTATGGCCTTTTAATTATTTTATCTGTGGGATCCATGACCCATTTGTGGGCCTGGTCAAAAAACTGACTGTGGTTACTTCCTAGTGAGTAAAACCCGTTTCTTAATTATGGGACACCCTGATGGTCATTATTGATACTGTTAGTGTATACTCTTACACTGTAATGGTTATAATAAAACAGAGCTTGTAAAACTGAAATAAAATGCTATTCTTACATTCATCTATACACTTGAAACTGAAATGAGGTACATACTGGACTTCTCCAAGGATACCTGTGTACTGTAGTACCGTGTTCCTCCTTCCAAGCCTTTGCAGTCAACGGATCTACCTACAATAAGCAAAGTTAAACCTAACACAACACCCACACCGTGCAATAAGCAATCCCCCACGCCGTCCTCCCTCCTCCTGGAGCCTGTGGAAGTAACTTCATTAAACGCTTGCGCCAACAGCATCAAAATACAATATAACCTTAAAAGTTTAAACAACTGACATATACACTGTGGAAACAAGAGGAATTTAATCTTCCCTCCAGGTACCTGTCTGTGTGAAAGAGGGGAAGAAAGAGCAAGGAAGAAAAAGAAAGAAACAATGTGGTTAAAATACCTTGTTCATGAAACCTTTTATTAGCCCAATTAAATTATTTAAGTCCAGTCCAGTCAGTCAAGTCAGTTGTGTTTAAAAATACCGAATCTGTCACGAACCAAGGTTTTGGATCCAATATAAGCCAGACACAGGAGTGCAAAAATTA
>NC_056509.1:15151604-15158356 GCF_014905685.2 Nematolebias whitei
CTCATTGAAGACAGAAAATCAGACAATGCATCATTAACCTGATTTCTACTTTGAATGAGGATTAAAAGTCATTATTACTGTTTCACAGTTGATTAAAAATGATTAGTTCACTTCAACATTTAAAAATGGTTTGAACTAAACACACTTTGATTATCAAACATTTGTAAAATAGTAATGATAATAGAAAAAGAGAGTGTTCTTTCAATTGATCAGTGCAGGACACTTAGAAAGTCTCTGGATGAACTTAATCTTGTGTTTCTTGACTCAAATCAATGAAATACAGTTCTTGTTCCAGGAAGGCCCTCAAGGCCAGGTTTTGACCTGAGGCTTAGTTCACTACAGTCCCCCCTTTGGAAATCATCGCCTGTCCATGGGGATGAATTCCAACATGAACTTACGCCTTCGAATGTCCTTGAGCTTGATGTAATCCAGCAAGGAAAACAAAAGTCAAAGGATGTAATCCCACAATGTTTTTTGGTAATTCCATTGTGTTGATGATAATTCCATAATGTTGTTGGTAATTCCATTGTAGCAATGCTTTAACCCCTTGGAAACAGAGTCTGTAATCCATTGGAAAAAGTCATATAATCCACAACGGTAAATCCACAACGAATGGAGGTGTTGATTGATCAGCATACAGAGGGGTTCCCTTGGATTGAACTGAAGATGCGGCCACTGGATGAAGAGTGGAGACCAACGTCAGGATTGCAGGTCTCCTCCAGCGAAGGTCGTCTCTGGGCCACGTCCAGTCTGTGCTGTTCTGGTTCAAATCTGTCATGCAATTATGTGGTTTAAGGTAGGCTTATGAAGGGGATTTTACATAAGGCCTTAAACTATATGCACCTGGTGTGTAAGCTATTATGATTGGGAACAGCTACAACTACCAGTTAAGGGGTGGAACATGCTGAAAAGGGTAATTATAGGGATTTATACCTATAGAAGAGTGTTCCAAACTATTTTTCCATTCCTAACTTGGTTTAAGTTAGATTTACATGGTAAAATATAGTTTGGTTCAATTGTCTGTTGTCTTTTAGACGAACGACTTGAGATTGGGTGTTTGGTTTCCCCATAAATGTTTTTGGAAGTCTATGGCGAGACTCATCAAAAAGAATTAGCTATCCCCCCGAATAGAATTGTTCGAGTAGGTTCGGCTTAAGCGTTGTGAGACCAATGTAGATTATGGTACTTAAGGTAGCAGTAATCTACATTGACTCCGCAAAGATTACATTTTAACAAATGAACTGCATGTTGGCATAGTTAAAGGCCTCTTAGTCTCTAACTCAACTACACACAAAATTCATTCTTACTTGGGGTGTTCAGAAACAATACCAAAAACCAATTAAACGATGTCTCAACATCGACAAAAACAGTGACTAAGCAACCAGTAAAACAACGTTTCAACATTGACAAAAGTAGTGATAAAGCAACTAGAAAACGACGTTTCGGTGCGCCACTCACTCTGGATGTCAGATTTGCTCACGTTATCGCGTCTGGTAGCATTACCCTAACTGGCGTCACCCCCCTTCGGTCATGGGAGACCGCGAACACGGGTGAGGACGTTGCTCCATGAGCTAAAGTTAGGTTGTCCTTGAGTAGTTTTAACTGTTTGCGCAGCTGAAAGAGGACTTTAAGGTCTGGATTGGAATCCAGTTCGCTTTTCGATGGAGTGTATTTGTCTGGGTCAGTCAGATACAGTATCATCGAGTCAATTGCAGGATCATCCAACTTCTGAAGTTGGATGCTGTCTGGGTCAGGTGAAAATGACTTTTCATATTTTAAAAGAACTTGGCGAAGTTTGTCTCTTTCTTCATCAGATGTCAGAGTGTCGGCTTGGGCGACCACCTGTTCAATCTGTGATGAGACTGATGAGGGTTCTTGCTCCTTGGGGAGCTCCAACGAATCCTTTTCTGAGTCGTCGGACCTGTCTATGGGTAAGACACCATAGGTTTGAGGCCCTTGGTCGACATCATCGGTTGAGAAAAGAGCTATGGCCTGTGTTGGTTTTGTGAACCATACTGGCCCAGCTTCTTGACTCGGTACCAGGTTATCTGGGAGTCCTCCCAGAACTGGAATGCCTAGTTCAAAATCATGAAAATCAGGTTCTGAGTGTTCAGCTTGCGATGACTCATCACGTTTGTGTGTGAGTTTACCCCCCCTTCGTCCAATGAGGGGTTGTTGGAGGCCACAACAATAATGTCTTGGTGTGTTTCACCGACATCTGTAATGTTGTCATTCGCGCCTTCAGATTTAGTAGCGATCACATCACTACATAGTGCTCCTGGTTGGTTTCCCATTTCAGCGTGTTTCAAAGTTTCTAAAAACCTTAGTAGTGTCTCTGTCTCTTCTGAGCTCAGAGGTGTAGGGCCTTGTTTCTGGAACCTTTGTGATTTTTTCGCCTCGGTTCGTTTCGTCCGAGGTGGGGGAGGGTTAGGTACGTCTTTTGGGGGTTCCTTTTCGGACTTCCCCTGATAATATGGGTCCTCTTGGATCCCATATCTTTGCGTCCTACGCACACCCCATTCACGATAATCACGTTCATCCTCTGAAAGAGGAGCTTTTTTGTCCCAGCGTGCACCTTCATTACGCGGTTTGTTAGTTTGAAAATACTGCTTTTTCTCGCCTGTTTTAGGAGGAGGGGTCAATGCACGCTGTCCTTCCATTTTTAGGGAGTGGGGTTTAACCTTTAAACCAGGAAACACCTCTATGGGCGTCTTAGCATGAGAACATGCCTCAAACACATTCATAGCACACTGTTTAATCTCATTTATGGATTTTTCTCTGAAATTTGCCATAATTTGTACTGACATGCGTATGTCAGTGTGGAGATTTTTGCTGAAAACAAATTTAAAACCTTCTTCTTCCTCCATTCCGGTTTCATTTCTGTAACCAAAATAAGCTTGGAAGATTCTTTTGTAATAAATCTTTGGATGTTCATTCTTGCCCTGCGTGACCTTGTCAGCAGCTGGGAAACCAGCAGGTCCCGTGCAGGAGTCGTACTCCCTGATCAAAGCTTCACACAGAAGGTTGTAATCCCTTCTCGTTGCATCAGGTTGACGCTCGATGAAGGTGAACACCTCTCTGTCCGAAGTGAGCCTTATCAGACTGATTTTATCCTCAACCGTAGCATTAGGATAACCATTCAGCCTGAATTCAAGGTCTTTCAGGTACACTTTTGTTCCAGTTGAACCCATTGGTCCCAGTACAAAGCGTTGCACATATTTTGAGAGTTTTAGCAGAACATCTATTGAAAGAGGAAGTTTCCATGCTCTCTGTTGCATGTTTGGTGGAGGAGACCTGTTCAGGTCTGTTCCTACCACATTAGGTATGGATGGAGGTGTGTGTGATGTAAGGAGATTTGGTTCTGAAACCCAGTGTGTCTCCACATTCTGTCCACGCCTCTCACCATATTTCCTTTCTGCATGGCAAAGTTGTGTTTTAAGCACGTCTATCTCAGCTTTGCAGCGGGAAACTTGTGACACTGTCACGACGTGATCCCGTCTTAATGCAAAGTATTCTCTGGACAACAGCTCTTTAGCATCCCTGGCTTCAGATAGTGATGCATTAAGTAACTGTATTTTGCTATTCAGTGAATCTACTTCTGCACGTGCATCTTGCTGTGATTGAAACATCTGTTCAAAATGTTTTTTTGTGAGGACCTCGTGTTCACTTTTAAATTGAAGGAAGTGTTCTTCAATTTCCTGAACCACCTCTTTTTCGCTGTTTAACCTTATCTCAAGGTCATCAGCTTTTTCTACCACTGTATAGAATGATTCTTTCAGCAAGATTGCCATTTTAGCCAGCTTTTCATAGCTTGACTTTGTAATTTCTGTAGAGGTCACACTCTCTGCAACCTCCATCAGCTCTTCCAATAACTCTTTGTCGTTCATGCTCTCCACCTGTTTATCATATGGAACTATAGATTCCGTCAGCAGTGCTAACGCTTTCTCTAACCATTCCATTTTGGTCTCAAATTTCTTTTCTGTTCCATCAGCCATGGTCATTCACTGTTCAGCACTTTATCTGGTTAAAACAGTTGCCAGCTTCAGATATTTCAACAGGTAAATATTTGTATTCAAGTGAGCAGTGAGTTTCACACACTTTTTAAGCTCTGGGTTTACACAAAAGTACTGTTATAAGTCAACTTATTCAGAGGAATGGGCACCAATTCGTAGGTTTTACCCCAATTCATGAATATTTAAGTAAATGCTTCTCTGCAGTGTTACTTTTTAATGTGCTTATTTTTTAACAGATACTAGATTACCAAGCTTCTCAGTGTTTTTTACTCTAAAGCACTGAACCCAATAAACCTGCAATTTTTCTAAAAAGTCTCACAGCAACATCAGTTTAAAAACGCTTTTTAAACCGTTCTTTTCCAGAAATTCGCTATTTTAACAGTTACTCATTGAACCAGGTGGTGAAAAGAAAAAGAAAAATTATGAGGAATTATCAGTCCCTCTTCAGGAAAACTGTTATACTCCTCTTTCAACAGCAGGTGGTGGTGTAAGCTTATTTATACCAGCAGGAGTCTGACAACTTCCTGTGAATCGTTCGTTGACATCCTGTTGTTAGCTTTTTAGCTTAAAATTAGCATCGGCTAAACTCGGTTAAATCAACATTTCTGAACGGATTTAAAGCTTAAACGTGGCGTTGTTTCAACAAGCACGACTTCTTTGCATGAAACATGAGTTTTGGGGACATGTGGCACGGCATTTAGTGATTTTAAGCACAGAAAAGGCTTCGTTTCAACCGAGCTTTACAACCTGACATCAGAGGAAGTGACGCAGACACGTCACTCATTTCTCAGCGTATCAGAGCGTTCCACACGGCCGTTCTCAACCAATCACAGAGACAAACAGCGGGGGTGGGTTTTATATCGCTGACTCAGAGGAAGTGACGCAGACACGTCACTCATTTCTCAGCGAATCAGGGCGTACCACACAGCCGTTTTCAACCAATCACGGATCGTTTTTCCAGCTAGCGTCTTAGCATTTAGCATAAACATTCCGGTCAACTTTTCGTCTTTTAAACTGTCAAAATGTACCATTTTCTGTTAAAAATGTAACGAATAACTCTCACAAAGCTTCACTGAGACGGCGCTCAGTCCTTAAACGTCTCTCCATCTATTTAAAACACTCGTTCGAACTTATCAGAACCGAGCCGGACCAGAACCGGGTCGAGCAGAACCTCCGTCCGTTTAAACAGAATCCACGTTTAACACAGCTCTTTAGCTTTGTCACACAACAGACGTACATTTCATCTTTAAAATGAAACACATTGACCTTTTTTTTAGCTTTCAAAACATCACTAGCTGCCAGCATTGTTGTATTTTCTCCGAGCATCGCAGCTCAAAAACGCTGCGTTTCACACAGCAGAAATCTGCACTTTTCATTTCATGCCAACATGATAATTCAATTGTTACACGAATACAGTCCATTTATGAAGCGTACGGGGCCACCAGATGTAGAACAAACGTACGGGCCGCCAGATGTAGATGAACATATCCTGTGATATATTCATAAATTAAACGGATTCATTCATTTTTCTGGACTGAATAATATCGTGCATTGAATTTAATTAAATGTAACGTGAGACGTTAATTTCCTTTGACCCATCAAAATGAACGTGGTCATTTATTTTCAGAATCAAAATTTAACATCAAACATTTACATTAATTTGACAAAATTGAAAATAACAACAGGTTACTTAATCAGTTTACAATTAGAAGACCATACGGCGATGGTTTTCTTTGCTTCACAACAGACATTTCTGAAAATATCTGGAATGATTTCTAGCAGATAGAAGAGTTTAAAGATGGAAAATGAAGTTTAGAGGGAGGGAAATGGTGTGTGAGTGAAAGTGTTGAACAGAACGGCACCCTCCATTCGAACCCAGCTTTCCTCGGTACGCTCGGTAGTAAACTCGACTCATTACCTCTCTGACGATGAATCAGTGGAAACGGAGTTCCAGTTAACGCTACCGGTCCAGCGTCTCCATAAGATGGCAGAGAACCGTCCGGAGTGGTGGCGGGACTTCATCAACAACAGTTCACCTCACGGGTGGACTCACATGAGTGGAGTCCGTCAGAAGTTCCACTCAGATGTGGAAGATTGCATAATTCCCACAAGACTCGGAAGAGCTCTGGATCATGTCTGGACTTCTGTTCTCCCCAGCACTTCTTCCGTTCGGTTCTGCTCCCAGAACTGAACTCGACTGCACTCGACTGGAGCTGCAAACGACTGAAGCTGGTTTGAACTAGGAAGTACCAACATTTAAAGAGTTCTATTTCCGGTTCATTTGGGAGGTTCCTGATTGGTCAAATCGACCAAACAGAGGTGTGTTTTTTGTGATGTAAGAGGTTATTAAAAGTCAAGGAAAAAGATTGAGTTGTTTAAGAACAGACAGAAGATTGCTATGAAGATTCCAGACTTCGTGGAGTCAATTCTGTAGTATCTTTCTGTAAAAGTTAAACATGACATTTCTTTTTCAGTAAACTTGCAGTTGACCGAAACTTGACCTTTGACCAACTTACACAACTTCCTCATTGAAGACAGAAAATCAGACAATGCATCATTAACCTGATTTCTACTTTGAATGAGGATTAAAAGTCATTATTACTGTTTCACAGTTGATTAAAAATGATTAGTTCACTTCAACATTTAAAAATGGTTTGAACTAAACACACTTTGATTATCAAACATTTGTAAAATAGTAATGATAATAGAAAAAGAGAGTGTTCTTTCAATTGATCAGTG
>NC_056509.1:15158456-15162896 GCF_014905685.2 Nematolebias whitei
TATAAACAGTGGGTTAGTTAAATGCAGTCGTTATTTTAACATATTAAAAACAGGATGCATCCCTTAAACTGTACAATACAACCTTGAAGTTGTCTTTCTGCTCCAAACTGCTGCTGGCTGCTCACTCTTCACTTCTCCCCCTCTTGCTCCCACTGACTCGAGCAGAAACCTGCACTCCCTTTGTCTCAGAAAAACAGGGCGTTCCTTCACACAGAAAAACTAACTTTTCAGCGCGCCGTGAGTCTGCCTGCGATGGGATTGGTCAGTATCCAATCCAATCAGAAGTGGTTTACATCGTGTTACATTATATAAACAGGAAATGAAATCAATCTGTGGGAGCCTCTTCAAAGTAAAACAGGAAGTGGGTCAATTTCAAAATAAAATAAGAATTGGGAGTCAGATTCAAAAAGGAACAAAATATTATTCCACAACATAATCAATGGATTTAACATCTACCACTGTGATCGTCAAACAAGGGTGGGGTGGGGGGGGGGGTGTCACTATTTACATCAGAGATTCTCTGGTTGCTAGTCTTGTGTTTTCTAAAACAATCCCAAACTGGTTTGATGCCTTAGCTGTAAACATCACTTTGAATGGAGGCCAGATTTTATCTGTAGTGTGTTGTTATCGTGCTCCCTCAGCAACACCTGAGGCTCTGCCCTCCCTGATGGAATTCCTTAGAAATTTAAAATTCAAAGAGATCTTTTTGGCAGGAGATTTCAACATTGACTGGGATAATTCGACCCCCCTCTGTGATAAATTCAAGGAATGTTGCCTGTCTCTAAGTCTAACCCAACTAGGAGGGAGTGGTGGCGCAGAGGTTAGAGAGGTGGGCCTGTGATCCGAAGATCGCCGGTTCACGCCCCGGCCCTGACAACATCAAAATTGTAGGTGGGGTAGGTGAAACACCCACACTTGCCCCCACCCTCATTCGCCCCACCCTGGGCCCATTAACAAGGCCCTTAACACCCACCATGTGCTCCCTAAACAGGTCTCTCTTGAAAATGAGTTCTCGTGGCTCATTGAGACTACCTGTATAATTAAAGGCTAAATAAATAAAAAAACTAATAAACTCTCCGACTAGACTAAACAAAAACTGTTCTGAAAAGTCCTCCATCTTAGACCTGTTTCTAACAAATATGCCTCACAAATTCCCTGGTAACGGTGTATTCGCTAACATTTTGAGTGATCACTGTGTGACAGTGACTCTGAGAGATATTAAACTTCCACCTTCTAAGCCCAGATTAATTCAAAAAAGGGATCTGAAACGTTTTTGTTAATAGTCATTCCTCTGGGATCTGTCTCACTTTGACTGGCATCGTATTCTATTAATTAATGACGTGAACTCCGCTTGGAATTATTTTCATAATAGTTTCATTTATTTTGTGAACAAACATGCTCCTTTTCGTCAGTTCAGAATAAAGGGACGAGACAGCCCCTGGTTTACTCCACAGCTAGCTGACCTCCTACACAGGAGTGACCATCTTTGGGCCGCAGCGAGAAAATCTGACTCAGACACTGATTGGTTGGGGTTTCAGCAGATGAGGAATAAATGCACAACTGCTGTCAAAGCTGCAAATAGTAACTATTTTTTATCTCAGACCTCCAAAAATCTAAATGACCCTAACAGATTCTGGAAAATCATCAAATCTCTCTCAGGCACCCCCCAATCATCTGACCTCCCATCACAACTTCTCATTAACTCTGTTCCTGTGTCAAATAAGCACGAGATCCTGAACTGTTTCAACAAACATTTTGCTGTTTCTAGTTCTTTTTATGACATAGTTACTAATGGAAAATCAGCCACTTCACTTAATAACCAAACTTGTACAAATCAAACCCCTCCTACAAGTCAATCCTCAGTTAATCACACCTTCTCTTTTTCTCCATTTTCAGTTAGTGAGGTAAATAAACTGTTAAAAGATTTTGACCCTAAAAAATATGCAGGTTCAGATGAACTTCCACCTTATTTCTTAAGGCTGGCCGCTCATATCATCACAGTCCCTGTGACCCACATCTTCAATCTTTCCATAAGACAAAACTCCAGTCCAGACACTTGGAAAACAGCCTTTGTGCTTCCTTTGCTGAAGGGAGGTGATCCCACCTCACTGAACAACTATCGACCAAACTCTAAACTCTGCATTTTAGCCAAGGTTCTAGAAAAACTGATAAACTCTCAAATCAAAAATTACTTGGACTCATTTAACATCTTACCTCCCCATCAATCTGGTTTCAGGAAACAACACAGCACAACCACTGCTCACTAAAGTTTCTTAATGACATTGTTGAAACACTGGATGCTAAGGATTATTGTGCTGCACTTTTCTTAGACCTGTCTAAAGCTTTTTACACTGTGGATCATAACATCTTGTGTCATAAGCTCTCAGAAATCGGTTTCTAAGAACACACCATTGGTTGGTTCTCTAACTATCTCTCAGACCGGAGGCAATGTGTTCAACATAATGGTACTTCCTCCAGTTATTTAATAGTCAGCAACGGTGTACCACAAGGCTCAGTCTTAGGACCCACCCTCTTTACAATCTACATACATAATGTAGGTAAAAACATCCCTGATACATCCATACATTTCTGTGCTGACGACACAGTTGTTTATTGTCGAGCTAAAACAGTTGATAAGGCTTTCCAGCTTTTGAAATCTGCATTTCATCATCCAGACAGATTTGTTTCGCCTCAAACTTGTCCTAAATGCCGACAAAACCATAAGGATGCTTTTTTCAAATAGAAAGTTGGTCCCAGCAGTTCTTCTTCAGATTTTATCCTCAAATGATGTCCCGATTGAGTTTTTTGATTCCTGTAAATATTTGGGTATCTTGGTCGACTCGCATCTCTCTTTTAAGCTTCATGTGGAAAACTTGATAAAGAAACTGAAAGTTAAACTGGATATCTTTTTCAGAAATTCAGAATTTTTTTCTGCTCGTTGGACAACAACATGGATTTAATTCGTCTGAGAGCAGGCGCCTCAGAACAGATGAAGAAGTGTGCTGTGCTTTGCCTCACGGAAACGTGGATTACAAGCAAAACACCGGATACAGTCTTCCAGCTGGATGACAGACACTTTTTTTCGAGCGGACCGTTGCAGCGAGCTAACGGGGAAATCACGGGGAGGCGGATTGTTCATTTATGTGAGTAAAATATGGTGCACTAACTGTACTGTTGTAAATAGCTCATGCTCGAAGGCTTTGGAGCAAATAACAGTTGTAGATGAACATATTCTGTGATATATTCATAAATTAAACGGATTCATTCATTTTTCTGGACTGAATAATATCGTGCATTGAATTTAATTAAATGTAACGTGAGACGTTAATTATCTTTGACCCATCAAATGAATGTGGTCATTTATTAACAGAATCAAGTTTAACATCAAACATTTACATTAATTTGGCAAATTGAAAAATAACAACATGGCTTAGTTAGCTAGTTTTACAAGGAGGAAACCATACGGCCATGGTTTCCCCATTTCAAACTGTACAACAGACATTTCTAAAAATATCTGGAATGATTTCTAGCAGATAGAAGAGTTTAAAGATGGAAAGATGAAGTTTAGAGGGAGGGAGATGGTGTGTGTGAGTGAAAGTGTTGAACATAACGGCACCCTCCATTCGAACCCAGCTTTCCTCGGTACGCTCGGTAGTAAACTCGACTCATTACCTCTCTGACGATGAATCAGCGGATACGGAGTTCCAGTTAACGCTACCGGTCCAGCGTCTCCGTAGGATGGCAGAGAACCGTCCGGAGTGGTGGCAGGACTTCATCAACAACAGTTCACCTCACGAGTGGACTCACATGAGTGGAGTCCTTCAGAAGTTCCACTCAGATGTGGAAGATTGCATAATTCCCACAAGACTCGGAAGAACTCCGGATCATGTCTGAACTTCTGTCCTCCCCAGCACTTCTTGTGTTAGGTTTGAATTCCGAACCGAACTCGACTGCAACTCGACTGAAGCTCGACTGGAGCCGCTCTCTGCAAACGACTGGTTTGAACTAGGAAGTACCGACATTTAAAGAGTTCTATTTCCGGTTCATTTGGGAGGTTCCTGATTGGTCAAATCAACCAGACAGGGGTGTGTTTTTGTGACGTAAGAGGTCACTAGAAGTCAGAAAAACAGAAAATGTTTTGGAACAGATTGAAAATGTTTTAGAGACAGACGAGAGAAATGTTTGGACGAGTTGGGGGAAAACAGGTGCCAGCTTCTCTATATTACGTCTGAGAGGATTTAAAAACATGACAGTTCGTTCCAACAACTTGTTTTTGACCTTTGACCAACTTCACAATTTGCTAATTTCAGACAGAAGATCAGAAAATGCATGAATTACTCCGTAACACATTCCAATTTGATTTCTACTTTGAATGAGGATTAAAAATCACTAATACTGTTTCACAGTTGATTAAAAATGATTAGTTCACTTCAACATTTA
>NC_056509.1:15162996-15174190 GCF_014905685.2 Nematolebias whitei
TTCTAATTGTAAACTGATTAAGTAACCTGTTGTTATTTTCAATTTTGCCAAATTAATGTAAATGTTTGATGTTAAATTTTGATTCTGAAAATAAATGACCACGTTCATTTTGATGGGTCAAAGGAAATTAACGTCTCACGTTACATTTAATTAAATTCAATGCACGATATTATTCAGTCCAGAAAAATGAATGAATCCGTTTAATTTATGAATATATCACAGGATATGTTCATCTACAACTGCTTCTGAGTATTAAAGGGTGAATATATTAATCAAGTTGTTGTTGGTCAGTAAACTGACCAGCTGGTGCCCCTCTTTAATGAGAGCTAAATAAATAAAATATATGTAGTGGAGGAGAGTGGAGAAAGTGTCACCCTTCTTCCTCCATCTCACACCCTTCATTATTGCTAACAAATTCTATCACATTTTTAATACAAAGCCAACTGTTGTACAAAGTTTGTTGTTCATTTATTCAAATATAAGCAGCAGAGAAATTTGGAAATGTTCATTACACTTAAAAAGCAAAATAAATCAACAATTACATTGTACCAACCAGTGTACTTTGATTTCTAATCACAGTATACGGACTGACCATGGTAAAGTTAGTTTTCATTGGACGTTGGACATTCACGCTCTGTGGCTTCAACGGTGTCTCAATGTTCAATGTAAAACTAACTTTACCATAGTATACCCACTACAAAGATGTAGGCTACACTACCTGCTGTGTATCAAGGTCAGCCCAATTATATCTAGTTGGCACCTCTTAACCTCACGCACAAACTCAGGTTCCTTCACTGCCAGAGGAGTTAAATTCCTCATCCCAAGATCCAGCTTTGGTAAGCCAGGGTCAGAGTGCCGAAGTCTCCATCTTCGGCCACTGCCTAAGGCATCATTCACCCAACTCATATGACCTTTCCTGAATGAGGTGGGCTGACAGGAAGGTAAACGTTGGTTACGTACTGTAACCCCATATTCTATGAGTATAGGCGCAGCCCTTTAAGGCTATCGCTAGTGGGTTTATCCCTTCACGCGCAGCTCAGCACTGAAAACTTTAGTCCACGCCCACCTGCTGTGTGGGCCTCACCCCGGTCCGTATAAATTACGGTGAGACCGGGTAATTGGCTCCCAAATAGCTTTTTTCTTCAGCCATTTAGGAACCAGTGAGCCCCAGAACTTAAAGGGCTGCACCTATACTCATAGAATCTGGGGTTACAGTACATAACCAACGTTCTGTTTCGTATAAGCTTCACCCTTTATGGCTATAGCTAGTGGGTTAAAGGTGAAGCAGGATGTAGTCTATGCCTCACTGGGTCTATTCAGACACAATATGAAGTGCCTGCTTGCACCAAAAAACATTTAACCACTCAGCCTTCTGTGTTCCATGCACAGGAGCGCCCCAGAGAGAAAAGATCTCCGATGGGGAAAAAGGGACGGCTAAAACGCAGTCCTGCTGCTGAGGATGGAAAAAACAGAGGTTACGAATTGTAACTGTGTAACAATGAATAGAGCAGGTCAACGGCTCTTCAATATGAACTGATTAATAACAAAATGAACTGATTAGTAACCAAATGAACTGATTGTTAACAGCATTCATGAACTGATTAGTAACAATAAAAACAGCAGTCATGAACTTGTGACAGATAATAAATGTCTCACACTGTAATTACATGCAGTCAGATGTAAGGTTAAAACGACATTCCATGAAACAAGTAAAAATCATTCTGTTAGAACGCTGAGAACAGAATGAGTCATGGAGAAGGCAGAGACATTGCATAGATAGAAGGGAATAAATGAACAAGACGATGACCAAGCGGCCGCCGTACAAATGTCCTCCACTGTCATCCCTCCATGCAAATCTGTAGAGGATGAAATCCCTCTGGTGGAATGAGCTCTGAGATTCTTTGGAGGGTCCAGTCCTGATGCTCTGTAAGCTTCAGAAATAGCCTCACACAGCCAGTGTGAGAGGCGCTGAGTGGATAAAGGGCGACCTACAGAGGTGTCCCTGTAATGCACAAACAGACACTGATAATAACGCGGTGGGGCCGTGCGTGCTATATAACATGCAAGCGTGCGCACGGGACAGAGGTAGTGAAATGATGCTTCGTCCTCTGAATTGTGAGGAGAAGGATAAAACCCCTCCAAGGTTATCATTCTCGATTTAAATGAGCTTGAGATGTTTTTTTGGTATGAAAGCTGGGTTAGGTCTCAACGCAGCTGAGCTGCCATCAGCTTGAATCCTGAGGCATGACGGGGCAGCACAGAGCGCAGATAAATTGCTCACTTTCTTTGCTGATATCAAAGCCAGCAGCAGGGCTGTTTTAAGTGACAGGAATTTAAGTGAAACCTGATCTAAAGGCTCTGTAAGGGTCCCACTGCCTGCAGCCTGCCTTGCTGATGGCCGCTTATTAACAACACCTGGCGGCTATCAGCCTGATGAGCCTCTCCATCTACAAAAGGCTGCAGCCCAGTGTGACTCATCGCTGGAGCACATCACCTCTCCTGGTATAATACTGTTGAGCTAGATATGTCTAGGTGAAAAGAATTTGTTCACCTGTGTTCTCTTTTCCAGTTTCCTGATCCCTCGTGTTTTTGGACCTCCTCGTGACCTGATCTGGATCCCTTGGCCTGTCAGGTATTCCTCGTGCCATTTTTGCCTCCAGTTGCCAGCCTTCCTCGTTCCCTTGGACCCTTGTTGGATTTCCCTCCCCTGCTCACTCCTTGGACTGAAGGACCAGCTCTCCTCCTTCGGATTTGGACTGTAAGAACAAAACGCTCTTCAGACAAACCACTCAGGCCTTCCCCTCTGGACGAACAATTAACCTGTTGCCCCTCTTTCCAGGAGTCGCAGAGAAGCTACATGCAGATCTGTTTCACTGTAAATAAATAAACACTGTTCTTTTGTACTTCCCCTGTGTCTGCCTCGTTCTGGGTCTCATATCATCTGGGTTCCTTGCGCAATCCTAACAGAAATGGTCCAGCCACAAAAGACCCAGAATGAGACCAAGAGCGAGCAGACAACCCCCGGTTCCCCGGAGGAATGGATCGACGGGTTGGATAAAGTTTTACAGCAAGTGCTGACTCACCAAACCACAGTCCAGTCCAACCTTCAGGAGCTCGGAGGTATGATTTATTCCATTAAACGTCAGCTGCAAACTTCTTCCTCCTCAGCTCCAGTCGTTCCGCCAGGCCCCGTGGCTCCTGGTTCCATTCCTCCTGTACAACAAATGATAATTAAACCTTCTGAGTTCTTCACCGGAGACCCTGACCAATGTGGTGGCTTCTTGCTGCAGTGCAGGCTCGCCTTCGAGGCGGCTCCCTCTCAGTTCTCCTCTGACGCAACCAAGATCACCTATTTTGTAAGTCAGCTCAAGGGTAAAGCTCTCCGGTGGGCTCACTCATTTCTCCTGAGCCATGAAAATACCTCTGTAACCTATGAACTATTTCTGCATGAGTTTCGTAGGATTTTTGATCGCCCCCTGCAGACTTCGAACGCCTCCAAGCGTTTGTTGAATTTATGACAGGGCCGTCGTAACGCCTCGGAGTTCGCCCTGGAGTTTCAGATCCTTGCTGCCCAAACAGGATGGGACGAATCAGCCCTCCAAGGTATTTTCTTAAACTCTTTATCTGATTTTCTCAAAGACCAGATGGCTATGCGAGACGAGCCCGAGACATTTAATAAGTTAATAGACCTTGCCATCTCCATCGATGACCATTTCCGGGAAAGGAAGAGAGAGGCAAACTACAATTCCCATCGATCCCCGACTTCCGGGGTTCCGACTTCTCCAGGTGAGCCCAAGTCTGCACATTTGTACTACCTTTCCCAGAATCCTCCCACTTTTGGGTTTACGACCCCTCGCCACGAGTCCGTTTCACCCAAGCAGCCTCACATGAACTACAACTCCCAGTCCTCCATGCATCCTGGCCCCAACCAATCACCTTCCTTTTCTCCACGAGATCGCTCACCCGAGCCTATGCAGGTGGGGCGCGCACGACTGACTCCTGCAGAGAGACAGCGGCATGTATCCGCCCGTCTCTGCATTTATTCTGGTAACCCCGGTCATTTTCTGCCCCACTCTCCGTTTCGGGGAAACGAGAACTCCCACCAGTAAAGCGGGAGTTACTGGTGGGAACTTCTGCGTTATCCTCCCCATTTAAACTGTTGCTTCCCATGGTCATTCAGACTCCTGACCATCGCTTTTCGTTCTCCGCTCTCATCGACTCGGGTGCAGAACAAAACTTGATTAGTGCTAATTTAGTTAGAAAACATTCCTTGCCTACTCGTGAGATTCCTCCGATTTCTGTCGCCAGCTTAACCGGAAACACATTGACCCGTATTAATCAGAAAACTACCAATTTGCATGTCATCATCTCAGGTAACCATCATGAGATGACTGATTTCTTTGTGTTCGACTCTCGTACGCCTCAGATAATTCTAGGTTTCCCCTGGCTTCGTAACCATAACCCTGTTATTAATTGGGAACGCGGCTGCGTTGACAAATGGAGCGACAAGTGTCTCAGTAACTGTCTTCGCTCCGCCATCAACAAGTTCCCTCGGGACATGCCTCCTCTAGAGGAGATCGACCTCACCTCCATTCCTGCTGAATACCGCGACCTAACGGCAGTCATTAGCAAGCAACGCGCCTCGTCTCTCCCTCCTCATCGTCTCTACGACTGCTCGATTGACTTATTACCTGGTGTCCCCTTGCCGTCAAGTAGACTTTATAATCTTTCGGGTCCCGAAAGGAATCCATGTCTAATTATATTAATGAATCCCTTGCCTCAGGTATTATTCGACCCTCGACCTCCCCTTTGGGAGCTGGTTTCTTTTTCATTTCAAAGAAAGATAAGACTCTCAGGCCGTGCATCGATTACTGCAGATTAAACAATATTACTATAAAGAATAAGTATCCGCTCCCCCTCATCGATTCGCTGCAGGAACAATTGCAGTCGGCTTCCTGCTTCACGAAGCTCGATTTAAGAAACGCCTACCATCTCGTGCGTATTAAAACAGGTGACGAGTGGAAGACTGCTTTTCGCACTCCTTTGGGTCACTTTAAATATCTGGTCATGCCCTTTGGGTTGACCAACGCCCCCGCGGTTTTTCAGGCGCTCGTCAACGATGTCCTGCGCGACTTTATAGGTAATTTTGTTTTCGTCTACCTCGACGACATTCTTATTTTTTCTCGCGACCCCACTCAGCACACTACTCACGTCTGCACAGTTCTTCAGCGGTTACTGGAGAACCAGTTATTCGTCAAAGCCGAGAAGTGTGAGTTTAATACCTCCACTGTCTCCTTCCTGGGTTTTATTTTTGAGGGCGGACGTTGTAGAACCGACCCTGAAAAGACCAGGGCTGTAGTCGACTGGCCGACCCCCGAGTCCAGGAAACAGTTACAACGTTTCCTGGGCTTCGCCAACTTTTACAGAAGTTTTATTAAAGATTATAGTCGTGTCGTTGCCCCCCTGTCTCAGCTCTCTTCCACTGCCCGTGCTTTTCACTCTTTCCAGGAGTCGCAGAGAAGCTGCATGTGGATCTGTTTCACTGTAAATAAATAAACACTGTTCTTTTGTACTTCCCCTGTGTCTGCCTCGTTCTGGGTCTCATATCATCTGGATTCCTCACGCAATCCTAACAGGCTCAAAAAGGAGCTTTGATCAGAGCGCGCAGAACCATCGTTAGGCCCCACTGTGGAGCTAGTGGGCGTGACACCGGTCTGTGTCTCCGTACACCTTTCAGGAAACGCTTCATCAACGGGTGATTAAAAACTGTTCTGTCACCGAAGCCCTCATGACAGGAAGAAATAGCTGCAGCATAAGTCTTAATTGTGCTGCACGCTAGATTTCTGTCCATCAGCTGCTGCAGAAAGGACAGCATGCCACCTAGTGGGCATGAGGTGGCCTCTACACCTTTCTCCGTGTACCAGCACTGAAAAGTTGTCCATTTTGATATAAGCGCATAAAGGAGCATTTTTGTCCACGGGCTGTGAGCGAAGGCGTCCATTCCTAACGGTGGGTCGTCTCGTGGGCTCAGTGAGAACCATAATTGACACTGGGCGTTCTCCCGTGTGGTGGACAGATTCACTGCTGCTCAGCCGAACCTGCTCAAAATACGAGCGATCAGCTCGGGATGGAGGCTCCAGTCTCTGTGGCGGGGACCGTCCCTCGACATGATATCCGCTCCCCTGTTCAGGACGCTGGGAATGTACACTGCTCTGATGGAGAGCAGGTTTTTGTGTGCCCAACACAACAGCTGTTTCGCGATGCGTAACAGTTAGGCTGAGCGCACGCCTCCCTGACGGTTTATGTAAGCTGCAGTCACCTTGTTGTCTGTGTGGATCAGAACATGCTGATCCCGCAGCGGGGGGCAAAATGCTGAGTCACGTTTCAGACTGTGAAAACATTCTAGCACATTTATGTGAAGCGACATGTGGTCCAGCCACTGTGCTTCCACTGCCTGGGACAGACACATTCCTCCCAGCTTGACAGGAACAGATCTGTGAAAACTGAGATGTGTGACGTAGGCCTGCTGATGGGAACTCTCTCTGACAGAATGAAGGGGTTTCCCCAGTGATTCAGATCGGTTCTCACGGAGGGGGGCACAAAGATAATTCGCCTATTCTGGCACACAGGATCTATGCGCAGGTGGGTGAACCATCTCTGAAGGCGTCTCATGTGATGTAGGCCCAGCGGAACCACGATATGGGCCGCTGACATCGTTCCAGGAGTCGCATGACAGGCAGACTGTCACTATGCTGCAGGGTTTGACACAGTGGAGCTGAGCTGACAGAGCTTCGGCTCTCAGCTATTAAATGGGCTCTCATTGTGGTTGAGTTTAGCTCCACTTTCAGATAAACAATCATCTGGGATGGAAGAACGGAACCTTTTCCCAGTTTATAGAAAACCCCAGGTTTAGCAGCTGTAACACTAGCGTTTTGGTCTGTGCGACTGCTTCCTATCTGGACCGAGTTAATAAGAGCAGATCGTCCAGATAAAAAGAATTCTCATTCCTGCCATGTGTAACGACTGCAGAGCCATCTCCACGCATTTCGAGAACGTGCGTGGGGTGTTTCAGAATGATGGAAAATGTGAAAATATGCTCTCTTCAGATCTATGGAGGTGAAAACCAGTCTTTGAAGTGAACCAGTGAAGTTCTCCAGCAGCTGTTTGTCAGCATGCGGAATTGTCTCCCCATGATCAAATTGCTGAACATGAACAGGTCGAGAATGGGTCTCATCCCTCCGTTTTTTTGTCAGAACCAAGAAGTAGTGGGAGGGGAAAAAAACTATTTTCTTCTCTGTTGGGAACTCTGGAAATCACGTTGTTCGTCAGAAATTCCTGAAATTCTGACTGGAGAGACAAGCTCTGTTCTGGAGAAGACAGAACCGTCTGTATAATCCCTCTGAATGGTGGGGGTTGAGCTGCGAACTGCAGCGTGTAACCCCTGCTGATCAGATGGTCCATCCATCTGTCCAGGGAACACACTCGCTGCCACTCTGAGTAACGCTTGGAGAGTGGGCACGCATTTGTGTTGTGTCATATTTCTCATGAACGTCAACCAGACTAAAAAACCCTTACTGCCATCACCCGCTCTGGAGATTCTCCTGGGGGAACCCAAGGGGGGCTCCGACAGAAAAAAGGCTGTATGTGTGCCTCTGTGCTAAGCCCAGGCTGCGGTCTCAGATTAGAGCTGAGGTGAGCCGGCGCGCACTGAGAGGAGGCGTGAGCGCTTTCTGAGTGAGACACCGTTTCGGTGGAGGCTGCAATAGTCGTGGAGAAAACATGTTTACTCCCGCTGCGTTGTGAGTGGGCAGAAAACAGCAGAAATTAAAAACAGGCTCTGGCTGAAAACGAGGGATTTTATAGGACTCCGTCTGCTGAAAAAACATAATTTTACCTGACATGGCAGATGAGTGTTTTGTGATATTTACTGAACTGTGGTGCCATTTAAAACGCTGTTTAGAGGTTACTGGCTCGTTCTGTGTGGGGAATGTGTGAAGAGAGGCAGCTGTGAGATCAGCTGATCTGACAGTCTCAGATGAAACTTTACTTTTAGAGATGTTTCAGTTTTATTTCAAAACATACATAGTAAAAAAAAAACACATTCCCCTCAAAGGGCTGTTGGTGGAGGGGGCCGGCGGAGGAGCGGAGTGCAAAGTCACTGCCGCAGCTGTGGAGCTCCTCTGCTGCTGTTGCAGGCCAAGGCTGTCCCTCCAGCAGCCGGAAGGGCGGGAGGAGGACTGTGACGTCACCAGAGGGGTACAGTCTCTGAGACCTCCTTGGACCTCTGCGATTTCTCAAGGATGGTCCTGAAGTTGGCCCCGAACAGCGCCTCTGGGGTGATGGGGCCCTCCAGCAGGTCTTTCTGCAGCCTCTCGGACAAGGATGGCGAGAGGCGGAGTCAGATGGTCCTCTAGATCATGGTCATCCGGGCGGCGATGTGGGACAGGCAGATGTTTAAGATGACATCAGCAGCTTTACAGAAAGAGCTCTTTGTCTCCTCCAGTGTCTGCTTCCTCCAGCCTCTTTGAGATGCTGTAGGCCAGCAGGGCGATTGTGTTGTTCACCGCGACTGCCTGGGATGTGCACTGGAAAGCTCGGTTCGAGAGCTTTGTCACCATCTGGTCATGCTTTCCTGGAAGGATAGGTTGCTGTTCCATCCTGGAAGCTTTTGCCCCAAGCGCCTGTGCCAGGCTTTGCTCCAGGGGGGAGAACCGAGGGAAAAAACACAGATTGGTAAAACCCTCCACTCTGGAGATGGAGGCGAAGGTGGAAACGGATGGCTTCAGCTTGCCGGGTCCAGCTGCAGCCTCGTTTCAATGTGACTTCACAGCTGGACAGCGAGGCCAGATGAGATCAGGGCGACAAGCCAGGGCGGAGCCAAACCTTCCCGCCAGATCATCCGATCAGGGTGGAGGGAGGTGAGGGACAGAAAGTCCTTTTGTGTTAGTAGCCTCCTGGATTATGCCAGGCAGCTCTGAGAGGAGGGTGCCGACGGCTGGGAGCGGTGTGGTCGCCAATGTGGGAAGACCCGAGGTGGCTGAGCATCTGTTCGACCGCTCTTCTTCTGTCTCTACGCTGTCGAGCAGGGAAGGAGCAGCGAGGTGGTTCTCCGGCATCAACTTTCACGTAACAATCATTTGATTCACTGCGTGACTGTGCATCAAAGAAAGGTGGTGGTGTCATCCCATGCGTAGCGTCCCACCACGGAAAAAAACACTCAGCAGAGCTGCTGCCCACATCACCTTTTTCGAGGGAATCATCCGATTCACAATGAGGAAAAAACATTTAAAAAGGTGGTGGCGTCGTCCAGTGAGTAGCGGCCCTCCATTGGAAATCACTCAGCGGAGCTGTTGCTAACATCGCCTATTTCGAGGGAATCATCCAATTCATTGCAAGGAAAAAAGCCCCAGGAGTTTCCCAACAGGGAGAACCGCAACCCCCCAGAGAGGAGCAGAGGAAAGAACCGGGTGACCCCAGCAACCACAATGCAGAGCCTCCAGGAAGCTGCAGCGACAAGCCTACAGGTCCGGCCGGCAACCCATGCCACCCCCCAAGTAGATCCGGCCATGGACACCGAGCCCCAAGCCCTGAGGCCATACCACCCCCCAGCAGAGCCCCGACAGAGCCAGGGCACCCAGGCCCCACCAGGCAGCAACCAGGGCGGACCGACGTACACCCCACCACCCAGCCCAGATGCCGAGAGCCACCAATGCACCAGCGGCATGGGGGCCCCCCCCGTCAAAGGGGGGCACGACCGGGGAGAGTGGGCCCCACACCAAACGCGGGGCCCAAATTGATCCAAGAGAGGGGGGGCCACCAAAAACCCAACCTGAGCAACAAACAGGCACACACAGATAGCCCGACAGAATCTCTGTTGGGCCGACCGCATGCACCATCTACCTGACAGCGACCACAGGCCAGCCCCAGCCCAAGGGGCAGAGCAGCAGGGAGCTGCAGCCGAGGAGGTCCGGCTTTCACATCAAGAGCTCCGCACCATAGGCCCGGAGACGCCCCAGCATGCCACCTACGCACACCCACACACACACAGCACCCCCACCGCAAATGCCACACAGGAAGACCAGCCAGTGCCCTGATGAGGCGAAGCCACACCCCCAACCGCCGCCCTACACCACCAATGACCACACGTACACTACCATAGCCGACCCCCCGCCAAAAGCCGGCAGCCACCCCGGTCAAAGTGCTGGCCATCGCAACCAGGAACCTAGATTAAAAGAATCGGAACAGCCCAGGAGGAACCGAAGCACCGGCCCCATCACCAACCGCCCCCAAGGCCCAAAGCCCACCCACAGCCTAGACCCCAACAATGCGCCCCATCCCCGACCCCTAGTGTCACATGGAGAAAGGAGGTGTTTGTGAAAAAAAAAAAATCTATATATGCATAAATAAATTATGAACAGACCCACTTCCTCCTCCTCCCACTCGAATATGGTGTTGATGCATGTTGTTGTACAGTGCGTTTAAAATGGGGGGATGAGAAGGCGACCGGCACAGATCCACCTCTTGCCCAGAGATCAGGCAGCGCCCGTTCACCCCTCATCTCCGCCCAGAACCCTAAATGTCTACATGCTACATATGAGAGTGGGCACAGGTCCGGGAGGTGGAAATGATTGTACATCCCACCACCTAAGTGCGACCATGTGCCCACTCCAGATCCTATATATGCATGTGTCGTGAGAGTGTTATAAATGAGTGTCTAGGTTGTATATTAAAATTAGGGCCCAGGACCCCACCAGCCACAGAGATGGATGATTCTCCCCGTAGCTCAGTAGTGCACCTGAACCCCAAAACCCTGTTTGAGTGGTGGTGTGGTGGAGTGGGCGGAGGAGGACGTCAGGATGGGGAGGTGAACTGAGGTGGCAATGCCCCCCCAGGGGACCAGCTCCCCCACTGACCCCAATAGGCACCCCCACTCTCAGAGATCCACCAGGGGAGAGAGGCTCTAACAGAGATACCTAGGAGGAGGTGGCAGCCGCACCACCAGGGATCAAGGCTACGGACCGGCACATAGCCCCTGAGGACCAACCAGAACCAGGGCCAGCAACCCAGACCCATCCCGAAACCGTCCAGATGCCCCAACCCGATTCCCAGCCCAACACCCAGCCCCCCAACCAGAAAGGCCACCAAACCCCAACTGGGACAATCAGCCAGGAGTGCCCAGTCAGAGATAGAGCAC
>NC_056509.1:15174290-15179830 GCF_014905685.2 Nematolebias whitei
CCCCCCCCCCCCCCCCATCAACAGTCCCACCCCCCCACGGCACAGGCCCCAAAGCCCACCAACGCACCGAGGGCCCCAAGGCCAGGGCCGGGGCCGGGCGCCGGTGCACCCGCCGGCCCAAGACCCTGGCAACATACCCGCCAAGGCCTGTGACCCCCGGACCAAGCCGGGAACCCCGCCCAGGAGCGATACCACCCCAAACCCACCCAGGGACAGCCAGGTCACCAGGCCAGTAACCCATGTCCGCCGGTACAGACCACCCAGAAGCCCGCATGCAGCCAGCACAGGCCATCACCCAGAACCACCAGAGCCACCTCCCCAGTCCCCAAAAATAATCCCAAAGTTTTGTTTTCCATCATTGATAATCTGATTAACCCTGACTTTACTGCTTCTTCAAATACTTCAACTAATTATCTTTGTGAGAAGTTTGCAAATCACTTCAGAGGTAAGATTGAGTTAATTAGAGCTAACATTTTATCTGAGCAAAATACTGGTTTTAAATCTATTGAATGCTTGTTTTCACCTGAGCAAACACTGGACAAGTTTGATGTGGTTGATGCAAAGATGCTCGGCAGAGTTTTCTCACAAGTCAAACCAACCACCTGCCTCTTAGACCCAATTCCCTCATCACTTTTTCATTCATTTTATAGACTCTTTGAGAATGAAATTTTAAACATTGTAAACTGCTCTCTTCAGATGGGTGTCTTCCCCATTGCCTTTAAAATTGCTGTGGCGAAGCCCCTTCTGAAGAAAAGTAATCTAGATCCTAGTGTTTTTAATAATTACAGACCTATATTCAAAAATGTGTTCAATACAAAAACAACTGGACTTTATTTGTAACAGAAGACGTTTCGCTCCTCATCCAGAAGGTTTCTCAATTCAAAGAGCAGTGAGTGAGAGATTCAGGTTATAAGGCTGAGTGAGATAAGACACACACACATATGTAGATTGGCAATTCACACCTAAACACCTTAACAGTAAGAGTCTTTTGTTACTCTAATTTACGGACGAGGCCCCTCTGTTCCCATAAGGTGTGAAAACCGGCTGGGAATCTGTCTTAAAGTTGCATTATAGGTTTTTGAAAGTGGAAATCTGAGGCCTCCTCCTCTGTTAAGAGACAGCTTTTCTCTTTTTACATAAATTGCTTCCTTCACCCCCCTCTCAAACCTTCTGTGTTCTCAGTCCAATATGTGTACATTTTGGTCTTCAAAAGAGTGTCCCTTATCTGTGAGGTGGAGGTGAACAGCTGAATTTTGTCCAGAAGGGACAGAAGGGAAGGAAAAGAAACAGAAACACATCCAAGAAGCTCTCCAAACATGTGGATATCCTAACTGGGCTTTTGTTAAGTCAGCAAGAAAATCTACAAAACACACTAATAAACAGAAAAAAGGAGAACAACAGATGGAAAAACATTGTCATCCCTTATGTTGCTGGAGTATCAGAGAAATTCAGAAGGATTTTCAACAAACACAACATCCCAGTACATTTCAAACCCAACAGGACTCTCAGACAGAGGTTGGTCCACCCTAAAGACAAAACACCCATACACAAACAGAGTGGTATAGTGTATACGGTCCAGTGCAGTGAGGACTGTCCAGACCTCTACTTTGGAGAAACTAAACAACCTCTTCACAGAAGCATGGCTCAACACAGGAGAGCCACCTCCTCTGGACAAGATTCAGTTGTTCACCTTCACCTCACAGATAAGGGACACTCTTTTGAGGACCAAAATGTGCACATTTTGGACCGAGAACACAGATGGTTTGAGAGGGGGGTGAAGGAAGCAATTTATGTAAAAAGAGAAAAGCTGTCTCTTAACAGAGGAGGAGGCCTCAGATTTCCACTTTCAAAAACCTATAATGCAACTTTAAGATAGAGAAGCCTGAGAATAAGAATAAGACTGAGAATCTTCACCAGCAAACTTTGACAGATTCCCAGCCGGTTTTCACACCTGATGGGAACAGAGGGGCCTCGTCTGTGAATTAGAGTAACAAAAGACTCTTACTGTTAAGGTGTTTAGGTGTGAATTGCCAATCTACATATGTGTGTGTGTGTCTTATCTCACTCAGCCTTATAACCTGAATCTCTCACTCACTGCTCTTTGAATTGAGAAAGCTCCTCGGATGAGGAGCGAAACGTCTTCTGTTACAAATAAAGTCCAGTTGTTTTTGTATTGAATGCTTTTTTGAATTCATCATGTCCTGGATGTCTGAGAATCTTCATCAGCATATAGACCTGTATCCAACTTACCATTCTTAAGTAAAATCTTAGAAAAGCTTGTTTTTATTCCATCCATCCATCCATCCATCCATTATCTTTACCCGTTAATTCCATTTTGGGTCATGGGGGTCGCCGGTGCCCATGTCCAGCAATCACTGTGCGAGGGGCGGGGTACACCCTGGACAGGTCGCAAGTCCATCACAGGGCCACATAGAGACAAACGAGACAAACAAACATTCACTTTCTCATTCACACCTAGGGACAATTTAGAGTTACCAATCAGCCTAACATGCATGTTTTTGGTCTCTGGGAGGAATTCGGAGAAAACCCACGCATGCACGGAGAGAACATGCAAACTCCACCCAGAAAGGCCCCTGGACCGGGGTTTGAACCAGGGACCTGCTCACTGAGAGGCAGCAGCTCTACCAGTTGCGCCACCGTGCTGCCCTTGTTTTTATTTAATTAAATAATTTTTTTAATGATGCTGGTATTTTAGAAAAGTATCAATCTGGTTTTAGGACGAACCACAGTACAGAGACAGCCCTATTAAAAATTGTGAACGATTTAAGGTGTAATACCAGCTCTCAGTTCTTGTTCTATTGGTTCTGAGTGCAGCCTTTGATACAGTAGATCATCAAATTCTTTTAAATAGATTGCAACACATGGTCGGTCTTTCTGGTACTGTTCTTCTGTGGTTCAGCTCCTATCTCACAGATAGAACCTTTATGGTAAGTATGGATACATGCACCTCGCAGATTCATGAAGCCAACTATGGCATCCCCCAACGCTCTATTTTAGGCCCCCTACTTTTTAATTTGTACATGTTGCTGCTTGGTGGAGTCATCAGGAGCCATGGGATAAGTTTCCGCAGTTATGCTGATGACACACAGCAATACATCTCATTATCTCATGAAAACCCCCGGACAATCACTGCACTTTTTAATTGCATTTCAGACATAAAGTCCTTGATGGCACAGAACTTTCTCCAGCTAAACCAGGACAAAACAGAAGTTTTAATCATTGGACCGGAGGTTCAAAAAGAAAATACAATTCAGAAATTACAATCTCTGTCTTTAAAACCTTCCAAAAAAGTAAGAAGCCTGGGGGTTCTTTTTGACTCTGAGCTTACTTTTATTCCACATATCAAACATATTGTCAAAACAGGATTTTACCATCTAAAAAATATAGCCAGAATCTGCCCTCTTCTCTCTTTCACTAACACTGAGACTTTGATGCACACTTTTATTTCTAGCCGTTTAGACTACTGTAATGCACTGCTTTCTGGTCTCCCTAAGAAAAATTTATCCAGCCTTCAGCTGTTACAAAACTCTGCTGCTCGTGTGCTAACCAAGACCAGAAGGCAGGCTCATATTACACCTGTTAAATCATTGCATTGGCTCCCTGTGCGCCTCAAGGTTGATTTTAAGATTCTTTTAATGGTTTTTAAATGTCTTAATGGTCTCGCACCATCTTATCTTGCAGAGCTGCTATTACCCTATGAACCCCCACGGACACTAAGGTCCTCTGGCACTGGACTGCTAACAGTTCCAATAGTCAGAACTCACACTTACGGTGAGGCTTCTTTCCAGTACTATGGCCCTCGTCTGTGGAATAGCCTGCCGGAGAACCTGAGAGCTGCAGAGAATGTTGTTTTTTTTAAGAGCAGGCTCAAGACCCATCTTTTTAACTGCATTTCCTGAACTGATTAATTTCTGTTCAGTCTATATATTTTCCATATAATTTTATTTTATTTTGTGTGTGTGTTGTTTGCTTTGATTTTGTGGGTTTGTTGTTTATATTTCTGTACAGCACTTTGAGCTGCTTTAGTATGAAGGGTGCTTTATAAATAAAATTGATCGATTGATTGATTGATTGAATACAGGTGCAGTCTCTGTGTGTTCTTCTGTTACACAGAGGAGCAGGGGGGTGTAGCAAATCTGTACACTCGTTTAAATTTGTTTAGACAAAATAGAAGATCATATCAGAATCAGAATAAACTTTATTGGCATTGCACCGAGATACAACGCGAATATGTACGTACAGTCATCCGAAAGATGGGCGGAGTGCACGAAGCTGCGGCTATACATAGCGCGGCCTTCTTATTCTTAATCAGAATAATATTTTGCTTAGATGAGAAAAGGGAAGAAAACATGAGGAGAGACGGTATAAAAGGAAAGATCTCTCATGCTGTGTCCTAGACAGGGTACGATTTGAGGCATCAAATAAAGCCTACCACAGCAAAGCAACATAAGTAGACGTTATACATGTACATATAGGCCAGTGAAGACATTGAATTTTTAAGGGAAATTCGTAGCATAGTCCAGAGCCCCCCCAGCCATTGTCCAGATAAGAGGTGTCATTCATCATCAGCTCGGTTGAGGCTCTATCACATGTCCACGGCCTTGGGGAAGGGAGTGGTGAGGAAACAGTAAATGGTAAATGGACTGTACTTATATAGCACCTTTCTATCTTATTTCAAGATACTCAAAGTGCTTTACACTACAATCTGTGTCCTCATTTACCCATTCATACAACACTCTACTAGATCTCTACAAAGCTAATTGAAAAAATCATTCTAAAGAGACTAATCAGAGCTTTAGATCACATTCATACACTGATGGGACACACATCAGAGGCTATGCGGGGTTCAGCGTCTTGCCCAGGGACACTTTGACATGTGACTGCTGGTGGATTCGAACCCACAACTCTCACATTGGAGAACGACTGCTCTAACCACTCAGACACAGCCGCCCTAGACAGTAAAGCATCTTTGATGTTTTCAAAATATTCCAGGAGGAGTTGAGATAAGTCCGGCGTCAAGGCCACAGTTTGGGTCAGGCAGAATTTGTGAATTGCTGTTTCTGCCTTTTTAAAGTCTTGCTGGTATATATTCCTCTGATGGAATTCCAAAATAGCCGAATTGATCCTTTACGCCAAAAGTCGAGCTCACAGCATTCTCCAAGATTATTCCCACCGTTCATGTGTGCTGCCAGAAAGTTCACAGTCCTGATAGCAGCCTGCTCCAGCTCCCTGCTGCAGCTCCCCAAATTCAGTCTGAGTGCTGTCGAGTTTCGAAACATCCACAAGTATTTATAGACAATTAAGAATTCACTGTCATCATGAATCCAATTTGTTTCCGTCGAGGTAAGACGGTCCTCCTTATGCCCTGACTCCTGTCGGGAGAATTTGATCAAATTTGTTGAGAGACCAGCTGATCCTTCGAATTAGGAGGTATGCAGCAAAAAAAGAGGCATTTTAAGGGTTCACAGGACAAAAGAGTGCAAGCTGGGAAGCGGGTGGGGGGTGTTGTGTGTGTGTGT
>NC_056509.1:15179930-15218229 GCF_014905685.2 Nematolebias whitei
ATATATATATGTATGTATATATATATATCAAACTAAAGGATTTTTCTAAACTCATCGTTTTTCCTAACTCATTCATCTTAAAATAAAGGTAAGATAATACTAGTACGTTTTGTTTTTTAAGAGACGATTATGGAGTTGATTAAAGCATAATTAGATGCCTTAAAAAGGCTAAATTGAAATATAAGCTTCTATTTTGGGTTCATTTGTGCATTCGATTCCAGACGAGTACGTCTCATCTGTCACAAACCTCACCGCACGTCACTGGCAACAAATGTAAATGGTAAATGGACTGTACTTACCTTTCTATCTTATCAAGACACTTAAAGCTCTTTACACAACAATCTGTGTCCTCGTTTACCCATTCATACAGCACTCTACTAGAGCTCTACAAAGCTAATTGAAAAAATCATTCTAAAGAGACTAATCAGTGCTTTATCACATTCACACACCGATGGAACATACATTGGAGGCAATGAGGGGTTCAATGTCTTGCCCAGGGACACTTCAGCATGTGACTGCTGGTGGATTCGAGCCCCCAACTCTTGCATTGGAGGACGACTGCTCTAACCACTCAGCCACAGCCGCCCAACTGTACCAGTAGCAATCAGGAATGGCAGCAGTGCCCACAAAAACAACAAAAAGCAGATCAAAGCAGGAATTCTGGCAATTTTAAAAACAAATGTCACATGATCACTGAGTGCTCAGAATTTAGGTTGTGGCTCAGGATCAGCTGCCATCACAGCTCATTTTATGTAAAACTGATATAGTCCTTTTTGCTTTTGCTAAGATCGCGTTTCAGTAGTGACCATCTTACCTTGGATTGATTTCAAAAGTTACTGCAGCTGTAGATGTAAGGAGTTAATAGTTACTTTGTAATAGTTTAAGAAAGTTTATAAAATATGTTCAGTGATATTTTGCTAACGTACAGAAAAATAACAGCGCACAGACACAAGCAAAGTCCTCACTTCTTCACGTGTGTCTTTGGCAGCGGGTTATAATGAAACAAATTTAGAGTTTTAGTAAAAATGTTTATTTACAGACAGTTTTGGTTCTAATGGGTTGAGTAGATGTTTCTGTGTTTTCAGGAAATGTATGTAAGCTAGCTAGTGAGGCTAAAGATAAACCCTCGTTTTTCTTATCAGACCCTTGTCCCCCCACTCATCTGCAAAACAGCTTTGGTTTTGCTCAGATATGTGGTATTTGCAAGTATAAAAATCTGCTGAGTATAAAGTCACAGTAAGTGAGGTCACCATTAAGGATGAGTCCTGAGATGTGCCTAACTCTGTGTGATATACAGGCACACCCAAAACAGAAAGAGATATTCCTTGAATGCTCCCAGTCAGGGTGCGGTACATTCTAGGAAGAAACAAAGCTGCAGGAGCAAGAACAGGGGCCAGATACACAGTGGGAGTGCAAACTTACAATTAGACACACCAGCAGAAGTATCCAGCTCTACACTTTTACACAAACCTCATCCTTTTGAAAGAAAGATCAGATTTCCACAGTTTTTGTATGAACTGGAGTGTTTGGTTCCTATATCTTTTGTATCAAAGGAATGTATTCAAATCTTCAGTTGTAGCAGCCAGGTTGAGTCACCCTATTACCACAAGGCACAATAGAGCAGGTTAATCACATCCCTCTAATGGCAGCAGAAAAGCTGTGGACAAACATTTATGTTTGGTTGGATTGAGTTTTTAAAGAGTCCCCCCCCCTCCCCCATCATAGCCCCATTCAGTCAGGTCAGTGGGCTCCTCCCTGGTGTTTTGTCCCATTCAGGGGTGCTCTAGCATTCCGTACTATTCAGTTTCCATTCTTTGTCCTATGCTCATGAGACAACATCACACTCTGCATTTCTAAAAACAAGCAACACAGAAGTGTGAGGTTTTGAACATTAGCAGAGACCTAAAATTTAAAAAGTAAAGCACAGTAATAAGGATGGATGGATGGATGGATGGATGATGTCATCGTCTGCGGCCCAACTTTTAACTAACACTCCCAGAAGTGGGCGTATCACTCCCATTCTTTTTCTCTCTTTTGGCTTCCGGTCTGTTTTAGAATTGATTTTAAACTTTGCTTGTTCACTTAGCTCTAAATGGTCTCACTTTATCTAACAAGTTTGAGTCATGTCCTCTGGACCGATTCTTCATTGTTGAAACTTTTAATTTTTTATCCAAAAGACTTCAGTCTGAGGAGCTGTCACAAGCAGCACCTTCTCTTAGTGGATCAACCAGTTTGCTGTGTCAGCCAAAACTAGTTGTTCACATATCCTGATGCATGCTCAATAATCCAGGTAGAAAAATCTAAAAAGTTAAATCTGGTCCTCTGGACATTCAAAACAACAAAAAGGAACAAAACAAAAAAAAATTGTAGAAATGTTTCATCTTTCATACGAAAGACTTCCTCAGTCTGAGGTGCTGTATTCAGCTCAGTCTTATAAATAGCACCCTCTCACAGTGGATCAACCAGTTTTCTGCTGACAACCAAAACCAGCTGCTCACATACAATAAAGGAGGACCATCAATCAAGGAGGACCATCAGCCTAACAATGGATCATTAGCACCCTGATGGCTGTTTGCTATTCACAGAGGGCTGAGTGATACTAGCAATAACAGCATTGTATAAGGGGGACAGTTGAACACGGAGGCCTCCACCCCAGTTTAATGATGGACGGTTTCTTTTCACAAAGATGGCCTCCTTTACTCCTCTCTCAAACCATCGATCCTCTCTATCCAGGATGTGAACATCATCATCCCTGAAAGAGTGACCGCTGGCCTGGAGATGAGTGTAGACTGCAGAATCCTGGCCTGATGACGTTGATCTTCTGTGCTGGGCCATCCTTTTGGCCAGTGGCTGTTTAGTTTCCCCGATGTAAGACTGATCACAGCCCTCTTGACACCAAACAGAATACACAATATTACTCTGTTTGTGCCGGGGGACTGGATCTTTGGGATGAACCAGTCTTTGCCGTAATGTATTTTGGGGTTTAAAAGCCACTGGGATGTTGTGTTTAGAAAATAAATGTCTCTGTTTCTCTGATACTCCCTCAACACACGGAATGACCACTGGTCTGGGTCTGGGTTCCTCCTTTTCACCTGATGGCTGACTGGAGTCCTGTCTGGGTTTCTTCTCTGCTTTCAGGAAGGCCCAGTTAGGATATCCACATTGCTCTAGAGCCTATCTTGTGTGGGATTTCTCCTTCTGCCTGGCTCATGAGTCAGTGGGGACGCTGTCTGCTCTGTGGTATAGAGTCCTGATGACTCCTAACTTGTGCTCCAAAGGGTGATGGGAGTCAAACTGCAAATACTGGTCTGTGTGGGTGGGTTTGCGGTACACCTCAGTTTGCAAATGAACTCTATCAGAGACTTAGACCTCACAGTCCAAGAAAGCCAACCTGCCATTTTTTACATCTTCTCGTGTGAACTTGATGTATTTATCCACAGAGTTGATGTGGTCAGTAAAATGTTGGACTTCCTGAGATTTAATTTTAACCCAGGTGTCGTCAACATACCTGAACCAATGAGTTGGTGGTGTCCCTGAAAAGGACGTCAAGGCTCTCTTTTCTACTTCCTCCATGTACAGGTTGGCAACAGTAGGAGAAACTGGAGACCCCATAGCACACCCATGTTTCTGCCTATAATATTGCTCCCCGTATGTGAAGTAGGTTGACTGCAGGCACAGTTTCAAGAGTTGACACAGTTGTTCAGTGGAAAGCGTGGTCCTGCTGCTCAGAGTGGTTTCTGATTTTAATCTTAAACTGACCACCTCTACTGCATCATCAGCAGGAATGCACGTAAGGAGGGATGTGACATCAAAAGAGATTATTAGATTTTATTATCTGGATAAGGCTTATATTAATAATTAACTAAATGACCATTGGCTGTTGTTCAAAATCCTCTAATTTGTTGTTCGCCATTGTAGAGCTATCAGACGCTGTTTTCAATATTAACTTTTTATAAAAACAGCAAGCGCCCATCCCCTGGATCTTCTGAACAACTGACTGAATACTTGCTGATGCACTCTGGGTAAGAGTGACCTGACAAATCTGCGTTGTATTTCACTTGATAACATTCAAAAGCAGTAATTTAAAACAACTTGTGCAGAACTGGTTGTACTGGATCGGCCTCACAGATGAAAACAGTTGTTTCTGCCTCTGCTGGATTTGCATTGCAAATGTGGGCTGTTTGAAATTTCCCAAGCTTCCTCATGGGACTCTTCCATTGGTTGACAAAAAGTTTTTGTTGGTCTGCTCCCTCTGCCTCTACACAACTACACCCATAAAGCACCTGTTATGTTGCAACATCATTTCTACAACAACCTCCAGTCCAGCTATGGTTGTAAAACACCGGAGCGGACCAAAGCGTGCAGCTCACACAACACAAAATACCATTAAAACCAATTAATGACAACAGTAATATACATAAAATCAGATCAAACAATCAAATAAAATTATAGAATTACTAAACAGATAAAAATGAAATAAAATCATCTCTACAAGTGAACAGGTGGGTTATAAAAACAGACTGTCTGTGATAGAGGGACAGCTCGATCCACAAAGCCTGGACCTAAACCAGATCCTCTTCTTTAAAACAACTGGTGCTATTTTGTCTCTTCAGGTTCCATCCTTTCTCTGTTTCACTATGAACTGGATGAAAATAAAAGACAAAGCAGATATAAAAGCCAGCTCATAATACAGAGACATTATTATTGTTCACCATCAACATGTAGGTTTGTTGTAAGATTCCTCATTTAACTCATTAATTTTTATTTCCAACCCTGTGAAGGCATCATAATTTATTTATTTATTTATTTATTCATTTATTTATTTATTTATTTATTCTTCTTTCAGCTGCTCCCTTCTTAAGGGGGTGGTCACAATGAACTAACTCGCACAAAGACTGTTTTTACGTCAGATGTTCTTCCTGACACAACCACAGCCCTCTTTATTTGTTGTTTTACTTTTTAGTTTAACTCTGAAATTAGGGCTTTGCACAATTTCATAATGTTGTGAATGGTCACGCTCAGAGTGTGTGCGGTGAAACACTCTCAGCTACTACCACTTCAAGTGTTAGCTCAGTGTGTGTCAAACTAACTTTTTGTGTTTGCTAAATCACTTTGCTGTAGTGGCCATCTTGAATGGAACTGGCTGCAAAAGTTCATCAACTGTAGACGTAAACTAATGATTTAGTTCTGAAAGTTTCTTTAAAACCCAACCAAACTGAGATATTTAGGTAACACACTCACAAAAATTACTAATAAAGTTTGATTTTCATATTGACGGTGCTGAGTACACACTGTTCTGTTGATCACAAGGAGTTTCTCAGTGATGGTACACACGTCATGACTGTAGGGTGTGTTGTAAAATAAAATCTGTTTCTGCTTGTACTCATTTCTAAAGCTTAAAGTGTGACTAGTATACTTCCTGTTTCTTTTTTGTGACAGCACCCACCCAACCGAACTTTGCACAATACACGTTGAGCAAGGGAACATTCTAGAAGCTTGACCGTGTATCAGTAGATACTGGGCACCGCCCTAGTTAGACTATATAGCTGAGCAGCGCTTCCTCCTTCAGCAGACAACGCAGAGCGAGGGCTGACTTCAGACCACCTTTACAGGTTGTATTGTTTGTCTCCATTGAATGCGCATTCAATGCTCATGATTTTATTTAAAATCACATTTAACTAACCCACTGTTTCATTTTGTGAACTGTGACTATATAATCATCAATATATTATATCAAAACAGCGTCAAACTTGAAAGTGCGTCTGTCATGTTTTCAGCGTGTGTCCTTCCTCATTTCGCAGGGAAATCAATAAAACGAGCTTGGGCGGACGAAACTCAAAACTGTGTGTTGTCGCTCAACAATTTGGAGGTCCCACTGAGATGGTTTTCCGCGAATAGGAGAGGACTGACTGAGTCCAGAACACTGACCTGTGGCCACAACTTTCAACAAAAAGGTAAGCAGATACCTGTTAAAACGAAATCTGTGATTGGGCTTACTATAGGCAAATTCTTTCAGTGTGTTGGACTCTCATTTAAATAGAAAGGAAATTACGTCGTCGAATTAGACGAGCGTTAAAGTTAAAATAAAAAGTAAATACCAGTCCCAGGTTTAAAACCACGCAATAGTCAAGCCAACCAGAAATCGACGGGTTTCTGGGAAGGAGGGGTGAAGCTTCTAGAATACTAATTCGCCGTTCGCATTTTCATTTACCTACAAAGGACAACAGTGGTGTTACACACGACTCCCCCATGGTTTTGCTCTATCTCCAGGTATTTTCAATCAGGTTTTGAAAGATGTCTTGCAGTCTTGTCCTCTTCCTAGAGATACAACACTGATCCAGTACGTGAACAACCTGATACTAGCCACACACACGCTTGACACCTGCATAGAAGCAACTAGGTTGGTGTTGGAACATCTACACAAAAACGGCTTTAAGGTTAGTAAAAAATAAATTACAGATTGGCAGAAAGCAGGTCTCCTTCCTGGGACGAATAATCTCTGTAGGAACCACTAGCATGTCCAAAACTCATAAACAAATCTTGACACACCCCAAACCAACACATGTATAAGACATGCTTTCCTTTTTGGGCCTAACAGGGTACAGCAGAAGGTATATTCCTGAATACACAGATTTGACACAACCCGTGAGGGATTTGGTCAAAGAGCAAGGCGTGAAAAACTTGAACAACATTTGGACACAGGAAACTGAAGAAGCCTTCATAAAACTCTAACAACACATGTCATCTGCAGCAGAACTGACTTTACCTAATTACAACCTAGAATCAGAATCAGAATGAACTTTATTGGAATTGCACCGAGGTACGAATATGTACGTACAGTCGTCCGAAAGATGGGCGGAGTGCACGAAGCTGCAACTACAGGAGAGCGCGGCCATTTTATCCATATCAGATAATAATCTTAGATAGGAAAAGGGGGAGAAACATGAGGGTAGATAGTGGTATTACAAAAAAAGATCTTTCACATCTTGTCTATCAGGACACGATTTGAGACATCAAAAAACTCTACCAGCAAGCACAATTAAAACATGATTACATTTGTATTTGACATCGAGGTGTTGAAATTTGTCCATGAGCTTTTTTTCAGATCAGCCACAGTTTCTGAGGATGTTGTTTTCAGCCAGCAGTTCTGATAAGCTTGCACAGAAAGTTCTTGGGGGGGAGATAGATGAAGCTTTTGTCCTTGGGTACTCATGTCCCAGGAGAAATTTGATAGTCAGCCTGTCTCCGAGGCCTTTGGGAGTCTGATTCAGATAAGCTTGATTTTTGTTTTTCTTTAGGCAGACAGATTTTTTTTTCTTCAGCCTTGAGTCCATCTGGGCGTTCTGTTTCCGAAAAAGCCTAATTTTGGGATTCCATTCCACTGATCTATGCTATGAGTCTCCTTCAAGGTCGAACCCACCACGCTGACGAGTCCCAGAAGCCGCAGGTGGTCTGCGATTCTCAATTGCCTCCACCTTACGGTTAAGCTCATAGACCAGACGTTTTATAGTTCCTACAGCGAGGACCAGACCTTCACACTGACTCGGAAGCTTTTCCATGGCCAAAACTGCTCCCGCTGTCTTTTTCAAAAGTCGATAAAACAGAGCCCCGCCGATGCCAAAAAGCAGAGTCCCTGCTATCATAAGTCCAAATATGTAAACGTCTTCAACATCCTCTTGAGACAGGACTATAATGCCCATCGATTTCCACACTCCCCACGAATCCATGACGTACCCCACAGAGTGAGTCTCAGCTGGACATGCCGGTTCCCCAGGACCTTGTCGCTTTGATGAAAAAATCTTATCAATAGAGTTGAACGCCCTCAATACCAAATCCATAATCTTCTTAATTTATGTTCGGGAGATGAGACCCAGGCGCTTCAGACAGACAGAGAGCAGAGCAGGAAGAAGGAAAAAAATGGGGGAGGAGAAACAGAAGCTGCCACCTCAATCAGAGCCTGGGAGTAAATGACCTACCCTAACCTACCCTTCTTTTTAGATGTTTCTGTAACAAAACTAGCCATAAATGGGGTTTTATTTCAGAAAAAAGGGGGTGAAACAAAGGTACTACAGTATTGATCGACATTGATGGATAATATGGAAAAATGGCACACCCCCATGCACACAACATGTAGCAGGGATTGCAAAATTAATAAAAAAATAAATAAAAACAGCACACATTGTTATGGAACACGTCTTGGTGGTATTAAGCACACACAGTGTAGTGGCATATGTAAATTCTCAATGCTTTACTATGACCACTTTAAGACAACACAGGTTATTTAAAATACTAGAAGCCCCCAACATCACCTTCACACATGAAGGAATAAACATGGTGGACTGGATCTCCGAAAGAGAATCGCACCAGTGTGAAAAGCTTGTGACCATACTGGAAAAAGTAAGACCGGACCTGCAAGCTGACTAACTAATTTTTCTCTAAAATTTAGGCTTTGTCCAGTTGATTTAATTGCCTGTATATAAATTGTTGTTTGTTTGTCCATGACATGTGAAGGATCTGACGTGGCTGAAGGTTTAAAGCTCCGTGTAAAAATTGTGATGTCATTTTTGTTGACGTTAAAATCTTTACAAGAAGCGTGCTCAGTCCAAAAGATGTTCTGGGTGTAATTGCCCGTCGCTGTTTACTAGAAACGCGTTAAAACTTGGACGTCTGGAAAGCGTCAAGAGGTATGGTCATGTGACAGTTCGAAGAAAACTACTGGGTTTTTGGGTGCCTGTGGGGAGTTTTTTGTTAACTCCTCGAAAGAAGTTGATGACCTCGGGTTTCTGTTTATTATAGCCTCCTTAGGTCAGTAGTTGAAAACAGACTGGTCAGCAATACATCCCTGAGCAACATTTTTTTCTCTCGTGCTCGAGGCTGTGCTTCTGATACGGCAGAATCCTTAAAATAAACACCTATATTTGGATGATTCCTAGAAAAAATCTAGAAGAAGAATACTTGCAGATGACCATGAAGCTGTTATGGTTAAAGACAGGGATTGATAGCTTTTTAGAATAGGCAGTGATGGAAATGTGTTTTTATAAGTTGAGAGACAAACAAGAATCTTAGTTAGGAAGGTATAGGGAAATATAACATCATAAGATTCAACTTGTCTGTTGGCCTCCTTAGATAGGGAACTTTACAAATTGGCTTTTAGGTATGTGAATGTTTCTGTAACGTGCCCTGAGCCAACTTTGTTGTTTTTGGCGCTATATAAATAAACTGAATTGAATTAAATAAATGCCATGTATATTTGTTGCATGAATGATGTTGGAGTGTGAGTGAGTGTTTGCTGTATGAATAATAGTGTGTCTGTTAATGTATAACTTATATGGGTTACTTTACAGATGTATAAGATTGAAAACTGATAACTTTAGAAGCCATCTAGTTAGGGCTGAGTACCAAACCGAGCTTCTTTTATGGCACCGACCAAACTGCACCGGTCGGTGTATGTATTGAAACGCCACTCTTCTTTCTGTGTCAAGTTTTGGTATTGGCTGTAACGTGTCACGTGGTTTCAGCATGCAGGCTGGTAAAACACCAGACATATGACAAACAGACTACACCCAGATTACACCCAGAGATGTATAGAGCTGTCGTACCTAATCTATGTATACTGTAATGTATGTCTATGGTGCTGGTGACGCCCACAGACGGGTTCACGTGTGCAGCGCGTGTTGTCAAACGGTTTCGACAACACGCGCTGCAGAAAGTTGCTCCGTGTTTTTCTGCGAGGAGAGAAGAGTTCATTAGCCTCCCCCCTCCTCCTCTCAGCATTAGTCTGTGAGAGCCTGAACGTCCTGATTTATTATCTCCACGACCGGACTCTTCATCAAAGAACTCCGAGGATGGCTCTGTGTTCTTCAGCTGGTGAGTTTACCTTTGTTAGCGTTACTGCAGCTTAACACATACATCGCAGTGAAATAAATTATGATCCATGTAACGCTAACTTTTAAAATATTAGTGTGTAAATTTATTTTATCTACGTAGCTAGCTAAACTCAGAAGCTAACTAAAGATTGACAGTAACATAAATCTTAGCTTGTAAAACTGCTCATCCATCCAGTCAGCTGCTTAAACAGTTCACTAATGTTCACTGTTCATGTTAATGTTCTCCTCACAGGAGGTTCTGACCCAGATGTGAGGACAGACAGAAAAGTGAGGTGGGGGCCACAGGACAATCAGACTTTGTTGTTAAAAATTTGCTGCTTTTTCTACAGTGGAGCTGCATGTTGGAGGTAAATTAAACTTTAAAGGATTTTGTTGACCAGGTAAACCTTTATCTCTTAGCCTAGATAATGTTTTTTGATCAATAATAACACAACCATGTTATTGTTGATGTTTTGTTCTAATGTCAATTAGGGAGATGATCAGAGCCCTAAACCCCAGAGAACCACAGAGAAGATTCAGGCAGAGACACAGAGGTGCAGATGTATGCCATCATCCCTACCTCAGTGAATCCAGTGACCTGCTGGTGGAATGTGAGGGACACTATCAGTGCTATCAAACTGACAACCAGGTATCTGTGTGTGCAACAATCATCATCTACAGCCTCAGAGTGAACATTTTCTACGGCTGGAGACACCATCAGCCAGGAGCGGGCTTGTTTGTGTCCAGAGAAAACAGACATGTTGATTTTTCTGAAGAAAAACTGTTCAGTGAAAAGGTCCTCAGTGTGTAGCAGTGAGCATTAAACACTGACGTGTCACTGGTTTGTAACTGGTCTTTTGACCTGGAAATTATTTTTGTTTTTATGTAAGAAAACTGCTTGGAATGGAAAAATACCAAAATTAAAAAATAAAACTCACAATTTTTACTGTAATGTGTAACGTAATTTTTTTCTTGTTAGAATTAATAGTAATTACAAAATTGGTACAGAAAAAAGAACCGTCCAGGAACCAACACCGAAGTGAAGGTACAGACACCGGTACCGATACTGATTTTTTTTAGAAAGGTACCCAGCCCTACATCTAGTACAAGGTCACTTAATGACAAGAAATGTACACAGACTTATAACATCCAAAGGCGGAGGAAAAAAAAAATCATCACATCAGGCATAAAATTGGTAAGTGACCTTTTTATATTAATATAAATTTATTTAAATAACTTTTCAAGACCAACAGGTACAGTTCAAACTGGCAGCCCGGAGAGAAAACAGAAATCTCCGCACTCAAGTTGATTAAAAAAAAGGGGAATCCCTGCAGTGTTCTGGTCTTGATCTTACTTCTTCCAGTAGTATGTGCAGATTTTTGCATATCCAACTATGGGGGCATCGAGCTGAATTACACCTTGGGCAAGGCAACCACCTTCCAGTTCAGCCTGTGCAGTGTCATAGCGTGTGGAGAACACCAGGCCAGCTGGAGAGGGTATGATAGGACCTACCTCTCTGATGGCCATACAAAACCGCATGGCACTGGACATGGTATTAGCTGAAAAGGGGGGAGCCTGTGCTATGATTGGAGAAAAATTTTCTACTTTCATCCCTAACAACACTGCCTCGGACACATCGGTGACCAGAGCACTGGGGGGACTGAGAAGACTGAGTAAGACCATGCACTAACACTCAGGCATTGAGAACCCTTTAGAAGAATGGTTTTCAAACATGTAATGGTACATGGAAAACATTAGTAATCTCTCTGTTAGTGTCTGTGGTTACAATTTTTAGAGATCATGGTGGTCTGTGGCTGTTGCTGTGTGCCCTTCTGTCATTCACTGGCCGTCAGATTCATCACCTCTACAATCGAGAAAGGTGGCAGTGAGTGCCCTCCTGATTACCAAATGTACAGCCAGGGACGAGCCATGGAACTATCCTTAGTGGCCATCGCACCGCTACTGGAAGAGGCTGACTGCTCCCGCCAGCTTTAAAGTTGCCTGTTTTGCTAAAATGCTGCATTGTGTGTTTACCAAGAAAGATGAGGGAAAGTTTATTTTCCTGTACAGGTGGGATCTGGGTCAGAAATGACCACCGTCAGAGAGGCGTGAGGTGATGTCCTTGCTTTCCTCCTTAAAATGAACAGCTGCCTCAGGGGGGTTTCTAGGACATGCAGAGCTACACCTATTCAGGGATGGATAGTTAGGAGTAATGGTCTCTTTCAGAGACCAAAAGGGGGGAAATGTAAAGACGCTCTTATCTGCTGTGCTGTATTGCTCGATGTATCACAACTGTATCTTGTTCTTTATCTGTATCTGCTTGGCTTTTGGATCCGCTTGCCTTTTGGTATCAACAAGTACAGAGTGAACTAAGTCAGAGAATGTATTTAAGTTTTTTGTGTATGGGACATGAACTAACAGGGAGCTGCTGGTGTGTGTGTCCCACCTGATGACAAGATCACCAAGTAAACTGGAACGGCAGAAAAAAATAATAAAACAACTCCATAAAAGGACTTCCAGGAAATGAAGACATCAGTTTGAACCAGTTTAGACAAATAACTTAAGAATGTGTGACACATCTCTGGGTGGAGCTTTTGTGTTTAAATACAGGAGATGCTGAAGCTCCAGTCAGACGTGTCTTGGGTTTTTGCTGTGTCTCTGTTGGTTTGGGGTAAGAGTGTCTCCTTTCAGCCGAAAGCATTAATAAATATTGGTAATACTTTTAACTTGAATCTCTCTGACTGATTATTGTGTCTTTTCTCTATGTGTCTCTGAACCAATGAGAGGAACAGGTGAATAGGCTGAAAAGTCTGAGTTGTTGTGTTAATTTTCGTCGACAATGTACATCCACAGCTGTATTTGGAGTAAACCCAGTTCAAGATGGCCACCACAGCTAACCAGTCTTAACCAACACAAAAAGGCTATGTCTTGGTCAAGCTAACTTTTGTGTGTCTGTCACTCATTATGAACACTTTGACCATAATTGTTGTAATTCCATTATTTCTCAGAATAAGATGATCTTGATCTAAAACTCTGGCTTTGAAGGCTGCAGGTGATATTCATTCATTCAGGGAAAACGAGGCCTTTATTTTTTTCACGTCTATTAATTTAAATTTATATAGAGTCAAGTCACAATGAAAGTTATCAAGGTTCAAGGTTCTTTATTGTCATTCGCATCACATGTGGAATGAAATTGTGTACACAGGGTCCCAGTTACACCCAACAACAGCAAAAATATAAATTGTAAAAAAAACAAACAAAAAAAAAACTGTAATAAGGATTTAAGATATGAATTAAGAAATACACTAATAGTGCAAAATAATATGCCGAACAACAGCAGCATGAACATGAGTCTGTGTGAGCAGATGAGTACGAACAAACACAGCAGCATGAAATAATCAGCAGCATGGATAATCAGCAGCACTTATTAACAATCAAAGTGGCATTACAGTGATTTTTTTTCTTCACAGTGATTATCCTGGTTGGAGATTCATGAGTCTAACAGCCTCAGGGTAGAAGCTGTTCCTCAGTCTAGTGGTTCTACACTTAATGCTCTTCAACCTCCTGTATGAGGGGAGCAGGGCAAAAAGTGCATTTCAGTTATGTCAAATTTGAATGAAAGGTTTAAAAGAATACAAAGATTTAATTGATACTTTTGAGAAGCCAAAGCTTTACGTTATCTAAAAGGTTTTTTTTATGTTTTAAAACTATTTTTGATTAATATTTTTTTTTCTTTTAGTTTTCCTACGTTCATTAAACGCAGCGCTAGGCTCCTGCTTTTTATAAGCCCCGCCCTTGGGCCTAAGTGGGCTGTGATTGGTTGAATTAAGGAGCGCTTGAGGCGCCCATTCATGTCTGGATTGTGCATCTTAACGACAGAGGTATCTGTTCTCCATTTTGCAGCCGCTCGGACCCCATCTGGGAGTTTCCTAGTTCTTAAGCTTTAGTCCCGACTTTCCCCGGGCTGCGTTTCTTCTCCTGAACTTTTCTTTTTTGTGCGTGCAGAGAAATCAAAGAGAAAGGGGAGGACCGGGACTGCGGACAGCTGAACAAAGAGGCTCGCGGGGTCTTTGTTCTTTTTTCTGTTTGGATCGATTGATTGTCTTTGTTCGCGCGAGCAGCAGCATCATGGGAGCGCAGCTGTCTCACAGCGGCTTGAGGGCAGAGCCCGCCGGGGAGCCCAAAACCAACGGACAGGTACAAACTGAGTCATGAACCTGGAGGATCTGACGGGCTCAGCGAGTGTTTATCTGAGTAAACAAAGCTAGCTTTAAAATAAACAAGTTGCCTTTAATCTCCTGCTGTGTCTCGAGGCAGAGCAGAGAGAAGATTAAACTAATGTGTGTGTGTGTGTGTGGGGGGGGTCTGTTTATGCGTTTGGCTTGTGTTAAAAGGTGCACGTGAGTTTTGCTTCCGCTAATGTGCAGTTCGGACGAACAGCTAGACTGAGGACCGGTATCATTGGGTGGGCGGATCGATCCCCCCCCCCAAAAAAAATTGGTTAAATCGGATCGATAGGGTAACCCCCCCCCCCCCCCCCCCCTAACGTGCATGGGGATCGATACCAGCGCAGTTATGACATGTGCCGGATCGATACCCGCTAATGGGACCAATGCGCGATACTGCTAGATTTAGTATCGATCCGGTCTGATCAGCTGTCGAACAGTTTGTTGTAGAGTTCTGCTTGTTTGGTCCATCACCACAGCAGCGCAGCTGTGCGTCCACAGCTGGCATGTCTTATATTATGTTAAATCTGATTTTTCATGCTTGGCTGATAATTTTAAAACTCACAATATAGTTTAAGCAAAGTTTTGAGGAAAACAAGAATATTTATAAAGTACTATATATAGCTGTGATTACCTGAATTAGCAAAATATAAATCAAAAGGTAGAGAACAACTGAAAACTGAAGTTTTTATGGCCGATGCTGGTCTTTGGAAATCCAGGCAGCTGGTGACTAATACTTGATTTATGGTCATTATATATTTTTTATTTAAGAAACAATAATGTCTGAACTAAAAAGAGGACCTTTTACAAGCCTGGCTTAGAACTAACTGAGCTCTTAAAAATAAGATAGAGCATTCCTACAAACGTGCGCTGTGAGAGGACGACAACAGGTCAAATAAAAACTTAATCAACTTATTATTCAGAGGCAGTCCCAGTTAGTCCAGGTAATATTTCAGTGTCATAATAATAATAATAATAATTTTATTTAAAAAGCGCCTTTCAGGACACCCAAGGACACTTAACAGTAAGAAGCATATCAGAACGATTGTGTTAAAACAAACAAGCACAGTGCAAAGATCAACAGGAATAAATTAGCAAAGTTAAGGATAAGCGAGTCTAAAGAGTCATATCCAGCCTTACAGCTAATCTGCACTTTGTTCATAATAAATCACAGACAGCTCATGAAAATAAGAAGTTTTACATTTTAAACCATGACCTTTTACATTTTAATGAGACTATATTCTCATAAACTCAAGCACCTGCTGGATTTTATTTAATATATATAATTTAATAAATAAATCTGTACCAGTGTAAAGTAAATGTCAGTCATTAACACCAGTTTAATAATGATATATTTATTATACTGTTGATAAACTGATGATGTGAAGGTGTCTTTAAAAATTAAAGTTACTGGATGGGCATCAGATGAAAACCAGCCTGAGCAGGACCCCCCCCCCCCCCCCCCAAAAAAAAAAAAATAATAATAATCCAACGATCAAACATCTGTGTGGTCCCTGCTGGTCTAGTGGAGTCTTCTTCTCCTGGTGTCCATCAGGGGTACTGCACCTTGTTGGGACCCAGTCCAGACGTGACTCATTTTTTGTGTTTCAGGAGAACGGCCACGTCAAAGCCAATGGGGACGTGTCTCCTGCTGCAGCTGAGAGCAGGAAAGAGGAGGCGCAGACCAACGGCAGCGCCACCGCCGAGGAGAGCCCCAAGGAGGACACCGAGCAGGCCGAGGCTGCACCTGCAGAGAAGGAGGCTGCAGACGTGGGGAAGGAGGAGGCTGGATCTCCAGCTCCTGCTGAGGGAGAAACCACAGCCAAGGCTGAGGACGGCGCAGCCACCTCCACCAGCAACGACACCCCCAAGAAGAAGAAGAAGAAGTTCTCCTTCAAGTCCTTCAAGCTCAGCGGCTTCTCTTTCAAGAAGAGCAAGAAGGAGACGGGGGACGGAGCTGAGAGCGAGGTGGAAGCAGCAACACCTGCAGAGGAGGCCCAAAAGGAGCCTGCGGAGGAGGCCCAGAAGGAGCCTGCGGAGGAGGCCCAGAAGGAGCCTACGGCCGCCACAAAGGAGACCGAGCCCCCTGAGGTGGGGGCGCAGCCCGCTGAGGAGCAGGCCAAGGAGGAGGTAGAGAAGCAGCCAGAGGAGGAGGCGGTGCCGGAACCTACTGAGGACGCCGCGACTGCAGGGGAGACAAAAGACGAGAAACCTTCCGAGCCTGCAGCTGAGGAGGCGCACAAAACCGAGAAGGCCTCACAGGAAACAGCAGAGGCCCCCACCGCCCCCACCTCCTCCCTCATCTCCACCCCAGAAGCTGCTGAATAAGATCAAAACACAGACAATCAAACATTTCGCTGTTTGTATGTTGGAGTGATGCCACACTCTGGCTTTGACCCCCCCCCCCCCCCCCCCCCCCCCCCACGCACACAACGAGGAAGATTTCAAACCATTTTCAATTTAGATTTTTAGACAACAACACCCCCCCCCACCCCCACCCCCACACACACCATAGTTCACTGATAGCAGCATTCTTTAATCTGGACTGTTGTTAATTTTTATATCTTCGTTTGTTGTTTCCTATTTTTATACAATTTATAAACAAGTCTAGACTCACCCCGATGGTGGGGGTGGAGGGTGAGTTCATGGCGGGTGGAGATGTGCCATTATAAAAAAAAAAAAAAAAAAGATTTTTTTTAAATATTTTAAAGGGACCAGTGTCCGGTCCTGAGAGACAGTTTGAGTCCAGCAGATCCAGTCAGCTGTTTCCTGTTGCTTAAAAACCATGTAGGTGTTCTACAGGCAGAGTGTTTTTAACTGATGATTGGACAGAAGAAGACGTGCAGCTCTGTGTCCAGAGCATCAGGGTTTTATGAGCTGTTTGATTCATGCAGCAAGGCTTTTCTTCCAACATCTAACTCATCTGACCAGATGTTTGTAACAGCTGGCATTTTTCTGTAAATAGCAGAGAAGCTTTGATGATAAGGATAAAAATCAGTTTGCTACAAGCTGTTATTAAAACTTGTGCTGAGCTGTTGTTCTGTGACCGCACTAAATAAATGTGAAGTTTGAGCCACGCCTCGTTTGAGTGTCTGAAGTCGTTTGGGTCAGTGGAGGTGACGGCACCGTCAGGTGGAGGAACAGAAACAGTCCTGAATATTTAGTGCCTAAACTTCAGTCTGATAGAAACTGATCATGAATTTCAGTTTTCAAAATGATTCCAAACATTCAGATCAACGTTTTGGTATTAATTATCTGGAGTCTTGAATGAACCGCTGGATCAGTGGAGTAGTCTACATTTTTGTACTGGGTATACTGGGCTTAGAAACCAAAATACACTGGTTGGTACAATGTAATCTTTCAATTTATTTTGCTTTTTAAGCATGTTGAACATTTCCAAATTTATCTGATGCTTCTATTTGAATAAATGTACAACAAACTTTGTACAACAGTTGGCTTTGTATTAAAAACATTCTATAGAATTTATAAAACCGTATCAAAGCAAATCATGTTCAAGTATTAAGTAATAAGTACAGAAGTATTAATTATACAAAAACAGGTTGAACCAACCAACTCAATATGTCTAAAATCTTCCAGATGTGTTGACGATACAAACCCATATAGGCATAGGCAGTGGGTGCTTCACTTTCCCACCCACATTTTGATGTTGGTCTGGGGAGTTGAACCGGCCACCTTCTGATCACAGACCCACCTTTTCTAGCCTCTGCACAACCGCTCCCACAACGTGCACTCTGAGGAATGTGCTCTGTTCATGCACAGGTGTGGGGTGAACCACTCGCACGTTCACATCCTGCTTTATTAGCTTGTTCTGTAACTTTTGTGTGTTTTAATAATTCATGTATGAAAATGTTCAGCTCGTTCAGGACGTTCCTCCTGTGTCTTAGTTTTTGTGCAACTTTACTTTATGAAACATTTGTCTTTTTCAGCCATGTTTGTCTTGAAGCTGAACGGAGCTCATCAGATCCTGTTCATACATTCTTTCTGCTCATTCAGTTTCTCCTGCTACCGTATTTCTCAGACTATTAAGTTGCACTTAAAATCTTTTAACTTTCTCAAAAATCGACAGTGAGCCTTCTAATCAGGTGCACCTTATGTAAATGGTAAACGGACTGTACTTATATAGCGCTTTTCTATCTTATTTCAAGATACTCAAAAGTGCTTTACACTACAATCTGTGTCCTCATTTACCCATTCATACAGCACTCTACTAGATCTCTACAAAGCTAATTGAACAAATCATTCTAAAGAGACTAATCAGAGCTTTAGATCACATTCATACACTGATGGGACACACATCAGAGGCTATGAGGGGTTCAGTGTCTTGCCCAGGGACACTTCAGCATGTGACTGCTGGTGGATTCGAACTCCCAACTCTCGCATTGGAGGATGACTGCTCTAACCACTCAGCCGCCCCCCAATAATGTATTAATTCTGGTTGTGCTTACTGACCTCGAACTGATTTTATGTGGTTATAGTGGAAGAGTTGAAGAAAGTTTGTCTTATCTGACTGTTTTGTTTTGCTTAATGCGTCTTACAGTCCGAAAAATACAGTATTTTTATTCTCTTTTTGGGCAGCACGGTGGCACAACTGGTAGAGCTGCTGCCTCTCAGCGAGAAGGTCCCTGGTTCAAATACCGGTCCGGGGGCCTTCTGGGTTGAGTTTGCATGTTCTCTCCGTGCATGCGTGGGTTTTCTCCGCGTACTCCAGTTTCCTCCCACAGACCAAAAACATGCATGTTAGGCTGATTGGTAACTAAATTGTCCCTAGGTGAGAGTGAATGGTAGTTTGTCTAGTTTGTCTCTATGTGTCCCTGTGATGGACTTTCAACCTGTCCAGGGTGTACCCTGCCCCTTGCACAGTGATTGCTGGACATGGGCACTGGCGACCCCCTTGACCCAAAATGGAAGAAGCGGGTAAAAGATAATGGATGGATATTTTGTTTTCAACTTTCTATTATTTTGTTTCTGCTTTTTAGCTACCTTTATATATTTTTTTCTGTTTATTTTAGACTTTTTGATTCTTTTTATATTTTTATTTTCTTGTGACTTTCAGTCTTTTATGCTACTTTCAACCTCTTCCTGCTAATTGAAGTTTCTTGTTTTTAGTCTGTTCAGCTCTGTGCTTATTTCAGATTAGCATGCTCTTTTCTGGACATTTCTGCTGTTTCTGCTTTAATCTTCCTGCTTTAAGTAAATGTCAGCTGTTCAAGTTCACCTCGCGTTAACAGTTTAGTGATGAAACCGCAACTTCAGCAGCTTTCAGCAAAAAAAAAAAAAATCATTCAGCTTTCACTGCATTTCACCAGAAATGCAGTTTGTCTAGTTAACAATGTCTATAGTTGAACAGCCGAGGTGTCAAACTGTACTGTGGGTCAACATCTGTAATACTGGTAAGTGCTGATGTAGATGAACAACTCCTCAGACCTATAGCATCAAAATGTGGGTGGGAAACATGAAAAACCTACACCTGCCTCTACCCTCATTTGCCCCACTCTGGGCCTTTGAGCAAGGCTCTTAACCCCCTCCATCTGTTCCCCTGGGCGCCCTATAGCAGCTCTCTCTTCCACACAGAGGGCTGTGGTAGCTCGGTGGTCTGGTTGCATCAGGAAGGACATCCGACCCTTTAGTTTGCTGTAGCGATCCCTGAAGAAAGAAGCAGCCAAAACAAGAAAAAGAAGTGATGTAACAAAAGAGATGATAGAACATTAAAAGTATAAATAATCAATAAGCTGTGACACTAGTGTGCTGACAATCTGTTGCTGCCAAACAGAACTCAGTAAGAGGTTCTAACCACCAGAAAAAGTAAAATGTTGTTGACGTGGTCAGATGACCTGACTGAAAAAATGTTGGATTGTATACCTGGATTATTGAGCATTGACGTTGTTGTTGTTGACATCAGTCATAGAGAATGGAGGAAAGGGTTGTGGTCCAGACTAGGGTTAGCAAAGTGATCCCATCTTAGATCACGTTTTCAGGCTCAGGCAAAAACAACATACTGGTGTGAGTGAACAGCTTAGATTAAACATGGTTCAGTTCATAAAACAGCAACAAAGTAAGAGCTGCAGTTTTAATATTAGCTAAATATTAGCTAATTAGCTTTCACACCGTGTGTCATCCATCCATCCATCCATCCATCCATTATCTTCTGCTTGTACCAAAGATGGGTCGTGTCATTTTCAAGGAAAAGTTATTTTATAGTGTTTTTACCCTCCTCTGCTCTACAATCATGTCCCGACTGATAAAGTACAAAGTACTCATAATGATTTGACTGAACTTCACTTCAAAAATGAGCCCAGTATTCTTTTAAAAATATTGGTTAAACACAAAATATCACTACATTATGCTTAACAACGGTGTATTAGACTCAATCAGAAGAAGAAACAAACGAGGTAAAGTTATTTCCTCATGACCATTCCTGAGGGTGTTAGTGAAGTTTATAAAGCTTGTCATGCCAGAGAAAACCTATTTAAAACATCTTTAAACGTTTGGTGCACATAAACAGCTGGTACAAACGAACTCCAGGATACTTGGGATTCTCTGAGTCCTACTCAGGTGCATCACAGACCCAGAAGTTTCTGTGGTTCCTCCTCAGGTGCATCATAGACCCAGAGGTTTCTATGGGTCCTCCTAAGGTGCATCGCCGACCTGGTGATGTCTATGGTTCCTCCTCAGATGTATCACCAGGAAGACCTTGTGGTTTCTATGGTTTTTCCTCAGTTGTATCACAGACCCAGATGTTTCTATGGGTCCTCCTAAGGTGCATCACCGACCTGGCGATGTCTATGGTTCCTTCTCAGATGTATCACCAGGAAGACCTTGTGGTTTCTATGGTTTTTCCTCAGGTGCATCACAGACCCAGATGTTTCTATGGTTCCTCCTCAGGTGCATCACCAGGAAGACCTAGTGGTTTCTGTGGATCCTCCTCAGGTGCATCATCACAAAGACCTGGCGGTGTCTATGGTTTCTCCACAGGTGCATCACCAGGTGGACCCCGTGGTTTCTATGGTTTCTCCTCAGGCGCATCACCAACCTGATGGTTTCTATGGTTCCTCCTCAGGCGCATCATCGATCTGGTGGTTTCTATGGGTCCTCCTAAGGTGCATCACCGACCTGGTGATGTCTATGGTTCCTCCTCAGATGTATCACCAGGAAGACCCTGTGGTTTCTATGGTTCCTCCTCAAGTACATCGCAGACCTGGAGGTTTCTATGGTTCCTCCTCAGGTGTATCACCAGGAAGACCTTGTGGTTTCTATGGTTTTTCCTCAGGTGCATCACAGACCCAGATGTTTCTATGGTTCCTCCTCAGGTGCATCACCAGGAAGACGTGGCGGTGTCTATGGTTTCCCCACAGGTGCATCACCAGGTGGATCCAGTGGTTTTTATGGTTTTTCCTCAGGTGCATCACCAACCTGGTGGTTTCTATGGTTTCTCCTTCAGTGTCTCACCGATCTGGTGGTTTTTATGGGTCCTCCTCCGACGTGTAAGGAAATATGAGACCGTGCTTAAAAAGCCTTCCTACGTGATGTGGCAAGCAGATTAAACTCTATTCCTTGACTGAAACTGAATCCCAGGGAGATTCTTTTTAGAGTTGCTGGCCCAGTTTAACCCAGTCAGAACCGGGTCATAATTTCATTATAATCCCGTCTCTGAGCAGATCCAAACCATAGGACCAGTCCAAAAATATCTTAACACTTTTCTGTTTTAGGCATCCTATTAGTTTAAAAAAAAATCTGTATGCTTTTTTATAACTGTCTATTATTGTTGCTGTTGTCCATTGTTTTCATCATTCTTTGTTGAAATCAGTTCTGTTTTGTCAATGAGTCCTTGAGGCTCGATGGGATTTACCTGTCTAAATAAAGGTTGAATGAATGAATGAATGAATGAATGAAAAATATCTGTGGATTGGATTTAGTTAAGCAATCATTTCTTAACATTTTGGCACCAAAAGAACAAACAAACCTGAGGCCAAATATCTGGTGATTATGGTCAGATGTTATATAATCATAGTCTAATCTATAATCAAAATTATAAATTTGTGTCCATGACAAATTTTGTAAGAATTTTTTTTTTTTATATACCTAGGTGAGATGCAGTTTAATGGGGTTCCATCAAATCTTCTGGTACTTTTTATGCACATAAACATGGTATATCTCGTTATCTAAGAGTTTACAGGGAAACTCAGAGTTTGTTAAATGTTTTTTTCTGGAATACAGCCCTGGATTGCACAGGCTGACACAATGAAGTCAATGACATAATGATAATTTTTCTATATTTAATCAAGTTTCATTTTAAATCAAAACATCACACATGAAACTTATCTTAAAAGCATGAATGTCTGTATCTTACAGTCTTAAAATGTATATTTTTAATTATTTACACTGTTAAAAGTAGTTTGTTTTTTACAGAGAAAACTGTCTAACAGCTAAATTGTTAAAAAATAAAATAAAACAAGTACATTCAAACTAATTTTCCAGTGTAAACATAACACTTTTTCTTGTATTTTCACACATGTAAAGCAAACGTATATCCATTTTTAGTTTGGTCCCATGTCATTCTTGTAATAAATTAAATCAAAGTGATTATTTTTTTGCCAACAAAATGAAAAAACTAAACAACAAAATAAACCAAAAACATGTATGTTAGGCTGCCTTCAGGCCCAGACCTCCCTTGCCAAAGAGACCTGTGATCTCAATGGAATTTGCCTGGTTAAATAAAGGTTAATAAATAAATTAAAACAAACTGAAGTTCTAGCATTACTTGATAGAACTCATATTGCCCACCACTTCTACTAGAGTTTTAAACTTAAATCATTGCATGACGAGATGGGAAAGAGTTGTAACTATTGTTGGTTGAACCTTGAAAGTGACTGCCCAATTTCGGGCGATATCGTGAGTTATGTAATGTGTTAATACTCAGATAATGTGATGAGGATCCTCAGCTACTACCACACCCAATTTAGCAAATTATTTTTAAAACTGACTGAAGTTAGAGCCATTTAAATGTTGGCAAAGATTTACAAGCTGTGCAGCCATCATGAATTGTGTAACTACAAATATTATTAAAGTTTCATTATATGACAAATGATCATTTTGTTTTGTTTAATAAAAACATGTCCAGTGGTTTATGAATCATTTTGCCAGCAGACAAACAGGGTTGACGCCAAATGATAATGCTAATGTGTTAAGCCAAGATGTCACACAATGGGTGGCGCTGAAGTTGGGGTCTGAGGTGTGAATAATACTATGAGGTCTTTGGATTGGCTCCCAAAGCGAATCACTTGTTGATGTACAGCCAAAATATAATTCCTTAAAGTTTCATTAAATCTTACAAGTGGTTCATGAGAAATTCCGCTAACATACTGACAGGGTTGACTCCAAACAGTTACTGGTAAAATTGTAAATACAGTACATCTCAAACAATCTGTTGATGCTCAGAATATGTACTGGGGGTTAGGCTTAGCTACAACCACACAAAAATTTAGTTCAAAATCTGTAAAGGTGACATTTGTGTTCTTTAGGCTCAGTTGAGGTGGTTCAGGCATCTGGTAAGGATGCTTCCTGGGCACCTCCCTAGGGAGGTTCTTCGGGCATGTCTGGCTGGGAGAAGACCCAGGACACGCTGGAGAGCCTATGTCTCAGTTGGCCTGGGAACGCCTTGGAATCCTCCCAGAAGAGCTGGAAGAGGTTGCTCTGGAAAGAGATGTCTGGACCTCCCTGCTCAAGCTGCTGCTCCCATGACACGACTTCGGACTAAGTGGAAAATAATGGATGGATGGATAGGCTCAGTTGGCAGGACATCAACTGAAATGGTTCCAACGCATAAACAGTTTAGTTTAATAAAGTTTGTCCAGTGGATGGACATGTTGGTATGACAGCTATACAAACACAGACACTGGAAAAAATTTAGTTCTGGGTTCGCCTTTCAATTGTGGGCACAAAAAATTTAAACAACAACAACAACAACGAACAAAACAACAACACCGTACCAAAGAATCTTAGTGAACAAATTCAGAAGTCATCATGACCAGTTAAATGTCCTTCCAGTTATCTGGTAAAACTTCTGATTGAAGGGGCGAAAGAAGCTTTGTAGTTTTGTCATCACTGACTGGTCCACATCCGGATGAGTGCGGCCTTTGCTGCCTGCCAGGCACTTGTTAGAGACAATGTTAAATCGTAAACAGTAAAATCCCCGAGTGGCATTGAAGTACAAGTTATACTGATTAATTCTGGATGGTAGGTTTAAGAAGTGTTCAACAAGCTGCAGTTCCAGCAGAGGGTTGGTGATGAGGCGATCTCCATCTACAATATGAAACTGCTCCACAGGAAAATACTTCAGCCAGCGCTCCAGGTGTTTTACATAGGTGCTGGTCCGGACAGCTTTATACTTTGTGTTCACTTCACATGTGCTGGCATCAATGGCCAGTTGTTCAAACTTGTGATAAGTTTTGTTTTTGCGCTCCTTCCCCTCTAGAACCTGAGTGTAGTCAGATATGGCTCTAGTTGTTGGATCTCGGACAATGATCAACAGCTTAACGGATGAATTCATTTTGAAGATGCGTTCAGGAACCTCCTCTGTAACAAAGTAGGCAGGGCTCTTCTCAATGGTGATCTGATACGGGAAGGAGAAGGGCATTTTCTCCCTGTACCAATTGATGCCCCGGGCATAGTTTCTGTCATTGTCAAAGAAGTGGATCTCCTGCGAGGCCTTGATCACCGCTGGATGCAGGTTAAGCATTTCCAACAGAGCTCGGGTGCCTCCTTTACGCACACCGATGATGATGGCCCGCGGCAGCTGTTGGACCAGGTTGCGCAGGTGGATTTGTTCTTTGGTTGCATTGCCCTTATGGAGTTCGTGAAGTAGTTCACGCTTAAAATGCAAGGTGCGGAGGGGAATTTGTTCCAGCTCATTGGAGAGAAATCTGCTCTCAATAGGGCAAATGGGCTGAAACCTACATGAAAGAAGAAAACACATTATCAGCCTCAGAATTTAAAAAGGATTCATGCTGATGTAGTTGCAATCATTGTACATTTTGCCCCTTTTCTCTGTCCAGATGACAGATCAAATACCTTACAAACCTTACAAATATACCTTGGAAACAGGAGGAACCTTACATCACCTTTGCTGTAGTAGCCCAGTCATCTAGAAGTTCTTTCTTACCACCCAGAACCTTTAACTGCTACTCTCTGAACTCCTCACAAGATCCTTCCTTCCTTCCTTCCATCATTTGTTCATCTTCTCTGACTTTACTGTTTGCATCTTTGTCACCACAACATCCAATGTTGTATGGCCATGCCCCCATCCCCCTGCCACAGCCCCCAATCTCCCTCAGGTTTCCTCTTCTACACAGAACGCACTGCACACTTCTGCCTCCACATTTATACTGTAGGTCACCCAAAGTTCCTTCCTCTTTTGGAAATGCAGTAAGTGCTGACTACAGCAATTTATATCCTCTCGACAAAATCCACCACCATCTGTCCTTCCTGGTTTCTTTCCTTGACACCAAACCTACCCATCACTTCCTCATCCCCTCCGTTTCTTTCACCAACGTGTCCATTCAGACATGAATGGACATGATCGGATGCTCTGATCACCACTCTCCCCTCCCTGGGAATACTCTCCATCTCGTCTATATCCTTCAAAATGTATGTTTCTCGTTTACCTCACATCAAACCTGTGGAATATAACCACTATCAAAATTCAACAACAGATCTTATACTTCTACCTTCAGACACATCACCCTAGTTGACTTTTCACCTCTACTACATTCTTTGTCAACTCATCCTTCAGGACCACCCCACTTCTTTTCTCGTTCTATCCACACCGTGGTAAAAACAGTTTGAACCCTGCTCCACTGCTGCGAGCCTTGCTGCCCTTCCACTTGGTCTCTTGGACAGATAAAACATTTACCTTCCTTCTCTGCATCATGTCAATCAGATCTCTCCCTGCCATCATTAACTCATTCTGAGCTGGCCAGTGCCATATGGCAGATTTAGGGAAATGCATATGTGTATTTATGATTTTTTTTTATGTTTTCCAAACAAACTGCTACTCTACTACTGACTTGTAAGAGTTTTGCCATCAGTAAATGGATTGCAAATGGACTGTACTTATATAGCGCCTTTCTTTCTTATCGAGATATTCAAAGCGCTTTACACTACAATCTGTGTCCTCATTTACCCATTCATACAGCACTCTACTAGATCTCTATAAAGCTAATTGAACAAATCATTCTAAAGAGACTAATCAGAGCTTTATCACATTCATACACCGATGGGACACACATCGGAGGCAACGAGAAGTTCAGTGTCTTGCCTAAGGACACTTCGGCATGTGACTGCTGGTGGATTCAAACCCCCAACTCTTGTATTGGAGGACGATTGCTCTAACCACTCAGCCACAGCCACCCAGTAGTACATGTGAAAAATAGTCTCTCTTTATCTATTGTACAAATGTTTCTAGTGATTAAAAAAGTATATTCTTACATTTGTGTAAACAAAAAAGTAACACATGCTAACAGTTTCATAAAGTGGATGATTCTCTGATGAGATCACCTGCCTTTTCTGTCTTGTGGGCTCTTGGACAATGTTCAAAAGCTTGACGGACGAATTCATTTTAAAGATGCCTTCAGGATCCTCCTCTGTAACAAAGTAAGTGTGGCTCTTCTCAATGGTGTATTGTTTTTAATCTGGGTTTGTTTGTTTTTTTCTTCCCTTTTCTACTGTTGTTTGTTTTTAACCATGTGTTTTAATAGGATGATTAAGATTGTGGAATTAAGTTTATTTATTATTAATTGTTTTGGGGTTATTTGTTGTCATTAGTATGTTAGAGGTTTAATCTTGCTGGAGACCCGGTCTGATCTCCTCTGACCAATAAAGTGGTTCAGAACAGATCACACTGTCTCAGCTGCTCACAATGAGTGATCCCAGGGTCAGCACCCAAGTCATTTTTGTCTGCTTGCTTCCATCATGTAGATTGAACCTCACCCCATTTTTTTCACCATCAGAAACAGATAAGACCAATGACGTCGCACATTATCACCCCATTGATACACTCTGATAGGCTGTGCCCACCCTGGATGTGGGGGCGGAGCCAAGGGCCAATATAAGCTGGGGCGTTCTGTTGCACGGGGCCTCCGTTTCTGCTTCCGGGTTAAGACGAGTTGGACGGACGCCTCAGCACTGAGCTTGTAATTTTGCCATTCTTTTCAACATTAAGTGGTAAATATAATTTATCTAACCTGATTTTGTTGAGTTTGTGTGAGTTTCCTCTCCACCTGGGAACAAAAGAACTGGAAGGGTGCCGTGGTCAGAAGGCCAACAAGTACCTGTGAAACAAATTTTGTACTTATGTTTTTAACCTATTGAATGACAATAAATGACGTGAATTAATAGGGTCAGGGTCTTTGTCTTTTGTTGTTTTTAGCTTTATGCATTTTTGGATTAAGTTTGATTTTTTTTTTCAGTTATGTTTACTCGTGTACTTATTCCCTATGTTTCCTGTGTGCCATCCTGTAAGGGCTCAACATACTCAATCCGAAGCCAAACAATCAACTCACCGCCACTTGAATGAACTGGCCAATGAATGAACCACTTGTAAATGAAGTTGACTATCTCTGTCATACAACATCAGTTACTTCAACTAAAAATGGTGTGTCATTTAAATATCAAGAAATTGACATAGACAGAACTCACCTGTCCAAAGTCCTAACTCTGGATACAAGATAGAGGACACTTCCAATAGCCAGGCTGCCCAGAACCAGGAGCTTCTGTCTCAGCAGTGCCTGCTGTTTGAACAGCATGGCCCTCCATCAATCTTCAGGACTGTGTCTTCAGTCTGTGGAGAGCCGAGCACATAAAGCACTAATCACCAGGGGAAAAAAGACAGACTAATGTTTATTAATACACACTCAATTAAGTGATTCTAGTTGGTGCGAACATAACTGGTTTGTTCCACTTTAGAGTAAGCTGTTTGGGGTAATAATCAGTTTTGTGTTGTGTGTTTCCATGACTGATGAAGCCTTCCGGATAGAAGGTGAAATGTTTCAGAAAAAATAAAAGAAACTGTCCAGATGACCTGACTGAAAATTGTTGGATTGTATACCTGGATTATTGAGCATGACTTTTTTGGTTAATTCTACCTAATGTTTTAATGTTCTTTTGGCATTCTGTTATCATTTGCTGTTAAATGATCTAATCAAGCACAGTAAGAGTAAAGAGATACAAGCATAAAAATGAGGAGGCAACTGGTTGTCAGAGTCAGAATGAAAACCCTGTTCAAGGACCATCTACAGCTGATATTTCATCAAATTTAACTGAAAAGCCTCCTGTAACAGTCGCTGGAGACTGTCTACAATATCTGCAGGTGCTTCAAACTTGACAACACTGGATAAACAGCAATCAACCTTCGTGGCAAAGAACACCGCTCTCGTCTGTAATACCACTGTATCGTAGAGCTGTCATTCCTAACCCGAACCCAGAGCCCGGCCTCACCCAACCCGGCCTCTGACCAGGCCGGGCCATAATAATGTGTGGGCCGGGTCGGTGTCTGACCTTTTATTGCATCAGGAACTCACACAGCTGACGATCCAATATATGCAAACATGGCTTGTCATACTGCACCTGCTGCACGTGGTCATTTGACCGCATGCTGACCAGTCGATTGAAAGAGGTAAAAAGTTCAGTTAAGCTTCAGATGGACTACTGCCAGCGATCCATCAGCCCAAATGGACATTCATTCAGCTGGTGCACTCAGTGGAAGCGTGCGGCCGACGACCCAAATGGGTGAGATCACAAAATATCCGAAGTCAGAGCAGTGTGCAGGCAGAAGCAGGGGAAGCATTTAATGCACTTTGACGGCTCTTCAACTCCGATCTACTGCTTCCTCAGCTGCACGCATCTGCCAACCATTAATAATAGTCGGTGGTATAAGCAGTCAAAGCTTAATTAAAAATGTTAGGGTTTTTTTCATGTTCGGACCTGTAATTAGTGTTAATTAGTTAGTTGATCGGGTCGGGTTTGGAGATGATGCCTGCAGGCTGGGGCCAGGTCAGTTCGAATTATTTGGACCCAAGCGCAATTCTACTGTATCGATCCACCACGTTTTACTTGTTTAGAACACAACTCCCCCCACCTGAATTGCTACACCAGGAGTGGTCTTTAGAGCCGTGCAGATGTGGCGATGAATTAGAATACGTGTTCAACTACGAGAGAGATTAATTCAATGATAAATGAATGAAGATGAGAAACTGAGGCTTTTAACTCCATAGGAACACTAACATACAATTACTGGGCAGTTCTCAGACTGGTGATATCACATAATGCTTACACCACCAAATCTGTCCTAAGCCAGTGATATAGGAATGATTATTTTGATGCTTTTATGTCAATTTATACTTATTTTACACTCATTTACATGTAGTTTGAAAACACACTTATACAACGTGTTATTCACATATTAGGGATTGTATTTTGTTTTACATGTCATAAAGGCAAAGGGTGGAATGATTTATGTTGCCTTTATTAATATTTGGGACACTCTTTGATGGTTTGCAGAGGGACGGAGGGGTGCAGTGTTTTCTCTTTAGGAATGCTTTATTAAGCTTAGGAGTGTTTCTGGCAGCGGAGTTTTGGCCCGCTTTGCGGTCACGACGCTCCTTACTGGTAATAAGTCACCAGCTCCTCATCCGTTGTTCTGGTAACCATCAAACTTGTTTTCATCTACTCTCACGCGGTCCGGTCGGGAAGGGGTATTTAAGGAGCACAAATACTGTGACAAAGTGGAAGTCTTGTGTGGACCAGCGCGCGGTGCCATGCAGTTGTGATGTGAGTTCTGTCATTGGATCGAAAGGCTTCCCGGTCACTTGTCACGGTGAGAGATACTCATATCAATTTGTATGTTAAGAGTGTACTAAGTGTACATGACTTTGCTTGGCTGTTTTCTTGTGGCAGATTAATAAATGACAATATTATTCTAGCAAGTTACAGTCCCTTGTGTTTCATTTTCCTTTTGTCTGAATATCTGGTGCCGATCGCTCATGAACCCTTTGATAAAGAATTTCATAATACAGCCAGGGAGAAAATGAAAGCTCACCGATTATTTCAAAATGAATCAAAAGGGGAATTTTTCCATCCCAAGCAAAAATTGCAGAGAAAAAGCTTCTCTTCAAAGCAGTCTGGCAGAGTAAAGAGAGTCTAACTGGTCACTGGTCTTTTCAAGCAAGCATGTGCTAGTCCTACCACAAGATTCTCTCAAAACTTTTTTGTTTTGGAGTCTGTAAATTCTGACTGCAGTGTATTTAGAACCAGCTGGCTTACCCAGTCAATGCTACAATGGGTACAAAAATTGGATGATATAGATGAGTAAATCTCCACCCTTTTCCACAGCTGCCGTTGCTGGGTCGACATTCTGGTTGTGAAAAAAATCTCTAATCTTTTAAGCTCTGCCTTCCAAAGACCCACCTCAATAATATATAAGGAGACATTTGTAGGGGTCCCTGCTACAGACATTTTCCACTTCTACTCAACATATACCAGCATGGAGAAAATGACCAGGGCGGGCAGACAAACCATGCTGGTGTCTTGCTTTGGAATATATGTCCTGCCTGAAGACACACTAAAGGATTACAACGTGGGTTCTTACTACCCATCTTCTTCAGTCATGTATCCTCCAACCTCCTCATCCTCTTCAGCCCCCTCTCTCTCCAAGGTTCTAGCCACAATCCCTTATGGATTGTCTGGGGAAAAAACAAGACTGCTGTCCCAATCATGGAGGACTTATCTGGGCCGTCATCAAGGACCCCCCAGTAAAAGAAGAGCGGAATTCTACCACCTCTACTTCTATACCTGATCAGAAAGATGAAATTGACAGATGGTTCACCTAGGGTTTGGTCAGGACAATGAAGACTGCAGTTCTTCACTTACTCGTAACCATGGGAACATACCTGTGAGAAATCTGCATTATATTCCACCTGAGCCAGCAACATCATTTAAATATGCAAGAGAAAGAGCTATTTCACCTGAACAACTTTTTGAAATCATTCAGATGCTCTTGAACCCTTTGTTTGTTCCTGCTATCCAACAACTGCTTATTTTCCACAGCATATAAGCAGAATATGTTGAAGTGCAGATTGTGGATCTAACCCTTTTACACAAACTGAAATTAGAAAAAATATATTCCATTTCACTTCTATTACATTCTGTGTTTGTCTGTTGCTCCTACCTATGGGGTGGCTGCGGCTGAGTGGTTAGAGCAGTCGTCCTTCAATGTAAGAGTTGGGTGTTCAACTCCACTAGTCGTCACTTGCCGAAGTGTCCCTGGGTAAGACATTGAAGATGTGTGTCTCATCGGCATATGGATGTGATCTAAAGCACTAATTAGTCTCCTTAGAATGATTTGTTCAGTAAGTTTTGTATATTTCTAGTATGAATGGGTAAATGAGGGCACAAGATTGTAGTGTAAAGTGCTTTGAGTGTCTTGATAAGATAGAAAGGTGCTATATAAGTACAGTCCATTTACCATTTACCTGTCTTCTCAAACCCCAGCCGGTCCAAGACACAGTGCCAAGCCTGGTTGTTGCTCCTCTGATGAACAGTGTCATACTTAAACTGATCCAGAAGAACAGTGAACAGAATGTAATGAGAGTTGTTTCTAATTCAAGATCTTCTTGACAGCACGCACAGCTCTTTATCAATGCATCTGTAGCAGCAATTGAATCACTGACCTTCCTGTCAAGAACATCTATCACTAATAATATTAGATCACTTATCTGGTATTTGATAGCCAAAATGTCCTAAAGGGCAGTGAGGAGTTGAACCACTTGTGTGAAAAAGGCCTGCTGTTTTAAGCAGAAAAAGTAATTAATCAAAGTTAAACATGGGGATTGGGCTGATGCGTTCTACTTCACAATATAGCATGTCACAGTGACTTCCTGTTTTTATGCATAATGATTTCAACCCAACTGCTGTGGTAGGACTGAAGCTTTTTATTAAAAGTGTATGTGTTCCTGTCTTGAATGGTGCTGTTTGTTGTGCTTTAGATTTATAGTGGCGTTATTTATATGGTTGATTGACTGAAAACACGTTCACGTTATGTTTCAACTGATATTGTTTTAATCAAGGCAAATAAAGCTTTCCATACCTCATGTGGAATAAAAACACTTCAAGTGCTTTTCTGAAATATGTTGCACAAACCTTATAGAAAAATTGTTGGTTACGTACTGTAACCCCAGATTCTATGAGTATAGGCGCAGCCCTTTAAGGTTATCGCTAGTGGGTTTATCCCTTTGCGCGCAGCGCAGCACTGCAAACTTTAGTCCACGCCCACCTGCTGTGTGGGCCTCACCCCTGGTCCGTATAAATTACGGCGAGACCGGGTAATTGGCTCCCAAGGAGCCTTTTTTCTTCAGCCATTTAGGAACCAGTAAGGCCCAGAGCTTAAAGGGCTGCGCCTATACTCATAGAATCTGGGGTTACAGTACGTAACCAACGTTCTATTTCGTATAGGCTTCGCCCTTTAAGGCTATTGCTAGTGGGTTAATGGCGAAGCAGGATGTAGTCTATGCCTCACTGGGTCCATTCAGACACAACATGAAGCACCTGCTTGCACAAAAAAACATTTCATCACTCAGCCTTCTGTGTGCGTAATTATGAGCTGCGTAATTGCGTGCTCCATGCGCAGGAGCATACCGGAGAAAAAATCTCTGGTGAGGAAAAAGGCTGAGATAGCAGACCTGCTGCTATGAATAGGAACAATGCAGGTTACAAATTGTAACAGAGTAACAATGAACAGAGCAGGCCAACAGCTCCTCAGGATGAACTGGTTAATAACAATAAAATCAGTAGTCATGAACTTGTGACTGATAATAAATATCTCACACTGTGACTGCATGCAGGCAGGTGTGAGTTCAAAAGTGAAGCTCCATGAAATAAATAATAATCATTCTGTCAGAACCCTGGAAACAGAATGTGTCATCGAGAAAGTAGAAACATCATGTAGATAAAACGAATAATTGAACATGGTGATGACCAGGCAGCCACCATACAAATATCCTCCACTGTCATCCCTCCATGCAGAGCAATGGAGGATGAAAACCTTCTGGTGGAATGTGCTCTGAGATTCTCTGGAGGGTCCAGCCCAGATGAACTGTAAGCTTTAGAAATAGCCTCACACAACAAGTGTGAGAGGTGCTGGGTGGATAGAGGGTGTCCTGAAGAGCTGTCCCTGTAATGTACGAACAGACACTGAGAACGGCGCAGTGCGGCCGTGTGCGCCACGTAACACTAAAACGCGCGCACGGGACAGAGGAGGTGAGATGTTGCTTCCTCTTCAGAATTATGAGGAGGAGAGTAAAACCCATCCAAGGTTATCACTCTCGATCTGAATGAGGTTGTGATGCTTTTCAGAGCAGGGTTAAAATGCAGTACAGCCATACTGCCGTCATCTTGAATTCTGAGACATGATGGAGCAACAGAGAGAGCAGATAATCACTCACTCTCTTTGCCAACGTAAGAACTAACAGCAGGGCTGTTTTTAATGACAGAAATTTAAGTGAAATCTGATCTAAAGGTTCAAAAGGAGCTTTGATCAGAGCGTGCAGGACCATCATTAGGTTCCACTGTGGAGCTAGTGGACGTGACACAGGTCTGTGTCTCTGTACACCTTTCAGAAAACGCTTCATCAGCAGGTCGTTAAGAACTGTTGTGTCACTGAAAAAACTCATGACAGGAAGAAATAGCTGCTACATAAGTTTTAATTGTGCTGAACGCTAAATTTCTGTCCATCATTTGTTTTTTTTTTTTATTTTATTTTATTTTTTCATTTAGCCTTTATTTATACAGGTTAGTCTCATTGAGCCACGAGAACTCATTTTCAAGAGAGACCTGTTTAGGGAGCACATGGTGGGGGTTAAGGGCCTTGCTCATGGGCCCAGAGTTGTAGAAATGACAGCACATCACCTAGTGGACACGAGATGGCCTCCACGCCTTTCTCTGCACACCAGCGCTGAAAAACTGTCCACTTGATGTATACAGCGTTGTAGTGGAAGCAGCTCGTGTGCCCTGAAATGTACGCACCACATCCTGTGGGAGGCCCATCATTTTCTAAACGGATTCGTTCAGGGGCCAGACCCAAAGGTGCTGACCTATTTCTGGGTAACTCCTGATCGCTCTTCCTGCCTGGAGGAGAGCGCCCCCCCACCCATGGCAGTTTTCACGGCCGATCCGATATCAGTCGCTGCAGATTTGGGAACCACAGAGCGCTTATGCGCTCGAGAGCTACGAAGATGACTGACAGTTCTTCCTCCTGGACCTGGTCCAGGGTCCGTGATATCAGTAGGACTGGAGGGAATGCATAAAGGAGCATTTTTGGCCATGGGCTGTGAGCAAAGGCGTCCACTCCTAACGGTGGGTCATCTCGTGAGCTTAGTGAGAACCATAATTGACACAGGGCGTTCTCCCGTGTGGCGAACAGATCCACTGCTGCTCGGCCAAACCTGCTCCAAAAACCAAGAGATCAGCTCGGGATGGAGGCTCTAATCTCTATGGTGGGGACCCCCCCTCAACATCATATCCACTCGCCTGTTCAGGACGCTGGGAATGTACACTGCACTGATGGAGAGCAGGTTTTTGTGTGCCCAACACAACAGCTGTTTCGTGATGCGTAACAGTTGGACTGACTTTTTTGTCTGTGTGGATCAGAACATGCTGATCCCACAGCAGGGGGCAAAATGCGGAGTCACCTTTCAGACCGTGAAAACATTCTAACACATTTATGTAAAGCGACATGTGGTCCAGCCACCGTGCTTAACATGGTTGTTGTTATTAAATGACCCCAATTGGCAGACCAAAAACACGAGGACAACAGGGATACAAATGTGATGGTTTATTTACAGTGGGGATGTGATCTTGGCTGTGGAAGGAAAAGAAGGAGACGAGATGAGTGTCTTGATATGGATGGTCTTTGAATAACTGAGATGATTTAATGGTGGTTTGTCTTATGGTTGAATGTGGTTGCAGATGATGTTGGAGTGGTGTGAACAGAGAGTTCAGAATCCAGAGATGGCAGGGAATCCAGCGGGTGAGTATTAATTGATGATGCAGTTTTGGTTGAAGGATCCAGAATGTAGTTTCTTAATATGGGTTCGGTGTGCAGGATTGGCGACCAGACACAGCCACGAGGAGACCAGACAGGCAGGACGAATGGGAGCTGAACAGACGGGCAGAAAGGCAACAGGTTAGTATAAAACTTGAAACACACTAAGGTTTGGCTGGCTGTCACAATATTACCAAAGGCAATAAATGTTCGAGCGTCGGCTGAGCGTCTTGTTGTGGCTTAAGTAGAGCAGGAGATGGAGGTGCAAGTCTTGGTAGCAGGTGCAGCTAGTCAGCCAATTAGTTGGAGAGAGAGTGAGAATGTTAAAGGAGAAGGCAGGGAATCCCACAGTGCCCCCTCTTCAAACATTGCCTCCAGGCGATTTCTTCTTGTCTGGGTGATCCCTGTAAAAAGTGGTGATTAGGGAGGAGTCCAAAATGAAGGATCGGGGAACCCACGATCGCTCCTCAGGCCCATAGCCTTCTCCAGTCCACAAGGTACTGAAGGTTTCGACCCCTGCGACGAACATCCAGCAGGCGTCTGACAGAATAGACGGGGTCGTTGTCGATGAGCCAGGGGGGTGGAGGGAGGTTGGCAGGTGGGTTGAGCAGGCTGACAGAGACGGGCTTAATTTGGGAGACATGAAAAGTGGGATGTATCCTCAGGGTGGGAGGTAGTTGGAGACGGACAGCTGCAGGGTTGATGACTCTGATTATGGGGAAGGGGCCGATGAACCTGGGGGCTAGTTTTCTGGGCGTATCTTTTAATTTGATGTCTCTAGTTGATAACCATACCTTCTGCCCCACCTGATACTTCATTTATTTTGCTTGGCAGTCCGAAGGAGGGCTGTTCTGGTCTGGCGCCAAATCCTGCGACACCGACGTAGATGATGCTGAACAGAAGGAACAGAGATGTCAGACTCTTGGGAGGGAAATAAAGGTGGAGAGTATCCCAGAGAGGCTTCAAAAGGAGACAGACCTGTGGCAGACGAAGTTTGAGAATTATGGGCATATTCAACCCAGGGCAGGTGTTTGTTCCAGGAGGTTGGGTTGTGTTCAATAACGCACCTTAATGCAGATTCAAGCTCCTGGTTGCACCTCTCAGTCTGACCATTAGACTGAGGGTGGTATCCCGACGTCAGGCTTGAGGTAGCTCCTAAGGCATGGCAGAAGGCCTTCCAGACTTGCGAAGTGAATTATGGACCTCTGTCAGAAACTATGTCAAGGGGTATGCCGTGTAACAGAAAAACATGTTTAATCAGGATCTGGACTGTCTCTGATGCTCAGGGTAGTTTAACCAGAGGGATGAAGTGTGCTGCCTTGGAAAAGTGATCAATGATTGTACATACAGCAGAGTTACCTTCAGAAATTGGTAATCCAGTGACAAAATCCAAAGCTATGTGAGACCATGGACGCCCAGGTGGAGGAAGGGGATGGAGGAGGCCCGCCGGGGGTTGATTGCGGTTCTTGTTACAAGCGCAGGTGGTGTATGCGGACACGTACTCCCTGATATCCTTCTCCATGTTGGGCCACCAGAAGTTTCTCTTTTCGAGTGAAACTGTGCGTCTCATGCTTGGATGACAGGAAAATCTGGCAGTGTGAATCCAGTGTAGAACCTTACTTACGACGGCAAAAGGGACAAATCTCTTCCCTGGGGGACCGGTGCCAGGGTCAGGTTCACTTCTTTGGGCCTCAAGGATCTCCTTTTCGATGTCCCATGTCATGACTGCCACCGTGCAGGACTGGGGTAGAATATGACCAGGTGACTCTGTCTGGGATGATGAGAACTGACGGGAAAGAGCGTCAGGTTTAACGTTACGTGAACCAGGGATGTATGTGATAGAAAAATTTAATCGGGCAAAAAACAATGACCAGTGAGCCTGGCGGGCGTTGAGTCTTTTAGCCCCTTGAATGTATGCAAGGTTTTTGTGATCTGTCCAAATTACAAAAGGTAATTCTGCTCCCTCCAGCCAATGCCTCCATTCTTCCAGGGCCAGTTTTATAGCCAGCAGTTCTCGGTTTCCCACATCGTAATTTCTTTCAGCGGGAGACAACCGCCGAGAGAAAAAGGCACAGGGATGGATCTTACCATCTATAGAGGATCTCTGAGAGAGTACTGCACCCACCCCAGTATCCGATGCGTCCACCTCCACAATGAACTGCCGATGGGGATCCGGGTGGGAGAGGATGGGGGCTGAGGAGAAGAACGTCTTAAGTTTCAGGAAAGCATCCTCAGCTTCTGGGGACCAGACAAATTTTCGGAGAGAGGAGGTGAGTTGGGTTAGTGGTGTGGCTACCTGACTGTAGTTCTTGATAAAACGTTGGTAGAAATTGGAGAAACCCAGGAATCGTTGGAGCTGTCTCCTATCCTGGGGAGTAGGCCACTCTGCTACTGCTTTGATCTTCTCTGGGTCTGACCGGACCTGTCCTTCTTCAAAAATAAAACCCAGAAAAGTTACAGATGACAAATGAAACTCACATCAGAGTCTCTGAAGAACAGCCTTGACATGACTAGTGTGTTGAGTCGGGTCTTTGGAAAAAATCAAAATATCGTCGAGATACACAAAGACAAATACATGCAGAAAGTCTCTTAGGACGTCATTGATAAGGTTCTGAAAAACTGCAGGAGCGTTGGTGAGACCGAAAGGCATGACCAGGTATTCAAAATGTCCAAGGGGGGTCTTGAATGCAGTCTTCCATTCGTCCCCCTCTCAGATTCTTACCAGGTGGTAGGCATTGCTGAGGTCTAGCTTGGTGAAAATCTTGGCATCTTGTAGCTGTTCGTATACGGAGTCGATAAGTGGCAGGGGATACTTGTTCTTGATGGTAATCTTGTTAAGGCCTCTGAAGTCGATGCAGGGTCTCAAAGTCTTGTCTTTCTTAGATACAAAGAAGAAACCTACACCGAGGGGAGACGTGGATGGACGGATTATGCCTGATTTTAAGGACTCATCTATATACTGCCTCATAGTCTCCCTTTCTGGGCCCGACAGGTTGTAGAGTCTGCTGGACGGCAGAGGGGCACCAGGAAGGAGATCTATAGGACAGTCATAAGGTCTGTGGGGTGGTAGAGAGATGGCCTCCTGTTTGCTGAAGACC
>NC_056509.1:15218239-15246571 GCF_014905685.2 Nematolebias whitei
GCTGAGCGTCTTGTTGTGGCTTAAGTAGAGCAGGAGATGGAGGTGCAGGTCTTGGTAGCAGGTGCAGCTAATCAGCCAATTAGTTGGAGAGAGAGTGAGAAGGTTAAAGGAGAAGGCAGGGAATCCCACAGTGCTCCCACTGCTTGGGACAGGCGCATTCCTCCCAGCTTGACAGGAATGCGTCTGTGAAAACTGAGACGTGTGACATAGGCCTGCTGATGGGAACTCCCTCTGACAGAATGAGGGGGTTTCCCCAGTGATTCAGATCAGTTCTCATGGAGGGGGGCACAAAGATAATACGCCTCTTCTGGCGCATAGGATCTATGCGCAGGCGTGCAAACCATCTTTGAAGGCATCTCATGTGAAGTAGGCCCAGCGGAACCACGGTATGGGCTGCTGTCACCGTCCCAGGAGTTACATGACAGGCAGAGCTGTCACTACGCTGCCGGGTTTGACATGGCGGAACTGAACTTACAGAGCTTCTGCTCTCGGCTGTGATAAATGGGCTCTCATTGTGGTTGAGTTTAGCTCCACTCCTAGATAAACAATCATCTGGGACGGGCGAATGGAACTTTTCCCAATTTATAGAAAACCCAGGTTTAGCAGGTGTAAGGCTAGCGTTTGGTCTGCGCAGCTGCTTCCTACCTGGACTGATCTAATAAAAGCAGATCGTCCAGATAAAAAATAATTCTCATTCCTGCTATGTGTAATGGCTGCAGAGCCATCTCCACGCATTTTGAGAACATGCGTGGGGCGAGGGAATAACTGAACGGTAGCCTGTTGTACTGATACGGAATCTTCAGATCTATGTAAGTGAACCAGTCGTTCTGGTAAAGTTATCCAGCAGCTGTTTGATTGTCAGCATGTGGAATTGTCTCTCCATGATCGAATTGTTGAACATGGACAGGTCGAGAATGGGTCTCATCCCTCCGTTTTTTTTCAGAACCAGGAAGTAGTGGGAGGAAAAAAAAAACATATTTTCCTCTCCGTTGGAAACTCTGGAAATCACGATTTTCATTAGGAATTCCTGAACTTCTGACTGGAGAGATGAGCTTTGTTCTGTAGAAGACAGGACCGTATCTATAATCCTTCTGAACGGTGGAAGTTGAGCTGTGAACTGCAGCGTTTAACCCCTGCTGATCAGGCGGACCGTCCATCTGTCCAGGGAACACACTCATTGCCACTCTGAGTAATGCTTGGAGAGCGGGCACGCATTTTGTGTGTCATGTTTCTCATGGACATCAACCAGACTAAAAACCCTTACTGCCATCACCCGCTCCAGAGATTCTCTGGGGGGGACCCAAGGTGGGGGCTCCGACAGAAAAATGCTGTATGTCTGCCTCTGTACTGAACCCAGGCTGCGGTCTCACATTAGAGTTGAGGTGGGCCGGCTCGCACTGAGAGGAGGCGTGAGCGCATTGCGGCGAAATGACAGAAAACGGCAGAAAATAAAAACAGGCACTGGCTAAGAGCAAGGGATTTTACCGGATTTGGTCTGCTGAAAAAACGTCATTTTTTAGCTAACGTGGCAGACGAGTGTTTTGTGATATTTACAGAACTGCGGTGCCATTTAAAACACTGTTCAGAAGTTAGCGGCTCATTCTGTGTGGGAAAAGTGTGAAGAGAGGCAGCTGTGAGCTCAGTTGATCTGACAGTCAGGCTGAAATCAGATGAAACTTTACTTTCGGAGATGTTTCTGTTATATTTCAAAACATACCTCATCAAAAAAAACCACACATTCCCCTCAAGGAGCTGTTCCCTGGTGGAGGGAGCCGGCAGAGGATCGGAGTGTGAAGTCGCTGCCGCAGCTGTGTAGCACCTCTGCTGCTGTTGCTGGCCACGGCGGTCCCTCCAGTGGCCGAAGGGGCAGGAGGAGGACTGTGACATCACCAGATGGTGTACAGTCTCTGAGACCTCCTCAGACTTCTGCGATTTCTCAAGGATGGTCCTGAAGTTGGCCCCGAACAGCACCTCTGGGGTGATGGGGCCCTCCAACAGGTCTTTCTGCAGCCTCTCGGACAAGGATGGCAAGAGGCGGAGCCAAGTGGACCTCTGGATCATGGTCATCCGGGCGGCGATGTGGGACAGGCAGACCGCAGAGGTGGCACATGTTTAAGATGACATCAGCAGCTTTACAGAGAGAGTTCTTTGGCTCCTCCAGCAGGTCTGCTTCCTCCAGGCTCTTAGAGATGCTGTAGGCCAGCAGGGCGACGTTGTTGTCCGCTGCAGCCATCTGGAATGAGCACTGGTGAGCTCGGTTGGAGACCTTTGTCACCATCTGGTCATGCTTCCCTGGATGGACAGGTTGCTGGTCCATCCTAGAAGCTTTTGCCCCAAGTGTCCCCGCCGGGCTGGGCTCCGGGGGGGGGGGGGGGGGATCAAGGGAAAAACACTGATCGGTAAAACCACCGATCGGTAAAACCACTCTGGAGATGGAGGCGAAGGTGGAGACGGATGTCTTCAGCTTGCGGGCCCAGCTGCAGCCTTGTTCCTGTGTGACGTCACAGCTGGACAGCGAAGCCAGACGGGGTCAGGGCGACGAGCTGGGGCGGAGCCAACCTTGCCGCCAGATCATCCGATCAGGGCGGAGGGAGGCGAGGAACGGAAAGTCCCTTGTGTTAACATCCTCCTGGATTATGCCGGACAGCTCCGAGAGGAGGGCGCCGACGGCTGGGAGCAGTGTGATCGCAGACGTGGGAAGATCCGAGGTGGCTGAGCATCTGCTCAGCCGCTCGTCTTCCATCGATACACTCTCCAGGAGGGAGGGGGCAGCTCCACATCACCTTTCTCGGAGGAATCATTTGATTCACTGCATGAGTCTGCGTCAAAGAAGGCGGTGGCATTGTCCCACGCATAGCGTCCCACCACAGAAAAAAACCACTCAACGGAGCTACTGCCAACAACACCTTTTTTGAGGGAATCATCCGATTCACCGCGAGAAAAAAACACGTTAGAAAAGGCAGTAGCGTCGTCCAGCGAGTAGCGGCCCTCCACGGAAAAACATTCAGTGGTGCGGTTGCTAACATTGCCTTTTTCGAGGAAATCATTTGATTACCGCGAGGAAAAAACGTTAGAAAAGGCGATGGCATTATCCAGCGGGTAGCAGCCCGCCACGGAAAAGCACTCCTCAGCACTTACCTTCAACAAGGCTGCTCGTCTCTGCTTCTCCTCGGGGAGGAAGAGCTCACAGGGACGGCAGGAGGTCGGCGTGGCGGAGACCCAGGCATCCTTAGCAAAAGTTGTGCCGGTCAAAGCTGGACATCTTTTCCTTTTTCTGACAGTGCTAGCTAGCTGGCTGAAGAAAAAATGGGAGCCGATTACCCGGTCTCACCGTAATTTATACGGACCGGGGGTGAGGCCCACACAGCAGGTGGGCATGGACTACAGTTTTCAGTGCTGCGCGAAGGGATAAACCCACAAGCGATAACCTTTAAGGGCAAAGTCTACACAAAATAAAACAGGATGTGACTTTGCAGTCAGCTGACTACATGCAGTGCATTTAAAAAGTATTCACCTCCTTGGATGCTTTATAATTTCCTTGTCATAAAGGTTGCATGCACCTGGTTCCACGTACACACTGAGATCTATCAAAATGAACTATGTGTAGATGAACATATTCTGTGATATATTCATAAATTAAATGGATTCATTCATTTTTCTGGACTGAATAATATCGTGCATTGAATTTAATTAAATGTAACGTGAGACGTTAATTTTCTTTGACCCATCAAATGAATGTGGTCATTTATTTACAGAATCAAAATTTAACATCAAACATTTACATTAATTTGGCAAGATTGATTTCAACAACATAATTAATTAGCAAGTTTTACAAGGAGGAAACCATACGGCCATGGTTTCCCCATTTCAAACATTACAACAGACATTTCTGAAAATATCTGGAATGATTTCTAGCAGATAGAAGAGTTTAAAGATGGAAAGATGAAGTTTAGAGGGAGGGAGATGGTGTGTGAGGGAAAGTGTTGAACAGAACGGCACCCTCCATTCGAACCCAGCTTTCCTCGGTACGCTCGGTAGTAAACTCGACTCATTACCTCTCTGACGATGAATCAGCGGATACGGAGTTCCAGTTAACGCTACCGGTCCAGCGTCTCCGTAGGATGGCAGAGAACCATCCGGAGTGGTGGCGGGACTTCATCAACAACAGTTCACCTCACGAGTGGACTCACATGAGTGGAGTCCTTCAGAAGTTCCACTCAGATGTGGAAGATTGCATAATTCCCACAAGACTCGGAAGAGCTCCGGATCATGTCTGAACTCCTGTTCTCTCCAGCACTTCTCAGCTCGGCTTGCTCTCCGAACTGAACTCGACTGCACTCGACCACAACTCGACTGGAGCTCGTTTGAACTAGGAAGTACCGACATTTAAAGAGTTCTATTTCCGGTTCATTTGGGAGGTTCCTGATTGGTCAAATCGACCAGACAGGGGTGTGTTTTTGTGACGTAAGAGGTCACTAGAAGTCAGAAAAACAGAAAATGTTTTGGAACAGATTGAAAATGTTTTAGAGACAGACGAGAGAAATGTTTGGACGAGTTGGGTGAAAACAGGTGCCAGCTTCTCTATATTACGTCTGAGAGGATTTAAAAACATGACAGTTCGTTCCAACAACTTGTTTTCGACCTTTGACCAACTTCACAATTTGCTCATTTCAGACAGAAGATCAGAAAATGCATGAATTACTCCGTAACACATTCCAATTTGATTTCTACTTTGAATGAGGATTAAAAATCACTAATACTGTTTCACAGTTGATTAAAAATGATTAGTTCACTTCAACATTTAAAAATGGTTTGAACTAAACACACTTTGATTATCAAACATTTGTAAAATAGTAATGATAATAAAAAAGAGAGTGTTCTTTCAATTGATCAGTGCAGGACACTTAGAAAGTCTCTGGATGAACTTAATCTTGTGTTTCTGGACTCAAATCAATGAAATACAGTTCTTGTCCCAGGAAGGCCAGATTTGACCTGAGGCTTAGTTCACTACATATGAATGAAATTGTGTGTAAATACAGTATATGCAAACATTTGACTTGTCATGAGTCTGTACTTACCACCGTATAAACTTTATCAGATACAACAATATCAAACTGCAACGTACTGAAATTCTCAAAATTACCCAAAATATGACTCCATTTATTATATTCCTGAACCTAGAAGGCATTTAAATAAATTATACCTCTGATTATCTCATTCCTATTTCCCAAAGAAAACCTCATCTTCAGCACTGCTACTTCCAGCTCTGTCCTGTCTTTTTGTCAATGCCTCTGTCTCCAAACCATGAAATATAGCTGGTCTCACTACTCTCTTGTAAACTTTTCTTTTGACCTTTGCTGTTACCCTTTTGTCTCACATCACTAGTGAAACTTTTCTCCATCCACTCCATCCTGCCTGAACTCTCCTCTTTATCCTAAACAATTGAGCAACGGGTCACTTTTAATGGCGTTACGTCTACAATATGTCTTTGTCATACGTCTTTTTGTTTGTTTGGGTGTCCAAAAACTTATTTAAAAAGTCTTCAGCTAATCCAAAATGCTGCTGCCAGAGTTAATGAGTTGATAGGAAAGATCATATCTCTCCAGTTTTAGCTTCTGTCCATAAGCTCTCTGTCAAATTCAGAATAGAATTCAAATACTTACTTCTAACATACAAAGCTACCAACAACCTAGCTCCATTTTATATTACAAATCTTATTGTTCCATGTTACAACGGGAGCTGGATGCGGGTCACAGGTCACTGCAGCTAGCTGTTGCTAGCCGTGGGCCTCAGGCCTCCTCTCGGATCCAGGTCCACCCCAGCTCATGCTCCCCCCAATTCAGACCTCCCTCAGAAGTGGCAACTCACACTATTAATAAATCAAATAAATGCCAATTCAGTTTTACCAACTGTATTAAAATCAAGGCAGGACAGGGTTACAGTTTACAGCGCTGGCTGGTTCCAGTGCACAACGCAAGAATCAGGAGCCGGAAGCGTAGATGTCCCATGTCATTACAGATTTATAGGCCCTAGACTCCTGTAGTGAACTAGACCTCCTACATCAATCTTTCTCTGAAGACCTTCAGGGGATAGGAACTGTTATTTCATTGATTTGAATCCAGAACACAAATTATCTCATCAAGAGACTATTTAATTGTATCCTGAATTAATCAAATGAAAGAACACTCTTCCTTTTTTTTATATTATCATTACTATTTTACAATATCTTGATAATCAAGTGTGTTCAGTTCATACCATTTCTAATGTTGAAGTAAACTACTCATTTAAATCAACTGTGAAACAGTATTAATGATTTTTTAAACCTCATTAGACTTAGATCATTCAAGTTAAATGTCTATTTACAAAGTAATTGTGAATTTTACTCTTCTGTCTGAATGAGGAGTGGATTTGATGTCGGTCAAAAGTCAGAGAACAAGTTATGAGAACGAAGTGCCTTGTTTTAAAACTGTCAGACAGTAAATAAGAAACTGGCGCGCCTGCAAGTCTGTCACTTTTTCAAAATATTTTCCTGTCTGTACTAACTGTTCCTAAAAACATTTTGGCCGTCTGCGACTTCTAATAACCCTCTGACATCACTAAAACTCCACTCCTGCTGCTTGTGTTAACCATTCAGGAAGTACCAAGTAACAGGAAGTGGATACCCTTTAAAAGTCAACACTTCTTGGAACTATTCAGTCTTACTGGAACTTTCAGTTCTTACTGAAAGTCTTACTGGAAGTCTTACTGGAGTCCTGACTGGAACTTTCAGTCTTAATGGAGGCTGGGGTCTGACAGTCTCTACTCTAATAGCTGATGGATTTTGGACCATGAGCCAAGGGTCCGTCCATTCCAGCGGAGTCACAGCATGCCTCGCTGTGAACTCACCCGGGCGTAACGCCCTACAACTTCTAATGAAGATTCCTTCTAAGGAAGATTAGTCTGTTGAACGGAATACCGTCACTACTTCGGACGATTCCCAGCCACTCTGACCGGAGACGCTGAAAGGTAGCGTGAAATGGACCTCTGTACCGGAGCTGATTTATCTTCTGCAAAGGTAACGAGTCATCAGTGTGTGTGTACCGAGTGTACCGAGGGCTGAGCTGGGGTCGGATGAAGGGTGCCATTCCTGGTCAACACATTTTCCTTCATCCATCTAAATCTTCCTCTTTAAACTTCTAAATCTCCTCTTCTAACCTCTTCGCCAGTAAATCAAGCTAAATGCTTTCAGAGATGAATTATTCTCCATCAGTAATCCTCTGTTGTCTTGTTATTTGAACTTAATAAGTTTATTAACCAGAAATAAATCAGCAAATCAAGTGTACATGTTTTGATGTAAAATTTTGATTCTGTTAAATAAATGACCGCATTTATTCTGATGGGTCAAAGATAAATGACATCTCATGTCACTAATTATACACTCCACTCTCAAGTTATCTTGGTCACATGGCAGAAATTTAACTTGAAAAGAAATAATCCATTGTTAATTAAACAATTAATATTCTTTGTGCTTGAACTAGCCTTAAGAATAATTAATTAATAGGATGTCCACAGCGAAAGCTGTCCTAACATACTACACTCCTCCTTCGCAGAAGGGGAGCACAACCTGTCACGTGTATGAGGGAGAGGGACTAAGTGTGATCTCAAATGATCTTAATTGGTTTAATGTGAAGGAAAAAATGAGACGGTGCTTCAAAAGCCTTTCTACGTGATGTAGCGAGTAAAATAAACTATTCCTTGATGGATATTGAATCCCTGGGAGACTCTTTTTAGAGTTACTAACCCCGTATAACCCAGTCAGAACCGTTATAATTTCATTACATTCCCGTCTCTGAGCAGATCAAAAATGCAGGGTCAGTCTAGATAATTTACTAACATTTTCCTAACAGATCACGTCACTCTCAGACTGCAGGTTTACTTGTGATTCCTAGAGTTTCCAAAAGGGAGGAAGAGCTTTCAGTTATCAGGCTCCTCTCTTGTGGAACCAACTTCCAGTTTCTGTCTGTGAGACTGACACATTGTTCAGTTTTGGGACTAGGCTTAAGTCTTTCCTTTTTGATAAATCCTATCGCTAGGATCAGCTTGGGTTTCCTGAGCTATCTCAGTTATCTCTTAGGGGACCAAGATGGGGTAGAGTCAGGGAAGCCGACCTGGGACCTGAAAGCCCCAGGTCCAATCCCCAGCCATTCCCACATGTTGTGGTGTCATTGAACAAGACACCTAATCCCTAATTGCTCCCTGTGTGCTTACATAGTTACCCACGGCTCCACCTGGGTGTATCCCAGGTGTGATTGGTTAAATGCAGAGAACAAATTTCACCTTTGTATAGGACCATACAATGATGACAACACATAACACTTTACTTTACTTTAGTTATGCTACAGGCTTACACTGCTGGAGGATAAACTGACCACAATTCTTCACTCTGCTGCTGTCTTTACTTACCTTTTTACCTGTTTTGTATTTGTAATTATTTCTATCCTTGGGTGTCTAGGTGCTGTTCTGACAACGACATGGGCTACATAGATAACCGGAGTTCTTTTTGGGGAAAACCTGGTCTGATGTGAAGAGATGGCATCCATCCCACTTTGGACAGAGCCACTCTTCTTTCTAGAAATATGGCTGATTTTGTTTATCCCCCAAAATTATTGACAACCCAGGGTCCAGTCCAGGAAGCAGAGTTGTAGTCCTCCACACCTCTCTGCTGCTTCTCCTCTTTTACCCATCCACACCCCCACTGAAACAGCGTCAACTCGCCCACGGCTCAAATTTAATAAACAAAAATAAGCTCTAAAAATAAAAATCATAAAAATCTTATTAAAATAAACACAGTTACTTTACCAGAGCAAAATCATAAAACCATTAAATGTGGATTATTGAACATCAGATCCCTTTCCTCTAAATCCCTGTTAGTTAATTAAGTGATAACTGATCATCATATTGATTTATTCTGTCTGACAGAAACCTGGCTACAACACAAGGATTTTGTTAGTATAAATGAATCCACTCCTGTTAATTATTTAAATTTTCATGTTCTTAGAACTTGCCGAGGTGGAGAAGTAGTTTCAATTTTTCAGTCAGGATTATTGATTATTGCCAAACCAGTTATTAGTTATGATTCTTTTGAATCGCTGTCCCTCAGTCTTTCTCATCCAAAATGGAAATCAGAAAAAAACACTTTTATTAGTTTAAAAAAATTAAATCTGGTCCTCTGGACATTCAAAAAACACAAAAACAAAGCAAAACAACAAAAAAATGTAGAAACGTTTCGTCTTTCATCCAAAAGACTTCCTAAGTCTGTGGTCCTGTATTCAGCTCAGTCTTTTAAATAGCACCTTCTCAGAGTGGATCAACCAGTTTGCTGCTGACAACCAAAACCAGCTGCTCACATGATCAAGAAGAACCATCAGCCTAACAATGGATCATTAGCACCCTGATAGTTGTTTACTATTCACATGAGGCTGAGTGATACTAGCAATAACAGCATTGTAAGAAGGGGACAGTTGAACCCGGAGGCCTCCACCCCTGTTTAATGCTGGACTATTTCTTTTCACAAAGATGGCCTCCTTTACTCCTCTCTCAAACCATCGTTCCTCTCTGTCCAGGTTGTGAACATCTTCATCCCTGAAAGAGTGACCGCTGGCCTGGAGACGAGTGTAGACCCCAGAATCCTGGCCTGATGATGATGATCTTCTGTGCTGGGCCATCCTTTTGGCCAGTGGCTGTTTAGTTTCCCCGATGTAAGACTGGTCACAGCCCTCCTGACACTGAACAGCATACACAATATTACTCTGTTTGTGCCAGGGGACTGGATCTATGGGATGAACCAGTCTTTGCCGTAATGTATTTTGGGTTTTAAAAGCCACTGGGACGTTATATTTAGAAAATAAACGTCTCAGTTTCTCTGATACTCCCTCAACATATGGAATGACCACTGGTCTGGGTCTGGGTTCCTCCTTTTCACCTGATGGCTGACTGGAGTCCTGTTTGGGATTCCTGTTGATGTAGTAGAGGTGGTCAGTTTAAGGTTAAAATTAGACACCACTCTGAGCAGCAGGACCACACTTTCCACAGAACAACTGTGTCAACTCTTGAAACTGTGCCTGCAGTCAACCTACTTCACATATTGGGAGCAATATTATAGGCAGAAACATGGGTGTGCCATGGGGTCTCCAGTTTCTCCTATTGTTGCCTACCTGTACATGGAGGAGGTAGATAAGATAGCCTTGACGTTCTTTTCAGGGAAACCACCAAGTCATTGGTTCAGGTATGTTGACGACACCTGGGTTAAAATTAAATCTCAGGAAGTCCAGCATTTTACTGACCACATCAACTCTGTGGATAAATACATCAAGTTCACACAAGACGATGTAACAAAGGACAGGTTGGCTTTCTTGGACTGTGAGGTCTCTGTCTCTGATAGAGGACATTTGCAAACTAAGGTGTACTGCAAACCCACCCACACAGACCAGTATTTGCAGTTTGACTCCCTTCACCCTTTGGAGCACAAGTTAGGAGTCATCAGGACTCTACCACAGAGCAGACAGCGTCTCCACGAACTCAGGAGCCAGGCAGAAGGAGAAATCCCACACAAGATAGGCTCTAGAGCAATGTGGATATCCTAGTTGAGCCTTCCTGAAAGCAGAGAAGAATTCCAAACATGACTCCAGTCAGCCATCAGGTGAAAAGGAGGAACCCAGACCCAGACCAGTGGTCATTCCATATGTTGAGGGAGTATCAGAGAAACTGAGACGTTTATTTTCTAAATATAACGTCCCAGTGGCTTTTAAACTGCAAAATACATTACAGCAAAGACTGGTTCATCCCAAAGATCTAGTCCCCTGGCACAAACAAAGTAATATTATGTATGCTGTTCAGTGTCAGGAGGATCTGTGATCAGTCTTACATCGGGGAAACTAAACAGCCACTGGCCAAAAGGATGGCCCAGCACAGAAAATCATCATCATTAGGCCAATGTGTGGTCTACACTCATCTCCAGGCCAGCGGTCACTCTTTCAGGGATGAAGATGTTCCCAACCTGGACAGAGAGGAACGATGGTTTGAGAGAGGAGTAAAGGAGGCCATCTTTGTGAAAAAAAATTGTCCATCATTAAACAGGGGTGGAGGCCTCTGGTTTCAACTGTCCCCCTCTTACAATGCTGTTCTTGCTAGTATCACTCAGCCTCCTGTGATTAGTAAACAACCATCAGGGTGCTAATGATCCATTGTTAGGCTGAGGTCCTTCTTGATCCTGTGAGCAGCTGGTTTTGGTTGTCAGCAGCAAACTGGTTGATCCACTCTGAGAAGGTGCTATTTAAAAGACTGAGCTGAATATACCACCTCAGACTGAGGAATTCTTTCTGATGAAAGATGAAACATTTCTACATTTTCTTATTGTTTTGCTTTGTTTTTGTTTTCTTTTTGAATGTCCAGAGGACCATATTTAACTTTTTTTTAATTTTTCTACTGGATTATTGAGCATGCATCAGGATACTTTTATTAGTTGTTATATATTGTCCAACAGGCACTTGCTCTCAGTTTTTGTCTGAACTCTCAGAATGTTTAACTGAATTATTGAAATACTGATAAAATCATAATAATGGGTGATTTCAATATTCATATAGATGTTGAAAGTGATTGTTCAAGCATAGCCTTTAATAATTTAACAGAATCATTTGGTTTTACCCAAAATGTCTGCACATCTACTCATTCTTATCATCACACCCTTGACTTGGTTCTGACCTATGGCATAGAGATTAAGGACTTGGTAATAGTTCCTAGCAGGTGCTTATCAGAAAATGCTGTAACCAAATGTAAACAATGTCTTCCATCAATAACAAAAAAGGTTGAATCATGTCATCTGGACTTCGTTTTTTTTGTTAAAAAAGAAACGTTTCGCCCCTCATCCAAGAGGCTTCGTCAGTCTGAGGCCTAGCCATCTGGTATTACCCAGAAGCCACCCTGACTCTTGTGTTTCAAGCCTGCCTCAGATACCCCTGAAGTCTGGCCTTTTCACTAAAGATGACATGATTCAACCTTTTTTGTTGTTATATACCTGGATGACTGAGAAAACAAACTTTGTGTCTTCCATCAATGTTTTCTTCTGTCTTGCAGAGTAATGCATCAGAGAACACTGACTTAGATCATCTAGTTGATCATCTTACAACTTTAATGCAAACTTCACTTGATAAAATTGCTCCACTGAAAAAGAAAGTAATCAATCAAAGGAAACTGGCTCCTTGGCTCAATTCGGAGTTACGTACTTTAAATCAGGCATCTAGAAACCAGGAGAGAAAATGGAACTCTACTAATGTTGAAGAATTTTATTTAACTTGGAAAGATAGTCTGCTAACATATAAGAAAGCTTTCCGTAAAGCTAGAACTTTATATTACTCATCTTTAATAGATGAGAATAAAAATAACCCTTGGTTTCTGTTTAGTACTATTGCTAGACTAATTAAAAGTCCCATTTCTGTTGAACCATGTATCCCTACAACTATAAGTAGTGATGACTTTATGAGATTCTTTGTAAATAAAATTGTTTCAATTCGAGACAAAATTCAAGCCATCCTTCCATCTACTATCCCTAGTCCTCTGTAAAATGAGACAACTTTAAAAATGTCACTAGAGCCTGGTTTGTGTTTGGACTGTTTTTGTCCTGTTGAGCTCTGTTGAGGAAAATTAACACAACAACTCAGACTTTTCAGCCTATTCATCTGTTCCTCTCATTGGTTCGGAGATACATGGAGAAAAGACACAATAATCAGTCAGAGAGATTCAAGTTCAATGCTCTGTGCTCTCAGGACATTATTACATGCAGTGTTCCCTCTGTGAGGACTAAACTAGGCAAGAGGGCCTTCTCCTACTCCGCTCCTGTTTCCTGGAATACCTTACAAAAACATTTGAAGCTCTCGACCTTTACCTCTCTAAGTGGCTTTAGGAATTTGTTGGACTCCTGGCAGGGACCAAGGCAGACATGTTCTTGTTTTAAGTTTTCTACATTCGTCTTAGAATCTAGCTGTTTTTGTTACCCTTTTTTTAGCCATCCTATTTGTTTAAAAAAAAACTGGAGTATGACTTTTTTTAGCTGTTTATTGTTGTCACTGTTGTCCATTGTTGTCATCCTTCTTTGTTGAAATCAGGTCTCTCTTGTAAATGAGTCCTCGAGGCTCAATGGGATTTACCTGTCTAAATAAAGGTTGAATGAAAGTTAAAAAGTATTACCAACATTTATTAAAGCTTTCAGCTGAAAGGAGATGCTCTTACCCCAAACCAACAGAGACACAGCAAAAACCCAAGACGCGACTGACTGGAGCCTTCAGCATCTTCTGTATTTAAACACAAAAGCTCCACCCAGAGACGTGCCACACATTCTTACAGTTCTTTGTCTAAACTAGTTCAAACTGATGTCTTCATTTCCTGAAAATCCTTTTATGGAGTTGTTTTATTATTTTCTTCTGCCGTTCCAGTTTACTGGTGATCTTGTCATTAGGTGGGACATACACACCAGCAGCTCCCTGTTAGTTCATGTCCCATACACAAAAAAACTTAAATACATTCTCTGACTTAGTTCAATCTGTACTTGTTGATACCAAAAGGCAAGCAGATCCAAAAGCCAAGCAGATACAGATAAAGGACAAGATACAGTTGTGATACATCGAGCAATACAGCACAGCAGATAAGAGCGTCTTTACATTTTCCCCCTTTTGGTCTCTGAAATAGACAATTACTCCTAACTAGCCATCCCTGAATAGGTGTAGCTCTGCATGTCCTGGAACCCCCCCTGAGGCAGCTGTTCATTTTAAGGAGGAAAGCAGGACATCATCTCACGCCTCTGTGACGGTGGTCATTTCTGACCCAGACCTCACCTGTACAGGAAAATAAACTTTCCCTCATCTTTCTTGGTAAACACACAATGTAGCATTTTAGCAAAACAGGCAACTTTAAAGCTGGTGGGAACTGTCAGCCTCTTCCAGTAGTGGTGCGATGGCCACTAAGGATAGTTCCATGTCTCGTCCCTGGCTGTACATTTGGTAAGCAGGAGGGCGCTCACTGCCACCTTTCTCAATTGTAGAGGTGATGAATCTGACTGCCAGTGAACGACAACAGGCCACACAGCAACAGCCACAGACCACCATGATCCCTAAAAATGTAGCCACAGACACTAACAGATAGATTACTTATGTTTTCCATTTACCAAACATGTTTGAAAACCATTCTTCTAAGGGGTTCTCAATGCCTGAGTGTTCGTGCATGGTCTTACTCAGTCTTCTCAGCTCCTCCAGTGCTCTGGTCACGATCCGTCCGGGACAGTGTTGTTAGGGATGAAAGTACGACATTTTTCTCCAATCATAGCACAGGCTTCCACCTTTTCGGCTAATACCATGTCCAGTGCCATGCAGTTTTGTATGGCCATCAGAGAGGTAGGTCCTAATTGCTCAGCCAGACCCTCTACAGAATCTCTAGTTAAGTTTGCCAATCTTAGTACATTATAATGTATGTAATTAATCCTATCAACATTCTTGTTTGGGGTGACTGAAAAAACTGCATTGATTATGGGGATGTTTTCAAATCCAGCTGCTATTTGATCAGCTAACTTATATACATTTGGGACTCCCCTCGGGACTCATATTGCATCAATGGATTTAACATCTACCGCTGTGATCGTCAAAAAAGGGGGGGTGGAGTCATTATTTACATTAGAGATTCTCTGGTTTCAAGTCTTGTGTCTTCCAAAACAATTCCAAATCAGTTTGAAGCCTTATCTGTAAACATCACCTTGAATGGAGGCCAGATCTTAACTGTAGTCTGCTGCTATCGTCCACCCTCAGCTTCACCCGAGGCATTAAATGCCATGATGGAATTCCTTGGTAATTTAAAATTCACAGAGGTCTTTTTGGCTGGAGATCTCAACATTGATTGGTGTAAGTCGACCCCCCTCTGTGACAAATTCAAGGAATGTTGCTTGTCTTTTAATTTAACCCAACTGATCGACTCCCCCACCAGATTAAATAAAAGCCACCCTGAAAATTCCTCCATCTTAGACCTGTTTCTAACTAATATGCCTCACAAATTCCCTGGTACAGGTGTATTTGCTGATCTTTTGAGTGATCATTGTGTGACAGCGGCTTTAAGAAATAGTAAACTTCCACCTTCTAAGCCCAGATTAATTCAAAAAAGGGATCTGAAACATTTCTGTAAACAGTCATTCCTCTGGGATCTGTCTCACTTTGACTGGCATCGTATTCTGTTAACTGATGACGTGAATTCCGCTTGGAACTATTTCCATAATAATTTCATTTATTTCCTGAACATACATGCTCCTTTTTGTCTGTTCAGAATAAAGGGACGAGACAGCCCCTGGTTTACTACAGAGCTAGCTGACCTCCTGCACAGGAGAGATCATCTTTGGGCTGCAGCGAGAAAATCTGACTCAGACACTGATTGGTTGAGTTTTCGACAGATGAGGAATAAATGCACAACTGCTGTCAAAGCAGCAAAACGCAACTATTTCTTATCTCAGACTTCCAAAAATCTAAATGACCCTAACAGATTCTGGAAAACCATCAAATCTCTCTCAGGCACCCCCCAGTCATCTGACCTCCCATCACAACTTCTCGTTAACTCTGTTCCTGTGTCAAATAAGCACGAGATCCTGAACTGTTTCAACAAACATTTTGTTGCTTCTGGTTCTTTATTTGACACAGTTACTAATGGAAAATCAGCCACTTCACTTAATAACCAAACTTCTACAAATCAAATCCGTCCTACAAGTCAATCCTCAGTTAATCACAGCTTCTCTTTTTCTCCATTCTCAGTCAGTGAGGTCAATAAACTGTTAAAAGATCTTGATCCTAAAAAATCTGCAGGTCCAGATGAACTTCCACCTTATTTCTTAAGGCTGGCTGCTCATATCATCACAGTCCCTGTGACCCACATCTTCAATCTCTCCATAAGACAAAACTCCATCCCAGACGCTTGGAAAACAGCCTTTGTTCTTCCTTTGCTGAAGGGAGGTGACCCCACCTCACTGAACAACTATCGACCAATCTCTAAACTCTGCATTTTAGTCAAGGTTCTAAAAAAACTGATAAACTCTCAAATCAAAAATTACCTGGACTCATTTAACATCTTACCTCCACATCAATCTGGTTTCAGGAAACAACACAGCACAACCACTGCTTTACTGAAGGTTCTTAATGACGTTGTTGAAGCACTGGATGCTAAGGATTATTGTGCTGCACTTTTCTTAGACCTGTCTAAAGCTTTTGACACTGTGGATCATAACATCTTGTGTCATAAACTCTCAGAAATTGGTTTCTCAGAACACACCATTGGTTGGTTCTCTAACTATCTTTCAGACCAGAGGCAATGTGTTCAACATAATGGTACTTCCTCCAGTTATTTAACAGTCAACAATGGTGTACCACAAGGCTCAGTCTTAGGACCCACCCTCTTTACAATCTATATACATAATGTAGGTAAAAACATCCCTAATGCATCCATACATTTCTATGCTGACGACACAGTTGTTTATTGTCGAGCTAAAACAGTTGCTAAGGCTTTCCAGCTTTTGAAATCTGCATTTAACTACATCCAGACTGATTTGTTTCACCTCAAACTTGTCCTAAATGCCGAAAAAACCAAAGGGATGCTTTTTTCAAATAGGAAGTTGGTCCCAGCAGTTCTTCCTCCGATTTTATCCTCAAATGGTGTCCCCATTGAGTTTGTTGATTCCTATAAATATTTGGGTATCTTGGTCGACTCACATCTTTCTTTTAAGCTCCATGTGGAAAACTTGGTAAAGAAACTGAAAGTTAAACTGTGTTTCTTTTTCAGAAACAAATCCTGTCTAACCCTGAATGCTAGAAAACGCCTTGTATCTGTGACTTTCCTTCCCTCCATTGATTATGGTGACATTATTTACATGAACGCTCCTACAAGAACCCTGCAGATGTTGGATGCTGTCTATCATGGTGCACTAAGATTCATAACTGGCTGTGATTATCGTACCCACCACTGCACCCTGTATTCACTGGTTAACTGGACATCATTAACTTCATGCAGACTCTCTCACTGGTATATTTTCATCTTTAAATCACTTCTTGGTCTGTTGCCTTCATACATCTCCTCCTACATGTCTCTGCGTGAGTGCAGCTACGGAGTGCACTCTCAGGACATTATTACCTGCAGTGTTCCCTCAATGAGGACTGAACTAGGCAAAAGGGCCTTCTCCTATTCCGCTCCTGTTTCCTGGAATATCTTACAAAAAGATTTGAAGCTCTCGACCTTGACCTCTCTAAGTGTCTTTAAGAATCTGTTGGACTCCTGGCAGGGTCCAATGCCAACATGTTCCTGTTTTTAGTTTTCTACATTTGTCTTGGAATCTAGTTGTTTTTTGTTTTGTTACCTTTTCCTTTTAGCCATCCTATTTGTTAAAAAAAACTAAACAAAACTGTAGTATGCTTTTTATAACTGTTTATTGTTGTTTCTGTTGTCCATTGTTGTCATCTTTCTTTGTTGAAATCAGGTCTCTCTTGTAAACGAGTCCTCGAGGCTCAATGGGATTTACCTGTATAAATAAAGGTTGATTGATATAAGTAGGTGAGTTCACGGAAAGATCTACCTTAGGTATACCTCTTTTCTGCAGTACGTGTCAGCGTTTGCGGACCGTCAATGCTTTTGCTGAAGAGCCAGGCATAGCTGAATGCTTGACTACATTTCCTACCAGAGTGAGAGGGGCCTGAAGTCTAACCATTGCGCACAAGCCCTTTGCTTTCTGTGGGACCCTCACCATCAGTCTCCTTCCACTGCAGTAGTAGAACAATCCTCCTTGAGCCCACCTGCCAATTTTGTTTCCTGGCAGGGTGGAGTTACACCAATCCAGGGGCATGACTCCCAGGTCCTTTTCAGGATTAAAGGGAGTAAAGTTAAAACAAACATATGGGGCCTTCACTGGTGTGGCCGTTATTACTCTAGTATCATTATCTATTGGGGAAAAATGCCTACAAGCGTCGTACAATTTTCAGGAGTGGCCATTATGGTCAATTTCATCATAAAGTTAAAACCCCAGTTATCAGACTGATGTAAAGGAGCTGGTTCGGTGTACAGGGTTGGTCTCCCCGCTGCGCAAACTATACAGTTTGATATGTTGTGCTCTTTGGCAGTTGCTGCCATCCATTCCAACCACAAGTTAGAATCGGAGAACCCAGTTGCAATATGTACTAAATCTGTCATGATTCATGTTTTCTGGACTGTTCATCTCATGTTTCCTTTTTTTGTTGCTCTCCCTCAACTCCTATCACTTAACACAGCTCACCTGTGTCTGCCTAATTATCTCAAGCTGTTTAAAAGCCTCTGTCAGCCACTGCACCAGTGCCAGATTATCTGAAGCTTTCAGCCAAAGAGATCCAGCCTTTTCAAGCCAAACCAAGCTCTTTAAAGAACCTGACCCATTTCTGCCTTTCTGAACCCCTGTATATGCCTGATCCTTGTCTGCCAACGTTTGCTCTCTGATCTCAAGGTTTTGACCCCCGCCTGACTTTTTACTTTGCTCTGCCTGCTCCTCTGCCTGACAAGTTGTTGCTCTCGGATCTTATGGTTTGACCCCTGCCTGGCCCTCTGGATTCTGCTCAGCCTGCCGATTTCTCTAACCCGTTTGTTCTGTGAAGACCTCATCATCTATCTGGACCATTTGCTTGGACCGTGCTCTTCCTGGGATGTCCTAATCCTTGACAGGTTGGTCTAATCTTTCTGAACTAAAATTGACCTGCCTTGCCCCTCTCACTCAGCTGCCTCTCTCTGCTTCAGATCTGCAAATCGGTCCCTCAGGTCCAGTGTCCAGAGCTGCAGTCTTCATTTAAAATAAAGCCTGTAAATGCTTTTTTGTGTGTTGGTAGCATTTCTGGGTCCTTAGTTTACTTAATCATTACAAAATCAAGAGGTTTCAGATTGGAGTAATCAAAGGTGACTACTGGTCCCTTTGATTCACCCTTTTCTGCCCCTGTTATCTTTGTTTGAGAATCCGTACCATTGGTTGGTTTGTTATTCATTAAGTTTATCCTAATTACCCCGTGGGAGTCTTTCCCTGACATTTCTACACCCAAAGTCAAGTATATGATGCTGTCTGATGAAAACTGATTGTCAAAGAACCATGTATGGAGTTGCTCGATTGACAACATCACCGGGTTCATTCCTTGTTCATTGTCTGTCAGTTTCCCCCTTTGGAGGGAGACACGGGATAGTCCGTCCCATACCTTATGGGCGTACATGGCTGAGTAGTCTGGGGTCCAAAATGGGCCAGTATAGGCCATCACTGAGCTCCAGGCCGGGCACCAGGCCTCCCGCGCATGCAATTTATCCATACATCTTTTTTGGTTAAATGCTGTCATACACAAATAAAGATCATACCCTCGCCAGCTGGCCTGGCGTTCTCCACACGCTATGACACTGCACAGGTCGAACTGGAAGGTGGTTGCCTTGCCCAAGGTGTAATTCAGCTCGATGACCCCATAGTTGGATATGCAAAAATCTGCACATACTGCTGGAAGAAGTAAGATCATGACCAGAACACTGCAGGGATTCCGATTTTTTTCCTGAAAGAAACATATTTCAAACAGTGTTACACTCAAACAAAGCACACCACCTCAAACGCTAAAAAAAATATATATATATATATATATATATATATATATACATAAAATGACAAAGTTTTTTTTTTATGTAACGTGTGTGATTGGACTCAGAGCTTGGCCAGGTTCCTCAGCCGGAGTGCACTGCGAAATGATACCAATTTTCTCCTTTTCCTTTCAGGCGGACTGCGTGGGATGTTCTTTCCACCACCTGATGAGGCCTGGTGAATCTGGGCTCCGTCCACTTTCTTTTGATGACATTCAGCCACACCCAGGTGGCTTCTGGGGCGGAGGAGGAAGAGTCTCCTTCTAGCGGTTTTCCTTGAATCCGGGTGAGCTCCTTTTGAACAGTCTGTAATTGATGGAAATAATCTTTGTGTGTTAGCTGTTCCAGGTCACCTGTGAGCTCCGGTGGTCTGCGTTGGGGCTCAGGGAAGCACTGTCTGGTGGTCAATTTGTACGGGGTGTACCCAGTGCTGGAGTTTACTAAGCACCTGATTGACATTAAAGCAAGAGTTAATGCATCAACCCAGAACAATTTACTTTGTGCACAAATTTTAGCCAATTTGTTCTTCACGTTCTGGTTCATCCTTTCCACTTTTCCCTGTGACTGGAGGTGATAAACGCTCCAAAACCTGTGTTGAAGGTCCAACATGGCCTCTACTCTCTGTAAGTCCTGATTCTTGAAGTGGGTTCCATTGTCGGTGCAAATTTTTTCGAGAAACCCATGTCGGGGAATCCATCCATCCATTATCTTTACCCGTTTATTCCATTTTGGGTCACGGGGTCGCTGGTGCCCATGTCCAGCAATCACTGTGCGAGGGGCGGGGTACACCCTAGACAGGTCGCAAGTCCATCACAGGGCCACATAGAGACAAACGAGACAAACAACCATTCACTCTCTCACTCACACCTAGGGACAATTCAAAGTTACCAATCAGCCTAACATGCATGTTTTTGGTTTGTGGGAGGAAACCGGAGTACCCGGAGAAAACCCACGCATGCACCGAGAGAACATGCAAACTCCACCCAGAAGGCCCCTGGACCAGGGTTTGAACCAAGGACCTGCTCGCTGAGAGGCAGCAGCTCTACCAGTTGCGCCACCGTGCTGCCATGTCGGGGAATATAATGGTTAATTAGACATTTCACAACAGTTTTACTGTCTTCTCGGGCTGTTGGCCATGCCTCTGGCCAGCCAGTGTAGGCATCCACACATACTAATAGATACCTTTTCCCTTTTACTGTGTTTACCATGTCTGTGCAGTCCAGTAGAATCTCTTTCCCTGGACATGTGATTAAAGGGAATTTACCTTGGGGTGGTGTCAGTGTCTTTTTTGGGTTGTATTGTCCACAGATGTCACAAGTCTTAACAAAATGCCTTACCATGTCTGTCATGAACGGGTGCCACCATTCTTTCAGGTTTTCTGTCATCTGTCGGATGCCCACATGTCCTGGACCATGGGCTTCTTGAAACAGTTCCTGTTTTCGACCTGGAGGGAAGACGAGTCTCCCGTCTGGTCCTCGCCAGCACCCTTCTTTTTTTGTTGCCCCTCTAAGTCTCCACATGTTCTTTTCTTCAGGGGCTGCCCCCTTTTGAAGTTCAATAATCTGTTTAAGTTCATTCTGTCTTTCAATTCTTCCTCTGTCGTGATTGTCATCATTAGAGGAGAATATCCTGTTGTTGTTTTTGCTGCTTGATCTGCTGCTTGGTCCCCTTGTGCTACCTGAGTGTTGCTGTTATCATGGCATCTGCACTTTATGACTGCTACCTTTAATGGCAGTAAGAAAGCTTCTGTCAGTTCTGTTCTGTCAAGATACTCTGTTTATGAGTTTTGGACATGCTAGTGGTTCCTGCAGAGATTATTTGTCCCAGGAGGGAGACCTGCTTTCTGCCAATCTGTAATTTATTTTTACTAACTTTAAAGCCATTTTTGTGAAGATGTTCCAACACTAACCTAGTTGCTTCTATGCAAGGTGTCAAGCGTGGGTGTGGCTAGTAACAGGTTGTCCACGTACTGGATCAGTGTTGTATCTCTAGGAAGAGGACAAGACTGCAAGACATCTTTCAAAACCTGACTGAAAATACCTGGAGATAGAGCAAAACCCTGGGGGAGTTGTGTATAATGCCACTGTTGTCCTTTGTTGGTAAATGAAAATAGATTTCTACAGCTTTCTGCTAGAGGTAAACAGAAGAAGGCATTAGCCAAGTCAATACAGGTGTACCATTGGAGTCTAGGGGTGAAATAGACACATAAGGGTTAGGTATAGGTACTGTAGGTGTTCTCAATATTGCATTAATAGCACACAGATCATGTGCCATTCGATATTTATCGGTTCCTTTTTTCTCTACGGGCAAGATGGGTGTGTTCCACTCTGACCATGAGGGTTCTAAAACTCCTACAGCAATCAATCCCTGAATTGTGTCTGTAATTCATTCTTCTGCTTGTTGTTTATGTGGGTATTGTGAGACCCAAATGGGTGTATCTGTGTTTACCTGATTGGGCCGCACTGTGTCTTCCCCACGTCCATGGGGGAGGAGGCCCATAAGCCCTCAGGTATGGAGGCCAACATTGCTGCGGCAGAATTATGATCAGTCTTCTCTCTCCCGTGGTCACGAGCCAACAACTTGTGTTACAGCATCACCTGTTCTTCTGTGTGAAAGGAGATTCTGTATGTGTCACAAGAATTTGAAAAGCACAGACCTGGTACTGAGGTGGGAACCTAGTCCGTAGCTGCCAGGGAACATTTAACTATTCCTCCCAGCTCCTTTGCTTCATGTTCGACATGGAGAGAGAGAGAGATATGTGAGGCACGGCTTCATCACTCATTTGATACCACAGTAATTGTTCATGACTTAACTCCACCACCGCTGCCACCCTAGCCGTGGCCACATAAATGTTTTGTGTGTGAATTGTCCAAATCTTACCCTCCAATTGAGCTGTAAACGCCTCTTGATACCAGTCTGCATGGCTCCTGTCATAGAAGAGCGTGACATGCGGGGGGTCAGGAGGAGAGACATAGGCGTGTAGACTCAGGATCCAAGGCTTCCATTGTTGGAACAGCTTCAGCAGTGGACTAGACCCTTCAACAGTCATGCAGTCCTAGTAGATATCAGCATGTTCAGGAGCCACTGGTTGCATCAAGTACTGTCCATCTGTGCACAGTTCACCACATCGCAAATAGGAGCCATCTGGGAATTGAACTCTCACCCCTTGTGCCCCGCAGAGTACAGTTGCCCCCAACTTTATCAGTAAGTCTCTTCCCATCAAGTTGTCTGGTGTTGTTGGTGAACAGACAAACGGATGTTGCAATTTTTGCGTTCCTATCTGAAATGGCAGTGGTACAGTCAAGGGCAGACGTTGCTCTATCCCTGAGAACCCCATTAATGACATAGTCTTTGTGGATAGGTAGTTGACAGGAGCTGTGGTGATTGTAGAGTAGGTGGCTCCTGTGTCCACCAAGAAGTTCATTTCTTGTCCTCCCACCCTCGCTGGTAGCATAGGGTCTGCTGTGCCCATGCTACCCTGTTGGTTCTCAAGATGTGTCAGTAAGTACCAGGAGTGGGAAAGTCTTCCCACTGCGGATACTGCCCTCCTGTGTTCAGAGTGGGTCTTGCTGCTGGGTTGTGTGGCAGCATACCTGGTTGTCCACTGGGTGGTGCTCGTCCTTGTGGTGGAGCTCGGCAATCTCTGGCCCAATGGCCTGGTCTTCCACAGTTGTAACAGATGTCAGGAGTGGCTCCTCCATATCCACCTCTTCCTCCTTGTCCCCGCCACATGCCTCTCCGTCCTTGGCCACCACCAGCACGCCAGCCCTCGCCGCGACCAAAGCCAGCAGACCTGTATTAATTTTGATAAAAAGGAGGAGGAAGGAGAGGGTTTGCAGGATAGAGAAAAGGAGAAGGAGGAGGGGCTACTCCTCCAGGTTATTGATTAGTATAGTGTGCCCCAGTAGGAGAAGGCGTCTGCTGTGGAGCCGCTGCAACCATCACATTCTTTGTCCTCTCCTTCTTCTTTGTTGCTTTTTGTTTAGCTTCCTGCAGCTGTAATTTAAGCAATTGATTTTCTAATTCAGTTTTCTCATAGTTTTTTGTTGTTGTTGTTTTTCTCGTATTGTTTGTAGGTGGTGTATTACATGTCTTTCCCACTTATCCTAGTCACACCCAGGGAGATCTGGATTCTGTCTCATCAGTTCTGCCACAGATGTGGGCACGCCCTTCAGGACTGCCTCTCTAAATAATTCAGTTAAATTAGAGGGTGTTCCTTTAGGATTTACTGTTGTGTGTCTCATCCACTTTTCAGATGCCAAGGTAATATAATCTTTGGGGTGGACTGGAGGTTCCCACTCAAACGTAGGTATAGCTGCGGGAGTGGATAATGGGTACTGGTCTCTGATTGCACTCCTAACTCTGTTATTACTCGACTCAGTGGGACCTCGTTGCCCAGTTTACTGGTGTGTGTTACTGTTCCCAATTTTCTGGCCACCAGGGGTGTCACACACCGTTCTAGGATTGCTCTAAAGTCTCCTAGGGCCAGGGACATTCCACTAGTGATACCACTTAGTTCGGAAAGCCACAATTTGCCTCCTGCAGAGATGCTTGGGAGTTTGTCAACCAGAGCATCTCTGTCTCCCACTGGGATGGGCACATATTTCTTGTGACCCCCGGATGATTGTAGGAACAGAAACATGTACTCAGCCTCATCAAATTTTTTATCTAATCCTCTTGTTGTCATTGTGTAGTGAACTAAGCCTCAGGTCAAATCTGGCCTTGAGGGCCTTCCTGGGACAAGAACTGTATTTCATTGATTTGAGTCCAGAAACACAAGATTAAGTTCATCCAGAGACTTTCTAAGTGTCCTGCACTGATCAATTGAAAGAACACTCTCTTTTTCTATTATCATTACTATCTTACAAATGTTTTGATAATCAAAGTGTGTTTAGTTCAAACCATTTTTAAATGTTGAAGTGAACTACTCATTTTAAATCAACTGTGAAACAGTATTAGTGATTTTTTAATCCTCATTCAAAGTAGAAATCAAGTTAGAATGTGTTACGGAGTAATTCATGCATTTTCTGATTTTCTGTCTGAAATGAGCAAGTGTAAGTTGGTCCAAGGTTGGAGGCAAGAAAACAAGTTGTTGGAACGAACTGTCATGTTTTTATATCCTCTCAGACGTAAATAGAGAAGCTGGCACCTGTTTTCCCCCAACTCGCCTAAACATTTCTCTCGTCTGTCTCAAAAACATCTTCTGTCCGTTCCAAAACAATTTTTCTGTTTTTCTGACTTTTAATAACCTCTTACATCACTAAAACACACCCCTGTTTGGTTGATCGACCAATCAGGAACTTCCCAAATGAACCGGAAATAGAACTCTTTAAATGTCGGCACTTCCTAGTTCCAACCAGTCGAGTGCGGTGGGAGAGCAGTTCAGTTCGGAGAGCAAAACCGAACAGAAGAAGTGCTGGAGAGTACAGGAGGTTCAGACATGATCCGCAGTTCTTCCGAGTCTTGTGGGAATTATGAAATCTTCCACATCTGAGTGGAGCCTCTGACGGACTTACTCCTCTTGTGAGTCCACCAGTGGGTTGAACCTGTGTCGGACGGAATACCGGCACTACTTCGGACGATTCACAGCTGTTCCTACGGAGACGCTGAAAGGGTGCGTTAAATGGAACTCCGTACCAGTGGAGACACCTTCTACAGGTAAAGAGTTGATTTACACTACCTAAGTGTACCGAGGAGGAAGCTGGGATCTTAACGGAGCGTGCCGTTCTGATACCGACACATAACAACCCCTCGTCCATCTTCTCTCTCAATTTTAACTCCTTCATCTTCCATCTTTAAAACTCTTCTATCTTGCCAGTAAATCATTCCAGATATTTTCAGAAATGTCTGTTGTGAAGCAGGAAATCATGGCCGTATGGTTTTCCTGACTGTAAAGCTAATTAATTAAGCTGTTGTTGAAATCAATTTGCCAAATTAATGTAAATGTGTGATGTTAAACTTTGATTCTGTTAATAAATGACCGCATTCATTTGATGGGTCAAAGAAAATTAACGTCTCACGTCACATTTAATTTCAATGCACGATATTATTCAGTCCAGAAAAATGAATAAATCCGTTTAATTTATGGATAATATATCACAGATATATGTTCATCTACAATTGTGTGGGTTCTAACAGAGGGATGGGCTGTTTGTGAGGACTCAACGTCTCATAAATGGCCTAATGTGGTTCTTATATTGCCAATTTCGTGATCTATTTCCTCCTCTGTTATCAATCGGAAATTCTCCTGCTTTTCCTATTCGGGTATCAAATGTCCTCTAGCGGTCATTGATAATCTTTTTTTTTTTTTATGCTTTTTTTCATTGATAATCTGACAGGTTGTTTTCCTTGTGTATCCTGCAGCTCATGCTCTAATCTATCCATTCTGCGCTCACATTGTTCAATCATTTCTTTGCTGTGATCCACCATTTTTCCTAAAGTTTCTTTTATATGTTCTTCTATTTTATTCGCATCTTCATTTTTTCCTGAGCCCATGCTGTAATTTAAGCTGGACTGACTGCCACCCCCTGTTCCTCTTTGTTTATGAGTGGAAGAGGTGCAAAAATCTTCGTTTTGAGCCATGGAGGTGCTGAACAGGTCAGGCTTTTCAGGTTTTTCCTTCATCAGTCCACATGATGGTGCTGCTGCTTGTCTAAATGGGTTGGTGTTGATATTTTCTAAAACCAGCGTCCCCTGTGTTAATTCGATAGATAGGTACAGCCATAGATATAAACACTAGATACAGCATTGGCTGCTGCGGCGCAGGATTTTTGGCCGCCATCTTGGAACGGTCGTCCTTATTTGGTTAAAGCAGAAGATGTCTCAGCACTTTGCAGCTTATTTCTGTACTAATCGACGGACTGTTGACGTCAGGTCTCAGGGGATAACTTTTCACAAGTAAGATGAACATATTATTGTTAGTATTTTGTGAATATAATATTACTGTACTGTATTTATGTCCACCAGCTGATGTTATGTTCAGTGTAACACGGTGTTCAGCTGCAATGAAGCTAACTGAGATCTGATGACAGGAATATTTTTCTAACAAGCATACCCACTATTTCTGTAGCTTTGGTTCATTATCAACAGATATGCATCAAAACTGGAATTTTGTTTAAGTTCTAGGATATAAAAAAAATAAAACTAGGGAGAATAAAGGAAATAGAAAATAAGATTGACCTCCTCTGTACAATGTTTTTGTGTAGACACAAATCTCCTGTTTTCATTTTGAAGGTTTCCCAAAGAACAAGATGTGAGGAAGAGGTGGAAGTATCTTTGAGGAGGATTCATCTGAGCAGTGAGGATTTTAAACTGGAGGATTTTGATCAAACTGATCAGACTGTCCGACTGAGAGATGGTGTGGTACCATCGGTTCACCTTCAAAGAGAAGGAGCATCATTATAAGTTCATTAGAGTTCATAAATTTACATATTTTATTGTCAGTCACAAGGTGAGCCACCTCCATGTGTTTATATGAACAGGTAACTATAGACTGTAAAGTTCATATTCATTATGTTTTTTCATTTCAGCTTGAAAACTGCAGGACTACAGGAACTCAACAAAAGCTGGAGCTGCTCTGTCTGTGGCCTCTCAGGAACGTGCACGTCACACACACAACCTCGACCTCATGATGTGAGTATTTCTATTTTAAACTTTTATTTTTTCATTTACCTTTATTTATCCAGGTAGTCTCACTGAGTCACGAGAACTCATTTTCTAGAGAGACCTGTTTAGGAGCAGATGGTGGGGGTTAAGGGCCTTGCTCAGGGGGCCAGAGTGGGGCCGATGAGGGTGGAGGCAGGTGTGGGTGTTTCACCTTTTCCACCCACATTTTGATGTTGATGGTACCGGGAGTTGAACCTGTGACTTTCCCTTCACAGGCCCATCTTCTAACCTCTGTGCCACCACTCCCCCACATAACATCATATCATAATGGTCAAGGTCATATTAAAATCTCAGTGGTTTCCTTCCAGATGTGTTAAACAGCTACTGGTCCCCCTGATGTTTACAGGTGGCTGTGGTCAGTGGATGAAAAGCCTGGCATGAACAAGATGATGCTGGAGATCATCATTTGACGAGAGCTACCACCTTCTAACTGTGAAGAACAACAGCAGCTCAGTGATTCCCTCAAGGCTCAGTGAAGGTGCTGAGAGATGCAGAGAGGCTGATTCATGGAGCTTCAACACAGCAACCTCCAAACATGTCCACCCTCACACACATCGTCCATGAAGACACTGGACCAGAGCAGCAGCACAAGATAATAAGACAGTGATAACAACGACAACAATACACATTCCCAAATGATTCATACAATTTTTTATTGTTTGTTTGTTTTACAATTGAAAAACAGTTTGTTATCCACTGTTGTCATCACTCTTTGTTAAAATCCAGGTCTCTCTTGTAAATGAGTCCTATTGGCTCAATGGGACTAATCTGTATCAATAAAGGTTGAATGAAGGTTGAATGAATATAAATATATAGATAATGATTTATTTAACCTTTTATTTATACAGGCTGGTTTCATTGAGCAGGCAGCACGGTGGCGCAACTGGTAGAGCTGCTGCCTCTCAGCGAGCAGGTCCTTGGTTCAAACCCCGGTCCAGGGGCCTTTCTGGGTGGAGTTTGCATGTTCTCTCCGTGCATGCGTGGGTTTTCTCC
>NC_056509.1:15246971-15266512 GCF_014905685.2 Nematolebias whitei
CTGCTCTACCCTTCATTTCCGGTGTTGCCTGCTCTAAAGTGTGTTTAATCCCTTGCCATGACACAATTAATTTTTCACACTTTCTCAACTGTTTCTCCGCTTCTTCTCTGTCCTTTTTACATTTTCTTTTTCCTAGCCTGCTCACTTCTTTTTCTTTCTGCATATTTTTTGTTACTTCCTGTCTCAGCGTTCGCAGTTGTTTTAGAAAAAAATCCTCCTAAAGGTTTGCATGAACTCAGTGGGACTTCCTGTTTCACTACTGCTTGAGTTATCTTCTCTTTTATTTTTTCTGATTTTTCTTTGTCAAGTCGTCATGGTCTGTCAGGTACGTTACTAATTTGTCAATCTGAGTTTCGAGAGGGAGCCAGGGTACCTGACCCCAGCCTGAAGCGTCAATGTCTGCGTCAAATTCACCGTTCATTTGGTCACGTTTTGCCTGTATATCATTATGTTTTACACAAAATGACTCGTTTTCTCACTCGGTGGCGAGAAAACTCAAGCTCGCTTGGCGGCGAAGCAATTAAACCACCAAAATCACACTGTTAAGAGATTCTCTTTAAACATACACACACACACACTCTTGCTGCGCAGCTCTTTCACTCAGTCACTCTTTCTCATCCGATCTCGTTTTGGACTGCTTTCAGTTTGTTTCTCACAAAAAATACACCTTTCTTCAATATTCATCAGAATCTGTCTTCACCATGTAAGTTTCTCTGACAGTTAAGAAAAAAACACTTCAATAATCATCGGAAACTGTCATCACCATTTAAGTATCTTTGACAGTTTTCACACATGTGTGGTCAACTCTTGTTCTTATTTGTGGGCAGTCACGTTCCACAGGAAAACTCAATCCAACCTGGCTACCTTCCCCCATGTCCGGGAAGAAGTTTGGGGCACCACTCCCGACTGACAGAAGTCCCATACTTTGTTGACTCACACAGGGGTCCCAGACCCCTGGCCAGGTCCCCGACCTGCCTGTTTTAATCACAACTTGTATTTTATAATCCTTGCACAAGTTTACAACCGATATATTACTTAAAAAAAACAACAACTTTTACACTCAATCTCTACATACAAAAATATTTTACAACACGATCACTCAGTGTAATGCCACAGAGAGGATAAATATATTTCCTCTTACCTGTTTGCTGGCCTGTGGAACTGCACTGAACAACCATGTTGATGTCCAATTCTCTGTTTACCAATCGTCCTTCTCCAGTATCCCGGGTTTTCAGCACCAAAATTGTCGAAGAAAATTAACACAACAACTCAGACTTTTCAGCCTATTCACTTGTTCCTCTCATTGGTTCGGAGATACATGGAGAAAAGACACAATAATCAGTCAGAGAGATTCAAGTTAAAAGTATTACCAACATTTATTAAAGCTTTCAGCTGAAAGGAGACACTCTTACCCCAAACCAATAGAGACACAGCAAAAACCCAAGACACATCTGACTGGAGCCTTCAGCATCTTCTGTATTTAAACACAAAAGCTCCACTCAGATACGTGTCACACATTCTTACAGTTCTTTGTCTAAACTAGTTCAAACTGATGTCTTCATTTTCTGGAAGTCCTTTTATGGAGTTGTTTTATTATTTTCTTCTGCCGTTCCAGTTTACTGGTGATCTTGTCATCAGGTGGGACACCCACCAGCAGCTCCCTTTTAGTTCATGTCCCATACACAAAAAACTTAAATACATTCTCTGACTTGGTTCAATTTGTACTTGTTCATACCAAAAGGCAAGCAGATCCAAAAGCCAAGCAGATACAAAGGACAAGATACAGTTGTGATACATTGAGCAAACAGCACAGCAGATAAGAGCGTCTTTACAGCTCTCTGAATTGTCAAAAATAATAACCTCATCCAAACCATCCACATGTTTGCTAGATCCCATCCCAACCAGATTGTTTAAAGAGGTATTTCCCCTAATTAATATCCACATTTTGGATCTACTTAATATGTCATTAATGAATGGTTATGTACCACAACGCTTAAAGGTTGCTGTAATCAAACCTTTACTTAAGAAATCTGACCGTGATTCAGAAATTCTGGCCAATTATAGACCTATATCTAACCCAACTTTCACCTCAAAAATCCCAGAGAGATTAGTTGTAGGTCTGTTGCATGAACATCTACAAAGAAATAATCTGTTTGAGGAGTTTCAGTCAGGGTTTAGAGCTCATCATAGCACAGAAACAGCACTAGTAAAAGTCACTAATGATATTCTCATGGCCTCAGACAATGGACTTCTGTCTATACTGGTCCTGTTAGACCGCAGTGTTGCATTTGATACAGTTGATCACAATATTTTACTACAGAGGCTTGAATATGATATTGGGATTACAGAAACAGCTCTACAATGGTTTAAATCATATGTATCTGATATATTTCAGTAACAATAAATATTCATAACCAAATTTAGTCATGGAGTTCCTCGGGGCTCAGTGCTTGGTCCAATACTCTTTACTTTATATATGCTTCCATTAGGTAAAGTTATTAACAGCATGGGATACATTTTCATTGTTATGCTGATGACACACAATTATATTTGTCCATTAAACCCAATAAATCCAGTCAGTTACTTAGACTACAAGCATGTATTAAAGACATAAAAACCTGGATGACCCTTAATTTTCTCCTTTTGAACACAGAGAAGACTGAGGTTTTGGCTTTAGGACCTGAGCACGTTAGGAATGAATTTTTCAGTCTTTCTCCCTCCTTAGATGGCATTAATCTGTCTTCCAGCTCTAATGTTAAAAATCTTGGTGTTATTTTTGATCAGGACATGTCTTTTATCCCCCACATTAAAAACATTACTAGAACTGCCTTCTTCCACCTGCGTAAAATCGCTAAAATTAGAAACATATTATCTAAAAATGATGCAGAAAAACTGGTCCATGCATTTGCCACATCTAGACTGGACTATTGCAATGGTTTATTACCTGGTTGTTCAAATACTTCTTTAAAACGTCTTCAGTTGATCCAAAATGCTGCTGTCACAGTGCTAACTGGAGTTAGTAGGAGAGATCATATTTCTCCAGTTTTAGTTTCTCTCCATTGGCTCCCTGTCAAATCCAGAATAGAATTCAAAATCCTACTGGGTGGGTTTTTTGTGTTTTTGTTTTTTGTTTTGTCTTTCAGGTACACCTGGACCTATATCTGGACCTACCATTCTGTGTTCGTTTGTCTCTCCTTCCTGTCCTCTTAAACCAGTCGGTCAAAGCAGATGGTCACTTGTCCTGAGCCTGGTTCTGCTGGAGGTTTCTTCCTGTTATGAGGGAGTTTTTCCTTTCCACTGTTGCTTGCTTGCTCAGGATGGGAGACTGCGACCAATTGAAGATTCAACTAGTTGCTGGCTTCCTTCCTTAGACAGAGAATTTTTACTACTTGGCTTTTGTATGTATGTGAATATTTCTGTTCAGTGCCCTGAGACAACTTCTGTTGTGGTTTGGTGCTATATAAATAAACTGAATTGAATTGTTTTGGCCCACCTATGTAATGTAAAAATTTCCCTAGTGTGGTATCAGTAAAGTTATTCTTATTCTCTTATTCTTAACTTCAGAGTGAGCTAACTGACATGTTTGGTATTCCACAGTTCCTCCTGAGTCATGCCATGTGAACATCTTCATCTTTCAGGGATGAAGATGTTCACATCCTGGACAGAGAGGAACGATGGTTTGAGAGAGGAGTAAAGGAGGCCATCTTTGTGAAAAGAAATCGTCCATCATTAAACAGGGGTGGAGGCCTCCGGGTTCAACTGTCCCCCTCTTACAATGCTGTGATTGCTAGTATCACTCACCCCATTGTGAACAGTAAACAGCCATCAGTGTGCTAATGATCCATTGTTAGGCTGATGGTCCTTCTTGAGCATGTGATCAGCTGGTTTTGGTTGTCAGCAGCAAAACTGGTTGATCCACTCTGAGACGGTGCTATTTAAGAGACTGAGCTGAATACAGCTCCTCAGACTGAGGAAGTCTCTCGGATGAGAGACAAAACGTTTCTACATTTTTTGTTGATTTGCTTTGTTGTTTTTTTTGAATGTCCAGAGGACCAGATTTAACTTTTTTTTTATATTTAATAAATAAGTCTTTAAGTTCTATCAAGCTCTTGAGTGCAGTTGTGTTTATAATAATCATGTTATTAAACAAATGAGAAAAGATGGAAATGCCTCAGAACTGTGCTGCCACCAGGTCTTGACCTGGTTCACTTCATTAAATTGCAATAACAATACTGTATGTATTTCAAATATTTCATTAGTGGTGTCAACATTACTGGATGAAAGGTGATGGGCAGCTTTCCATCACTTTTCTCCCCCCTTTCTGTCTGACTGTTTAACCTTTGAGATATGTCAGGTGGTGAGTGCTGCTCTGACAGCTCCCCCCCCCCCCCCCCACACACACACACACATACACACACACCATCACTCCTCTTTGCACATATACCAAATATATTTTCATACCCCACTACCTTCTTTTAGAGTAAATCTGACTTACATGCCATAAAATTCCCCGTTTTCCTGCATCTAGACATCATTTTTGTGCATGTGCGCATGCACTTTTCCAATTTGGTCCATACACAAACTATCAGTAGGAAAGCAGAACACGCATACATGAGACGACAGCAACTTTCTCTGATGACGTTGCTCCACCATAACCTTTATCTAATGACCTTACTCAATCAAAGCCTTCCTGTGCAACCCCTGCTCCACCAAAGTTTTACCATGCTGATTCAAGTCAACGCCCAAGTGCTGTGTTGTCTCTGCTACAAAGCTTAACATCTCCTCAGCTCTTCTCAAGCAATCTGCCACCACTATCCTAGTTTCAACCACAGATAAAGCACATCCCAAAGCTCTGAAGCTGTACCAGAGCAAACTGGCTATGCTGTAGCTGCACCCAAGGCCCTAAGCAGTATGTAAGACCTCCAATACCAGGCATGTCTTAAAGGGGATCCCACTGGATACCAACAAGAGTGTCCAAGTCAGACACCAATGCCGTTTGCATTTCCGAAAGGATCCTGGATGATGTTGCTCAATGTCTTTCTCCAGGAGGGCTCAGGAGGTCACCTCTTTACTGTCTGTCTCAGAGAGAGTCCAGAAGAATGCTTTCCCAGTATCTTCCTGTGTAATCAGCCATATTCTCGCAGTCATTTTTGCCTTCAGTTAATAATTTTCACCTTATTTTTATTTGTCTCCACTTGTAGTTACTCCTCCCAGCCTCCCTAAATTCCTAGTTCTCATCTTTTCATTCATTTGTTATCCTGTTTGTCACTTGTCTATTTTCTTGTGTTCTTGTTTGCCTGTTCTTCACATGCTGCTTATGCTTAGTCGTCTATGTATTTTTGTTTACTGCCTTGTCAGCAGTTTTTTTTTTATTGATAAAGTCCAAGTTTGTTCTCTTGCACTCGTGTTCCAGTCTACAGTCTTGGGTCAGTCGGAAACCACCTCACAATAGGTTAACACCATGTCCACCACAAATCCACCATCCCTCATCGAGCTGAGAATACTATCCCCACAGTGAAATATGGTGGTGGCAGCATCATGCTGTGGCATGTCAAGTCAAGTCAAGTCAACTTTATTTATAGAGCACATTTAAAACAGAACCTGTTATCAAAGTGCTTAACAACACACCAATCAATGAGTAAATTAAAGAGAAAAATATATAAACATATATATACAATACACTAATAATAATAACTGAATAATTAAAAAAAGCATTTAAAACATATGGTCACAGATTAAAAATCACTAGATCAATTTACACTGTATGAAATGCCTGAGAGAACAAATGTGTTTTAAGCAGGGATTTGAAGTGAGGAATGGAGGTGGCCTGCCTGATGTTGGGGGACAGGTTGTTCCAGAGTTTGGGGCCCATGACTGAAAGAGCCCGATCTCCTCTGAGCTTCAGTCTTGTTTTTGGAACAGCCAAAAGCAGCTGATCGGATGATCTCAGGGCCCGAGAGGGAACGTAAGGTTCCAGAAGCTCAGAGAGGTAAAGGGGTGTGAGGCCATTTAGGCATTTGAAGGTCAACAGAAGAATTTTAAAAACTATCCTCGTACGAACAGGGAGCCAGTGAAGGGAGGACAGAACTGGTGTAATATGTTCAGCCCTACGAGTTCCGGTTAAAAGCCGAGCAGCAGCATTCTGGATGAGCGGAAGAAGTGAGATGGAGGCCTGGCTGATCCCAGCATACAGTGCGTTGCAATCGTCCAATCGGGTCGTGACAAAGGCGTGGACTAGTTTTTCAAGGTCGGGTCTGGACAACACTGGCTTGAGCTTAGCTACCTGTCTGAGTTGGAAGAAGCTTTTCTGCAGAACAGAGTTGATTTGTTTGTCAAACTTGAAGTCAGAGTCTAAAACCATCCCGAGATTTTTACCAGACTGCTTCAGATATGGCTGAAGAGAGTCCAGGTTGACAGGATCAGTGGTGGCAGTTCAGCTAGGGCTAAAAACAATGACTTCAGTCTCATCATTGTTAAAACTTGAGAAATTTGAAGCCATCCAGGCCTTAATGTTGTCTAGACATTTTAACAGAGGGTGAATGGAGCAAACACTTGCTGGTTTCACAGGCAGGTAGATCTGGCAGTCATCAGCATAGCAATGGAATGAAAGACCATGTTTCCTCAGGATGGACCCCAGTGGGGACAAATAAAGTGAGAACAGAAGGGGTCCAAGAATCGAACCCTGTGGGACCCCACAAGAAAGAGGTAATGAAGCGGATATATTATTCCCAACCTTGACACAGAAACTCCTGCCACTCAGGTATGAGCGGAACCATTCTAATGCAGCACCTGTGATCCCAACCCACTGTTCCAACCGTGATATAAGGATACTGTGGTCAACAGTATCAAAAGCAGCAGTAAGGTCCAGGAGCACAAACACCACAAATTGACCAGAATCGTTTGATATCATAATGTCGTTACAAACCCTTACTAATGCTGTTTCAGTGCTGTGGAGTTGCTTAAAACCAGATTGAAAAATCTCGAAGATTCTGTTCTCATTCAAAAACTTGTTTAATTGAATGAAAACTATTTTCTCCAGGATTTTGGACAGTAAGGGAAGTTTTGAGATTGGTCTGAAATTTGAGCAAGTCTAAGGGTCAAGTCCAGATTTCTTATTTACGGATGAACTACTGCATGTTTGAAAACATCGGGAACCACACTTGTCACAATACTACTATTTACAATAGTAAGAACAGAGGGTCCAATAGTCGGTAGAACTTATGTGAAAAACAAAGCAGGAATGGGGTCAGCGGGGGAACTGGAGGGTTTCATCTGACCAACGACTTTGTTTAGAAATGGGAGTGAAATGGGTTCAAACTGTTTGAAAACAGTTGAGCAAGGGACAAAGACAGAGGGATCAGTTGTGGACTGGGGGATGGATGACCTAATCAACTCTACCTTATCAGCAAAGTATCTGGTAAAGTTGTTGCAGATGTCAACGGAGGCCTCCATGCTGGCAGACCGAGACACGTTTAAAATGGAATTTACGATATTAAAAAGAACACAGGGATTATGACTGTTTGAAGCAATGATTTGGGAGAAGTATTTTGTTCTTTTCAGATTTAACGATGCTCTGATAATCTTTCAAACATGTTTTTAACATAATAAAAGAAACCTGTAATTTGTCCTTTTTCCACTTGCGTTCAGCTCTCCTGCATGAACGTTTGGCCGCTCGAGTGGTCGCGTTCAACCAGGGGTGTGGTGCCCGCTTTGGTCGCCTGATTTTTAGCGGGACCACGAGGTCTAAGATCTTAGAGCAGGTCGCATCATGCCTACTGAGCAGCTCCTGCGTACTAATACAGGCAGAGGTTTCAGGGACTGAAGCAGCATCAGTAAGGACTGCAGAGGAAAAAAGAGCAGCGGTTGAAGGGTTAAATATCCAACAACTCTTGGCTGGAGCGGGGGATTTAGAGTCATGAATAACTGAGGTTTGGAATGAAATGGGTTTGTGATCTGAAACAATAGCATCCCCAATTTCCAGATTAACCACAGATAAACCGTGAGACAGAACTAAATCAAGTGTATGGCCCTGTTGATGAGTTGGACCAACAACATTTTGCACAAGGTTGAAAGATTGTATCAGATTTAGAAACTCCTGCACCAAAGGCTTGTCAGGATAGCAAACGTGCACATTAAAGTCTCCCAGAATGAAGACCCTGTCGTAAGTGAGCAGTATTCCAGTCAGAAAGTCAAAAAATTCACTTATGAAATTTTTGTTGTATGAGGGTGGTCTGTAGCTCAAGCAGCACAGTGTTGGGTTTGAGTGGCCCAGCTCAAAATACAGCAGTTCAAAACTCTGAAATGTCACAGCCTGGAGCTGTCTGCAGTTCCAGAGCTTTTTAAAAACTGTTAATAATCCACCACCCCTACCAGAAGACCTTGGAGCATTAAAAAAGGCACAATCCACCGGCAAAAGTTCAGAAAAAACACAACTCACCAGGGATGAGCCAGGTCTCTGTAACAAACATGAAGTCCAGTTCTTTGGAGCAGAAAAAGTCGTTTAAGATGAAGGTTTTATTTGCCAGCGACCTCACATTCAGGAGAGCAATCTTTGTAGGACCAGTTGCTGAAAGTAAAGCTGTGCTTGGAGCACAGATCAGCTGTTTCAGATTTCTGGAGTTTGAACCGCGCCTCCAAGGACCAGAGACGTTGCAGCTGTGTGCACGCCCGCGGCGCGAGCCAGGCTCAACTACGGGGATAAGGCAGGACCCAGTAGGATCAGCGAAGCACACGGACAGGCAAATATCCAGCAGATGGTCGGCAGGAGATGATGTAGCAGACAGTCCGGAGTTGGTTAAGTTCCACTGGAGACGGCCGAAACGGCCGCGCGTGCGGCCGCGCGTGCGCCCGCTGCGCGTACCAGGCCCGGGCACCTGGAGCATGTTTTTGAATGGAACAAGCATAGAGAAATTATTGAGAGGCACGTGCTGGAGCCTTATAAAAATTTGACACTGGGTCTGAGGTTCTCCTTTCAACAAGACAATGACCTTAAACATACTGCTGCTGCCTTTGTGCTGCGAAGCAAGTACCGTATTTTTTGGACTATAAGTCACTCTTTTTCAGTTTGGCCAGTCCTGCTACGTATAGTGGCAGACTGGCAACTATACTTTTTTTTCTTATTCATGACGCAATATTTGACACATTAAATGTGCATTCATACAGACATGAACAAAAGAGTAAACATTAACATTAGCAGCTGCGAGACGGCTCTCTACACTTTTGACAACTACATGTATATGTTCTTTCTTTTCTGCTAAAACCCCCTCCACTCCCCTTGCCCATCTTCATCCGGAGTAGGCAGAGTTGTTCAGAAGCAAAACCAAGGATGTTAACTTGCTTGTTGGACTTGTCAGCTTGTTATGTTAATTAAGACTGTTCAGGATCCCAGGTAGGTTCTGTGTGTGCACGCCATGTGCGAACATATAGTTGCCGGGAATGTAAGTCCACAGGAGTGGGCATGCAACCTTTGTGTCTCTGCTATGATAGTCACAGACTCACAAAAGGAAGGGAGGGGGTGGGGGGGGGGGGTCTGTCTTTCCCCATAGCAGCTGCAGATTCAGTGAGACCTGAGTGAGAACGGGCAACAGTAATTTAAAATAATCAAGCGCAACCTGAACTGAGCCTTTAGTCCAGTCCGTCGGTGACCACTGAGCTGGCCAGGCCACCGAGAAATGTCCCTGCAATCCCGAAGGCCAGTCAGTCCCTGTGTGTTATTGTTATTTCAGGGCTGTGTGCTGAGCCCTCTCCTGTTTACTCTGCTCACATATGACTGTGCACCTACCCATCCAGGCTGTCATATTCTAAAGTTTGCAGGAGATACCATGGTGGTGGGATGCTTCACAAACAACTATGGGTATGTTTACATGGACATAAGTAACCGGATCAAATGGCCGGTCGGAATAAAAGTGTGTCATGTAAACACTCCGTTCGGGTTATTTTTTGTGTATTCGGCGCGATCCGTTATAATTTGTGATCAGAACGAAACGGGTGGTTTACGCCGATCCGAAACCCGATCGGTGCGCATGTAAACGCTTGATCTGTTCGTTTTTATCTGATGGTGAAAAACTGACCTGACTGCACATGTGCGACTTTGCCATTTCCGCCTGGCTAACGCTAATAATATTAGCATGTCAGGGAAGTAAAACTGGTAGGTGAGCGACACAACATTTCTACTAGAAACTTTTAAAGAGCTCAAAATGATTTCTATTACCTGTAGCTCAGTCAGGGAGAGCAGTAACGTCTCCACCATCATTAAAACCTGTCGCGGGTCCATTTTGGGTGCTCAGGTTTGTTTACGTTCACCCGGAAGTAGAACTTCTTCTTCGGTGGTTTTTTTAAGGAGAGTTTACCACTCTGCGCATGTCAGTACTGCTGTTCAGAACAAAGCCCGCTGAATGTAAACGCTCGTCATGAACAGATCGTGCCCATGTAAACAATACATTTGAATTATTCAAACAGAACACATTTCAATCCGGTCAAAGAATTCTGTGCATGTAAACATAGCTTATGAGTCCAGCTACAGGCAGGAGGTAGAACACCTGGAGAGCTGGTACAGGAAGAACAACCTTCACATCAATGTGAAGAAGATGAAAGAGATGGTCGTCGACTTCACACAAAACAAACACACCTCCCCCCCCCCCCACACACACACAAACACACACACATACACACAAGAGGACCTGTAGTGGATGTGGTCTCCAGCTACAAGTACTTGGGTGTGCACCTGCACAACAACCTCAGCTGGGCACACAACACCACCAGCCTGATCAAGAAAGCTTATCAGAGACTCTACTTCCTCAGGTGGCAGAGGCGATCTGGACTGGGAAGCTCAGTTCTCACCTTCTTCTACAGGTGTGCAGTGGAGGGCATCCTGTGCTCCAGCATCAACGTGTGGAATGGAGGCTGCACAGTTGCAGAAAGAAAAGCTTTGCAGAGAGTGGTGAAGGCTGCACAGAAGACTGTTGGAGTCAGTCTCCCCACCATCACAGAAATCTAAACCTCTAGATGCAGGAAGAGGTCCACTTGCATCATGAAGGACTCCACTCACCCAGCACACACACTTTTTGCCCCACTTCCCTCAGGAAGGAGGTTGAGGAGCATTAAGTGCAGAACCACTAGACCACATCAAATAAGGAGGTCATTAGCAGGACTTTGGAGAACTTGACTGCACTGAGAAGCAAATTCAGTCATATGATTCAGCTGTGTGGCATTAGAGACACATCTAAAAGTTGCAGGACTCCGGCCCTCGAGGCCTGGAGTTTGACACCCCTGCACTAGACTAAGGAACAGCTTCTACCCTAAGGCTGTTAAACTCATGAATGTCTAACCAGGATAATCATTGTGAAAAATCACATAATGGTGCTGCTGATCTGTTTTTGCTGCTGATCTGTTTCATGTTTCTGCTGATCTGTTTCATGTTGCTGTGTTCATTCGTACTCATCTGCTCACACAGACTCATGGTCATGCTGCTGTTCAACGTATTGTTTTTGTACTTCAGGTGCTTAATGTATTTTTAGTTTAAAATTTTTCTTAGTTCTTATCTCGGATCTTATTACTGTTTTCTTTTACATTTTATACTTTTGTTGGATGTAACTGGGACCCTGTGTACACAATTTTGTTCCACCACATGTACCACATGTGCCACGTATGACAAATAAAGAAAGTTTGATTTGGACTTTGACTTTATTTCATATTAAATGTCTGTTCTTGCACATTGTGAAATAAACGTCTAAATATATATATTTTTTCATTTACCCTTTAATTTATACAAGTAGTCTTATGGAGTCACGAGAACTCATTTTCAAGAGAGACCTGTTTAGGGAGCAGATGGTGGGTGTTAAAGGCCTTGCTCAGGGGCCCAGAGTGGGGCGAATGAGGGTGGAGGTAGGTGTGGGTGTTTCACCTTTTCCACCCACACTTTGATGTTGATGGTACCGGGAGTTGTACCTGCTTCGGATTCAACAAGAAGAAGACATCGCTGAAGCCACGGAGCTCAAATGTTTACCGAGAAGTTGCTAAACTTCATCATGATTCATGACCAACCACTATCAGTTGTAGAAAACAAAAGATTTCACAGCTTGATACTTGCAGCTAAGATATAGTTTACCCTCCAGGAGATATTTATCAGTACAACAGTAGACAATCATAAAAAAAAACATGATTTGAAAATTATATTAAAAACAAAAACAGCTACATTATAAAGTGATGTAAAATACTAAAAACAGGAACATGCCTGTTGGTTTATGCCAGGTGTTTGAAGCCATTTAACATTTTATTTAATTTAATTCATTTATTCATTCATTTAAAAGAAACAAAATAAATAAATAAAAAATCATCAAAAAGAAAACATTGAATGAAGAGTGCAGAAAGAAGAAAAACAATTCTTATAACTGCCCCTTATTTAAAAAAATATAAAAATAACTTTAAACAATCACTTAAATTAATCACTTTAATATCCACTTTAAAACTAGGAATAAAAAGAAACGTGTTTTGTGTTAGCAGAATTTAATTCTAACTTTAAAACTTATCCAACATTAATAAAACTTACTTCAAGTTGCCTTTTTGGACATGCATGCATATATTTGTACAAATTGTACTTGAGAGGAAATTATTACAGCTTCATATTTATTTATTTTTTTCATTTAGCCTTTATTTATCCAGGTTAGTCTCATTGAGCCGCGAGAACTCATTTTCAAGAGAGACCTGTTTAGGGAGCACATGGTGGGGTTAAGGGCCTTGCTCATGGGCCCAGAGTGGAGCGAATGAGGGTGGGGACAAGTGTGGGTGTTTCACCTACCCCACCCACAATTTTGATGTTGTCGGGGCCGGGGCGTGAACCGGCGATCTTCGGATCACAGGCCCACCTCTCTAACCTCTGCGCCACCACTCCCCATATAAAATCAATAATGATGATGATATCGGAACAGGATCGGTATGACCAATATTTAGATTTAGGTATCGAGATCAGAAGTAAAAAAAGTGGATCGGTGCATCCCTACATATTTTGACTGATGCGACCTATACTCTGGAGCAACATATAATGCGGAAAATATGGTAGTAACAGAGCTAAAAAAAGTCAACACGTGAAAAGGTTAGCTGCTTTGCAGCTTAGTAATGTGATAAAGTGATGACATATGGTCTGTGTGACAATCCAATTCAATTAAATTCAAAAATACTTTATTAATCCCTAAGGGAAATTATTTGTTGTTGTATGGATGTTGGATGGATGACCATTATCAGTGTTGTGAAATAAGATTGTGTTTCTTGTTGAATCTGTGATTCCCACTTCTTGTTTTACTTTGAAATTGGCCCACTTCCTGTTTTACTTTGAAGAGGCTCCCACAGATTGAAGTCTGTTCCTGTTTACATAATGTAACACGATGTCTCACACTTTTGATTGGATTGAAACTGGCCAATCCCATGACAGCAGGCTCAGAACGCGCGGTGAAAAGTTAGTTTTGCTGTGTGAAGGAACGCCCTGTTTTTAAACAAAAGAAAGTGCAGTTTTCTGCTCGAAGCGAAAAGCAGACGAAGCGGCAGCCAGATGAAGCAGAGAGACGGTCGTCTTCAGATTCCTCCTTAATAAGGTTGTATTGTATAGTTTAGAATGGATGCATCCATTTAATAATATGTTAAAATAATGACTGCATTTAACTAATCCACTGCTTATGCTTGTGAATCTGTGACTTTTTGACTTTGTGACTTTCTTTGCTTATTAAATATTCGTAAACTTGAAGGTGCGTTTGTCGTATTGTGAAGTGCGTGTCTTGACTCCTGCAGGATTGACCGGTAACAGTGCTCGGGTGGAGAAATGAGAGAAATAACACAACAAAATGGAGGTCCCACCGAGATTTGAAAAACAGTTACCGAGTCCTTCACACTGATCTACGGCGCGCCATAAAAAAAAGGTAAGCAGAGCCTGTTGATTACAAAATCTGTAAAATTGGGCTTTTTTTTGGGGCAAATTTGCTCAGTGTGTATGACTCCCAAATAAATAGTTTTAAATAGAGAAGTTTACGTCGACTGTAAGAATAAGATAAAAGTAAGATAAAAGTAATAAAACCAGCCTCAGGGATAAACTGCGCATTAGTCAGCCAACCAGGGTCCGACGGGGCTCTGGACCAGAGGGGGTGGGGTTGTAGGATAAATCATTTATTCGCCGTCATCCCTGTAACTCTGAGACTAAGTTTTACTGTAAACTTGTTGGATTGGCAGTCAACTTTTAAAACAGTATCAATTAAAGTTCGCTCACAATTGACCGTAGGTGGGCGTTCGCAAGGCTGGGTGGGATAGTAATTAATTAAATACGACGCACGCACCGAATAGATTAAAATAAAATCAGAACTAATAATTAGATTTGTTGAATAAAATAACTTATGATCTGTGGTGAGTAGAGGAAGTCACAGGTTCACAAATATTGCTGTCTTCTAGGATATTAAAAGGGAAGTCAACACATTTTGTTTTAAAAAAAACAACAACAACAACAACAGTTTTAAGGGTGACCATTGTGATATTTCTGGCGTCTGTGATTCGCGTGAATGTTGAAATAAGTGGTCAGTATCTTGTTTGTTTATTTTGTTGTTTGTGTCTTTGTCAAATATAAGACCACAGTATGAATGTGTAGAAAAAAAAAAAAAAAGAGTTCCAGAATTTTCCAGTGACAATAAAAAAAGAGGTGTGGTGTGTGTTTGAATTTCCTGAGAGAATGGACACAGAGGCGCAGCGTCTCATGTTACAAAAGTGCGAGCAGGAAAGTTTTAAACCGGTAAAGGAGCAAGTTGAAATTGTGAGACAAGCATTAGAGATGTTGGAATATAATAAAAAGCTAAAAAAAAGCTCTCGTGCAAAAATTACAAAAAATAGAAAATAATGCTCAAGAGGGACAAGATGTGATATCTTTAATGTGGGATAAAATTAAAGAATGCTCGAGAGATGAGGATAAGTTTGACAAGCAAAAAAGAGAGGCGAACGCCCTGCAGAAAGGTAAATACAGAAAGTTAATGAGGGAGGTTAAATATGAAAGAAAAGAGTGGTTGAAATTGGTCTTTGTGGCACAGGGTTCCTCCCATTTGTTGAGAAAACAGCAACTGGTGGAGCAGCCTAAAACAAAGAGTGAGGAAGTGGGTAGTTCAGCTCCCCCTCCTTATAACTCAAATAGCAATCAGTCAGCACATCCCCCCACAGGAATGTACCCTATATATCACATAACAGATGGAAGGTTACAGGTGGGGGAGGTCACTGACACCCCCTCGCAGCTGAGGGGGGAGTCACCCATCCCAGTTAAAACAAAACCCCTTGTGGCACCAGGAATGAAGCCGTGTTTTACACAGTCCACCAGTACACCATTCCAAACCGAGGGTGGAGGGGACACAAAGAACACGCAGCAATGGGTAATTAAAGATGGGTGGAGTCAGTCTGCTAATCCCACAGGACACCCTGATTTGTACACTTCTTCCCTCTTTGCACCCTCAGCATCTCCCTCTGACAGCTCCCAGGATGGAGAGGGCGTGCTCATGGGTCTGCAGGGTTGGAAGAATCGTGCAGGGTTGTCTCAAAACCCGCTCACCTGTACTCACCAATTGCCTGCCACGCCCCAGACACGCGTACAGAATCCTTTTTGGCCACAAGCAATACGAATTACTTCTGATTTGTCGGCAGCTCTTCCACCACAAGATCACGCTTCTATCCCTGTTGAAAACGTGGATCCATCGTTAAGTACTGGTTCTTTTCCCCTTCTGCAGGCAGGAAATCAGATACGTTATAAACCTCTTGCGCTAGGTGATGTGCAGGCGTTAGTGGACAAACTCCCTCCCCTCACAGAAGGAGGAAGTAAGTGGTTGAATGTAGTGGACTCCTTAACTAAAGGTATTAATTTAGCTGTGGGAGACATGAGGGCGCTGTTGGGAAGGTGTGTAACTTCTACTAGGATGGATGAGATAGAGAGAGCTGCTGGGTGGAATCGTAATATACCTGACTCAACTTGCATGTTGTTGCAGTATCAGAGACTTGCCGCCGCTCTCAGACAGGCTTATCCCCTTCCAGAAGGTACAGGGGTTCCTAAGTTCACCTGGAAGCCTGGTCAGAACCCCACTGCATATTTAGATGTGTATAAACAGGATTGGTATGACAGAACACACTGCCATGGTCAGGGGGAAAATCAAAAGTATTTTTTTAGACAAGCAATACTTGATGGTGTACCCGCAGCAGTCAGTAAGGCAATGAAAATTAACCCTGATTTGCCCACAGCAGATGCTGCCCAGTGGGAACGGCATCTTATTCATTATCTGCAATGTGTGGCTGATGAGGAGACTAAAACTTCCTCTGAACTGAAAGATATGCAAACACAGCTCTTAAAGCTACAATTGAAACAGGCTAGGGATGTAGTTAAAAAAGAGTCAAAACAGATGGTACAAGCTGACACTGTGTTTCAGTGTTCTGAGGCTGCTTATCAGTGTCCTGTAACCGCCCAACCCCCGCTTCCTGTTGTATATCCTCGGGGACGGCCCAGAGGGCAGTGGGGAGAAAGAGGGGGGTCTCGGGGCAGAGGTTTCGGTCGGGGGTACACGCAGGGAGGCAGAGCACAAGATGTCTGTCACTACTGTCACAAACCAGGTCATTGGGCACGGGATTGTTATCACAAGCAGGCCAACGCCCAAAGAGGAGGAGCACATCACTACTCAGCTCCCAACCACCAGATGGCGCCACCGGCACCTACCTCTGGCCAGCAGGATCCACCTTGGGCGCCACCAGGTGGATACTACCAGCAATGACACACCCCACAGAGTAATCACACCATAGGGGGAGGAGCAGACCCTATGGTGAAAATGAGGGTCATGAATAAAGACCTATCATTCCTCGTGGACACTGGAGCTACCTATTCAACCCTCAATGAGCAGGGATTTGATGAACATGCCAGTGCGGACACTGTGTCTGTGATCGGTTTCGCTGGGGTGCAACAAAAACTGTCTCTAACTGAACCTCTCGTAGTAACAGCAGGACTTCAAACAGTGACACATCCATTTGTTCTGTCCACACGTGTACCTGTCAACCTGCTTGGAAGAGACTTGTTAAAAAAACTTGGTGCAACAATAATGTGTGAACAAACTGGTTTACGTGTTACTTTACCAAGTGGTGTGACCTGGACTTGTTCTGCTTCTTCCTCCTCTTTGTCATCACAGTGCTTGGTACAGCCGATACATGAGGAAGTAGCTGACATCTACTGGGCGTTGCTGCGCCCCGAGACACCTGAACACACTGGACTTTACTCTGCCTACTTGTTGTGGAGGCCATGGCTTGATGCTCTGCGTCCCTATGTCCCACCTCTAGATCCTTTACATGTCACTCTCTTTTATGACCGTGATTCTGATGATTGTTACAGGGAGCATTTTGCTCAGCACTTGCAGGACACTGAGTGGCCATTAATATCAGACCGGCTTATAGTTGGTCCACAAGGCGTGGCTTCTCACGTCACCCTGACACCATCTCAATTGGAGTGGTACATGATGTCATCTGAAGCGATCCCACACGTCTCATTAGCTTTAGCTCCCACACATCAGGCTAAAGACTTGGGCCCAATGGTGAAGGCTGCTGTCTCTGCCACAGATTGGGTCCCAACACAAATACCTCAGCTCGCTTACTCATCATCAACCGACTGCTATAGCATTGACTTAGCTGTTCATGATGTAGGTAAGCTAGACCATGAGGTGATCTCCAGAGACCATGGCAGAGAAAAAACTGACCATTCAGATGTTCCTCATATGTTAGATACACTTCCTGCATCTCTCTGGTCTCAGGGACCTGAGGATGTAGGTCATGTTAAATGCCGCCAATCTCTTTTGAACTGACCCACAACGAACCTATATGGTTGTATCAGTATTCTCATAGACCTGAGGCTGAACAAGGTTTGACTGACACAGTCCAAGGGTTGCTGAGAGCAGGGGTCCTCGAACACTCACATTCAGACTGGAATACTCCCATTCTACCTGTTGAGAAGGCGGGGACTGGAAAGTACAGAATGGTACGTGATCTTAGGTCGATCAACGCCATACTTAAGACACCTACGTCACCAGTACCAAATCCCTATGTTGCACTGACCCAACTGACTCCGAACCAGAAGTGGATGACCTGCATTGATTTGGCTAACGCCTTTTATTGCCTGCCCTTATCAGAGGACCTGCGTGACATTTTCTCATTCACATTTAACGGTTGCCAGTACAGATACACTCGCTTGCCTCAGGGTTTTGCATTATCGCCAGGCATTTTCAATCATGTTTTAAAGAACATTCTTGTACAGCTTCCACTCCCCAGAGGCACCACTTTGGTCCAATATGTTGATGATTTACTGATAGCCTCTGAAACAGCACATGACTGTCTTACAGCCACTCAGGCTGTCCTGCTTCACCTGCATGATGCAGGTTTTAAAGTTAGTAAATCTAAACTTCAAGCAGTTCGTACACAGGTCTCTTTCCTCAGTAGGTTGGTCTCTGCTAATGGTACAACACTTTCACCAGAACACAGGGCGTCTATACTACATCATCCAAAACCCACCACTGTACAAGACATGTTATCCTTTTTAGGTTTAACTGGGTACAGCAGACACTATATACCTGATTATAGTGAACTCACCACTCCACTCAGACAGATGGTAAAAGATCAAGGTAACAGAAACCTGAAAGCAACACTTGTGTGGAACACGGATGCAGAACATGTGTTTATTAAACTGAAGCAACTCTTGTCCAGAGCAGCTGATTTGGCTCTGCCTGATTACTCCGCCCCGTTTTTTCTTGATGTTTCTGAAGCAGAAAACACTGTTAATGGTGTTCTGTTTCAGAAAAAGGGGGGTGGTAGACAGGTGTTGATGTATGCAAGTGTGCTGTTGGATGGTACTGAGAAGCGTCATCCAACATGTACACAGGCAGCGGCAGGTCTGGCAAGGATTGTTTCAAAAACAGCGCACATCGTCATGGGACACCCACTACACATCCTAACGACACACAACATAGTAGCGTATGTTAATTCTGAGCTCTTTACAATGACATCCTTAAAGCAAAGACGCATGAGCAAAATCCTATCAGAACCGAATTTATTGTTCCTACATGAAGGCATAAACATGGCAGATGGTATGCAAACAACACAGGCACATGATTGTGTGCAAAAAGTGTACGTGGAGGAACGCATTAGACCTGATTTACAGACTGAACTTATACCACATTCAAATATACTCTACACAGATGGTTGCTGCTTCAGACCTGAGGATGGGTCTTTGAGATCAGGATTTGCTATGGTACAGCAGAATGGTGATGAGTACGAGGTACTGAGCTCAGGGCAGCTAGAAGGTCATCAGTCAGCTCAAAAAGCTGAAATTCAGGCAGTCGTTGAGGCTTTGAAAATGAGCAAAGGAAAAGAGGTTACAGTGTACACAGACTCAGCATATGCTTATGGTGTAGTTCATGGTCAGTTACCACAATGGAAAAGAGCAGGTTTTCGAACAGCAGGTAACAAACCAATTAAACATGAGGAACTCATTAAGGATTTAGCTGACA
>NC_056509.1:15266612-15267718 GCF_014905685.2 Nematolebias whitei
GCCAAGATAGCTGCTGGCTATTTGCCAAGAGTCCAGATGGTGACAGTGGAAGAGGAATGTCAGAAAGTGAATCATTGGGATGAGAAAAATATAGCAGAGGCTCAGACTACAGCCTCTCCAGAGGAAAAGACATTATGGTTTAACAGAGGAGGTCAGAAAAAAGGGGAGTTTAAAGTATGGATAGGACCGAATCAGAAGTGGATCTTGCCTATGACTTTAAAACAGGCAGTATTTCAGGAAGCACATGGATTAGCACACGTGGGATGCAGACAAATGCTAAGAAATCTTCAACAATGGTGGCACCCGCATCTAAAAGATATGGTAACAGCATATGTTGACACCTGTAACGTTTGTTTAAAGTACAACATTCGACCTACAGTAAAACCTGAACGAGGTTCTTTTCCTCTCCTGCACCGACCGGGACAGGAGGTGATTCTAGATTACACTGATATGTTGGAACCTGTTAAAGGGTTCAGATATGTATTGATGTGTGTTGACGCATTTACAGGGTGGCCAGAAGCCATACCTGCAAGAAGAGAAGACAGCAAAACAGTGGTGAAGTTTCTGATTAACCATTATATCCCCAGACACGGTTTCCCAGGAAAAATCAGATCAGACAATGGCACACATTTTAAAAACGCAGATCTGCAGGCTATGGAAAAAATGTTAGGCCTAAAACATGCTTTTGGAACCGTGTATCATCCCCAGTCTCAAGGGAAGGTCGAAAGGATGAACCAGAATATAAAACAAAAATTGGGCAAAATCTGTGCACAGACTAAATTGAACTGGGTGGAAGCATTACCAATAGTATTAATGACTGTGAGAACTTCTGTTAATAATGGAACTGGCTTTTCTCCCTATGAGTTAACTACAGGTAGACCCTTTCCTGGACCAACCGTATGCTCACTGACCAGTGAGGGGGACCGTAAGATGGACCATAAGGTATACTTTGATGAGTTAAAAGCATTAGTGTCTAACTTTACTCAGCAGGTCCACCACAAACAGAGCCTGACAGAAAGACCAGAGGAACCTGGTCTCCCCACCGCGGAGTGGGTCTTGCTGAGGGTCATTAAAAGGAAGTGGCAGGAGCCCAGGTGGACGGGCCC
>NC_056509.1:15267818-15269906 GCF_014905685.2 Nematolebias whitei
TGCACCTCCATCTCCTGCTCTACTTAAGCCACAACAAGACGCTCAGCCGACGCTCGAACATTTATTGCCTTTGGTAATATTGTGACAGCCAGCCAAACCTTAGTGTGTTTCAAGTTTTATACTAACCTGTTGCCTTTCTGCCTGTCTGTTCAGTTCCCGTTCGTCCTGCCTGTCTGGTCTCCTCGTGGCTGTGTCTGGTCGCCAATCCTGCACACCGAACCCATATTAAGAAACTACATTCTGGATCCTTCAACCAAAACTGCATCATCGATCAATACACACCCGCTGGATTCCCTGCCATCTCTGGATTCTGAACTCTCTGTTCACACCACTCCAACACCATCTGCAACCACATTCAACCGTAAGACAAACCACCATTAAATCATCTCAGTTATTCAAAGACCATCCATATCAAGACACTCATCTCGTCTCCTTCTTTTCCTTCCACAGCCAAGATCACATCCCCACTGTAAATAAACTATCACTTTTGTATCCCTGTTGTCCTCGTGTTTTTGGTCTGCCAATTGGGGTAATTTAATAACAACAACCATGTTAGAATGTTCAAGCCAATCAGACCCCCAAGGCCAGACCAAAGACAGTCAGAGGGATCAAGCTATTTTAGCGCAAAACGCCAGGATTGAAAATAATGAACGAACTCTAACAAAAATTCTTGCCCAACATAACGAACTTGGTAGCATGATACATGCCCTCGGACAACAACTCGCCACCATGGCTACCAAGGACCCCGAACCCCCACGTCTTACCGAACCAACACCAGCTCCGGCTCCTATGTTCAGTCAGGAACCCAATGTTCGACCTACCGAGCTCTTTGGAGGAGATTCCAAACTGGTGGGTGGGTTCCTTCTTCAATGTGAGCTTGCATTCAACCAAGCTCCCATCAGGTACGCTTCTGATGCATCCCATATTTCTTATATTGTCAGTGCCCTCAAGGGCGAAGCTTTACAATGGGCCCATGCTCATCTTCGCTCCTGTTCCTTAGCCTCGCTACCATACGCCTCTTTTATCAAAAGTTTTCGGCTAGCTTTCGACCACCCTTTACTACAAGAGGGGGCTCAACAAAGATTATTTACCATCAAACAAGGGCCAAGATCAGTCGCTAAGTTCTCCATCCGCTTCCGGGTAATCGCGGAAGAGTCCGGATGGGGGGAAAAGGCATTAAAGAGTGCTTTTCCTAACGCATTAAATGAGAACATTAAAGACCAGATCGCCACACGAGAACCTCCTCAGGACCTAGAGGACCTCATTAATCTCGCCATTCGTATTGATAACCGATATAAGGAACGGGAGTTGGAGAAGGACTACAAACCTTGGGACCGCCCCTCAACCGGAAGTAGTTCCTGGACACCGGCGCTCCCCGAACCGGAACCAATGCAGGTGGGTCGGGCAAAACTATCCCCCGAGGAGAAACAATGGAGAATCTCTGCCAATGAATGTCTCTACTGTGGCAAACACGGCCACTATGTGAGAAATTGTCAGCTCAGTTTAAAAGGAAGACACCCTCAATAGGTCAGGAGATATTGGTGGGTAGTGTGACCTCTTCTCCTGAGAAAAGTTTTTGTCTACCTGTAATAATTTGTTTTAAGAATATAAATTTTCCCATCCAAGCACTGATTGATTCCGGAGCCAAACAGAACCTTATTTCTCTAAATATCGTCGAACATCTTAATCTACCCATGGTTCCTTTAAATAACTCTGTCAATGTTTCAGGTCTCACTGGCCAGACAATTACGTCCATCTCTCACTGGACTCGAGACCTTCACCTGGTTCTGTCAGGCAACCATCATGAAAAATGTGAGTTTTTTATTTTTGACTCCCTGAGACCTCAACTTATTTTAGGCTATCCCTGGTTAGTTAAACACAACCCCCAAATCAATTGGAGGGATAACCTGATTGAATGTTGGGGCGATACTTGTTCTGTTGACTGTTTACATTCGGCCATTTCATCAGGGTCCTTTTCACCCCCCATCCAAGAAGAAATTGACCTTTCCAAAGTACCCCCCATATATCATGCTCTTGCCCCGGTCTTCAGCAAACAGGAGGCCATCTCTCTACCACCCCACAGACCTT
>NC_056509.1:15270006-15270633 GCF_014905685.2 Nematolebias whitei
CAGTGTCCTGTAACCGCCCAACCCCCGCTTCCTGTTGTATATCCTCGGGGACGGCCCAGAGGGCAGTGGGGAGAAAGAGGGGGGTCTCGGGGCAGAGGTTTCGGTCGGGGGTACACGCAGGGAGGCAGAGCACAAGATGTCTGTCACTACTGTCACAAACCAGGTCATTGGGCACGGGATTGTTATCACAAGCAGGCCAACGCCCAAAGAGGAGGAGCACATCACTACTCAGCTCCCAACCACCAGATGGCGCCACCGGCACCTACCTCTGGCCAGCAGGATCCACCTTGGGCGCCACCAGGTGGATACTACCAGCAATGACACACCCCACAGAGTAATCACACCATAGGGGGAGGAGCAGACCCTATGGTGAAAATGAGGGTCATGAATAAAGACCTATCATTCCTCGTGGACACTGGAGCTACCTATTCAACCCTCAATGAGCAGGGATTTGATGAACATGCCAGTGCGGACACTGTGTCTGTGATCGGTTTCGCTGGGGTGCAACAAAAACTGTCTCTAACTGAACCTCTCGTAGTAACAGCAGGACTTCAAACAGTGACACATCCATTTGTTCTGTCCACACGTGTACCTGTCAACCTGCTTGGAAGAGACTTGTTAAAAAAA
>NC_056509.1:15270733-15281311 GCF_014905685.2 Nematolebias whitei
TGTCCACACGTGTACCTGTCAACCTGCTTGGAAGAGACTTGTTAAAGAAACTTGGTGCAACAATAATGTGTGAACAAACTGGTTTACGTGTTACTTTACCAAGTGGTGTGACCTGGACTTGTTCTGCTTCTTCCTCCTCTTTGTCATCACAGTGCTTGGTACAGCCGATACATGAGGAAGTAGCTGACATCTACTGGGCGTTGCTGCGCCCCGAGACACCTGAACACACTGGACTTTACTCTGCCTACTTGTTGTGGAGGCCATGGCTTGATGCTCTGCGTCCCTATGTCCCACCTCTAGATCCTTTACATGTCACTCTCTTTTATGACCGTGATTCTGATGATTGTTACAGGGAGCATTTTGCTCAGCACTTGCAGGACACTGAGTGGCCATTAATATCAGACCGGCTTATAGTTGGTCCACAAGGCGTGGCTTCTCACGTCACCCTGACACCATCTCAATTGGAGTGGTACATGATGTCATCTGAAGCGATCCCACACGTCTCATTAGCTTTAGCTCCCACACATCAGGCTAAAGACTTGGGCCCAATGGTGAAGGCTGCTGTCTCTGCCACAGATTGGGTCCCAACACAAATACCTCAGCTCGCTTACTCATCATCAACCGACTGCTATAGCATTGACTTAGCTGTTCATGATGTAGGTAAGCTAGACCATGAGGTGATCTCCAGAGACCATGGCAGAGAAAAAACTGACCATTCAGATGTTCCTCATATGTTAGATACACTTCCTGCATCTCTCTGGTCTCAGGGACCTGAGGATGTAGGTCATGTTAAATGCCGCCAATCTCTTTTGAACTGACCCACAACGAACCTATATGGTTGTATCAGTATTCTCATAGACCTGAGGCTGAACAAGGTTTGACTGACACAGTCCAAGGGTTGCTGAGAGCAGGGGTCCTCGAACACTCACATTCAGACTGGAATACTCCCATTCTACCTGTTGAGAAGGCGGGGACTGGAAAGTACAGAATGGTACGTGATCTTAGGTCGATCAACGCCATACTTAAGACACCTACGTCACCAGTACCAAATCCCTATGTTGCACTGACCCAACTGACTCCGAACCAGAAGTGGATGACCTGCATTGATTTGGCTAACGCCTTTTATTGCCTGCCCTTATCAGAGGACCTGCGTGACATTTTCTCATTCACATTTAACGGTTGCCAGTACAGATACACTCGCTTGCCTCAGGGTTTTGCATTATCGCCAGGCATTTTCAATCATGTTTTAAAGAACATTCTTGTACAGCTTCCACTCCCCAGAGGCACCACTTTGGTCCAATATGTTGATGATTTACTGATAGCCTCTGAAACAGCACATGACTGTCTTACAGCCACTCAGGCTGTCCTGCTTCACCTGCATGATGCAGGTTTTAAAGTTAGTAAATCTAAACTTCAAGCAGTTCGTACACAGGTCTCTTTCCTCAGTAGGTTGGTCTCTGCTAATGGTACAACACTTTCACCAGAACACAGGGCGTCTATACTACATCATCCAAAACCCACCACTGTACAAGACATGTTATCCTTTTTAGGTTTAACTGGGTACAGCAGACACTATATACCTGATTATAGTGAACTCACCACTCCACTCAGACAGATGGTAAAAGATCAAGGTAACAGAAACCTGAAAGCAACACTTGTGTGGAACACGGATGCAGAACATGTGTTTATTAAACTGAAGCAACTCTTGTCCAGAGCAGCTGATTTGGCTCTGCCTGATTACTCCGCCCCGTTTTTTCTTGATGTTTCTGAAGCAGAAAACACTGTTAATGGTGTTCTGTTTCAGAAAAAGGGGGGTGGTAGACAGGTGTTGATGTATGCAAGTGTGCTGTTGGATGGTACTGAGAAGCGTCATCCAACATGTACACAGGCAGCGGCAGGTCTGGCAAGGATTGTTTCAAAAACAGCGCACATCGTCATGGGACACCCACTACACATCCTAACGACACACAACATAGTAGCGTATGTTAATTCTGAGCTCTTTACAATGACATCCTTAAAGCAAAGACGCATGAGCAAAATCCTATCAGAACCGAATTTATTGTTCCTACATGAAGGCATAAACATGGCAGATGGTATGCAAACAACACAGGCACATGATTGTGTGCAAAAAGTGTACGTGGAGGAACGCATTAGACCTGATTTACAGACTGAACTTATACCACATTCAAATATACTCTACACAGATGGTTGCTGCTTCAGACCTGAGGATGGGTCTTTGAGATCAGGATTTGCTATGGTACAGCAGAATGGTGATGAGTACGAGGTACTGAGCTCAGGGCAGCTAGAAGGTCATCAGTCAGCTCAAAAAGCTGAAATTCAGGCAGTCGTTGAGGCTTTGAAAATGAGCAAAGGAAAAGAGGTTACAGTGTACACAGACTCAGCATATGCTTATGGTGTAGTTCATGGTCAGTTACCACAATGGAAAAGAGCAGGTTTTCGAACAGCAGGTAACAAACCAATTAAACATGAGGAACTCATTAAGGATTTAGCTGACAATTTGATGTGGCCAGCAAAAGTGGCGGTTGTGACGTGCAAAGGTCATGATGTTACACAATCAGACACAGCGGAAGGAAACAGGCAAGCTGACAGAGCAGCCAAGATAGCTGCTGGCTATTTGCCAAGAGTCCAGATGGTGACAGTGGAAGAGGAATGTCAGAAAGTGAATCATTGGGATGAGAAAAATATAGCAGAGGCTCAGACTACAGCCTCTCCAGAGGAAAAGACATTATGGTTTAACAGAGGAGGTCAGAAAAAAGGGGAGTTTAAAGTATGGATAGGACCGAATCAGAAGTGGATCTTGCCTATGACTTTAAAACAGGCAGTATTTCAGGAAGCACATGGATTAGCACACGTGGGATGCAGACAAATGCTAAGAAATCTTCAACAATGGTGGCACCCGCATCTAAAAGATATGGTAACAGCATATGTTGACACCTGTAACGTTTGTTTAAAGTACAACATTCGACCTACAGTAAAACCTGAACGAGGTTCTTTTCCTCTCCTGCACCGACCGGGACAGGAGGTGATTCTAGATTACACTGATATGTTGGAACCTGTTAAAGGGTTCAGATATGTATTGATGTGTGTTGACGCATTTACAGGGTGGCCAGAAGCCATACCTGCAAGAAGAGAAGACAGCAAAACAGTGGTGAAGTTTCTGATTAACCATTATATCCCCAGACACGGTTTCCCAGGAAAAATCAGATCAGACAATGGCACACATTTTAAAAACGCAGATCTGCAGGCTATGGAAAAAATGTTAGGCCTAAAACATGCTTTTGGAACCGTGTATCATCCCCAGTCTCAAGGGAAGGTCGAAAGGATGAACCAGAATATAAAACAAAAATTGGGCAAAATCTGTGCACAGACTAAATTGAACTGGGTGGAAGCATTACCAATAGTATTAATGACTGTGAGAACTTCTGTTAATAATGGAACTGGCTTTTCTCCCTATGAGTTAACTACAGGTAGACCCTTTCCTGGACCAACCGTATGCTCACTGACCAGTGAGGGGGACCGTAAGATGGACCATAAGGTATACTTTGATGAGTTAAAAGCATTAGTGTCTAACTTTACTCAGCAGGTCCACCACAAACAGAGCCTGACAGAAAGACCAGAGGAACCTGGTCTCCCCACCGCGGAGTGGGTCTTGCTGAGGGTCATTAAAAGGAAGTGGCAGGAGCCCAGGTGGACGGGCCCCTATCAGGTGACAGAGAGAACGTCCCACGCAGTCCGCCTCAGAGGAAAGGGGGACGTTTGGTACCACTGGAGCCAGTGTGCGCCTGCCTCAGAGCCAGGAAGAGCGAGAGAGCTGGCAGAAACCATCTAAAGTCGTAAAATTGGACATTCATGTCAAGGTAGACCAAAGCAGCCTGGTGTAGTTGCGTGCGGGCCCTGAAGGACTTTGTTTGAGTGGGTCACCGGGTGCTGGAATAGCCACATTTAGTACAGACACCTAGAAACGACAAAAACACGACATCTTAGAGTCTCACACTTCACGAAGAAAACTCAGAGACATAGGAGGAACGGTCTCTGAGCACCCCAGGGTATGCCCTGAGTACTTGTGATTGTAACAATATTGTATGACATGTGTACTAACCATTTTTCTCTTATCTTTTAATTGCAGTTTTGATTTAGAGCGCATCCATTTATTAACTTAGCTTGAAAGTGATAAGTATATTCAGTTTGTAATGTTAAAAAGAAATATCTATAATCAATTATAAGCAGTATATTAACAGAGTGTTATTTTGTATTCATTTTGTGTTAAAGGAACTGCTTGCCTGGCTGTCTGCTGAGGAAGTCGCTGTGCGAGACATCTTCATTTATTGAGTACAGTTTCTGTTTACAAGATCAAAATGCGGTGGCCACCAAAGCACGTGGTGATAGGGATAGGTGTTTTGTCATCCATCGTGTTGTCACTCATTTTCTCTTTTGAATATTTCTGCATTATTCCCGGTTTACCAGAGTGTGAGCAGACTGGTGCAACAGGCAGGGTGAGAAGGAGTGTGACACCACACACAGTCATGAAAGATGCGTATGGCCTTCCGGTGCTGAAAGTAGAGTATCCCAAAGACACCACTACTACCCTAAGCCTGCCAATCTGTGACATGTTTTATTGTACGGATTACCGTATTGCGAGTGCAGCCTTTTATATTTGTCCATGTCCCAATCCATCCAGATGTTCGTGGTGCCATGAGTGGAATTATGTCACGTTGTATTCGGGATCATGGAAACCTGATATGTCTGGACATCAGACTAATTACAGAGATTGGTGGAGGGCGCATGCCACCTTGGCAAAAAATAACAGATACTTGTTATTGTCCTTTCAGTATGTTTGTACTTGGAATAAGTTAACCAGAATAAAGCGTGAGATGATCTACACCTTGGTGACGGAACCCATTTATGTGCTTGTAGCCGCGGATGTCGCTGGCAAGGACCCTTTCCGGGTGTTACAACTTGCTCTCACAGAGTTGCCAGTCCAAGACCCTACTCCTCCTCCGACCCAGGAGTCATCGCTCCCAATGTCTATGCGAATTGATAGTGTTGACTATACCAGCTTAACCCCTGTGGATGTGATTGCTATGTCCACTGGCTATACTGACTCTAACATTTGGTTAGCTTGGCTCGCTGAGGCTGCTAGACAGGCTTCTTTGTCTGAATGCGTAGCTTGTGCTGCAGCTCGACCGAATTTGTACACCCAGCCAGCTCCATTACACCTAGAGGACGCTTGGGGATTTCATTGCATGTTAAGTCGGACTATGAGAAAATATACTAAGAATTACACTACATTAGATCAGGTGTTCCCAATTATTTCTAATATAACCAAATTAGGCTCGTTTACTCCGGTAGAACGATTTGACTATTACTGTTTTAATTACACCTCAACTGCAAATAAAAGAGTTGCCTTAGGACAAATTCAGGATGAATGGTGTAATAACACGCAACAAAATGTCTCTGACAACACCCGTGTGGGTAAGGTGGCTCGCGCTGATCTGTATTATTATTGTGGTGGTAGACGTTTACTAACACATATCCCTCAGGATTCTGTGGGATTGTGTGCATTAGTACGCTTAGCTGCATCGTTAACCTTGATTGGCCCTCGTTTGGAAGTTTTAAATGACACCTCCATTTCTCCCAGTAGGAAGAGACGTTCAACGCATAATTTTGATCCCACTGTGGGCTCCACTACATATATTGATGCCATAGGAATCCCTCGGGGAGTTCCTGATGAGCACAAATTAGTAGATCAGATTGTGACAGGTTTTGAAAATTTACCTGTTGTTTCAGCATATTTCCCAATTACACCAAATAAAAATGTTGACCGAATAAATTACATACATTACAATGTCATGCGTCTGTCCAACCTTACCAGAGACGCTGTTGAGGGCTTAGCGGAGCAACTAGCTCCAACTTCTCTGATGGCTGTACAAAATCGAATGGCTCTAGACATGATTTTAGCTGAGCGACAAGGAGTGTGTAGTATGTTTGGTGAGTAATGTTGCAGTTTCATACCAAATAACACGGCGCCTGACGGTAAGGTCACTAGGGCCCTAGAAGGCCTGCGCACCCTCTCAAACGAGATGAAATCCCACTCTGGTGTAGATAATCCTCTTGATGAATGGCTCTTCAAAGTGTTTGGCCCCTGGAAGCAGATGATTGTGTCCATGTTGATGTCAATTGCAGTATTTGCAGCTATTTTAACCACATGTGGATGCTGTTGTATTCCCTGCCTGAGATCCCTGTCAGTACGTCTTATCACTTCCACTTTAGAGAAGCGTGACCCTGAAATAGCTCGTCAGCTCCTAATGCGCAGAGGTTATGAACTTTCTGATTTTGAGATGCAACCACGCCGGCGCAGAGAAGCATATTCTTCCGCTTGATGTCGACCTCTTTAGATGAGGTCGAAAGGGGGAATTGTTGTGAAATAAGATTGTGTTTCTTGTTGAATCTGTGATTCCCACTTCTTGTTTTACTTTGAAATTGGCCCACTTCCTGTTTTACTTTGAAGAGGCTCCCACAGATTGAAGTCTGTTCCTGTTTACATAATGTAACACGATGTCTCACACTTTTGATTGGATTGAAACTGGCCAATCCCATGACAGCAGGCTCAGAACGCGCGGTGAAAAGTTAGTTTTGCTGTGTTTGCCCTGTTTTTAAACAAAAGAAAGTGCAGTTTTCTGCTCGAAGCAAAAAGCAGACGAAGCGGCAGCCAGATGAAGCAGAGAGACGGTCGTCTTCAGATTCCTCCTTAATAAGGTTGTATTGTATAGTTTAGAATGGATGCATCCATTTAATAATATGTTAAAATAATGACTGCATTTAACTAATCGACTGCTTATGCTTGTGAATCTGTGACTTTTTGACTTTGTGACTTTCTTTGCTTATTAAATATTCGTAAACTTGAAGGTGCGTTTGTCGTATTGTGAAGTGCGTGTCTTGACTCCTGCAGGATTGACCGGTAACAGTGCTCGGGTGGAGAAATGAGAGAAATAACACAACATCAGGGGATTCACGCTGCAGTACAGCTCAAAAAACCCAGTTCGGAGGAACTCTAGAGACGTTTTCTGTCATCTCTAGAACAGATTTCGTCCTGTGCTGTGACAGATGCACGGTAGGTTGGGTAGTGGTGGAAGCTAGATGATTCCTTGTGCAATGTCGAATGTTTCATGGTGATATTGTGGGTGGCATTGTGCTGTGCATGTTGTTTTGTCGTGGTGGTCTCTCGTTTTATCTATTTCTCTTTTATTATTTAAGTATTCTTCTTTCTTCTCTCTTTAAAAAAAAAAAAAAAAGAACAGATTTCGTCCCCCCTCGCAGAGGCTCAGGAAATTCTGATTAAAAATGTAATTTCTAGGGTCCCAGAAGGAGAGGAAAACACAGGGTTCCACTCTCGTCACTTCCTGGTCCCAAACGGACCGGAAGGATGAGATTTATCTTAGATTTGTCAATTTTGAACAGTGAGACAACATTTCCATTTAAAATGTGTCGAGCCGCTCTGCAGCCACTACACAAAGCAGGGAGGAGAATTCTGCTTTATCTGGACATCTGTTGATGCTGACCCATTTTTACAGACAGATGGCAGCAGTGCAACTCACATGAAACTGGCAGAGTGATATCAGCTGTTTTCCGTCAGCAGACCTACATCACACTGTCAGACTTCACAGAGGCACATACATTTCTCAAGCTGTGGGGGCGCTGTGGTCCCCCACACAGCAGCTCATATAAATGTTTTTGGCGTGTCGCACGGTTTTTGAATGTGATTCAACACTTTGCCTCTGTGCTACAGAATCATCATTCTTTGATTCACACAGATAGCAGGTGACTTTTGCATACATAACCGGCAGGATGGGTGCACGCTCAGCCCAAATGTCCCACTTTGTGAGACAGCTGCTGTGTTGGGCACACCAAAATCTGCTCTCCATCGGAGCAGTGTACATCCCCTGTGTTCTGAACAGGGGGCGGATGTGATGTCCAGGGATGGGGACCGGGACCCTCCATCCAGAGCTGATGGCTCAGACGTGGCAGAAATCTTGCGAGCGGCTGTGGTCCTGTTTGCAACATGAGAGAACACTCAATGTCAACTATGGTTCTCACTGAGCCCATGGGACGAACCACCGCTAGGGGTGGATGCGTTTGCTCACAAACTGTGGCCCAAAATGCTTCTTACGCTTTTCCCTCACTCCCTCTGATATCACAGTTTCTGAACCGAGTTCAGGAGGAGGGACTGACAGCTCTCCTGTACCGAGCGCGTGAACGCATCATGGTTCCCAGTTCTACGACACCTGTTATCGGGGCGCCCGTGGAAACTGCCGTGGATGGAGGACGCTCTCCTCCAGGCGGGAGGAGCGATCAGGAATTACCCATAATTAGGCCAGCACCTTTGTGTCTAGCCGCTGAGCGGATCCACTTAGAGAGGATGGGTCTCTCTCAAGATGTAGTGCGTACAATCCAGGATTCATGTGCTGCATCCACCACAGCGCTGTTCACATCAAAGTGGACAGCTTTCAGCGCTGCTGTACAGAGAAAGGTGTAGAGGCCACCTCATGTCCACTAGGTGGTGTGCCATCCTTTCTACAGCAGCTGATGGACAGAAATCTGGCGTTCAGCACGATTAAAATGTACACTGCAGCCATCTCTTCCTGTCACTAAGGGGTTTCGGGGACAGGACAGCTTATAATCATCCGCTGATGAAGCGATTTTTAAAAGGTGTACAGAGAAAAGTGTAGAGGCCACCTAATGTCCACTAGGCGGCATGCTGTCCTTTCTGCAGCAGCTGATGGACAGAAATCTGGCGTTCAGCACGATTAAAACGTACGCTGCAGCCATCTCTTCCTGTCACAAAGGTTTCGGGGACAGAACAGCTTTTAATCATCCGCTGATGAAGCGTTTTTTAAAAGGTGTACAGAGACGCAGGCCTGTTTCACACCCACTTGCTCCACAGTGGGATTTAACGCTGGTCCTGCGAGCCCTGATCTAAGTTCCATCTGAGTTACTGAATCAGGTTTCCAATTTGTCTGTCTCTTTTAACAGCCCTGCTGTTGGCTTTTACATCCGCTAAGAGAGTGAGTGATTCATCTGCCATCTCTGTCGCTCCGTCATGTCTTGAAATTCAAGCTGATGGCAGCTCAGCTGATCTAAGACTGAATCCAGCTTTATGCCTAAAACATCACAAGCTCTTTTAAATCAAGAGCGATATTGTTGGAGGGGTTTTTGCCTCCACCCCCCAACAATCAGAAGAAGCATCTTTCCATCTTCTCTGTCCTGTGCGGGCGTTGACGTGTTACATAGCGCACACAGCTGCAATGCGTCAAACTCAACATTTGTTTGTGCATTATAGGGATGCATCTGCAGGTCGCCCGTTATCCACCCAGCACCTGTCACACTGGTTGTGTGAGGCCATTTCTGAAGCTTGCAGAGCATCAGATTTAGAGCCTCCTGTCAACCTCAGGGCACACTCGACCAGAGGTATCGCATCTTCGACTGCTTTGCATATTGGTATGACAATGTAAGATATTTGTACTGCGGCCGCCTGGTCAACACCCTGCTCATTTATCCATTTCTATTTACGTGATATGACGGCTCGTTCCATGACACATTCTGTACTTAGCGTTCTAACAGAATGAATATTGTTGTTTCATGGAACCCCGTTTAACTCACATCTGTCTGCATGCATTACAGTGTGACATGTTGTTATCAGTTGTCACGATTGGGTTTAGGATTCAGAGTAAGCCAGACACAGGAGTGCAAAAACAAGAACAGTTTTTATTAACTAGTCTGCTGGTTGCTGGGGTCAGGGTCCAAGGCAGGAGTCCAAACTTTTCAGTCTGAATGTGGCAGGTGAAATCCAGAGGCGTGGTCCAATTGTCGTAGTAGGGGTCAAGCACGTAGAAGCAGAGAAACAAGAATAGGGCCGAGTCGTGATCCAAAAGAGTAGTCAAAGGGAGAGCAAGAGTCGTTACCGTGGTCAGATATGCAGACAAATCCAGAGAGGGGCAAGGCAAGGCGAGGAGTCAATAAAAAGGCTAGGGTTCAAGGCAAGACAAGACAAAAGACAACACTATGGAACAGGATACTATGACTGAAGGCTTCACTATCAGGGACCATGGGAGGTTTAATAATTCAGTCCGGTGGAGAGGGAGAATGGAGTTTATAAAGGGTGCAGAGCAGGTGAACTAGATGAGCTGAACAGGTGAGTGTAATCAGGGCTGATGAGCTGAACGTACAGAGGGGTGTGTGGCTAATGACAGAAGAAAAACAGCATGATGACAAAGAGGAGCAGAAACATGACATGATGGGGCTGTGAGTGTGAGACAGGGGCTGATGGGGGGGTCAGCGGGGGCCGCTGATCATGACAATCAGTCACAAGTTGTGACTGTTATTTTGGTTCAGTTGTCATTAATCAGTTCATGACTATCATTACCAATCAGTTAATTTGATTATTATTCAGCTTTCTTGTTATTATTAATGTTTTCTGGATGAGCACAATATCCTGGAGGTTTTTCAGTCTGGTTTCAAAACTCACCACAGCACAGAATCAGCTCTAGTCAGAGTTTTTAA
>NC_056509.1:15281411-15284615 GCF_014905685.2 Nematolebias whitei
CAGTGTGTTTGAGAACTTGATGTTTTCATTACCACATAATCAACTCGGAGCAACAACTTGCTGAAAGAAGCCCAAGATACAGCAAATGAGAAATCAGCTGAAAAGGTGGTACCACACAACCCTACCTCTGAATGTTACTGGTCAACAAAGTTTTTATTGACAAGCTGGACAGTGCTCTCCATTTGATTTGTGTTTTTATTGTATAATTGTGTTCTTTACACATGCCAGCAGTCAATTTGATGATATTTCAGAGAAGACCAGTCAGTTCATTTCAGAGTAAGCCTATAAAGCAGTCAAGGTGCTGACACATGAGATGAGATATGAGACGAAGGATTAATTATGTCCCACAGTATGTGTATAAGGACAAACATAGCTCAGCTAGGCTGGAGGAAAAGAAGGAGGGAAGCTGAGGCATGGTCCTATGGATGAATGAGCATGGTGTCAGTTTAATACATAGCCTACCTGCATTCCACACCACCCCATCCTGTCCTTAACTAGCAGCACGTAGCAGCAGCAGCAATGGATCTTATCATCGATCAAAGTAGGACTGGTGAGCAACAGTAAAACAACAGCTGAGGTCAGAGAGGAGAGGATCATTCTCAGACTTGTGCCAGCTAGGGGATTTTTAACCCACACTCATGAGACAAAGGCACTTGCCTAAAATATGACTGGTCTTTTATATTTACACACCCATGCTGTTCTCTCATACAGTCATCGTTTGAATGCTGATTCAGCAATCACACTTTTGTTTTCCTGTTATTTAATGTTGCTTGCATTCCAAACATTTTTTCATACTTTAAGATATTCTATCCATTCATATATCAGCACATTCAGTGGATGGGCGTTATAACTTTAACACTTCTTTAAAAAAAAAAAAGTATTCATTAGATTAAATTCCTTAAAAAATATTGGTTTTGAAATTCGCTTCAGCATGCTGGCTCTATTTTTGTCTTTAAATCCTACTTTCAGCTTTCAACTCGACTTTTGCTTCTTTTATTAAACATTTTGCTACATTTAACTTGTAGCTAGCCTTAAACAATTCTTAGGTTGTATTTTGTAGATTGTATTTTGATACTTTAACATGTATTTAAAAGCTTTTGGCTTTTAGCAAATATTTTATAACTTTTAACACATTTTTTGATGCTTATTGCTAATGTTTTATTACTTTATGCTTTTAGCAAGCCTTTAGCTAGTTTTAGCTTAGTTATGTTTCAGTATTTAACTTCTGGCTAGGCCTTTTGTACTTTCAGCTAGCCTTTGAAACTCTTAATTATCTTTTGCTGCTTTGTCCACTTTGCCACATTTATCTTTAAACTTGTATTTTAATAATAGTGGCTCACATTTAGCTATTTTTAGCTAGCATTTTTCTACCTTTGGTCTTTAATTTTTTTAACTTTTGGCTACTGCATTCATCTTCATCTTGTGATCTGCTTCCATTAGCTTTACAACAATAGTTGTCTCAAAACCAGAAACACTCTGAGTTCTCCCTTTTCCACATGGATGGTTGCACTTTTCACTTGGAGCTTGAGGGTTCAGCTTAGATTCTTAGCTGTTTTTTTTATATATATATATATTTTTTTTTAGCTAGGACTGAGATCATCTGGACATCAATATCTGAGGTTGAGCCTGGGATCTGTTGGAGCCACCCTTCCAGTTTTTGGGATCACAGCCCAAGTGCTCAAACGACCACCAGTAGCACTGAGGCCTTGACTCTCCACAACTTCTCTATTTACTCTTTCAGCCCCTGACATTTCTCCAGCTTCTGATGCTCCTTCTCTCTGAAGTTACAGTCATTTAGGGTAGTGAAAGATGACAGGACTAAAATTTTGCAGGACTCCAGATCCAGACTAACAGGTGATGGTTAACTAATGGGATATTGTTTTGGCTGGCGAACTCCGAAATAACCAGTACGTCAATGTCCCCTGTTGCTGAAGACTGACAGAAAGACTGACAGACTGACAGACAGACTGACTGACAGACAAACAGACAGACAGACTGACTGGCAGACAAACAGACAGACAGACAGACTGACAGACAGACAGACTCACAGACAGACAGACGGACAGACAGACTGACTGACTAACAGATTGACTGACAGACAAACTGACTGACAAACAGACTGGCAGACAAACAGACTGACAGACAGACAGACAGACTAAAAGACAGACTAAAAGACAGACTGACAGACAGACAGACTGACAGACAGACAGACTGACAGACAAACAGACAGGGGGTAGTAGCATAAGTAGGGAGGACCAGACTTCCCTCTCCCCAGCCACTTGGGCCAGTTCTTTCGGGGGAATCCCAAGGTGTTCCCAGGCCAGCCAAGAAACATATTCCCTCCAGCGTGTCCTGGGTCTTCCCCTGGATCTCCTCCCGGTGGGACGTGTCTGGAACACCTCACCAGTGAGGCGTCCAGAAGGCATCCTAACCAGATGCCTGACAGTATATTATTTTTAAACAATTTGAAGTAATGATATTGCATTTCAATGGAGATTTTTTAAGTAATAGTATATAATGCATACTTAATAAATAGTAAATAGAAAGTGTTGAAAAACATCACAGCATACTGTTTCTGGTTGAGCTGAATATATGAATGTTTAAAATAGCACAGATTATGGGAAAATAGTTTGATTACAAACATTCAGAAATACAGTAACTACAAATCGTAAAGGTGAACAGTATAAATCAGCTTTCGTGCAATAAGGATGCCCACCATGAGCTCAACGCAGTGTGTCTTAATAGATGAGTTGCAGACATTCTGGAAACAATAGAAGGAGCAACAAAGCCTCAAGTCTGGAGACATCATAACTGTTAAACATAAAATATGATTTTTTTATTTCACAATACTTGATTAAAAATCAAAGTGGATGGCAAAACGATTGTTTTGTAAGGAGTGCACATTACCTTTGAAGCAGAGTGATGGTTGAATACAAAATGACCATTAATCGTTTGAATAGGACTCATATCTGTATTTGTTGTAAATCACAGAGAGGACCTTTGCTGAAGATGAGCTGTAAAAATGGCAGGCATCATATGAAGCCAGCACCACCTGAGGCTTGAGCTATCTTTGATTCCCAGTGCCTGTCCTGTCAGCATCCAAATCAAAAGGCAGCATGTGAAGGCTTTTTAAAGTTAGATGAATAGAAGGTAATCATTCTACCAGTAAATGGGTAGCACACTCAACACTGAAAAGGTTTTCAC
>NC_056509.1:15284715-15288724 GCF_014905685.2 Nematolebias whitei
AGTTCAGTTCAAGTTCAGTAAACTTTGTCATGACGTGCCAGGCTGCATTCACACTCACTCATCACCTGTTACTCCCAATCTCCCTCTTTAAATAAATTGTTTAAATTTAACTGTAACATTTTAAATAAACAACCCATGTAGCATGGATTGTTTATTTAAAATGTTACAGAATTTAAAATTTAATCATACAGAAGAGAAGTGCAGCAGGATATCAAAGGGTTAACCCTTCATGCAGCTCTGCAGCACGGAGCAGAAATTAACTTCTTGATCAATTACACTGAAACAACTGAACATAGAAATTCTAAAATAATTAAAAACATCCATCCATCCATCCATTATCTTTACCCGTTTATTCCATTTTAACAATTTTATATATTGTAATTACGATGATTTTACGATGTGACATACTTTGAATTTTAAATGGGAAGACAAAAGTGGATCGGTTCATCTGGACAGCAAAGAGTTAACCCGTCACAAAGCTGCAGCAGGAGAAATGTGTGTGCATGGCAGAGAAGGAGATTGGCTGATCAGCTGCAGGAGGGAGCTTCCCCCTTCACTTGTGGGCTGCACACAATGTGCAAATTCCATCCATCCATCCATTATCTTTTACCCGCTTCTTCCATTTTGGGTCATGTGGGTCGCCGGTGCCCATGTCCAGCAATAACTGTGGGAGTGGTGAGGGGACACCCTGGACAGGTAGCAAGTCCACCACAGGGACACATAGAAACAAACGAGACAAACAACCATTCACTCTCTCACTCACAACTAGGAACAATTTAGAGTTACCAGTCAGTCTAACATGCATGTTTTTGGTCTGTGGGAGGAAACCAGTCTTCTTCCTCTTTCGGCTTTTCCCTCTTCAGGGGTCGCCACAGCAAGTCATCCTCCTTCACTTCACTTTGTCCTCTGCATCCTCTGTCCTCACTCCAACTACCTTCATGTCCTCTCTAACTGCATCCATAGATCTCCTCTTTGGCCTTCCTCTGTCTTTTTCCTGGCAGCTGCATTTCTAACATCCTTCTACCATACACCTACAGTCCCTCCTTTTGACATGTCCAAACCATCTCAGTCTGGCCTCCCTAACTTTATCTCCCAGTTGTTCAACCTGTGGTGTACCTCTGATGATCTCATTCCTAATCTTATCCAGCCTTGTCACTCCTAAGGAGAATCTTAGCATCTTCATTTCTTCATTCACTTCTAGTTCTTTCTCCTGTCTTTTTGTCAGTGCCACTGTCTCCAGACCATACAATATAGCTGGTCTCACCACTGTCTTGTAAACATTTCCTTTGACCTTTGCTGACGCCTTTTGTCACAAAGCACTCCTGAAACTTTTCTCCATCCACTCCATCCTGCCTGGACTCTCTTTTTGACTTTTTTACCACATTCCCCATTTTCCTGGACAGTGGACCCCAAGTATTTGAAGTCCTGCACCTTTGTGGCCTCTGCTCCTTGTAGCCTCACTGTTCCACTGGCCTCCTTCTCATTCACATACATGTACTCTGTTTTACTACGGCTGACTTTCATCCTCTTTTTTCAAGTGCATACCTCCACTTCTCCAAGTTCTCTTCCACGTGTTCCCCAATGTCATCTGCAAACATCATCGTCCATGGGGATTCTTGCCTGACCTCATCTGTTAGTCGGTCAATCACCAGAGCAAACAAGAAGGGGCTCAGAGCCGGCCCTTGATGCAATCTCACCTCCACCTTGAAGCTATCTGTCACTCCTACAGCACATCTCACCACTGTCCTGCTGCCCTCATACATGTCCTGTACCAGTCTAACATACTTTTCTGCCACTCTAGATTTCCTCATGCAATACCCCACCTCCTCTCTTGGCACTCTGTCATATGCTTTTTCTAAATCCACAAAGACACAATGGAGTTCTTTCTGACCCTCTCTGTACTTCTCCATCAGCATTCTCAAAGCAAAGATGGCATCTGTGGTGCTCTGTCTAGGGATGAAACCATACTGCTGCTCACAGATGGTCACCTCTCGTCTTAGTCTTGCTTCCACATCTCTCTCCCAGATCTTCATCGTATGGCTCATCAACTTAATTCCCCTGTAGTTGCTACAACTCTGTACATCACCCTTGTTCTTAAAAATGGGCACCAGCACACTTCTCCTCCATTCCTGAGGCATTTTCTCACCTTCATATATGCCATTGCATATTTGAGTCAAAAACCTCACTGCCATCTCTCCAAGATATTTTCAAACCTCCACTGGTATGTCATCAGGTACTACTGCCTTCCCCTTCTTCATTCTTTTCAGAACTTTCTGGACTTCACCCTCCTAATCTTTTCCACTTCCTAGTCCACAGTTTCTATAACCTCTACTCTTCTTTCTCTTTCATTCTCTTCATTCATTAGCTCCTCGAAGTACTCCTTCCAACTTCCAGTCACACTCTCCTCACTTGTTAGAACATTACCGTTCCTATCTTTAATAAGCCTAACCTGCTGCACATCCTTTCCAGCCTGATCCATCCGTTTTGCCAATCGGTATAAGTCCTTTTTGCCCTCTTTAGTGTCCAGTCTTCCATACAACTCAACATACGCCCTCTGCTTTGTCTTATCTACTTCCCTCTTTGCTCTACGTCCCATCTCCTTTTATTCCTGGCTCTTCTCTTTCGTCCTCTTACTGTCATATTTCTTCTTGGCTAATTTCTTTCTTTGAACGGCATTCTGCACTTCACTATTCCACCACCAGGTTTCCTTATCACCCATTCTCTGTCCAGATGACACACCAAGTACCTTCCTACCTGTCTCTCTAATTACTGTTGCTGTAGTAGCCCAGTCATTTGGAAGCTCTTTCTGACTACCCAGAGCCTTTAACAGCTCCTCTCTGAATTTCTCCCAACATTCTTCCTTCTTCAGCCTCCACCATTTGCTCTTCTTCTCTGATTTTACTCTTTTACTCTTCTTTACAACAACAGTCATTCTACACACAACCATCCGATGTTGTCTGGCCACGCTCTCCCCTGACACAACCTTACAGTCCCCAATCTCCCTCAGGTTTCCTCTTCTACACAGAATGTAGTTGACCTGCGTCCTCCTTCCTCCACGCTTATAGGTCACTCTATGCTCCTCCCTCTTTTGGAAATAGGTATTGACTATAGCCATTTCCATTCTCTTGGCAAAATCCACCACCATCTGTCCTTCCTGGTTTCTTTCCTTGACACCAAACCTACCCTTCACTTCCTCATCCTCTCTGTTTCCTTCACCAACATGTCCATTCAGGTCTGCTCTGATCACCACTCTGTCCTCCCTGGGAATACTTTCTATCACTTCATCCAGATCCAAAATGTATCTTTCTCCTCCTCATCACATCCAACCTGTGGAGCATAACCACTGACGATGTTTAGCATCAGACCTTCTACTTCTACCTTCAGGCACATCACCCTATCTGACACTCTCTTCACCTCTACTACATTATTTGCCAACTCCTCCTTCAGGACCACCCCTACTCCATTTCTCTTTCTATCCACACCATGGTAAAACAGTTTGAACCCTGCTCTAATGCTGCGAGCCTTGCTGCCCTTCCACATGGTCTCTTGGACACATAAAACATCTACCTTTCTTCTTTGCATCATGTCAGCCAGCTCTCTACCTTTGCCTGTCATTGTCCCCACATTTAGAGTTGCAACCCTCATTCCTACATTCTTCACTTTCCTCTTCTCCCTCTGTCTCCTGACACGTTTCCCTCCTCTTGGTCTTGGACTAACAGTGGCACAATTTCCGCCGGCACCCTGTTTGTCAATAGCACCAGTGGTGGTCGTTGTTAACCCGGGCCTCGACCGATCCGGTATGAGTTCGGTTTGATGAACTCGCATTATGGTTTTGGCAAAAGTGTTTTACATCGGATGGCAGTCCTGACACAACCCTCACCATTTACCCGGGACTTACAAGAGATACACTGGCTTGTGCTCCCTAGTGGCTGGTTTGGGAGGAAACCGGAGTACCCGGAGAAAACCCACACATGCACAGAGAGAACATGCAAACTCCACCCCGAAAGGC
>NC_056509.1:15288824-15291133 GCF_014905685.2 Nematolebias whitei
CAGTGTCCCTACCTGTGTCCTACACACTGCTACAAGGCGCTAGATTTCTTCAGGGGTATCTTAGCACATGCATGCCTTCAGCTGACTTCCTGCCTGGTGTAGTAGTACAGGGTTAAATTCAGGGGCAATTCTAGAATCTGACCTATAGGTGCTCAGCCCCCAGTTCTGACAATGGCTCTTGGCTTTAATAACATGGTGACTGTTGGCGTTTGTGTGTGTGTGTGGGGGGGGGGGAGCAACATACTGGTGGGGGGGAGGATCCTCCCCCAGTAAATTTTGAATAAAGTAGATGCCATTTCCTGCATTGTGGTGTATTTTATTGGGTTGTTGCATGTTGGTTTATCTACATTAATAAACGTTGGTTACGTACTGTAACCCCAGATTCTATGAGTATAGGCATAGCCCTTTAAGGCTGTCGCTAGTGGGGTTTATCCCGTCATGCGAAGCATTACACTGAAAATTTTTGTCAACGCCCATCTGCTGTGTGGGCCCCGGTCCGTATAAATTACGTTAAGAGCGGGTAATCAGCTCCCAAATAGCTTTTTTCTTCAGCCACTTAGGAGCCAGTGAGGTCCGACGCTTAAAGGGCTATGCCTATACTCATAGAATCTGGGGTTACAGTACGTAACTAACGTTCTATTTCGTATAGGCTTCGCCCTTTAAGGCTGTCACAAGTGGGTTAAGGGCGAAGCAGATGTGGTCCTCGCCTCACTGGGTCCATTCGAACACCGTATGAAGCAGAAGCTGCCCAAAAACGTCTTGTCACTCAGCTCTCCATGTGCGTAATTACGCGTTGCGTAATTATGTGTGCCATGCACAGACGCATGCTGTGTAATTATGCGTTCTGAATGCATGAACGCCCCGGAAAACTTTCAACGGAGGGGAGAAATGCTGAAAGGAGCCATGAACCAACCGGTTCATGGCTGAACAGTATGAACAGATTAATAATAATAATAATAATACTTTATTTATAAAACCCTTTAAAACAACCACAGCTGCCACAAAGTGCTGTACATATAAAATCAAGAACATTTAAACACATAAAAACAGTTGTTAAAACATTAAGATCAATAAAAGTAATAAAAACAGTGCAGATAAATTCAGTGTGTGCTAAAAGCCAGGGAGTAAAAATGTGTTTTTAAAAGAGTTTTAAAACTGGACAGTGAAGGGGCTTGTCTGATGGGAAGAGGGAGATCGTTCCACAGTCTTGGAACGGCAACAGAAAAAGCTCTGTCCCCTCTGAGCCTCCGCTTAGACCTCGGCACCTCCAGGAGCAGCTGATCAGCTGATCTGAGGCACTGAGCAGGAGAGTATGGGTGAAGCAGCTCAGAGAGGTAGGATGGAGCAAGACCATTTAAACTTTTAAAAACAAATAAAAGAATCTTAAAATGAACTCTAAAATGAACAGGCAGCCAGTGGAGTGAAGCCAGAGTGGGGGTGATGTGCTCCCTCTTTTGAACTCCAGTTAGAAGCCGAGCAGCAGCGTTCTTGACCAACTGGAGGCGTCTGAAGGAGGACTGGCTGACTCCAAGGTAAAGAGCGTTACAGTAATCCAGCCAAGAGGTGACGAAGGCATGGATTACTGTTTCCATATGTTGTTTTGTAAGGATGGACTTTACCTTAGCCAGCTGTCTGAGGTGATAAAAACTGGTCTTGACCACCGCTCCAATCTGGGAATCTAATTTAAAATCACTGTCCATTTTAAAACCCAAGTTAGAAACAGTTTTCTTTACATGTGGTACCAGAGGGCCCAGATCAACAGGGCAAGGTTCACAAGAGCCACTAGGACCAAACACCATCACTTCTGTTTTCTTTTCATTGAAATTTAAGACATTTGAAGACATCCAGGCTTTGATGTCTTCAAGACACAACAGAAGCGGCCTAATTGAGGGGGCATCTTTCTTTTTTAGTGGCATATAGATCTGACTATCGTCAGCGTAACAATGAAAAAAGATCCCATGCTTTCTAAGGATTGATCCCAAAGGAAGCAGGTAAAGGGAGAAAAGCAGGGGACCTAAAATAGAGCCCTGGGGAACCCCAAAACACAGAGGAGCAGTGGAGGATTCAGACCCAGCTATGTTGACAGACATGGTTCTGTCTGCCAGATAGGACCTAAACCAGCTCAGTGCAGTACCACAAATACCCACTTGGCGCTGTAAGCGTGATATTAAAATGTTATGGTCCACAGTATCAAAGGCAGCTGTTAGGTTGAGCAGGACAAGAACCACATGTTCACCAGAATCATTAGCCATAAAAATATCATTAAAAACTCTGACTAGAGCTGATTCTGTGCTGTGGTGAGTTTTGAA
>NC_056509.1:15291233-15298257 GCF_014905685.2 Nematolebias whitei
ATAAAAATAAAGAATTAAGCACACAAATATATTTTATTTCACAACAAGTTCCACTCAGATGTGGAAGATTGCATAATTCCCACAAGACTCGGAAGAACTTCGGATCATGTCTGGAACCTCCTGTTCTCTCCAGCACTTTTTCTGTTCGGTTCTGCTCCCCGAACTGAACTGCTCTCCCACCGCACTGGCTGGAACTAGGAAGTGCCGACATTTAAAGAGTTCTGTTTCTGGTTCATTTGAGAACTTCCTGATTGGCTGAAAGCGCTAATCAGGGGTGTGTTTTTGTGACGTAAGAGGTCACTAGAAGTCAGAAAAATAGAAAGAATGTTTTGGAACAGATAGAAAATGTTTTTGAGACAGACAAGAGAAATGTTTAGGCGAGTTGGGAGGAAACAGGTGCCAGCTTCTCTATTTATGTCTGAGAGGATTTAAAAACATGACAGTTCGTTCCAACAAACTTGTTTGCGTTTGTCTCCGACATTTGACCGACATCACAACTTGCTCATTTCAGACAGAAGATCAAGAAAATGAATAATTACTCTGTAACACATTCTAACTTGATTTCTACTTTGAATGAGGATTAAAAAATCATTAATACTGTTTCACAGTTGATTTAAAATGAGTAGTTCACTTCAACATTTAAAAATGGTTTGAACTAAACACACTTTGATTATCACGACATTTGTAAAATAGTAATGATAATAAAAAGAGAGTGTTCTTTCAATTGATCAGTGCAGGACACACTTAGAAAGTCTCTGGATGAACTTAATTTTGTGTTTCTGGACTCAAATCAATGAAATACAGTTCTTGTCCCAGGAAGGCCCTCAAGGTCAGGATTTGACCTGAGGCTTAGTTCACTACACTACTTTGGACGATTCTCAGCCATCCTTAACGGAGACGCTGAAAGGTAGCATTGAAATTGAACTCTGTACCGGAGCTGACCTATCTTCTGCAAAGGTAACGAGTCGCTTCACTACCGAGTGTACTGGGGCTGAGCTGGGGTAGGATGAAGGGTGCCATTCCTAGTCAACACACTTTCCCTAATCCATCTTTTCTCTCCATTTAAACTCCTTCATTTCCCATCTTTAAACTTCTATCTTGCCAGTAATTAATCCGGATATCTTCAGAAATGTCTGTTGTTTTTATTAATTAAAATGTGCCAAGTTTTATTAATCAGAAGCAGATCAGTCTAATCAAGTGTACAATGTTTTGATGTTAAATTTTGATTCTATTAATAAATGACCACATTTATTTTTGATGGGTCAAAGAAAATTAACGTCTCATGTCACTGATTAAACCATCTACGCACAGTACCTCTGTCATATATCTGTCAAGTAGCTCGAAAAAGAGAGAACCCGATATTTAAATAAAATTGTAGTGTAGCTGAAGCTAACCTAGCCGTTTTAGCACACTACACTCTCTTCTACAAATCTTCCGAATCATAATTTATGTATTTAGATTTGGTCAGTTGGTCACTCAACGCAACTGATAACATTTCTTCAAAGAGAAGACAGGGTTTAGGCGAGCTGATTTGCCCTGTTGGCATGCACGCAGCTGGATATCTTATCGACTTGGAAGACTTGATGACGTGTCTATCTCTGCTGTCATCTGTGGATTTTAAGGACGCATATATAATTGAAGGATGAATATATAATTGGATTTATGATAACTGGTTCCTGCTTTTTGGTTTTGGCTGATTCCTGGTTTAGCTACAGTCAAGGAAGTCATTGGCAGCAAATTTGCACCCGATCAGGCTGCTTGCTTTTTCATGATAGCTTGGTTTGTACCTCAAGCTCCCAGACTCAAATGCTTTTACCAAAATGGATCAGATGTCGGGGATTACTCTGTAGGGGAATATATGTATAGGATATTGACCTTCTGGTCCGGTCAAATTCCTACCCTTTAACAGGTATTTACGTTCACATACACTGGACCGGCCTCACCTCAAACATATATAAACCATGAGTTCTTGTAACGAACTTAATTCCTGTCCCTCAAAGAAAACACGAAGAATCCATAATTTAAATACAATTCTGTAACGTTTATTTTCAGTTTGAATTATGACATGAAAATTATGGCAAATATTCCTGTTGTAGAAATAGTATCTGTCTTCAAAAAGGGAGGGGGTAGGATAGACGTAGTATTTCTGAGGACATTTGTCTTAAGGTTCTTGGAAGGATGGACGCTACAACTCTCAGGCACGTTCCATTGGTGTGGCCATGTAATTTGGAAATTTCGGAACCGAGTGGACTGACACAGACTCATGGTAGATGTGATTAAAGTTCTGCCTGTCCCCAAAACAATCATGTTTATCTGAAGTTGGCTCCCTGACTGGCCTTGACAGGCCATCTTATCTCAATTCGCCTGGAAGTTTTGCAAACCTAAAGCTCTACCCCTCCCTCCCCTCCTACCGAGGAATTCCATGGACTTTTCAGAGGGGCCCAGCTGAATAAACATTCTGTCATCATTTCAGGACTTTTTGCATTCTGTCATCATTTCAGGACTTTTTGGATTCATCCTTGGATGTCCTCGGCACCCCCCAAGTGTGCACAGATCTCTCCAGAGGGAACTATATGAATTGAGTGATTATCTGAACTCTGCAGTGCCTCTGTGTGTTGTCTCTGGACATGCTCACCGTCCTTGCGGCGTCCCCCCCCCCCCCCCCCCCCGCGTAAGTTTGGCGTCATTATGTGCTAGTGTGTGAGATTTTTGTTCATTATCACACTGTTGACCTTCAACCAGAGGTTAAAATCGCGTTAGGATTTTTTTTGTCTCCAAACCCCATGTGTTATTTTTCACCACTTTTATTGTCTGTCCAAACAGGTCTCACTTGTAAATGAGTCGTCAAGGCACAATGTGACTTATTTGTTTAAATAAAGGTTGAATGAATGAATGAATATATGTGGTGATATATATAAGTGGTGTTGCAAAGTTTAGAGTTTTCTATATTTCTGCATAACTATGACCTACAGTATGATCATCAGACACACAAATCCTATAAATGTAGATAAAGAGAACCCAGTTAAACATATGAGACAAAATCATTATACTTAGTTTCATTTATTGAAGAAAATGGTCCAATATTACGTTTGTGAGTTATTTCTCCACAAGAAGAAAAATGTGTCAGGAGACAGAGAGAGGAGGAAAGTCAGGAACAGGACTGAAAGTAGCAACTCTAAATTTGGGAACAATGACAGGCAAAGTTAGAGAGCTGGCTGGCATGATGCAGAGAAGGAAGGTAGATGGTTTATGCATCCAGAGACCAAGTGGAATGACAGCAAGGTTTGCAGCATTGGAGGACGGTTTAAACTGTTCCACCATGGTGTGAACAGAAAGAGAAATGGAGTAGGGATGATCCTGAAGGAAGAGTTGGCAAAGAATGTAGTAAAGGAGAAAAGAGTGTTGTGGAAATGAAAACACTGATACCAGTTTATTTTGTTCATCAATTTTATTTTCATCACTTTTATTATTCATTTACTTTATATCACACTCTGTTAAAGCTTATCTAAACTGCAGCAGTTACATCAGTGTGTGAAACCTTTTTCTTCTGAGTCTCACAAGCCTGTCGGTATGGAACCCAGCTCCAGAACCGGTCACACGGACCACAAACGTATTGTCTGTTTTTACCCTGATTAGATTGACACTGACTACAAACGTACTGTCTGTTTCACCCTGATAAAATTGCAAATGTGACTAACGCCTGTGAAAAAACAAGTTCTGTTACGTGTGAAGGTGTGTATAAATGAAGCCCGTATTGCTCATGTTTTCATAACACACAGAACTCCTAGGCTGCGTGCTTGTTCATGTGTTTTCTCCTTCTGTAGAAGAAATAAATAAAACTTCGCTTTTTAATTTTGTTAAGTTCTCAGTCTCATATTTATTAAACAATAGGTTTAATAAACTCCACATTGTCAGATAGGGTGTGTGTCTGAAGATACTTTAAGTTGCACAAATAAATGTGTCATCATAAGCATTGTGTTTTCAGTTTACTGTGTCTTGGACACTCGTGCGAAGAGAGGGGCGAAACTGTCCACCGATCACTACCTGGTGGTGCGTTGGCTCCGATGGTGGGAGAGGATGCTGGTCAGACCTGGCAGACCCAAACGTATTGTGAGGGTTTGCTGGGAACGTCTAGCAGAGTCTCCTGTGAGACGGAGTTTGAACTCCCACCTCCGGGAGAACTTCGAACATGTTCCAAGGGAGGTGGGGGACATTGAGTCTGAGTGGATCATGTTTCATGCCTCTATTGTTGAGGCGGATTACCGGAGCTGCGGTCGCAAGGTTGTCGGTGCCTGTCGCGGCGGCAACCCTCGAACCCGATGGTGGACACTGTCGGTGAGGGATGCTGTCAGGCTGAAGAAGGAGTCCTATTGGGCCTTTTTGGCCTGTGGGACCCCGGAAGCAGCTGATGGGTACCGGCAGTCCAAGCGACATGCGGCTCGGGTGGTCGCTGAGGCAAAAACTCGGGCATGGGAGGAGTTCGGAGAGGCCATGGAGAACGACTTCCGCAGGGCTTCGAGGCGATTCTGGTCCACCATCCGGCGTCTCAGGGGGGGAAAGCGGTACGCCACCAACACTGTTTATAGTGGGAGTGGTGTGCTGCTGACCTCAACTCGGGATGTAGTGGGTCGGTGGGCGGAATACTTTGAAGATCTCCTCAATCCCACCGGCATGTCTTCCACTGAGGAAGCGGAGCCTGGGGACTCTGGGTCGGGTCCTCCAGTCTCTGGTGCTAAGGTCACTCAGGTGGTTAAAAAGCTCCTCAGTGGCAGGGCCCCAGGGGTGGATGAGATTTGCCCAGAGTTCCTAAAGGCTCTGGATGTTGTAGGGTTGTGTTGGCTTACGCGACTCTGCAATATTGCGTGGACATCGGGGGAAGTTCCCCTGGAATGGCAGACCGGGGTGGTGGTCCCCCTATTCAAAAAGGGGGACCATAGAGTGTGTTCCATCTACAGGGGAATCACGCTGTTAAGCCTCCCTGGTAAGGTCTATTCAGGGGTTCTGGAGAGGAGGGTCCGTCGGATAGTCGAACCTCGAATTCAGGAGGAGCAGTGCGGTTTTCATCCTGGCCGTGGAACACTGGACCAGCTCTACACTCTCAGCAGGGTCCTGGAGGTTGCGTGGGAGTTTGCCCAACCGGTCTACATGTGCTTTGTGGACTTGGAGAAGGCGTTGGACCGCGTACCTCGGGGGACCCTATAAGGGGTACTCTGGGAGTATGGGGTTAGAAAAGGGTTCCAAACTATTTTTCCATTTCTAACTTGGTTTAAGTTAGCTTTACATGGTAAAATATAGTTTGGTTCAAATGTCTGTTGTCTTTTAGACGAACGACTTGAGATTGGGTGTTTGGTTTCCCCATAAATGTTTTGGAAGTCTATGGCGAGACTTATCAAAAAGAATTAGCTATCCCCCCGAATAGAATTGTTCGAGTAGGTTCGGCTTAAGCGTTGTGAGATCAATGTAGATTATGGTACTTAGGGTAGCAATAATATACATTGACTCCGCAAAGATTGCAATTTAATGAATGAACTGCATGTTGGCATGGTCAAAGGCCTCTTAGTCTCTAACTTACTACACACAAGATTCATTCTTACCTCAGAAACAACCAAAACCAATTCAACAACGTTCCAACACCGACAAGAGTAGTGACTAAGCATCTAGAAACATCGTTTCACTGCTTCCCCTCACCCTGGTTGTCAGTTTCAGTCACGCTGTCCCGTTTTATCAAGGGTAGGTCCTGTGAGTTTAAACTATGGTTAAGTTTATTATCCATTAGTTATCTTCTGCTTGGATAACCCTTATTCCCACGAGGTCAGATTTTGTGAGATCTTTGTCTCCTGAGGAGTTATTGCACGCCTTGTGTTGTTTAATCTGGTTACGATGTACCCATTTAACAGTTGGCTCTTTTTGGCCTTTACTGATTTTTATCTGGTAGACAACTGGAGACACTTTGTCGATTATCAGATGGGGTCCAGTCCATCTAGGCATCAGCTTACGGGTGAGAGTTCCGGTCCCGGACTCTCTTCTCCCAGTTTTGGGGGCAAACGTGTAGTACCAGACCCTGTCTCCCACTTGGAGTTCCTCGTAAGAGGCCTTTTGGTCGTAGTACGCTTTGCATCCTTCAGCTGATTTTTCCAGGTTTTTCTGTGCGAAAGCAAAAGTGTTCTTAAGGTGTCTTTCCAAGTCTTTCATGTATTGTTGTGTGGTGTAGGCTGTTGCCATGGCAGCATCGCCTGGTTGGTACAACAGGTGCAGAGGGAGAGTCATTTGTCGACCCGTCATCATCTCGAAAGGAGCGATGCCAGTCGACGTGTGTGGAGTGGCCCTTATGGCCATGAGGACCAGAGGGAGTTTCACGTCCCAGTCCTTGTGGTTTGCGGCTACGTATTTTTTCAAAATATTCACCACAGTCCTGTTTGCTCTCTCAACCTGGCCTGAAGCCTGTGGGTGGTAGCCAATATGGAAGTTGGCTTTGACGCCTAGCGTCTTCCACAGTTCCTTCATTACTTCACCTGTGAAGTGTGTACCTTGGTCTGAGTTCACCCTAAGGGGAAGTCCAAACCTTGAAAATACATGATTCATTAACAACATAGCAGTGGTTTGTGCTGTGTCGTTAGGGGCTGGTAGACATTCTACCCATTTGGTAAACGCGCAGGTTACCGTGAGAAAATATTTATTTCCTCTAGAGGTCTTAGTGAGTGGTCCGACCCAGTCAATCTGGAGGTCCGACCATGGAAATGCAATGCCTCTACTATGCAGTGGTGCTCTGTGAAGTGGTCTGGATGGTTGAAACTGGCCACAGATCAGGCACCCTTTTATGTAGTCCTTGACATCCGTTTTCATTCCAGGCCAATAAGCAATCTGTTTTAATGCTTTCAGCGTGGCATTGTCACCCTTATGTCCTGCGGACGGAAGGTCATGTGCATGGACTAACATCACCCCCCTGTGGTCATGGGGGACCACGAACACAGGTGAGGACGTCCGTCCATGAGCAAAAGTTAGGATGCCCTTAAGTAGTTTTAGC
>NC_056509.1:15298357-15299317 GCF_014905685.2 Nematolebias whitei
GGGTGAACCAGTTCTCGTTGATTCCAGTTCAGTTTTAGGTTAATGACTCCTTCTGCGGTCATTACCTGTGAACTATTGGGAACTAATGGAAAGCGGAAAGCTTTTTTAATTAGTTCTAGACCAACGTGTTTGTGAACCAAGGTTTCGTAGAAAGCTCGGTTAATTGCTGATTTATCTGTCCACAGAGACAGTACAGCATCGTTGGTGTGGGACCCTTGGATCTCTACACCCTTAACTACCAGTGGTAGGTAGTGTTTGGTGGACTCTGACTGTTCCAGCTCACAGAGGAGGCTGTCTTGTTGAGTCAGAGTTTGGACCACTTGGGTTTCTTTGGTTTCACATGGTGTCAGAGGAGTACTCACCGGGCTCGTGTCCTCGGCTGAGGAGTCCTTTGTGCCTTCCGCGGTACCTGCTGTTGGGCAGTCTGTGTCACACTCCGGAGGCGTTTCTATTGGCAGTGGTTTGCTCACTGTTGTCCACATTGTTTGATCACCATAATCTATAATCGCGTTGAAGCGATTTATAAAATCCTGGCCAACCAAAAATGGGAATGAGTCAACATGGGTCACGTGTACCGGGTGGTACAGTGTCATATTGCCAATCTGCATGTGAACCATTGCTATAGCTGTCAGGGTTGTTTTCATTTCTGAGAGACCCTGCATTTCTATAGCACATTCAGAGAGAGGTATTATCCTGTTAACACTGGCAGCGGCCGTCCTCAGCTCCTCGAACAGTTTAGCTGACATAATTGTTATGTCTGCCCCACCGTCCAAGAGTGCTTCGTGTGTGAGGACACCTTCGAGTGTTACTGACAGGTACGCCTTTTTGGCGGCCCCCTTTCTGATAAAGTTACACAGAAACCTTTTGGTTTTTTTCTGACGCTTTTTCACGCGTTCAGATTTATCTGTGTAATCTTGATTTGTCTGAACCGTCAGCACAGCAGAAGCTGTTTCTGAGTGT
>NC_056509.1:15299417-15318734 GCF_014905685.2 Nematolebias whitei
ACACCGTCCAAGAGTGCTTCGTGTGTGAGGACACCTTCGAGTGTTACTGACAGGTACGCCTTTTTGGCGACCCCCTTTCTGATAAAGTTACACAGAAACCTTTTGGGTTTTTTCTGACGCTTCTTCACGCGTTCAGCCTTATCTGTGTAATCTTGGTTTGTCTGAACCGTCAGGACAGCAGAAGCTGTTTCTGAGTGTTCAGCCTGCGATGACTCGTCATCGTTTGTGTGTGTGTTTACCCCCCCTTCTTCTGATGAGGGGTTGTTTGAGGCAACAACAGTTATGTCTTGGTGTGTTCCACCGACATCTGTTATGTTGTCATTCGCGCCCTCAGATGTAATAGGAATTACATTACTGCATAGTGCTCCTGGATGGGTTCCCGTGTCAGCGTGTTTTAAAGTTTCTAACAACCTGCGTATTTTCTCTGTCTCTTCCGAGTTCAGAGGTGTAGGGCCTTGTTTCTGGAACTTTTGTGATTTTTTCGCCTCGGTTCGTTTCGTCCGAGGTGGGGGACGGTCAGGTACGTCTTTCGGGGGTTCCTTCACGTACTGCCCCTGATGATATGGTTTCCCATATCGTTGCGTCCTAGGCTCACCCCATATACGATAATCACGTTCATCCTCTGAAAGAGGAGCATTTTTGTCCCAGCGTGCACCTTCATTACGTGGTTTGTTATTTTGAACAGACTGTTTTCTCTCCTTCTTAGGAGGAGGTGGATACTCGCACCTTCCTTCCATTTCTAGGGAGTGGGGTTTAACCTTTACACCAGGAAACACTTCAATGGGCGTCTTAGCCTGAGAACATGCTTCAAACACATTCACAGCACACTGTCTAATCTCACTGATGGATTTTTCTCTGAAATTTGCCATCATTTGTACTGATTGTTTAAAATCAGTGTGGAGATTTTTGCTGAAAACAAATTTAAAATTTTCATCTTCTTCCATTCCGGTCTCATTTCTGTTACCAAAATAAGCTTGGAAGATTCTTTTGTAATAAACTTTTGGATGTTCAGTTTTACCCTGCGTGACCTTGTCTGCAGCTGGGAAACCAGCAGGTCCCGTGCAGGAGTCGTATTCTCTGATCAAAGCTTCACACGGAAGGTTGTAGTTCCTCCTCGTTGCATCAGGTAGACGCTCGATGAAGGTGAACACCTCTCTGTCCGAAGTGAGCCGTATCAGACTGATCTTATCCTCTACCGTAGCATTAGGATAAGATCTCAATCTGAACTCCAGATCTTTGAGGTACGCTTTTGTTCCAGATGATCCCATCGGTCCAGGCACAAAGCGTTGTACATATTTTGAGATTTTCTGCAAATCATCCATTGAAGGAGACAGTATTAACGGTCTCCCTTGTGCAGGAAGAGGTGCATATTGGTGCAGGTCTGTCCCTACCACCCGTGATGGGGGTGGAGGTGGCTGCGTGGTGTCAGGAGGAAGAGGTACATATTGGTGCAGGTCTGTCCCTACCGCCCATAATGGGGGTGGGGGTAACGGCATGGTGTTAGGAGGAGGAGGTGCATGTGGGTGCAGACCCGTCCTTATCCCCCGAGGCGGGGGTGTTGGAACGGGGCTAAGGGGAGGAGGTGTAACAGCATCTGTCTGGGGTGGTTGTGGCTGACCCGGGCCCTGACCTTGTTCGTCTCTGAGTCTCAGACCAGCCCGCCCCATATCAGAAATCTGGTTTGTAGCTGTAGCTAGTTTCTCCTCACAAGCTGTCAGGCGCTCCTGTGATGTCTGACATTCCCTTTGTAAATTCAGCCATTCTTGGAGTATCATCGCCTTGTCTGCCTTGCAAACGTCCAGCTCCTTTAATGCCACCTGCAACTGTGCTTGTAGCACATCGTTGTCTGAACACACGGATTGGTACACACGGTCTTTATCCCTGGCTTCCGATAGTGATGCCTCAAGTAATTGTATTTTGCTGTTCATTGAATCAACTTCTGCACGCGCATCTTGCTGTAATTGAAACATCTGTTCATAATGTTTCGTCATGAGGACCTCGTGTTCACTTCTAAATTGAAGGTAGTGATCTTCAATTTTCTGAACCACCTCTTTTTCACTGTTTAACCTTATTGCAAGGTAATCAGCTTTCTCAACAGCCGTATAGAATGATTCTTTCAGCAAAATTGCGATTTTAGCCAGCTTTTCATGACTTGACTTTGTAATTTCTGTAGAGGTCACACTTTCTGCGACCTCCTTCAGATTGTCCAATAACTCTTTTGGGTTCATTCTCTCTGCCTGTTTCATCTGTGAATGTACGGGTGCTGTCAGAAGCGCTAACGCATTCTCCAGGCAGTCCGTCATCCCGTAAGGATCAAAGTCTTTTTCTAACACACCTGTCATGTTTTTCACTGTGTAGCACTTTATCTGTTAAAAACAGTTGCAAGCTTCAGATATTTTACAGGTAAATATTTGTATTCGAGTCAATGAGTTTTCACACTATTTTAGCTTTTTGGGTTTACACAAAAGTACTGTTATAAGTCAACTTATTCAAATGTGGGTACCTTTCTCAGGTTTTACCCCAATTCATGAATATTTAAGTAAATGCTCTCGGCAGTGTTACTTGTATGTGCTTATTTTTCAACAGGTACTAGTTACCAAGCTCTTTTTAGTGTATTTTACTCTAAAGCACTGAATTTTTAATAAACCTGCAATTTTTCTAAAAGTCTCACAGCAAATCAGTTTAAAGCGTTTTTTAAACCGTTCTGTTCCAGAAATTTGCTATTTTAACAGTTACTCATAGAAGCAAGTGGTGAAAAGAAAAAGAAAAGTTGATGATGTATCAGGATTAATCAGTCCTTCCTCAGAAAAACTGTTATTACTCCTGTCCTCCTGTCAGTAACTTCTATTTAAAATTAAATAGGAAGATTTATTTTTTAGGTGGCAACTTAAACAGAAAAGTTTCTTTTTCCTGATAAGTTTACTCTTATTTAGTGATTTTGCAATTAAACGTGTATTATCTCTCCAGCAAATGAGTAAACTGTTCAACTCTGTGAATATTTGAACCGTATCTTTTAAAAAGTTTCTAATTTTATTTTGTACCTTTTTCTTAAGGAATTACCAGTGAATAAAAATGTGTTGGTAAATGCTTCTCTGCATAAATACCCTTCACTTTTTAAATGCAAGATAACAGTGATTATTCAGCTAGAGGAAGTTTGTTAACTCAAAAATGCCTTACAGAAAAATAAAAACGTTTAATTTCACTCTTTAAACCTAAAAGCGAAGTGAAAACCTGTGGTCTTCACGTTTATCCAGAAGGTGTCAGTACAACCTTATTAATTTTAACTCAGACACTGTTAGTGTTGTCCAGTAGGGAAGCTATCACTTCCTGTGGCGTCCGGTCGTTAGCTGTTAGCTAAAAATTAGCATCGGCTAGACTCGGATAAAACCAACATTTCTGAACGGATTTTTTACACAAACGTGGCAAAATTTCAACAAGCACGACTTCTTAGCATGAACATGAGTTTTCTGGGACAATATTGCAGCTTTATTTAGTGATTTTAAGCACGGCAAAGCTCATTTCCGACATGGAGGAAGTGACGTGACACGTCACTCATCCGGTCGTTAGCTGTTAGCTTAAAATTAGCATCGCTAGCGTTGTTCAAAAACATCATTTAATGACGGATTTTAAACTAAAACGCGGCGAAATTTCAGCGAGTATGCTTCGAAGAACTTAACCAGCGTATCAAAATACACTTTTAAAGCGCTTTTCAGCTTTAAAAACAGATTTTATTCCCTATGAAAACGAGTTTCCATTTCCGGGTCACGTGACTGAAATCACCAATGACAAAGCAGCAGGGGTGAGAGGAAGTGACGTAGCCACGTCATTCAACCTTCTCAGCAAATCAGAGCGCTCCACAGCAGCAAAATTCCACCAATCACGAAGCGTTAGTAGCAACCAGCATGTTAGATTAGCCATGAAACCATTTCGTCAACTTATCATCTTTTAAACTGTCAAAATGCACTTTTTCTGTTAAAAATGTAACGAATCAACTCTGAGCTGTACGGAGTCTTCTACTCCGGTCTCAAAAACGTCTTTCTAGCCATTTAAAAAAAACCTCGTCCGAACCTTTTTCAGAACCGAGCCGGTCCCGAACCGCGTCTGGACCGTCTTTAAACAGAATAGAGCGTTTTCACCCAGCTCAAAACCAGCTTAGTTAACATAACAGGCGTACAATTTCAGCTTTCACAAGACATATGACACTATTTCAGTTTTCTGTGAGCTTTTAGCATCACAGCCCAACACGCTAAAACATGCAGCGTTTCGCTTCAGCGGCGCAGCCCGAGCTGCGTTTCAGCACAGCTGATAAACTGTTACTTTTCTTCATGCCAACATGTAAAAAACAATCTTTACACGAAATACACAGTCATTTATGAGCACGTAACAGGCCACCAGTGTAGTATGTCATATGCTGTATATATTCATACATTTTTCACGAGTTCCTCATCTTTCTGACTGTGTAAATGTCGTGCGTTGAGTTTAACAGAAATGCGAACGAGAGACGTTATTATCTTTGACCCATCAAATGAATGCGGTCATTTATTTGCAGAATCAAAGTTTAACATCAAACATTTACATTAATTTGGCAAAATATGAAAACAATAACAATTTCAAGTTCACAGAAAGTGGACAATACGGCGATTGTCCTCACTTCTCAGCAGAACAACAGGCATCAATCACACGGCGGTGATTGAGAACTTTGCTTCAGATATTTCTAAAATATCTATAATGATTTTAGGAGAAAGGAGAGTTTAAGATGGAAATGGAGATTTATCTTACAGAGAGATGTGTGAGGGAATTAATCTGTTTGACCAGAAACGTGCACGCTCCTTCAGATCTCAGCTTGCGACGGTACGCTTGGTCGAAGTAGAAACTGTTACCTGGTTGATGATAGATCAGCGTCGGTATAGGATCCTTCCTTGACTCTTTCAGCGTCTCCGTTGAGAGCAGCTGAAATCCTTAGAGAGTCGTGCGAGGTTATCCAAACAGAAGTTATAATTCCCCAAAATCGTCTCTGCATCTGGATCCTTTAACTCTCTTCATGAGTTAAACTCTGGAACTCTCCTCCACCAACTGCAACCACTCTTTTCACTCTAGACTCCTTAGCTCCTAGAGCTCTGTTACACTCTTACACTTTAACTCCATCACTCTTCAGCACTCTGCAGAGAACCGGGAAGTTGCCACATTTTAAATGAGTTGACTTCCGGGTCAATTTAGAGCTTTCTGATTCGTGGATGGACCAGAATAGAGGTGTGGTTTGTGACGTAAGATGTTATCAAAGTCAAGGGCAGAGAATGAGATTGTTTAACAGACAGAAAAGATTATTGGAGAAAAACCAGACTTCGTGGAGTCAAACTCCTATTATCTTCTGAAAAAGTTTAAACATGACATTTCTTCTCAGTAAACATTTTAGTTGACCGAGACTCGACCTTTAACATACTTACAAAACTTGCTCATTGAAGACAGAAAAATCAAGAAATGCATATTAACCTGATTTCTTCTTTGAATGAGGAATAAAAATCATTACTTACTGTTTATGTAAAATAAAAATGAGTAGTTCTCTTCAACCTGTAAGCATTGAGTGAACTAACACAATTTGATTATCAAACATTTGTAAAATAGTAATGATCATAGAGGATTGTCTTTTCTACTTGATTAATTCAAGAAAGAAAGTCTCCAGATGGCTCAAACTGTATTTCTGGATGCAGATCAATGAAATAACAGTTGCTGTTCATCTGATCAGATTTGACTTGAGATTAGGTTCACTACACCTCAGAGTTCAGCTTTTATTTTGCTGCATCAGGCTTCTACACTAATTCATGCTTTGGATCTGAGCCGTTGCAATTTCTGGGGCACAAAGTGTAAGAGTTTTTCTTTATGTTACCTTTTTAAACTGCGTCATGATTTCTGCACTTCTGTGCATACGAAGCAAAGAAGTTTCTGGAACTATCAGTCCATGTCTGAGCTGATAGTGATTCTCTGTATTTACATAAGCTGTTTTTACTTAGAGTTGTTTGTTCTTTTTTAAAACCAAACATGTCAAGTTTTAAACATATCAACTAGTATCTTGCACTGTCATTGTTTTTCTCCTCACCCTTAAACTGATACAGATGGTATCAACTGATACAGATGGTATCAGAAACTCATTACAGTAAGCATTTGATCAACTGAAACTGTTTAACATTTCACAAGATGTTTTTTCTTTCCTTTCTGATCTAAAGAGTGTTCCAGCCGCCTGCCAAACGCTTATCTTGTGACCGCAGATTGTTGACTGTCCTCTTTTTTCTTCTCTCTTACCAATAAAAGCCAGCTTGAACAACGAGGCTTCGGAGTTCACTTCTGATTTCGATCAGCAGTGAATTTCCCCTCCTTGCAAAGAGCGTTGGCCAGAAATCTCACTCTGTTGTCTAGTGGGATTTCTTTAATAAAGGTTCATCTCATAGGCTCTGTACTTGGACCAAAGTTATTTATTTTATATGTGAATGACTTAGTGAATGTGTCAGGACTCCTGAAATGAGTCCTTTTTGCAGATGACACCACATTTTTTTGTTTGGGTAAAGATGTAAAACGGATGTTGGAACTGATGAAGACAGAATTTGATAAAATACAAACTTGGTTTAAACTTAATAAATTATCATTAAATTTAGATAAAACTAAATACATGATATTTAGTAACAAAAAGAGAACAGTTGATGATCCATTTAAAATTGAGGGTGTTGAGATTTGTAGAGTTAATGAGATGAAATTTTTGGGTGTAATCATTGATGAACAGCTAACATGGAAAAATCACATAAATTCTGTAAGAACAAAAATATCTAAATCTATTGCAGTACTATACAAAGTCAGGGAATTATTAAATGATAAAGCTCTGTACATGTTGTATAACACAATCATTGTTCCACATTTAATCTATTGCATTGATGTTTGGGGGAAAGCGTGTAAAACATTTACAAAACCAATTTTTATTTTACAGAAAAGAGCTGTAAGAATTATCACCAGAAAGCATTACAGTCACCCATCAAGCACATTATTTTATCAACTGAAGTTATTGAAGTTCCATGATTTAGTAGATTATAGTATTTTATCAGTTATGTATAGAGCTCAAAATAACACATTACCGTTAAATATCCAAAGAAATTTTATTAAAAGACAAAGTTGTTACAATCTTAAGGGGATAGAGATATTTGTCAAACCAAAATTCAGAACTAGTCTGAAGGGAAGGTCTACCTCAATCCAAGGAGTTGGATTGTGGAATGGTCTAGAGAGTGATGTAAAAAATGTCAAGTCAATATGTACATTTAAGAAAAAGATCAAATCTAGATTGTTAAAAAAGTATATATGAAGTAGCTTAGTGTGTGTTTTGTATTAGAATTAGAAAAATTAGAAAGTTATTCATTTTGTTCTGTTACTTGAAAATTAATATGTCTGAAATAATTGTTTGAAAAAAGGGGCAGATAAAATAAGATTTTTTCTTCTTTCTGCTGCCTTTCATTTTAAATTTTTTTGTATCTTTTTTATATATTGTTATGGAATTGTTTTGTACTTTTTTAAAATGAATAAACTTCATACCATACCATACCATACCATAATAGGTTTGACGGGAAAAAATACCCAGCATTACTTGGTGCATGGGACCCGGATTCTAACATAACTGTTCGCTGGTGTGGTCCGACCGGACAGCTGATAGCCCGTGCATGGCCCAGTTTACCTACAAATCGGTAACAAAGCCATGGGAGGTACGGATTCCTGACCAGGCCAGCAACTGTAGGTCCGGCTCGGCTCCATCAACAGCAGCTTGACGGGATCCGAACCGGCGCTCACACAACAACAGCGGAGTGAGTAAAACAAAAGTTTGTCGTAACGTTTTGTTTTGAAGGGAAGGAGAGAGTATTGTAGCGCCCTCTCTCCGGATGAGTTTTAAAAAAACTCGCGTTGACACGGAAAGAAGTAAAATAAATAGTTTTTAAACTGAAAGTAAAAAGTGAAACTCGAGTAATATGGAAAGAAAGATTTTTGTTTAGAGCGCAATCTTTCTGGATGAGTCAAGACCTCACAGTGAGTGAGACTCCACGCTGAGCTAAAAATAGATCGTGTGTGTGAAACGCTGCATGTTTGGGAGGAGAACAGACTCTAGTGCGTGATTTTGAAACCTTGCGGTGTTAACAAACAGATCATGAAACAAGTCCATTTAAACCTCCATTAGGATTCTTTAGGTGAAGTGGTTTTCGGAATCTAAAATCTTTCTACTTTCGGGAATAGAACCCTAAGTGAAGTACCGGATCGATTGCTAGAAAAATCGATCTAGAAGCCTGTACTTCAGAAAATAAAAAGAGGCCCGCTGGAGGCATTTTCATTTAAACCACTCACACATATATTAATAATAAAACTACGCAGATAACAAACTTACGTTTATGGGAAGCCAAAACAGTAAGTCCTCTACAGAGGCAGAAACTAAAGATGTTAAATTCATGAAGCAAAAACATCCAGACTCCATTAAATATTTAAAGGAGTATATAAGAGCCAAAATGACTGTTAGGTGTTGTATTGTTTATGGTGGCACAGGTGTTTAGATTTTCCAGCACTGCAGGGGCATGCATGAGGGACATGGTCACATATTACTTAGCTGATCTGAATAATTGCACTAGGTGCTGGGTTAGTAGGGTTTCTTGCAAACTTTTCTGTTGACCGTCACTGAGGGACAATTTAGAAACATAATTTTTGATCACTATCTTTGTTAGTCAAACTGACCAACATGTAAACTAATACAGACGCTGTTTGCTGGATTCAAAAGTAATTGTGTTATTTTTAATAAATACACAAAATACAAGGTGGACTCAGCATGGATTAATGGAGACACATCACAGAGCAAACTCTACTCAGCCGGCAGCGACTTGTTGTGGATCGAAGTCGCTACAGAGTGGGAAAAAAACAGTACAAAATTGAACCAGCATTAAAACCTAAAATCTGGAAAATGGTAATCTCAATTCTACAAGAAAAAATTTTGTTGCAGAAAGGAAAGAAAAAAAGAAAAATTAAAAGATCAATTAAAATGTGCTAAAGTATGACAAACAGAGTCCCACTTAAGAAGAGAACAGATTAATAAAGCTAAAGCAGAACAAAAAACTAAACAAGAAACAAAAACTGCTGCTTTGTTTGTCAGACCAGAAGATAATAAGACCATGACTGTAGCATAACGTCCTGCTATAATCCACAATCCTGATAACGCAGCATGTGCCGCAAGTAGAGCCCCCTCCACCCAGATATATGCCTGCTCTATACCCCACATTAGATGAAGCAACATTAAAAGTTGAAACAGAAGACAAAAAAAACCCAAAAAACTGTAGGTGTTGTAAACTGCTCTCATGATCATAAGCAAATTAAACCTGACAAACATATCAAGAAAAGAATTAAAAAAAAGACACCCTCTCATTCAGCAGACACATTTCCCATGATACAAGTTCCAAACCCTGATGTGGGAGATGGAAACAATAGATTTGTATTTGTCTTTAGATCATGGACATTAGCAGCTGAAAGAGTAGTGAATGTTTGTGAGGAATATATTATACATGAATGCTATAGTATAATATGATAAATAAGATTGACATATCTAATAAGCGTTAGACGCATGATTGACATTGTGGTACCCACTAAACATAGGAATAGTGCTAAATAGTTTGTGTCTTTTTCGTCTGTAGAATAAGAGTTTGCAGGTCATCGTGATTTAACCTTGCATTAGATTGGATCATGTGTGCATAAGTAATCTTCCATGGTATGTTTTTAATCGTGTAAATTCTAGCAATTTTTGATTTTCAGTAGGGACAGGTAAGATACCCAGACACATCCTGGCGCCAGTTTATGACTGATAACTGTTCGCTAATTACTTGTGTTTCTGATATTATAATGTTTTTCTTCAACTTTATTTTTGTTTTGTTGTTGACATACATGTGTAGTGACCAAAGCTATAAAGTTTAGTTGACTTTTTTTGGACTTGGTTCAGGTGGCTCACCTGAGGTAGAATGTTGATGTTCATTCATTCAGCAATTATTTAGACAGGTAAATCCCATTGAGCCTCGAGGACTCATTTACAAGAGAGACCTGATTTCAACAAAGAATGATGACAACAATGGACAACAGCGACAACAATAAACAGTTATAAAAAGTCATACTCCAGTTTTGTTTTTTTTAACAAATAGGATGGTTAAAAAAGGTAACAAAAAACAGCTAAGGCGAATGTATAAAACTAAAAACAGGAACATGTCTACATTGGTCCCTGCCAAGAGTCCAACAGATTCTTGAAGCCACTTATAGAGGTCAAGGTCGAGAGCTTCAAATGTTTTTGTAAGGTATTCCAGGAAACAGGAGTAGAGTAAGAGAAGGCCCGTTTGCCCAGATGTGTTTAATTTTATTAAATAAAATCACAAGGTCAGCTGTGAGTAGTCCCAAAGCTGTGTTCCGACTGCAGCCGGCTCTGTGTCTGAAGGAGCCGACAGGCACACACACACACACATACACATTCGCACACGCCGCGCTGCACTATAACATACTAAATGTGTAACATAATAACAGTTTAATAATAATAAACAGTATTTATGTTTGTGTGAGAAATATACTGAAGCTTTGAGCTACATGAAGCTCTCTGAAAATTATGTAATGAAAAGAGCAGGCCGCGGCAGCATGCATGCGCATTAACCGAAGGTACAAAAATCACAGCGCCAACTAATGACCCGGCATGGTAACTACAACACCTGACCTGCTCCCGAAAGAGACAAGCAAAGTCCTCATGAACTTGCCCAGATACCCCAACCAGCTACATATCACCATGAATGTGTTGTTACACCACTCTGAGGATTATGTAGCTGCATTTTTAATAGACACCCCTGTGGTGGTAGCAGTGACTACACTGTACACCGATAAAAAGTATCTGGCAGGAGCAGCTGTTTTACTTCCTGAACAAGAACAACCCATGTACAAATGTGATACAGTACCACACATCTCATTAAACAAACCCCACAAAGCGCGATGGAAAGATGATGGTTACAAAATACAACATGCCATGTCCTGTACAGACTACGGACCCCTGGAGGATGGATTGAGCTACAGTCACAGTTTTGGAATGTGGAGGAGAGCTTGTTGTGAAATTGTGACCTGTGAGGCTATAAGTCCACCCTCTAGGATGACTAGAAGACAATGTTTTCCTTTCTGAAGAGGATGAGACTGACTTGAAGGGCCTACAAAAAATTGTGGTTAACCGGCCCCTCGGCTGTAGGCCACTTGATCTCAATACCTCATGCTCCGATTAAACCAAAAAATGACCCATGGTCTTCGCCATGTGTCAACAAGAATGGTATCTATCATACAGAAGCATTTCATACAGAAGAATTTTCATTAAAAATATTTAAAAAAAATTCTATAGAGCTGTACAAGCAGCTGAAATTATAGCACTTACATGTCAGTTGGCAGATGTGTACACAGACAGCCAGTACACTGCTGACCTTTACAGGCAGACAGTGGTGGAGAAAGTACTCAAACAATGTACTTAAGTAAAAGTACAAATACACAGACAAAAAGTTACTTAAGTAAAAGTCAAAGTACCAGATTATTATTTTACTTAAGTAAAAGTAAGAAAGTACAAGCTTTTAAAACTACTTAAGTATTAAAAGTAAAAGTACTTGCCGACTGTATTACCTAACGGCTTATATAATGTCATTAAGTGTACCTATCGTATTTAGTTTGAATAAATCAGTAATGTGCAATTTTAATGAGCAATGCTGCAGATAAAGCATGTTTTTATTGTGTTTACTCTCTGTGACAGTTTAGATTTAGATAAAATCTTATTCTATGCATCAGAATTTCAGGGATGACCAGAAGGGTTAAATGTAATTAGGCAAAATGAGAGGAATTATTATACCTTTGAAATGTTTTATTTAATTCAAAATAAACACATTCAAAAGAAAATTGTTTCCCTGAAAAAGGGACTTTAAACTGACCTAACAAACATCAAGCGATTTGGAAACATCTAGTCTTCCATCCTGACAAAACATGAACTTCACTTTTTTGAAAGCTATTTTGAGAGAACTCTTAACAGAAAAGGGCTGAGGAAATACAATCAAGGAAGGGGAGTCCAACTTGGAACAGTCACAAAAAGTTCTGTAACCTCTGTATATGGGTGCGCCTGATCTGAATTAAATTGGTCCCCTCACATTCTTCAAATCAATCAAAATTGGTGTCAAACATGTGTGTTTATGCAGAATTTTTGTTGTTTTTATTGCTTACCTTTGAAAATATTAATGAACGTCTAAAGGTCCAGAGGTCAACCAGTCCCACACCCCATTTACGAAGTCAAAATTACCTTTAAACATCCATTGATATCTTCAAAGACAAAACAGGAGAAACTCACTGCACAAACATTTAACATTGATTTGAAGAAAGTGTGGGGTTCAGCTTCAGTCAGCCTACTCTAACCATAGCGCGACATGAACTTATTTTAATATCACGGCAAGAATTTCTTGTTCAGCTTAAGCAGAAGTTGGTTCTCAAAGTTTTTAGAGTCCAGCCTGGCTCTTTTGGGTGAGAAAATTTGTCCTGCTACACTGAAGAGTCTTTCACAGGCTGCTGAGGCGGGCAAAGGTGTGTTTACTCTTAAAGACAAATTAAACACTGCCGGAACTGACTATGGTATCACTTGTGCTGGCCAAATATGCATCTAGCTGTCTGGTAGTCTCTTTAATGTTGCTCTTAATGACTCTGAAGTAGTCCTCCTCATCTGATGAGCTTGAGTTGTTCCGAACGAGCTGCATTGGCTCTTGATCCAGGTTTGTCTTGATGTAGTCCAGTCCTATACAGAACAATCAGAATTAATATCACATAGGAAACATAATTCATCAAAATTTTATAAATAATATATAAATGTCACCAATGTACTTTTACAACCACTAAGTAGGTCTTCACAACTACATATATGACCATAATGGGTAGCACCTACAATTTTGCTCCTTGGTGGTATGAGAGAAACAAATAAGGGAGGTGAAGACTGGATATAATTTATTCAAATAATAAACTGCTATACACTCTGTAATGTATTCAATTTTTGATTTATAGGTCATATTTTCTGATGACTAGGAACTGTTCTTTGAATTTGAAAACAATAGAGGACTTTATTATTATAATTTTTTTAAATGGCCATTGAGGAACAATTTATATGATTTACCCATTTTCAGCATGTCATCATTGCTTGTCCAGGATGTTAGGAACTTTGGAAGAAGAATCGCTGCTGCAATGAGTTCAGGGTCAGCAAGCATGGGTCCAAAGTGCTGCTGTATTCCTCCTTGAAGTGCATCGATCAGTGGCTGGCAGAACTTAGAGGAGATCCGTAGGCGGTCAAGTTTCACACTCAGAAGGCTTATGGTGGGCACCAGCCATCCCATATGGACGTCTGCTTCTGCCTGCATTATGTTGAGGGCCTGGGCGACTGGTCTCATGGTTGCAACATATTCAGTCAGGAAAGCAAGCTCAGCAGGATTTAACCTGTTAAACAATTATACAATTTAATGTATATTTATATTATGTTAGTTTTAACTATTTCTTAAGTTAAATATACTAATAACATGATATACTAATAACATGTCTTCACTAGCAATTGCACCTGATAAAAAAAATAATACAAAAACCATTTGCATAAATCTTAAAAAGTTATATTGCCATCAGAATGTTTCTGTAATTTGATTTTATTCTCAACTAGTTTGTGTAGGGTAAATTTTCAGCAGTACCTGTATCAGTAATGCTTATTTCAGACTCACTGACAAAAAAGTGCAATAAGTGTCACTTACATGGGAACTTTAAGTGCAATGCAAACTGCTCTCATGGCCCCTTCTCCATTGTCTTTGATGATCCTCAGAATACGTTCCACTGCCAGAAACAGGGAGTTCCACCTGGTGTCATTGGGGCGGATAAGTTGGAGCTTACACTCTCTTTCAATTACCTCAGCAGCTACTGTAGATCGAGCACTCTTGTTCCACAGACCCCCACACTTGGCAAATGATGCACGTGAAAGCTTTTTGTAAGTCTCATTTGAGTTTGCTTTGGTGGCATCCACTGTTGAGATCAGATTAAGCACATGACAGGCACAGCGATGATGTTTTGGTAGCTGATATTCTGAACTATCATCTTCTTCATCCAAGAGAGATCCAATCTCAACAGCCTCTACCTCCACTCCCAGAGCATCATCTTCATCATTTTCATTCGCTTCCACTACTTGTTGCCCTTCAGCTAAACTTCCTACACTAGATGTGTCCAGACTGTTGTTTTCATCAGGGCCATAAACCCTGAAGGCCTTAACAAAATTGGAGCCATTGTCTGTGGTGGTTCTCACAATTTTCTCCCGGATGTTGAACTCAGTATGAATATCGTTGAGGAGACTAGCCAATGCGTCAAATGTGTGAGGACCTTTAAGTCGCCTGCAAGCAAGAGCTACCGATGATCTCTCAAGGCTTTCAGGATCTATCCAGTGAGCAGTCACTCCAACAAAGCTCTGCCGGTGTGAAGTCCAGGAATCCGTTGTTGTAGCAATGTATTTGATATTTTGCATTGCTTTTCTTACATTTGCCTTCATTTCAGCAGTTTTTTTTTCAATCATGGTTCGAACTGTTGAACGAGATATCACAGTAGAATTAGGCTGAAGCTGCTGCACCAGGCTTCGAAATCCTGCCTGTTCTACTATTCCAAAAGGGTGCAAACCCTGGACAATAAAGTTTATCACTGCATGGTCAACACTCTTCTGAGAAACTTTACTGCTTTCCTCAAGTTTTCTCTGCTTGCTGGTTGAAGCACCTTCATTGGAGTCAGCTCCTTTCCTTTTTATGACCCCAGCTGTCATTGCAAGGTATTGCTGGAGATGACTGCCATGCTTTCTCTGAAAATAAACATATGCTCTTTATAAATCTTAATGCTAATTTATACAAGTTAGATAAGAATAATAAAAAACACCAAGCACACAACACCATCAAACAAAAAATCCTGAAAGGATGGGCTCTTTAAAGCAGTGATCTCAAACTGATCCCTCTGAATGCACAAAGTTCTTTGCGTTTTGCTGCCATTATTCTAACACACTTGCGTAGCTCTACTCAGCAGCAGCAAGTCTCCTTCACTGCCCCACATTTTTAAAAACCCAGCCAGCGTCTTAACACTTGTGCTGCATTTAGAGGCGGCTTGTAAAAGCAGGTTAACAACGGCTTAAACAGTTTCAACTCATGAAAATAGTGACAAAAAGCACAGATATGGGAAGTGCGGCAGCCTCTACTGTATCAAATTTATATAGCAATAACGGAGAGTTGGCAATTCTAAGATAAAAAAATAATATTAAAATAAACACTTTCCAGGCCAGGGGGGAGGGGTGTACGGCTAACTGTGGGTGGGAATGTCCGCCAATGTCGCCGGACTTGCGACAATTGAGTCTCATTGGAAACCATATTCTAATTTATTGAATATGACTGTAACTGTAACATGGACATTATTTTAACAGCGCTAACATTTATTCAGTAACCAGGACGAGAAGGAGTTTAGCGTTAACTTATGTAACATTCATGGCGGCGGGAGACATGATCACGACAGTAATCGCTGCAAGTTCATGCTAGCTTATAACAATATACAGTAATAGTATTTATTTACTGCAGTCGAGTTCAACAAAAAGCTTGTTAAGATTACATAAAACTTCACTAACATAAATTAATTTAACATCAGATAGCAACTTAACTTACCTCTATATGTTTTTTCAAATTTGATGGTGAATTTTTGAAAGCTAGAATTTCATGCTTTCGGGGAAGGCAAAGGCGGCATTTGAATCTCCAGGAACCGTTTTTTGACCCGGCTATTTCAAAGAAATCTTTTAAATAAGGCCATGGGTGGGGCAGGTCTTCTGGAGGATGACTATCCTTGGACTCCATTCTGGGAGTTAATGATTCTGCAGGTCCTGCGTACTGCGTTGCTCTCCTTTAGGGAGGGCCTAATGGTTATTTCCCGCTTTGGATTGGTTCAGTGGACTGATTCCGCTCTCGCCATTGGATAATTTCAAACTAACGAACAAATAAATAAAAACCGAAATGCGTCTTGGATGTAACGAGTAACATGACACTTTGTAGAAATGTAGTGAAGTAAAAGTACAGATACTTGCTGTAAAATGTAGTGGAGTAAAAGTAGAAAGTACCCATTATTAAATCTACTTAAGTAAAGTACAGATACACGAAAATTGTACTTAAGTACAGTAACGAAGTACTTGTACTTCGTTACTCCCCACCACTGCAGGCAGACCAGTAACACATGCCACACTCCTCGCTCAGCTTTTGCAATCAATTCAATGCCCCTCTAAGCAAAAACATTTTACCACATACGGCTCAAAAAAAAAAAAAATTTGTAAAGCCCGTCCAGTGTGCATCAAACATAATCCACAGGGTAACAACATGGACTTCATTGAACTAACATAAAGTGGACCTTACAAATATTGTTTAGTCATGGTAGATGCTTTCTCAAAATGGGTTGAAATTGCCCCATCCAAACATGCAGATGCATTAATTGTACCAAAAGCTACATGTAAATCAATTATTCCTACACATGGTGTCCCACAAACCATTTACAGTGACAATGGTCCACATTTTGTAAATCAGGTCATACAGAACATGGCCTCACACTTAGGACTAACTTAAAAAAAATATTGTGCCTACCACCCACAAAGTGCAGGGTTGGTAGAAAGAACAAATGGAATGATCAAAAATAGACTCAGAAAATGCATGGAGACTACAGGTTGAGCCTGGCCTGAATGCTTAGACCTACTGAAACTTTATATGAGGATAACTCCAACATCAAACAGATTAATTACTTTTGAGATCATTCATGGCAGGCCTAATTGTCTACCCCTGTTCTCTATAGATCTAGAGAAAGCAGAGGAGGAACAGACATTAGCAGATTACATGATAAAAACACTCAAAGAAAGAGGAGTATTAAAGACAAATTTACTGCTTTCTGATTCCTCTCCTCCACAGGACAAGCTCATCATCAAACCAGGTGACTGGGTCTACGTCAAAGTGATCAAAAGAAAGAACTGGGCCATCTCCCACTGGGAAGGACCATTCCAAGTACTGCTGACCACGCCTACTGCAGTAAAGATCGCTGAAAGACCCAGCTGGATTACATCTCAACCACTGTAAGTTACAGAAAGTGCTGGATCTCTAGGTCATTGGGGCAGTGGGGAAGTCTGGTGTACACAGGAGGATTTTTTATAGGAGAAGTCATCTCAAAACCAGTGAAGAAACCAACGATCCCTGCCCTATTAGGATTCTGAGATCTAGTGTTTCTGTATACCGAGCAGTAATGGGGCCTCCACTCCTCAGGTGGATCCTCTGCTGCACTGTGGTTGCAGCATGCTGTGTACTCTTGTGTATAAAAAGAGAAACTCTCCCAAGAGGCAAAAGAGAGATGACACACCCACACAACTACAGCACCAATCTGTGGTGGCAGTTGATGAACAGAACTGCACACGAAGGGAACAAGGTCAACTGCTATGTGTGCACCCAGATGCCCTACACCACTCAGAACTCAGGCCTGAGACCAGGAAACATCACAATAGAGAAACAGAAGTGCCAGTATGGTCTGAGCACACACCCCGGCTACAACACCACATCACAACAAACCATCGAGTGGGAGCAGAGGAACTACTCCACACCCCTTCAGGCTGCAACAAAAACCCACAAGCCCATAACTGATCAAGACTGCAGACAAATGGCAGACCTCCTGCCATTACCACAAATGTCAATACAACTACCTGAACTAATGCCCCTTTTCCATTAGTACCCGTACGGGCCGACTCGACCCTACTTGGCCCGGTTCTGAGGCTTTTTCATTAGTACCGGTACTTAGCACCTGTTACTATTTTCAGTACCATTGGCTCTGTGGTTCTAACCGGTACGAAGAGGTACAAAAACGTGACGTCAGTACACTGTCGGTCACTGATTGGTCGGGGCGGAGTCGGGGGCGGAGTCACTGGATCCTTCAGAAACGTTTCAAAACAATAATCCGCCATTTGCAATTTCTCGGACTGGAGCCGCGGCTGGACTTATTTTAAAGATTTTAAAAACAATACTGACAACATCTTGGTCTAATGTTGATGTGCTGGCATTTTTTGTGCTTGGTGGCCGACAACATAATTCAGAGCAAGCTGGATGGAGCTCTGCTGGTGTACCCCGATCCTCCCTCCGGAGCCTCGGAGCGCCAGGCCGGGCAGGGCGTCATCTCCCCGGCTCCAAGTTCAGCTGGTCACCGTGGAAGATCCTTCGATGTGCCGACTGGGAGGCTCGGGTTCCGGACACCAGCCTTGTGTGCTCAGAGCTCCGCAGGTCACTGCGAATCTGGAGATGGGGACTCGCAGATGGACGTTGTGAGACCCCGGCCGCGCGTAATCATGAAGGCTGAATCCCGATCCCGCCCGGCAGTCAGGCGGACTGGACAGTCTGGGACGGACGCTGGAAGCGATTTTTAAATAAAATAATATTTTGTTTTTATACAAAAAATGTTTTTAAAAAATGCTGAAGCGATTTAAAAATGATTATTTTTTTACACGTAAAATGTTTTTTTTAAATCGCTTCCACCGTTCGTCGTAGACCCGTCTCTGTCCGCCTGTCTGCGCGGGTCAGGTCTTCATGATTACGCACGGCTGGAGTCTTGGAACAGCCTCTGGAGTCACCAGCTGAGCTGGAGCTGGGAGGATGAGCCTCCCACTCTCCTCCTCTCCAGAGGAGAGGATCGTGTGACTGCGGGCAGTGTCGTGCGAGACCAGCAGAGCGTTGAAGATTAAAAAAAAAAAAAAAACGGTGCCAGTTTCATCATGAAATCCTGTTTTCACTTTAATGGCTGTTAACTCAGCTGAAAATCATAAAAAGACACAAAACTATTGGATCTCAGGAATATTTCCCTCAAACATGTTTAAAGAACAGACGACCTTCAGTTCAACTTTATTTTAACTCACAAATGTACAAATCACAAAACAAGAACTTTAAAGCAAAGCTAAAAATAAAATGTATATATGTGAACAAGAAAGGAAACCACACATTTAAAATGAACATTAAAAGTAGACACAATGAGTGCAAATACATCAAATGATAATGAAAACCTATAAAAATTTAAATGTAATGTTTTTGTAGAATCTGGTTCATCAGAGTTTTAATTTATATACATATATATATATTTATATCTATAAATAAATATAGATAAATATATATGTATATATATAAATACATATATATGTATATAAATATATATGAATATACATAAATA
>NC_056509.1:15318744-15324298 GCF_014905685.2 Nematolebias whitei
GAATATACATAAATACATATATATGTATATAAATATATATGAATATATATAAATATATATTAGGGTTTAGGGGGGGGGGGGCTTTGTGCTTTGGTACCCCATCTAGCCCCGTGATGCTCCTCAGAAAAGCCTCTACACCACTGACCAGGAAGAAACATTCACCGATGCCCAAAGTGCACCGATGGGGAGGCCTCACCACCAGCCCCATGGGAATACAGGATCTGGAATGGAGGTGAAAAAGTCTTTCAAGGCCTATTCCCATGGGTGGGAACTGCAGAAGTTCAACAACATGTCGATATCACCCGTTATGCACTTCTGCGCCTCATCAACGACACCTACAGACTGGCAAATGGGAACAACAAAGGAATTGACTGCAATGAGAGACATGATCATCCAGAACCACGTCATCTTGGACCTGTTCACCGCCTCACAAGGAGGGGTATGTAAGATTATAGGAACCACATGCTGCACCTCCATCCCAGATGAAACTGGAACTGGTAGAGACTTCCATGATGCCCTGAACGACCTAGAACAACTGAAATGGTATGTGGACAGTACAACATAAGGAGAAAAACCATTTGACCTTCTTTCATGGCTCACGTCTGGACCATGGTGGCATCTGCTGCTGAAGATTTGGACCCCCATCCTTGTAGTACTCATCCTCTTCTGCGCTTTGGTATGGTATGGTATAAAGTTTATTCATTTAAAAAAAGCACAAAACAATTCCATAACAATATAAAAAGATACAAGAGATTTAAAATGAAAGGCAGCAGAAAGAAGAAAAAATCTTATTATATCTTCCCCTTTTTTCAAACAATTATTTCAATCATAATAATCTTCAAGTAACAGAACAAAATGAATAACTCTTTCTAATTGTTCTAATTCTAATACAAAAAACACACTAAGCTACTTCATATATAAATATATATTTTAACAATTCAGCTTTGATCTTTTTCTTAAATGTACACATTGACTTGGCATTTTTAAATCTTGTGGCTTTCACCACATGTGTCTTCCCACTTTTGAAAAAGATGATGATAAAAGTGTTTACAGGTGTTTTAATCAACCTTCACCTGTCAAGGTTAAACCAAGAAAATTACACTCCACTGAGAAGATCAGAGTATGATGATGCTGTGTAAAAGAGATGCATTGTGATTCTTGTACTGAAATTGTGTTCAACAAATAGTAGAAAGATGATGTCTTGCTCCCAGGCCAGTCATGTTCTCTCCTGTATTTAAAAAGTTTCTACTTTTAAAGTTTTTTAAATCCTTGCTGCTCATAAAGTTTCACTCTTTAAAAGTTTAATAATGTTTTATTCTTACAAGTTTAACAGGACATTTAATCAATCTCAATCATTTGAAACAAATCATTTTTTTAATCCATCCATCCATCCATTTTCTTTACCCGTTTATTCCATATTGGGTCATGGGGGTCGCTGGTGCCCATGTCCAGCAATCACTGTGCGAGGGGCGGGGTACACCCTGGACGGGTCGCAAGTCCATCGCAGGGTCATTTTTTTAATCATCCTTTATTATTTCTTGTTCTTTAAATTTTATTTTTATGATTTAAAGTTCTGTAGGAACGTGTATTATTTTTTTTTCTTTTTATGATTTGTGTTTTCAATGAGTTTAAACTGATAAACAGGAGGGAAATGTAAGAGTTGTTCATCATGCTTAGTTCACTACATTACCATTTTAAAATGCTTCATGATTTCTGCACTTCTGTGCATACGAAGCAAAGAAGTTTCTGGAACTATCAGTCCACGTCCGAGCTGATAGTGATTCTCTGTGCTGTTTTTACTTAGAATTGTTTGTTCTTTTTTAAAACCAAACATGTCAAGGTTTAAACATATAAACTAGTATCTTGCACTGTCATTGTTTTTCTCCTCACCCTTAAACTGATACAGGTGGTATCAGAAACTCATTACAGTAAGCATTTAATCAACTGAAACTGTTTAACATTCCACAAGATGTTTTTTCTTTCCTTTCTGATCTAAAGAGTGTTCCAGCCGCCTGCCAAACGCTTATCTTGTGACCCCAGATTATTGACTGTCCTCTTTTTCCTTCTCTCTTACCAATAAAAGCTAGCTCGAACAACGAGGCTTTGGAGTTCACTTCTGATTTCGATCAGCAGTGAATTTCCCATCCTTGCAAAGAGCGTTGGCCAAAATCTCACTCTGTTGTCTAGTGGGATTTCTTTAATAGGTTTGACAGGAAAAAATACCCAACACAAAGATTCAAACTATCAGAGCAGTTTTGCTAATTTGTTTTCTCCTGGTTTAGTTTAATGTCTGTTCCCAAGAGTCTCATTTGATGATATAGCTCAAGGTTTGTAAGAAAAAGGAGGGTTGTCCAAAATTGTGTGCTTGCATCAGGATCTATGGACAAGAATAGTTAGGATGTGGTATTAAAGGAACTCAGGCATTGCTGTTGGCATGGATTAAAGTTGTCTGTCACCTCAACAAATTTCTGTCATTTTGAACAAAGCCAGGATGGATTTCAGTCATCTGTAAAAATGAGAATGGGAGAAAAAAAAACATGTTTTGTTGTAGACTTGTTAAAGTAATCCAATCTAATGATGACACAGGAATCAAACTGATGCTGCTTTTAACCAATAAATAGAACTAAAGTCACAGTTTGACCCAATCAGAGAAGATCAGGGCGAGTCCTGTTGTCTGGTTCATGGTGTGAGCAGCAGAGAGGAACTGCAGGTGAAAGCTCACATGCAGGAAGCCAAGGAGGACAATCCGCTACCCTAAGAACCACCTGCCCCTTCATGAAGGTGCTGACATTATTAAACAAATAAAGGGGTGATGGTGTATCAGTTCTGGTATCTCCCCCAGCTGCTATGTATTAATCATCTATGTATTAAACGTATGTGTTCGTATGTGATCAATTCACAGTAGCCGGGGGAGAGACCTGAACTGATACACCACTCCTGCCGAACCGCACCCCGACCTCAGAAAACCCCATATGTGAAAAGCATTGTTATGTGTTTTTTGCTAATTTTTTTTCTTTCCTACTGTCTTCATGGCACACTCATACTCTTCCCTCTCCCTGTTCTCCTCCCCCCCCCCCCCCCCCCCCCCCCGTCTGTGCATCGGAGCTCCTATTTATTTTTTACAAATTTTCCAAAATGAAAACTACTGTTTTGGATCTGACCAACTGGACTTTCGACGCAAATGACTAAATCTTTTCAACAAAGCGACGGAGTCCAGGAGAATAATCATCTGCTCGGATGACGCGCAGCTGGATACATCTCTGGGGAAGTGGAATGTGATGTGTCTATCTCTGCTGTCGATCGAGGATGCCGAAATTGCATGTAATTGGATTTATGATAACAGGTTTCCTGTTTTTGGAATTGTCTGGTTCCTGGTTTATCAACATACAAGGAAGACGGCCGCAGCTAATTTGGCCCTCGACAGGCTGCTGTCTATGTGAAGGTTTGGTTTGTGCTTTGAGGACTCAAAATAAGCTGATTTACGAGCTAAACCATAAGTTGGAAGTGATTTAAATTGCAGGCCACCGGTGGCTTTGGACTCATCAGCATGAAATGGTCTTTAAGAGGCCAGTAGAATGCACCCTAATCTGGCCATTTTGGATCTTAGAAATACCAGTAAGACTCAAGGCTGACAAGAAAAATAGTCTGCCTGAATAAATCAACAATTGTGGCTTATCTGAATCAGACTCCTCCGGTTGGCCTCGAAACAGGCCAATTTATCAATTTCTCCTGGGAAATGTGTAAACTAAGGAAAAGCTTCCTCTATTCCACCCCCCCCGCCCCCCCCCCCCCCCCCACACACACACACAAAACTTCTGTGGAGGCTTATCAGAACTGTGCCGGCTGACCATCCTCTTATCAGGGCAATGGTCTATCTGTTAGTACTTCATGGACCGCCTCATCGTAAATGCATATGTAACTAGGGATGCACCGATCCACTTTTTTTTACTTCTGATCCGATCCCGATACCTAAATCTGAATATCAGCCGATACCGATCCAGTTCCGATATCATCATCATTTATTTTACATGAGGCTGTAATAATCTTGTCTCAAGTACAATTTGTACAAATATACTGTATGCATGCATGTCCAAAAAGGCAACTTGAGGTAGGTTTTATTAATGTTGGATAAGTTTTAAAGTTAGAATTAAATTCTGCTAACACAAAACATGTTTCTTTTTATTCTTAGTTTTAAAGTGGATATTAAAGTGATTAATTTAAGTGATTGTTTAAAGTTATTATTTTTTTTTTCTTGCTACTCTACGGTGAAACCAGACGTGTTTTCACTCGCCCCCCCCCCCCCCCCCCCTGCTTCCCTGCTGCGCTCTTTTGTCCTGTGAACCCTTAAAAAAGCCTCTCTTTTTTTTCCCTGCATACCTCTTAATTGGAAGGATCAGCTTGTCTCTCAACAAAATCGATCAACTTCTCCCGACAGGAGTCAGGGTAAGGAGGACCCCTCTGACCTCTTTAAGGAACAAATTGGATTCATGATGACAACTAGATTCTACTGTTTGGGTTGGTGAAATCTGGTTGTCTACAAATTCGTGTGGAGGTGTTGAAGCTTGACAGTGCTCGGACTGAATGTGGAGCTGTGACAGGGAATTGGAGCAGCTGTTATCAGGACTGTGATCTCCCTGGCAGCACTCATGAATGGTGGAATAATCTGGAGAAGCTGTGAGCTCGACTTTTGGAGTAAAGGATCAATTGGGCTGTTTTTGAGTTTCCATCAGAGAATATGTACTAGCAAGACTTTAAAGCACAGGTGTCAAACTCCAGGCCTCGAGGGCCAGAGTCCTGCAACTTTTAGCTATGTCTTTGATGCCACACAGCTGAATCAAATAAGGAGGTCATTAGCAGGACTTTGGAGAACTTGACTGCACTGAGAAGCTAATTCAGTCATATGATTCAGCTGTGTGGCATCAGAGACGCATCTAAAAGTTGCAGGACTCCAGCCCTCGAGGCCTGGAGTTTGACACAGAAACAACAATTACGAGTTCTGCCTGACCCAAACTGTGGCCTTGATGCCGGACTTATCTCAACTCCTCCTGGAATGTTTTGAAAACAACAAAGATGCTTTGACGTTTATACGTAAAATTGTGATGAGTTATTTATTTTGTTATATTACTTATAGATGATTATTGTTTGAATTGATTTTGTTTTAAACAAGGGGCAGGTATGATAAGATTTTTTCTTCTTCTGCTACCTTTTATTTTATGACGTGTTTTTTTTTTCTCATTTGGTTTCTAAATAGTTTTTGTGTTTTAAATATGAAATGAATAAAAATGACAAACAAACAAACAAACTGTTTCCTCACCCCTCCCTTCCCCAAGGCCGTGGACATGTACCAGAACCTCAACTGAGCTGAAGATGAACGTCACCTCTTATCTAGACAATGGCTGAGGGGGGGCTCTGGACTATGCTATGACTTTCCCTTAAAAATTCAATGTTTTCACCGCCTATATGTAAATGTATAATGTCTGTTTATGTTGCTTTGCTGTGGTAGGTTTTTTTGATGCCTCAAATTGTGCCCTGTCTAGGACACGGTGTGAGAGAT
>NC_056509.1:15324398-15326589 GCF_014905685.2 Nematolebias whitei
TACCGTCTCTCCTCATGTTTTCTTTCCTTTTCTTATCTAAGCAAAATATTATTCTGAATAAGAATAAGAAGGCCGCGCTAATTATTTTAGCCGCAGCTTCGTGCACTCCGCCCATCTTCGGACGACTGTACGTACATATTCGCGTTGTATCTCGGTGCAATGCCAATAAAGTTTATTCTGATTCTGATTATTTTATATTTATTTAAATAAGGGGCAGATATAAGATTTTTTTTCATCTTTCTGCACTCTTTTCATTCAATATTTTCTTTTTGATGATTTTTTAAATTTTGTTTCTTTTAAATTAATGAATAAATGAATTAAATAAAATAAAATGTTAAATGGCTTCAAACACCTGCTAAGTTCATGGCATAAACCAACAGACATGTTCCTGTTTTTAGTATTTTACATCACTTTATAATGTAGCTGTCTTGTTTTTAATATATATACTTTTCAAATCATGTTTTTTTTTATGATTGTCTACTGTTGTACTGATAAATATCTCCTGGAGGGTAAATTATATCTTGGATGCAAATATCAAACTGTGAAATCCTTCATTTTCTAAAACTGATAGGAGTTGGACATTAATTATGAAGTTTAGCAACTTCTCTGTAAACATTAGAGCTCCATGGTTTCAGCGATGTCTTCTTCTTGTTCAATCCGAAGCAAGCAGCCTGATTTGGGGCAGCCACGCTCAGTCTGTCCCTCCTCAGAGACTGAGGAGGGCAGAGTGGACGCGGCTGGCCGAGGTCGAGTCGCCTCTTTCGGATTCAGCAAGAGTAGCGCTCCGCTGAAGCCACGGAGCTCGAATGTCCATCGTAAAACTAACTTTACCGCGGTTTAATGTGGCGTTATGGCTCTGCAGACATTGCACGTTGTTGTCTTGTTTTGTGGTGTTTTTAATGTAAAATACTTCCACACAGCAGACATGTTTAGATGAAAAGTTTGTTAGCTGTTAGCCACAGTGCTGCTAACTCAGTCCTCACGTTGTAGCTGGCTTCCAACTATGAAATGGATTTCCTGAATGTGAGGCGGGTCTTATTACTCTGGGTTCATGAGACACGCCGCCGTTCATGAAATCCATTCCATAGTTTGAAGCCAATGTGCAGCGCAACCACAGACATGCATCATGGATCGGAAATATCGGCATGTGGATCGGAAAAATCCGATACGTAAATTATGCTGGTATCGGAGGCCGATACAGATACTGGATCAGATCGGCCCCATCCCTATATGTAACATCCAAAAGAGTTCAATTTGGTCCTCTGGACATTCAAAAAAACAAAAAACAAAGCAAAGCAAAAAAAAAAAATGTAGATACGTTTCGTCTGTCATCCGAAAGACTTCCTCAGTCTGAGGTGCTGTATTTAGCTCAGTCTCTTAAATAGCACATTCTCAGAGTGGATCAACCAGTTTGCTGCTGACAACCAAAACCAGCTGCTCACATGGTCAAGAAGAACCATCAGCCTAACAATGGATCATTAGCACACTGATGGCTGTTTACTATTCAAGGGGGGTTGAGTGATACTAGCAATAACAGCATTGTAAGAGGGGGGCAGTTGAACCCGGAGGCCTCCACCCCTGTTTAATGATGGACAATTTCTTTTCACAAAGATGGCCTCCTTTACTCCTCTCTCAAACCATCGTTCCTCTCTGTCCAGGTTGGGAACATCTTCATCCCTGAAAGAGTGACCGCTGGCCTGGAGATGAGCGTAGACTGCAGAATCCTGGCCTGATGATGTTGATCTTCTGTGCTGGGCCATCCTTTTGGCCAGTGGCTGTTTAGTTTCCCCGATGTAAGACTGATCACAGCCCTCCTGACACTGAACAGCATACACAACATTACTCTGTTTGTGCCGGGGGACTGGATCTTTGGGATGAACCAGTCTTTGCCGTAATGTATTTTGGGATTTAAAAGCCACTGGGATGTTATGTTTAGAAAATAAACCTCTCAGCCACACCCATTTCTCCTTCTACAGGTGTGCAGTGGAGAGCATCCTGTTCTCCAGCATCAACGTGTGGCATGGAGGCTGCACAGCTGCAGAAAGAAAAACTTTGCAGAGAGTGGTGAAGGCTGCATAGAAGACTGTTGAAGTCAGACTCCCCACCGTCACAGACATTCACTTTTCCAGATGCAGGAAGAGGGCCACCAGCATCATGAAAGACCCCACTCACCCAGCACACACACTTTTTG
>NC_056509.1:15326689-15330209 GCF_014905685.2 Nematolebias whitei
TGATGACAACTAGATTCTACTGTTTGGGTTGGTGAAATCTGGTTGTCTACAAATTCGTGTGGAGGTGTTGAAGCTTGACAGTGCTCGGACTGAATGTGGAGCTGTGACAGGGAATTGGAGCAGCTGTTATCAGGACTGTGATCTCCCTGGCAGCACTCATGAATGGTGGAATAATCTGGAGAAGCTGTGAGCTCGACTTTTGGAGTAAAGGATCAATTGGGCTGTTTTTGAGTTTCCATCAGAGAATATGTACTAGCAAGACTTTAAAGCACAGGTGTCAAACTCCAGGCCTCGAGGGCCAGAGTCCTGCAACTTTTAGCTATGTCTTTGATGCCACACAGCTGAATCAAATAAGGAGGTCATTAGCAGGACTTTGGAGAACTTGACTGCACTGAGAAGCTAATTCAGTCATATGATTCAGCTGTGTGGCATCAGAGACGCATCTAAAAGTTGCAGGACTCCAGCCCTCGAGGCCTGGAGTTTGACACAGAAACAACAATTACGAGTTCTGCCTGACCCAAACTGTGGCCTTGATGCCGGACTTATCTCAACTCCTCCTGGAATGTTTTGAAAACAACAAAGATGCTTTGACGTTTATACGTAAAATTGTGATGAGTTATTTATTTTGTTATATTACTTATAGATGATTATTGTTTGAATTGATTTTGTTTTAAACAAGGGGCAGGTATGATAAGATTTTTTCTTCTTCTGCTACCTTTTATTTTATGACGTGTTTTTTTTTTCTCATTTGGTTTCTAAATAGTTTTTGTGTTTTAAATATGAAATGAATAAAAATGACAAACAAACAAACAAACTGTTTCCTCACCCCTCCCTTCCCCAAGGCCGTGGACATGTACCAGAACCTCAACTGAGCTGAAGATGAACGTCACCTCTTATCTAGACAATGGCTGAGGGGGGGCTCTGGACTATGCTATGACTTTCCCTTAAAAATTCAATGTTTTCACCGCCTATATGTAAATGTATAATGTCTGTTTATGTTGCTTTGCTGTGGTAGGTTTTTTTGATGCCTCAAATTGTGCCCTGTCTAGGACACGGTGTGAGAGATTTTTTTTTTGTACCGTCTCTCCTCATGTTTTCTTTCCTTTTCTTATCTAAGCAAAATATTATTCTGAATAAGAATAAGAAGGCCGCGCTAATTATTTTAGCCGCAGCTTCGTGCACTCCGCCCATCTTCGGACGACTGTACGTACATATTCGCGTTGTATCTCGGTGCAATGCCAATAAAGTTTATTCTGATTCTGATTATTTTATATTTATTTAAATAAGGGGCAGATATAAGATTTTTTTTCATCTTTCTGCACTCTTTTCATTCAATATTTTCTTTTTGATGATTTTTTAAATTTTGTTTCTTTTAAATTAATGAATAAATGAATTAAATAAAATAAAATGTTAAATGGCTTCAAACACCTGCTAAGTTCATGGCATAAACCAACAGACATGTTCCTGTTTTTAGTATTTTACATCACTTTATAATGTAGCTGTCTTGTTTTTAATATATATACTTTTCAAATCATGTTTTTTTTTATGATTGTCTACTGTTGTACTGATAAATATCTCCTGGAGGGTAAATTATATCTTGGATGCAAATATCAAACTGTGAAATCCTTCATTTTCTAAAACTGATAGGAGTTGGACATTAATTATGAAGTTTAGCAACTTCTCTGTAAACATTAGAGCTCCATGGTTTCAGCGATGTCTTCTTCTTGTTCAATCCGAAGCAAGCAGCCTGATTTGGGGCAGCCACGCTCAGTCTGTCCCTCCTCAGAGACTGAGGAGGGCAGAGTGGACGCGGCTGGCCGAGGTCGAGTCGCCTCTTTCGGATTCAGCAAGAGTAGCGCTCCGCTGAAGCCACGGAGCTCGAATGTCCATCGTAAAACTAACTTTACCGCGGTTTAATGTGGCGTTATGGCTCTGCAGACATTGCACGTTGTTGTCTTGTTTTGTGGTGTTTTTAATGTAAAATACTTCCACACAGCAGACATGTTTAGATGAAAAGTTTGTTAGCTGTTAGCCACAGTGCTGCTAACTCAGTCCTCACGTTGTAGCTGGCTTCCAACTATGAAATGGATTTCCTGAATGTGAGGCGGGTCTTATTACTCTGGGTTCATGAGACACGCCGCCGTTCATGAAATCCATTCCATAGTTTGAAGCCAATGTGCAGCGCAACCACAGACATGCATCATGGATCGGAAATATCGGCATGTGGATCGGAAAAATCCGATACGTAAATTATGCTGGTATCGGAGGCCGATACAGATACTGGATCAGATCGGCCCCATCCCTATATGTAACATCCAAAAGAGTTCAATTTGGTCCTCTGGACATTCAAAAAAACAAAAAACAAAGCAAAGCAAAAAAAAAAAATGTAGATACGTTTCGTCTGTCATCCGAAAGACTTCCTCAGTCTGAGGTGCTGTATTTAGCTCAGTCTCTTAAATAGCACATTCTCAGAGTGGATCAACCAGTTTGCTGCTGACAACCAAAACCAGCTGCTCACATGGTCAAGAAGAACCATCAGCCTAACAATGGATCATTAGCACACTGATGGCTGTTTACTATTCAAGGGGGGTTGAGTGATACTAGCAATAACAGCATTGTAAGAGGGGGGCAGTTGAACCCGGAGGCCTCCACCCCTGTTTAATGATGGACAATTTCTTTTCACAAAGATGGCCTCCTTTACTCCTCTCTCAAACCATCGTTCCTCTCTGTCCAGGTTGGGAACATCTTCATCCCTGAAAGAGTGACCGCTGGCCTGGAGATGAGCGTAGACTGCAGAATCCTGGCCTGATGATGTTGATCTTCTGTGCTGGGCCATCCTTTTGGCCAGTGGCTGTTTAGTTTCCCCGATGTAAGACTGATCACAGCCCTCCTGACACTGAACAGCATACACAACATTACTCTGTTTGTGCCGGGGGACTGGATCTTTGGGATGAACCAGTCTTTGCCGTAATGTATTTTGGGATTTAAAAGCCACTGGGATGTTATGTTTAGAAAATAAACCTCTCAGCCACACCCATTTCTCCTTCTACAGGTGTGCAGTGGAGAGCATCCTGTTCTCCAGCATCAACGTGTGGCATGGAGGCTGCACAGCTGCAGAAAGAAAAACTTTGCAGAGAGTGGTGAAGGCTGCATAGAAGACTGTTGAAGTCAGACTCCCCACCGTCACAGACATTCACTTTTCCAGATGCAGGAAGAGGGCCACCAGCATCATGAAAGACCCCACTCACCCAGCACACACACTTTTTGCCCCACTCCCCTCAGGAAGGAGGTTGAGGAACATTAAGTGTAGAACCACTAGACTGAGGAACAGCTTCTACCCTGAAGTTTTTGGACTCATGAATCTCTAACCAGGATAACCACTGTGAAAAATCCCACCATGTTGCTGGTGATCTGTTTCATGTTGAAAACCGAGAAGTAGGAATAGTAGTACAAGTAGTAAGTAGTAGTTTGTTTTAGTATACAGGTCCTTCTCAAAAAATTAGCATATTGTGATAAAGGT
>NC_056509.1:15330309-15343721 GCF_014905685.2 Nematolebias whitei
ATATATATAAAGGTGTTTTAAACCCTTCCCACACTCTTGCAATATTCTAAACAATGTTTCTAAACTCTAAACGCTCTAAAAGAGCACAGAATGTCGTGATCTCAGCTCTGCCTCCGGCTGCTCTCTTCCACTTTCCAGAGCTCTCAGCCACACCCATTTCTCCACTTCAGAGTGGAGATATGACATGCTGCAGGAGGAAGCTTCTCATGCAGAAGGAAGCTTCTCCTGCACCTGTGGGATGTACACAGGTGCAGCAGGTTCTAAATAATTTGAAATAATTTATTTTAAATAAAAATTTTGTGCCGATCGTGCGGCTCATCCGTCAATCAGCCAATTGTGTACCATGTCCAATCTTTGGAAACTTTGATAAAGCGAGTTTGCAAAGTAACGAGGGATTACTGTACTCTCTATCACTTCATCCAGATCCTTTCAAAATGTATCTTTCTCTTCCACATCACATCCAACCTGTGGAACATAACCACTGACAATGTTTAGCATCAGACCTTCTACTTCTGCATTCAGACACATCACCCAGTCTGACACTCTTTTCACCTCTACTATATTCTTTGCCAACTCCTCCTTCAGGACCACCCCTACTCCATTTCTTTTACTATCCACACCATAGTAAAACAGTTTAAATGTGGGAATTAATGTGGTGCAAAAATTAATGCATAAACTCATTGCTGTTCTTTGTGCAGATGAGAAAGAGGAAACTCAGCAAAACAGATTTGAAGAATGAGTACTCAGTGTTTCTTTCAGCACTTTAAATAGTACCTTCAGAGATGTTTTATGATCCAGCACACACCCAAGCATCCCCAGACAGCAGTGTCCAGGTAGACAATATTCAGCTGCTCATTAAAGTATGCTTCTACGTGAGCTAAATAAATCTTGCCACTGATTGGCTCAGGGATTACCATACTTCAGTTGGATCTGTGTAATAAGATGGTCTAGTATTTTCCATTGTACCCCACTTAGGAATTAAGAGTAACAATACTGACACAGAGATATGGCTTTAGACCAGTGCAGATAAAACATCTAGGTTACATCCCAGAGGGTGCTCTATAACCTGATATGAAAAACATTTACCCCTTATTCTTTCATGTGACACTTGAAGTATTGTGTTTCTTAGGAAAAAGGTTTGACATGCAGGATGCAAAAAATATTTGCTACTTGTTTTATAACATAAGATTGGGTCAAATATCAGAAGTGTAGAGTTTTTTAAAACTAAAAGTCAACTAATAAAAAGTTAGTCACTGTATTTGGTTTAGGTTCATCTGACAACAAACACTAATGAAACTGACCTTGGAAAAAAACAACAGCAACACACTAAACTTAATATTTTGTTGCACAACCTTTTGAGGCAGTTACAGTCCTTCCATTAAGTGTTTCTGTAATTCCCTTTGAGACTTCTGCACCTGTACACAAGTATTTTGTTCACTCCTGATAAGCAAACTGCTCCAGCTGTCTCAGGTTTGAAGGCTACCCTCTTTATATAGCATGTTCTAGCTCATTCCGCAGATGGTTAATGAAATTTAGATCAGAGCTCAAAATGCCACTAAAGAAAAGTCCAGTGTTTTCTTCTTACACAGTCTTGTGTGTTTTTATCTGTACACTTTGGGTCATTATCCTGTTTGAGGACCCATGACTAGTGACTGAGACAAAAACTTTCTGACACCAGGCAACACATTTCACTCCAAAAAGTCTAGATAATCTTGAGAGTTCATTATATCCTGAGAGGACAGGAAGGAGAGACAAACAAACACAGAATGACAGGTCCAGGAGTAGGTGCAGGTGTACCCCCTATTGGAAGAAAGACACAAACACATGTCAAGGTAAAAAAAAAAAAAAAATCACAAATACAAAACATGGAACCACAAATACCACCAACAGGTGGAGAATCAGTTTTGTTTGGTGGTTCCTAAGATTGAAGGAGTCTGTTGGATGATGGACGAAATGTCTCAGCACATAAAGAAATCATCCAGATGACCTGACTGAGCATTGTTGGATACTGATATGTACATTCTGTTGTGGTAAAAATAAATAAATTCATAATAAATACCAGTAAAAATGATTATGTAAACAGCTGTAACAATTTGTATTATCACAAAAATACAACATGTAAAGAATTTTAATATTAAATAACAAATACAAGAAAAACTATTTTCTTGTGATGTAAGACATGGTAAAAGGATTCAGCTCTTCATCATGAAGGCAGCAGTGCAGAAAACATTTTACCACTTCTTTACACAGGAGTGTCCAATCCCGGTCCTAGAGGGCCATCGTCCTGCTTAGTGTAGATGTTTTGCTGCTTCAGCACACCTGATTTGAATCAATTACCAGGCTTCTGCAAAATATGAAGAGGCAATTCAACCACTAGATCAGATGTGTTGGAGCAGAAAAGTGAGTAAAACATACAGGATAGTGGCCCTCAAGGACCAACACACCTGGTTTAACCTTACCTCCATGGTTAAATTACTTTCAATTTTTTTTCTACAGATACCGGTGAGGATTCAGCTGTTTATGTTTTGTTTCCTCTCCTTTGTGTTTGCAGGTAAGGTGGAGAGAGGTTCAATGTACCTGTTGGGCAGGGCTGTCTTCTGTGACAGCTCCCACCCAGCTGTTCCAGATCAGCTTGTTGCCACCAGGGTTTTCTTAGGAGGAGCAGAGCCAGTATTACCTAACAGAATCCAAGATTCATGTTGGAATCTAATATTTCAACAGGAGGTTGGCTTGAAACACAGCAGTGAAGGCTACCTATTGAACAAATCTGGTTGGCAGACCGTAGACTGAGGAAGTCCTCTGGATGAGGAACGAAACGTTTCTCTCCTAAAGAAACTGGTCCAGATGACACAATTTACCGGTTTTTATTGTTATCTACCTGGATAATTGAGCTTACAACCCTTTTTCTTAGTGAAGTAGATTGTAGATACTGTACTTGCCATATATTTCCAGATTGCCTTTATGGGTTTTGTGGCTTCATTCCAGAAATTTCTGTCTAGTTTGTCGATCAGGAGAAAATCCGTTCCACTTCAGTTTTCTGTCTGCCTGTCCACTCTGAACCCTCTCTTCACCCTCACCTGTGATTGATCCTCACCTATCTTAGGGTGCATTCACACCAGCCCTGTTTAGTCCACTTTAATCGAACTCTAGCTCGTTTTCCTAGAAAGTCCGGTTCGTTTAGGGAGATGTGAACGCACCATCGAACTCTGTCATGGAACAAAAAGGCGAACTCTGGCCCGGGCTAAAACCTAGGTCTCGGTCCGGTAGAAGTGAACTCCAGCACGGTTTGAGTGCAGTGTGAATGTAAACAGACTGGGTCCCGCTCCGCAGGACAAACAAACACGCATTTCTCTGACCTTATTTGGAGCCGTCAGCTGCCTTGTGTGGAAAAACAATATTCTCCATGGTCTTCTGTCTCATCTTCTGCTCATGCTAAGTCCATTTTTGAAAAATGACAAAATATAACTCCTAAAACTGCTAAAACTTGATGCCACTTCGTTTTTATTTTTATTTACAGAAGAAGAAGACATGTCTTCAGAGGTTTTTGTGTCATTTCTTTTAGTAGTTCTTGGTGCAGCGCCCCCACAGGCGAGCGGGGGAATAGGTTGGTTCAACAGGTTGACTCGACTGCACAGTGTAGTGTGAATGTAAACGCACCAGCTCCTATGTAAACAAAATGTCATGAATATTGGTCCCGAACCGAGTCTACCGGACTATCTGGTGTGAAAATGACCCTAGACGCGCCTCACACCACTTACTTGCACCTACTTATTCTGAATCCCCAGAAGCCTACATCTCAAAACCTGGAAAACAAATAAATAATCGTCAGAAAACTACAGTTAATTTTTTCCATTTCAAGCCACCTGAACCCCCATCTCCATTCCTGCTTTCTAAGGTTGTTTTCACACCTGATAGTCCGGTAGACTCGGTTCGGGACCAATATTCATGAGCTTTTGTTTACATTTGAGCTGGTGAGTTTGCATTCACACTGCAATGTGCAGTCGAGTCAACCTGTTGAACCAACCTATTCCCCCGCTCGCCTGAGGGGGCGCTGCACCAAGAACTACTGAAAGAAACGACACAAAAACCTCTGAAGACTCGTCTTCTTCTTTTTCTGTAAATAAAAATAAAAACGAAGTGGCATCAAGTTTTAGCAGTTTTAGGAGTTATATTTTGTCATTTTTCAAAAATGGACTTAGCATGAGCAGAAGATGAGGCAGAAGCCCATGGAGAATATTGTTTTTCACACAAGGCAGCTGATGGCTCCATATAAGGTAAGAGAAATGCATGTTTGTTTACCCTGCGGAGCGGGGCTCGGTCTGTTTACATTCACACTGCATTTGAACCGTGCTGGAGTTTGCTTCTACCGGAGCGAGACCTAGGTTTTAGCCCAGGCCAGAGTTCGCCTTTTTGTTCCGTGACAGAGTTCGATGGTGCGTTCACACCTCCCTAAACGAACCGGACTTTCTAGGAAAACGAGCTAGAGTTCGATTAAAGCGGACTAAACAGGGCTAGTGTGAATGCACCCTTAGTTTACATTTGAGCTGTTGCATTTGCATTCAGAATCAGAATCAGAATCAGTTTATTATCGCCATGTCAATGAACGAGGTTCACAAACTAGGAATTTGCTTCGACATAAGGTGCGAATAGTAGTAAAGTAAAATAAAGTAAAAATAAAGTAAAAATTAAGTAAAAATGAGAACATTACATAAGACATAAGCCTGTGTACACCCACAAATAAAGTAAAATTAAAACCATAACATAACCATATGTACACCCATACAATAGAAAACAATAAAAAAGCTTAGAAAACAGTACAGATGGAGTATTCAGTTATAATACAGATGTAATGTGACCAAAGCAGACATTATGAGGTAGCATTATGAGTGTTCAGGAGTCCAACAGCAGAGGGGAAGAAACTGTTCTTATGGCGGGAGGTTCTGGTCCGAATGGACCGAAGCCTCCTGCCTGAGGGGAGTGGTTCAAACAGTCCGTGTGCAGGGTGAGCAGGGTCAGCTGTGATCCGACCTGCTCGCCTCACAGTCCTGGAGACGTACAGGTCGTGGAGGGATGGAAGGCTGCAGCCGATCACCTTCTCAGCTGAGCGCACAACGCGCTGCAGTCTGAGTCTGTCCCTGGCAGTGGCCCCGGCGTACCACACCGTGATGGAGGAGCTGAGGATGGACTCGATGATGGCCGTGTAGAACTGCACCATCAGCTTGGCCGGCAGCTTGGCCTTCTTCAGCTGTCGCAGGAAGTACAGTCTCTGCTGGGCCTTCTTGATGAGGGAGCTGATGGTCGGCTCCCACTTGAGGTCCTGGGTGATGGTGGTGCAGAGGAACCGATAAGAATTTGCAGTGGTGATGGGGGTATCATTACAGGTGAGGGGGGGCAGAGGGGCTGTGGCTTTCCTGAAATCCACAATCATCTCCACTGTCTTCTGGGCATTGAGTTCCAGGTTGTTGCTGCTGCACCAGGTCACCAGCCGGTCCACCTCCCTCCTGTATGCAGACTCATCACCGTCTGAGATGAGCCAGATGAGGGTGGTGTCATCTGCAAACTTAATAAGTTTCACAGAGTCATGGCTGGAGGTGCAGCAGTTGGTGTACAGGGAGAAAAGCAGGGGGGAAAGCACACAGCCCTGTGGAGATCCTGTGCTTATAGTCCGAGTGTCCGAGACAGCTCTCCCCAGCCGCACGCACTGACTCCGGTCTGTCAGGAAGTCTGTGATCCACCTGCAGGTGGAGTCAGGTACATGGAGCAGGGAGAGCTTGTCTTGGAGCAGAGCAGGGAGGATGGTGTTAAATGCGGAGCTGAAGTCCACGAACAGGATCCTGGCGTAGGTTCCTGGGGAGTCCAGGTGCTGCAGGATGAAGTGAAGAGCCAGGTTTATTGCGTCATCTACAGACCTGTTAGCCCTGTAGGCAAACTGCAGGGGGTCCAGGAGGGGGTTGGTGATGGACTTGAGGTGAGATGAAACCAAGCGTTCAAAGGTTTTCATGACTACAGACGTGAGAGCTACAGGTCTGTAGTCATTTGGTCCTGTGACACGTGGCTTCTTGGGGACAGGGACGATGATGGAGGACTTGAAGGACACACTGCACTGTGCAGTCGAGCCAACCTGTTTGAATCAACCTGTTCCCCCACTCGCCTGTGGGGGCACTGCCCCAAGAACTACCGAAAGAAACAACACAAAAACCACTGAAGAAGACACTTCTTCGTCTTCTTCTTCTGGAAATGGAAATAAAAACAAAAACAGAGTGGTGTCAAATTTTTGCGGTTTTAGGATTTCTATTTTGTCATTTTTCAACAATGGATTCAGCATGAACGGAAGATGAGGCAGAAGACCATAGAGAATGTTGTTTTTCACACAAGGCAGCTGACGGCTCCATATGAGGTAAGAGAAATGCGTGTTTGTTTGCCCTGCATTGTAGTCCTCTTCCTGCTTGTGGAGCGGTGCCCGTTCTGCTTACATTCGCACTGTACTCAAACCACGCTCGAGTTTTCTTCTACCAGACTGAGACCTAGGTTTGAGCCCGGGCCAGAGTTCGCCTTTTTGTTCCGTGACAGAGTTCGATGACGAGTTCACACCTCCCCAAACAAACCGGACTTCCTAGGCAAACGGGCTAGAGTTCGGGACTACATGGCTGGTGTGAATGCACCCTAAAGAACTAATTCTAAATTTGATCTGTTCTCAATTGTAGTTTTTGGTGGAAACTAATTGAAACCTTTGAAGCTTACTCAGCAAAAGTCGGCAGAACCATCCTATTAGCCTTGTTTCATTAGGTTGGTTTAAAAAAATCCTTTTGTCAGTTTTAAATCAGTTTCAAGTTAATTCAGTGACTTTTGTCTGCATCCTCAAATCAGGTGACGACTGCACCCACGCGCCGAGTGACGACCACAGCCACATGCCAGGTGACGACCGCACCCACGCGCCGAGTGACGACCGCGGCCACATGCCAGGTGACGACTGCACCCACGTGCCGAGTCACGACCGCGGCTATATTCCAGGTGATGACCGCACCCACGCGCCGAGTCACTACCGCGGCTGCACGCAGGGTGACGGCCGCTGCAACGCGCTGGTGGACCGGCCGCTGCAGCTCGCCGAGGAGTCGGACCGTCGCCGGCGTAGCGTGTCTCCGACTACCAGTGGAGGGGGCTTTGAATGGAGTCTCCTGGAGCTGCTGCCACCGGGAGGGTTTGGGTGAGCCATGCAGAGGCACGGTAAGCAGGTAAAACGGTAAATGGTAAATGGACTGTACTTATATAGCGCTTTTCTATCTTATTTCAAGATACTCAAAGCTCTGTACACTACAATCTGTGTCCTCATTTACCCATTCATAGAGCACTCTACTAGATCTCTAAAAAGCTAATTGAACAAATCATTCTAAAGAGAATAATCAGTGCTTTATCACATTCATACACTGATGGGACACACATCAGAGGCTATGAGGGGTTCATTGTCTTGCCCAGGGACACTTCGACATTTGACTGCTGGTGGATTCGAACCCCCAACTCTCGCATTGGAGGACGACTGCTCTAACCACTCAGCCACAGACTCCATGATTTCTCCAAGGGTTGGAGTCTGGAGAAATAAACACAGACAACATGGAGGAGATAAAAAAAATCTCTCAATTTCATGAGTGCTGAACTGTCAGAGCTGGCTAAACGTCAAGAACTATTGATCAGTTTAGTTGAGGAGGTTAAACAGTTGAAAGTCGCACTAAAAGATAGAGATGTGAAAATTTCTGAACTTGAGAAAAAGGTGGATGAACTAGAACAATACACATGAAGGGAAGATTTATTAATCACTGGACTTGAGGTGAAACCCAGAAACTATGCTCAAGCAGTGGCAGGTGGGGACAACTCAGAAGATGCTCCTCATGAACAATTGATCACGTTGGAGCAACAAATGGTGACTTTTATGAAAGAAAGGGGCATTGATATTACACCTGAGACCATATCAACTTGTCACATCTTACCAACTAAATCAGATAAAAATAAACCACCCATTGTCATCAAGTTCATCAGTAGAAAAGCAAGAAACAATCTAATGGTACAAGCAAGAAAACTGAAAGGGACAAATGTGTACATAAATGAGCATTTAACAAAAAAAGAAAAAAATGGTAACATCGCCCATGAGGCAATGTTGTTGAGGAAACAAAAAAAAAAAATAGTGGCAACATGGACAAAAAATGGAAACATCAGGGTTAAGGTTAATGAAGGATCACAAGCTAAAATGATAAAGGAACTGAAGGATTTAGAGAAATTTAGATGAATTAGTTAGGGAATGAATTGAAAAGTAAACTGAAACAACTTGGTACATATGCAATTAATAAAATATGGATGTAAATTAATACAAACACTAAGACATGAATACAGATGAAGACTCTGAACTTAAAATATACGATGTAGATGATCGGTTTTGTTCAAATTTCGTTCCAGTAATGAAAGAATGTGAATATTATAATGAAGAGAAATTTAACAATATCAACAGGACAATAGATGACCTTTCAATTATTCATATTAATAGTAGAAGATTAAGTGCAAATTTATTAAATATAACAGATTATTTAAAACAATTACACAGAACATTCAGTATAATAGCTGTCTCAGAAACATGGTCTAATGATGAAAATATAAACAGTGTTAACATCGAAGGGTATGAACTTTATTATATGAACAGAAAAAATAAACGAGATGGTGGAGTAGCTCTATTTATAAATAAAGAAATAACATGTAAAAAAATTGACAAAATGTCGGTTATAGTAGAAAATATCATGGAGATGATTACAATTGAAATAATAAACACTAATTTAAAAAATATAATGATAAGTTGTGTATATCGATCACCTGAGTCAAATATAGAACTATTCAACGATCAGATCATGGATCTATGGAGATGCTGGAGGGGAGTATTAATAAAACTGTGTTTTGTGTGGAGACTTCAATATCGACTTATATAAAAATACAGACCCAAATAACATCAATACATTAATTAATTCAATGAATAGTTTAAATCTGTATCCATTAATATCTAAACCGACAAGAATTACCACTCAAAGTGCCACTTTAATTGAAAATATCTTTACAAACATAACTAATACAGAGATAATGGGAGGAATTTTGATTACTAACGTAAGCAGTTTTCACAAATTATGGTAAACATCAATGCCATATAAAAGGAAATACAAACAAGAGAAAAATGATAAATACATCAAAAAAGGCTTTGAATAATCTAATAGACGATTTACAGAAACAAAATTGGAAGACAGTTTATGTTGATGATGTTAACATAGCATATGATGTATTTATGAATACCTTGGTAACATTGTACGAAAAACATTGTGTGCAAAAAAAATTATACAAAACGAAATACTGTTGATAAACCATGGATGACAAATGGGTTGAAAAACGCTTGTAAAAAAAGAACAATTTGTACTCATGCTTCTTGAAATTGAAAACAAAAGAAGCAGAAGAAAGATACAAAAAGTATAAAAATAAACTGGTTTGGATCATAAGAAAACATAAGAAGAAATATTATAGTAATTTATTAGACAAAAGTAATGGTAATATGAGAACAACATGGCAAATAATGAATAGCGTTCTAAAAAACCATGAATCCAAATAAAGTATTCCACAATATTTTGTAAAGGATGGTAATAATATCCATGACCAAAATGTGATTGTAAATGAGTTTAATAATTATTTTGTAAATGTTGGCCCAAACCTTGCAAACAAAATACCTACAGTAGACACAAACGTGAATCACAAAATTACAAGTTGTACTCATAGTATCTTTTTGGAAGGAACTAACAAAGAAGAGGTTATGGATGTTGTAAATGACCTTGCAGATAAAAGATCAAAGGATTGGGTTGACATGGATATGATGTTTGTAAAAAAACATAATGAGTTATGTCATTGAGCCGTTTGTACACATCTGTAATCTGTCATTCAAATCAGGAATATTTCCAAATAATATGAAAACAGCCAAAGTGGTTCCACTTTTTAAAAATGGGGATAAATGTGACTTTAATAATTATAGACCAATATCACTGTTGCCACAATTTTCAAAGATTTTGGAGAAATTATTAGGGATCAGATTGGATCGATTAATTGACAAACAAAACACACTAAGTAACAGTCATTATGGATTTAGAAAAAATAATTCCACATCAATGGCACTTGTTGACTTGGTGGAACAAATAACAAATACAGTTATCAAAAGAAGATTTGTATTAGTATTTATGTTGATTTAAGGAAGGCATTTGATACTATAGATCATGGAATTCTTCTTGAGAAACTATATAAATATGGTATTAGAGGGACAGCATTAAAGTGGGTAAATAGTTATTTGGAAGATAGAAAACAATTTGTTCAAATACATAACACAAGATCTAAATTTAGTAATATCACATGTGGAGTGCCTCAAGGCTCAGTACTTGGACCCAGGTTATTTAATTTGTATGTGAATGACTTGGTTAATGTGGCAGACTGTTTTAGATGTATTTTATTTGCAGATGACACAACATTTATTTGTAAAGGCAATAATACAGAACAAATGCTGGGGTTAATACGGTCAGAATTTGTGAAAATCCAAAATTGGTTTCTTTTAAATAAGTTATCATTAAATCTGGATAAAACCTATTACATGATACACAGTAACAGAAAAACAGATGTTCACGCTCCATTTTTGGTAGGTGGAACTGAAATTTGCAGAGTTAGTGAAGTGAAATTTTTGGGTGTTATTATTGATGAGAAATTAACATGGAAACCTCACATAAACAATTTGAGAACAAAAATATCTAAATCGATAGCAATTCTGTATAAAGTAAGAGAGTTATTCACTGATAAAGCAATGTTTATGTTGTATAATGCAATAGTTGTTCCTTATTTGGTTTACTGTATTGAAGTCTGGGGTAACGCATGTAAAACTATAACTAATCCATTGTTCATTTTACAGAAAAGAGATGTACGAATTATTATGAAAAAAAAAAACAATAAATATCTGTCAAATACTTTATTTTATCAACTGAAAATTTTGAAATTCTATGATTTGGTTAATTATAACATTTTGTTGCTTATGTATAGGGCACATAAAGGCATAAAGACTAAAAAATCTGCAGGTCCAGATGAACTTCCATCTTATTTCTTAAGGCTGGCTGCTCATATCATCACAGTCCCTGTGACCCACATCTTTAATCTCTCCATAAGACAAAACTCCATCCCAGACACTTGGAAAACAGCCTTTGTTCTTCCTTTGCTGAAGGGAGGAGACCCCACCTCACTGAACAACTATCGACCAATCTCTAAACTCTGCATTTTAGCCAAGGTTCTAGAAAAACTGATAAACTCTCAAATCAAAAATTACCTGGACTCATTTAACATCTTACCTCCACATCAATCTGGTTTCAGGAAACAACACAGCACAACCACTGCTTCACTGAAGGTTCTTAATGACGTTGTTGAAGCACTGGATGCTAAGGATTATTGTGCTGCACTTTTCTTAGACCTGTCTAAAGCTTTTGACACTGTGGATCATAACATCTTGTGTCATAAACTCTCAGAAATTGGTTTCTCAGATCACACCATTGGTTGGTTCTCTAACTATCTTTCAGACCGGAGGCAATGTGTTCAACATAATGGTACTTCCTCCAGTTATTTAACATTCAACAATGGTGTACCACAAGGCTCAGTCTTAGGACCCACCCTCTTTACAATCTACATACATAATGTAGGCAAAAACATCCCTAATGCATCCATACATTTTTATGCTGACGACACAGTTGTTTATTGTCGAGCTAAAACAGTTGCTAAGGCTTTCCAGCTTTTGAAATCTGCATTTAACTACATCCAGACTGATTTGTTCCGCCTCAAACTTGTCCTAAATGCCGAAAAAACCAAAGGGATGCTTTTTTCAAATAGGAAGTTGGTCCCAGCAGTTCTTCCTCCGATTTTATCCTCAAATGGTGTCCCCACTGAGTTTGTTGATTCCTATAAATATTTGGGTATCTTGGTCGACTCACATCTTTCTTTTAAGCTCCATGTGGAAAACTTGGTAAAGAAACTGAAAGTTAAACTGGGTTTCTTTTTCAGAAACAAATCCTGTCTAACCCTGAATGCTAGAAAACGCCTTGTATCTGTGACTTTCCTTCCCTCAATTGATTTTGGTGATATTATTTACATGAACGCTCCTACAAGAACCCTGCAGTTGTTGGATGCTTTCTATCATGGTGCACTAAGATTCATAACTGGCTGTGATTATCGTACCCACCACTGCAACCTGTATTCATTGGTTAACTGGACATCATTAACTTCACGCAGACTCTCTCACTGGTATATTTTCATCTTTAAATCACTTCTTGGTCTGCTGCCTTCATACATCTCCTCCTACATGTCTCTGCGTGAGTGCAGCTACGGAGTGCGTTCTCAGGACATTATTACCTGCAGTGTTCCCTCAGTGAGGACTGAACTAGGCAAAAGGGCCTTCTCCTACTCCGCTCCTGTTTCCTGGAATATCTTACAAAAAGATTTGAAGCTCTCGACCTTGACCTCTCTAAGTGTCTTTAAGAATCTGTTGGACTCCTGGCAGGGTCCAATGCAGACATGTTCCTGTTTTTAGTTTTCTACATTTGTCTTGGAATCTAGCTGTTTTTTGTTTTGTTACCTTTTTCCTTTTAGCCATCCTATTTGTTAAAAAAAACCTGTAGTATGAGTTTTTATAACTGCTTATTGTTGTTGCTGTTGTCCATTGTTGTCATCTTTCTTTGTTGAAATCAGGTCTCTCTTGTAAATGAGTCCTCGAGGCTCAATGGGATTTACCTGTATAAATAAAGGTTGATTGATGTTGCCCGTTAATATTCAAACGAATTTTGTTAAAAGAGAAAGTGTATATGTTCTTAAAGGAATTGAGATGTTTGTGAAGCCTTATTTTAGGACTAGTTTGAAGGAACGATCCACATTAATTCAGGGAATAGGATTGTGGAATGGTTTGGATGATAACGTTAAAAATGTCAGATCACTATATACATTTAAGAGACTGATAAAGATGAGTTTTTTAAAAGAATATGGAAATCGTTAATATAAATCTACTTAAGTTGTTGTCGGATTTGATTTATGTTTGAATTTTTATGTTTTTAACTTAGCTAGATTGTTATTATATTTGTGAATTATATTTCAATTTAAATTTTGTAAAAATATTTTGATTTACATTAGAATTAAGTACAAAGGGGCAGTTTTCATAAGACTAGTTCTTCTTCTGCCACCTTTCATTTTATTTTATTTGCATTGTTGTCATGTTTTTAAATGAAATGAATAAAATGTATTAAATAATAATAATAATAATAATAATAATAATAATAATAATAATAATAATAATAATAATAATAATAATAATAATAATAATAATAATA
>NC_056509.1:15343731-15361036 GCF_014905685.2 Nematolebias whitei
TAATAATAATAATAATAATAATAATAATAATAATAATAATAATAATATAAACTATCTCATGTACCAGAGGACAAATTTTAACAAAACTTTCAGAAATTAATTATTTAATGTGCATCCACAAAGATTACTCTGGAGTAAACCTTTTAAAATGACTCCCAAACTAAGCAAACTTAGCCAAAAAAAAAAAAGCCTAAATCAGTAAATCTTAAATATGTTGAATTTGGCAAGGTTGAAGACCACGAAGAGGAAAACATGTCAGGAGACAGAGAGAGAAGAGGAACATCAAGAATGTAGGACTGAGGGTTGCAACTTTGAATGTGGGAACAATGACAGGCAAAGGTAGAGAGCTGGCTGACATTATGCAGAGAAGGAAGGTAGATGTTTTGTGTCCAAGACACTAAATGGAAGGGGCTACTATAGCAACAGTAATTAGAGAGACATGTAGGAAGGTACTTGGCGTGTCATATGGACAGAGAATAGATGATAAAGAAACCTGGTGGTGGAATAGTGACGTGCAGGACGCTGTGCAAATAAAGAGGTTAGCCAAGAAGAAATATGACAGTGAGACAACTGAAGAGAGGAGACAGGAATATAAGGAGATGGGAAATATAGCAAAGAGGGAGGTAGCTGGTAAAGCAGAAAGCGTTTGAGTTTTATGGAAGGCTGGACACTAAAGAAGGCAAGAAGGACTTGTATCGATTGACAAGATCAGGCTGGAAAGGATGTGCAGCAGGTTAGGCTTGTTAAAGATATAAATGGTAATATTCTAACAAGTGGGGAGAGTGTGACAGGAAGATGGAAGGTGTTTTTTGAAGATCTAATGAATGAAGAGAATAAAAGAGAAAGAAGAGTAGAGGTCATAGAAACTGTGGACCAGGAAGTGGGAAAGTTTAGTGAGGGTGAAGTCCGGAAAGCTCTGAAAAGAATAAAGAAGGGGAATGCAGTAGGACATGATGCCATACCAGTGGAGGTTTGGAAATGTCTTGGAGAGATGGTAGTGAGGTATTTGACTCAAATATTCAATGGCATATTTGAGGATGAGAAAATGCCTGAGGAATGGAAAAGAAGTGTGCTGGTGCCCAATCCATTTTTAAGAACAAGGGTGATGCACAGAGTTGTAGCAACCACAGAGGAATTCAGTTGATGAGCCACATGATGAAGATCTGGGAGAGATATGTGGAAGCAAGACTTAGACGAGAAGTGACTATCTGTGAGCAGCAGTATGGTTTCATGCCGAGAAAGAGCACCACAGATGCCATCTTTGATTTGAAGATGCTGATGGAGAAGTACAGAGAGGGTCAGAAAGAACTCCGTTGTGTCTTTGTTTATTTAGAAAAAGCATATGACAAGGTGCAGAGGGAGGAGGTGTGGTATTGCATGAGGAATTCTGGTGTGGCAGAGAAGTGTTAGACTGGTGCAGGACATGTATGAGGACAGCAGAAAAGTGGTGAGATGTGCTGTAGGAGTGACATATAGCTTCAAGGTGGAGGTGGGAGTGCATCAAGGATTGGCTCTGAGCCCCTTCTTGTTTGCTCTGGTGATGGACTGACTAACAGATGAGGTCAGGCAAGATTCCCCATAGACTAAGATTGCAGATGACATTGTGCTCTGTGGTAAGAACAGGGAACAGGTGAAAGAGAACTTGGAGAGGTGGAGGTATGCACTTGAAAGAAGAGGAATGAAAGCCAGCCATAGTAAGACCGAGTACGTGTGTGAATGAGAGGGAGGCCGGTGGAACAGTGAGGCTACAAGGAGCAGAGGTCACAAAGGTGCAGGACTTCAAGTACATGGGGTCCACTATCCAGGAAAATGGGGAGTGTGGTAAAAAGGTGAAAAAGAGAATCCAGGCAGGATGGAGTGGATGGAGAAAAGTTTTAGGACAAAGGGGTGTCAGCAAAGGTCAAAGGAAAACTTTACAAGATAGTGGTGAGACCAGCTATGCTGTGCGGTCTGGAGACAGTGGCACTGACAAAAAGACAGGAGAAACAACTGGAAGTGGCAGAAATGAAGACATTGAGGTTCTCATCAGGAGTTACAAGGATGGATAAGATTAGGAATAAAATCATCAGTCAGAGGTACTGCACAGGTTGATCAACTGAGAGATAAAGTTAGAGAGGCCAGACTGAGATGGTTTGGACATGTCCAGAGGAGGGACAGTGAGTATATTGGTAGAAGGGAGTTAGAAATGAAGCTTCCAGGAAAAAGACAAAGAGGAATGCCAAAGAGGAGATATATGGATACAGTTAGAGAGAACATAGAGGTAGTTGGAGTGAGGACAGAGGATGGAAAGGACAGAGTGAGATGGAGATGGATGACTCACTGTGGTGCCCCTGAAGAGGAAAAAGCCAAAAGAAGAAGAAGAAGAAGAAGATTGATTTGGCAAGGTAGCAGCTTATGGTACTTTGCCACTCTTTCAACTCTCATGGGCTCTTCTTGACATGGCGCCAGTTAAGGGCCTGCCTACTGTCCAGATCCAGCACACTCAGCCTGGTTTATGTGACCATCTTGTTTGAGGTTCCAAGCAGGCTGCTTCGAATGGCTGATTTGGATGTAAGTAGAATGTAGCAGTTAATTGGCCAGCCTAGCTACATCACTGTATGGTTGGATGATTTTTGGCTGTCCGTCGTTGGCTCTGCGGACTGCTGGGGCTGTGGAACCCGACTGTCTGGGCGTTGAGCCTTTGGGCGGTGGCTGCTGAGGAGCAGCTCTGGTGGAGTGGCTGGTGGGTCTGGAGACTGGGCGTCGGCCTTTGGATTTGGTTCGTGGGGCTACTGTTTGCCGGGACGTGTGGGATCCGCGTGAGTGCTGGGAGCGGATAAACCAACGAGGATCCTGCGGTTCGCTGGGCTGCAGGAACAGGTCTTCTTACGTCGGATTTGGGGGCTGCGGCTGCGGTGTTGCAGCGGAGGTCTTGGGACTCTTGGCGTCATGACCAGGTCTCGGATTTGGCTGAAGGTTTGTGGAGATACTGCCATCGGGCAGAAGGTTTGTTTTAAGAAATGTCAAGTAAATCCAAACAAAAAAAAAACAAGAGCAGCTTGATCATAGTTTGGATGACATGGAGGAAATAAAAAAATCCTTGAACTTCATGAGTTCTGAATTAGTGAAACTTACATCACAACAGGAACTCCTGATGGGTTTGTTCAAGGAGGTTAAAAAATTGAAATTGCAAATAGGAATTACAGATTAAAAAAGTAATGGATCTGGAACAAAAGATTGATGACTTGGAACAGAACACAAGACAAGATAACCTTGTCATAACGGGACTGGAAGTAAAGACTCGGTCATATGCGAAAGTGGCTGCTGGTGTAAAAACAACAGAAGATGCATCACGACAAGAGCTACAGACTCTGGAGGAGCAGGTGGTGAATTTTTTACAGGACAGGGATATTGATATTGATCACAATGATATTTCAATATGTCACACCCTGCCCAGCAAAACAGAAAAAAATAAACCAATAATTGTTGTAAGATTTATTAGCAGAAAAACAAGAAATAATGTAATGGTACAGGCTAGAAAACTGAAGGGAACAAAGTTTATATAAATGAACATCTAACAAAGAAAAATGGCAATACTGCTCGTGAAGCAAGGTTGTTAAAAAAACAGAACAAAATAGTATCAACATGGACAAGAAATGGAAAAATTTGGATTAAAGTACAGAAAGGTTCACAAGCTAAAATAATACAAGAGTTAAAGGATTTGGAAAGATTGAGATGAGCTTAGGAGATGATGATATATTGTATTATGAAATATTTTGTACATAAAATCGACAAAACTAACACCCTGATGAAAAAATACATTGAATCATGACGAGGTACGATGAATCAGAATTTAAAATATATAATGTAGAAGATGTTATTGATAGAAATCTTTTTCCAGTTGTAAAAGGTAGTGAATATTATAACGTAGAACAGTTCAACAAAATCAATATGGCAAATGGAGCACTCTCTATAATTCATTTAAATTGTAGAAGCATTAATGCAAATATATCTAAGATATCAGATTACTTAAAAAAATTAATAACACTTTTACAATAGTAGCACTCTCAGAAACATGGCTAAATGATGGAAACATAAATAATGCTTATATTGAAGGGTATGAATTATTTCACATGAATAGGAAAAATAAAAAAGGTGGAGGAGTGGCTCTGTTTGTCAAATGTGGAATAAAGTGTAGATTGAATAGTGAAATGTCAATAATTGTTGACAATATAATGGAAATGATAACAATAGAAATAATAAATAAGAATAATAAAAACATAACAAGAAGTTGTGTATATCGATCACCTGGATCAAAAATAGAGTCATTCACAGACAAAGTCATGGAGTTATTGGTTAAGAGTTGTAATAAAAAAGTTTTTTTGTGTGAAGATTTTAATATTGATCTAGGGAATATAACTGATTCATATAACATCGGTACATTTATGGATTCAATGTATAGTTTGAGTTTTTTCCCGTTGATATCAAATCCAACGAGAATCACAACACATAGTGCTACAGTAATAGATAATATTTTTATAAATATCACAGATGGTGATGTGATAGGTGGTATTCTGATGACTGATTTAAGTGATCATTTACCAATTTTTACAATTTACAAAAATGATAAAATTTATATAAAACCAATTATAAGAAATAATAAAATAATAAACACATCCAAAAAAGCATTAGACAAATTTAAAGATGATTTAGATAAACAAAATTGGGAAGATGTGTATGTTGATGATGTGAACAAATCTTATGATAAGTTTATGAACATTCTAGATGTTTTGTATCAAAAAAATTGTGTGCAAAGTAATTATATAAAGAAAGATACTGTTGATCAACCATGGATTATGAAAGGATTGAGAAATGCATGTAAAAAAAAGAATTATCTGTATTCATGTTTCTTGAAATCCAGAACACATGAGGCAGAAAATAAATATAAAAAGTACAAAAATAAATTAGTTGGGATCATAAGAAAACAAAAGAGGGAATATAATAGTGAGTTATTACATAAAAGTAGTGGTGATATGAAGGCAACATGGCGAGTAATGAACAGTGTTCTGAAAAAAAAAAGGTTAGTACTAGTCTTTCTCAATATTTTGTGGAAAATAATGTGGAAATCCATGATGAAAATGAAATTGTAAATGGATTTAATATTTACTTTGTAAATGTTGGATCTAACCGTGCAAATACAATACCAAAAGTGGATAAAAATGTGAGTTATTTAAACAGTGACTGTGTTAACAGTATGTTTCTAAAGGGAACTGACAAAGAAGAAATAATGAAGGTAGTTAAAAAATTTACTGACAAAAGATCAAAAGACTGTGAAGACATGGATATGATGGTTGTAAAAGAAATAATAAGTCATGTTATTGAGCCATTTACATATATATGTAATTTGTCATTTTCAACAGGAATATTCCCAGACAGAATGAAAATAGCTAAGGTAGTTCCGCTTTTTAAACATGGTGACAAATGTGTATTTAACAACTACAGACCTATATCTTTGTTGCCACAATTCTCAAAAATTCTAGAAAAATTATTTGTGACCAGATTTGACCTATTTCTTGATAAAAATAATATTTTAAGTAATAGTCAGTATGGGTTCAGATCAAAAAATTCAACATCCATGGCTCTTATGGAGTTGATGGAACAAGTTACTACAGCTATAGATCAAAAACAACATTGTATAAGTATATTTGTCGATTAAAAAAAAGCATTTGACACAATTGACCACACCATTCTGATTAATAAATTAAAAAATATATGGTATTAGAGGACCAGCTTTGCAGTGGATATGTAGTTATTTAAAAGACAGAAAACAGTTTGTACAAATAGACGATGTAAGATCTAACCTAAGCAGTATTTCATGTGGAGTGCCACAAGGCTCTGTACTTGGACCTAAGTTGTTTATTTTGTATGTAAATGATTTGACGGAGGTGTCCTGTATCCTTAAATGTGTTCTCTTTGCTGATGATACCACTTTCTTTTATTTGGGTAAAGACTTGGAACAGATGTTTGAGTTGATGAAGATGGAGTTTGTCAAAATACAGAATTGGCTTAAATTAAACAAGTTATCATTGAACCTTGATAAAACTAATTATATGATATTTAGTAAAAAAAAGATAACTGTCGATGTTCCTTTTAGAGTTGATGGTGTTGAGATATGCAGAGTAGGTGAGGTGAAATTTTTGGGTGTAATTATTGATGATAAACTGTCATGGAAACAGCACATAAATTCTGTAAAAACTAAAATATCTAAATCCACCGCAGTACTGTATAAAGTAAGGGACTTATTGAATGATAAAGCCTTGTATTTGCTGTATAATACAATTATACCCGCATTTAATTTATTGTGTTGAAGTTTGGGGAACAGCATGTAAAACTATAACGATGCCTATTTTTATTTTGCAGAAAAGAGCTATAAGAATTATCACAAGAAGGCATTATTGTCATCCATCTAGTATTTTATTTTATCAATTAAAATTACTGAAGTTTCATGATTTGGTTAACTATAATATTCTTTTAGTACTGTATAAAGCTCAGAACTACACACTACCTCCAAACATTCAAACGTATTTTGTAAAAAGGATAAGTTGCTATAATCTTAAGGGAACAGACATTTTTGTTAAACCACAGTACAGAACCAGTTTAAAGGGGCGGTCTACTTCAATTCAGGGAATAGGTCTGTGGAATAGTCTGGAAAACGATGTAAAAAAAGTAAAGTCATTGCCTATATTTAAGAAAATGATTAAGATTAAAATTTTGGAAAGATACATATAAATACGTAAAATTGTGATGAGTTATTTATTTTGTTATATTACTTATTGATGATTATTGTTTGAATTGATTGTTTGAATTGATTTTGTTTTAAACAAGGGGCAGATATGATAAGATTTTTTTCTTCTTCTGCTACCTTTCATTTTATGACGTGTTTTTTTTTTCTCATTTGGTTTCTAAATTGTTTTTGTGTTTTAAATATGAAATGAATAAAAATGACAAACAAACAAACAAACAAACAAACTGTATGAACCACCAAGCAAAACTGCAAACTACATCTGAACCTCTTCCTCATTTCCTCATCATGTTGACGGATGGCGTCACAAGAAATGAGCACATGAGTGTTGCTACATATGGACTTATAAACAGTACTAACGAAATTTATGTCAAATTATAGGACAATTAAGGACCACAACAGGCAAAGTGGCCCAAACACTTTTATTTATTTATTTTATTTAAGCTTTATTTATACAGGTAGTCTCACTGACTCACATAGACTCCTTTTCAAGAGAGACCTGTTAACACAAGACCAGTTATGATCTCACACACTTTGCATTGACATTTCCACCCAAAGAGCAGGGAAACGGGTCAGTCTCCATTGTACTGGCAAATCACATACACCTGAGAAGAACCACAAAGAGGAGAGTCAAGTGGAGTTGCATGTACCAGTAGCAAAATGGCATTAGTCATTCTGAACACACACTAAAAGCACCAAGACATATTTTCCAAATCTCAGAATTTTGCAAGAGATTGTGAGTAACACCATTTAAGGTTTGACCAATACAGCTATAACACAATTTTCAACATTAAATAGTTTTAGTCTAAAACTATGTGATAACAATGGTACGCCAATGTCCCCCTTCACTGAGGAATTTGAAAAGTGAATGTTTGTAGTTTTCAAGATGAAGATTGGAATAGTGATGGTGTTGATGAGTTATTAGTAAGTTAAACTCATCAACACCATCACTATTCCAATAACAACACATTCAGTGTAGGACAACACTCCAGTAGTCAATTACATGCCAGGGAGACAGAAAAGTGGGTGAAGAATTTATCTGACAGATAGCTCACCCAGCCTGAGACAGAGATTCTTGCCAGGGGACTGAACTTTGCGGTTGCACCAAGGACAATTCCTTTGGTGGAGATGATCACAGCAACAGAATCAGCCATCCGCAACAACAAAATGAAAGAGGGTGAAGCAGAACAGCTCAGAATCAAAGTTTCATCCTGCCTCAGCAATGCCAAACCACCACCTTCCAACATCAGTAGAGAGGAGAGGGACGCACTCACCACTCTTAGCAAGGACAAAAACATCATCATTCTCCCAACAGACAAAGGAAGGTGCACAGTGATTTTGAACCAGAAAGACTATCATGAGAAAGTTATGACACTCCTTAGTGACTTAACCACTTATGAACCTCTGAAAAGAGATCCAGGAAGTGGTTACAAGAAGAAGTTAATAGATTGCCTGAAAATTTTGGAGCAGGACAATGCTATTGACCGTATTCTGTACCACAGACTGTACCCAGGGGAGGCCACACCTAGTCTGTATGGTTTACCTAAAATCCACAAACAAGGTGTACCTTTAAGACCTATTGTTAGCATGATTAACTCTGTCACTTACAATGTTTCCAAATATCTGGCGTCTGTACTCATCCCTTTAGTTGGCAGCTCAGAACACCACATACAGAACACCATGGACTTTGTGGATAAGGTGAGGGATGTCATCATGGAGACTGATGAAACAATGGTCTCTTTTGATGTCACATCACTCTTTACGTGCATTCCTGTTGATGATGCAATAGAGGTGGTCAGTTTAAGATTAAAATCAGACACCACTCTGAGCAGCAGGACCACGCTTTCCACAGAACAACTGTGTCAACTCTTGAAACTGTGCCTGCAGTCAACATACTTCACATATGGGGAGCAATATTATAGGCAGAAACATGGGTGTGCTATGGGGTCTCCAGTTTCTCCTTTTGTTGCCAACCTGTACATGGAGGAGGTAGAAAAGAGAGCCTTGACGTCCTTTTCAGGGACACCACCAAGTCATTGGTTCAGGTATGTTGAAGACACCTGGGTTAAAATTAAATCTCAGGAAGTCCAACATTTTACTGACCACATCAACTCTGTGGATAAATACATCAAGTTCACACGAGAAGATGTAAAAAATGACAAGTTGGCTTTCTTGGACTGTGAGGTCTCAGTCTCTGATAGAGGACATTTGCAAACCGAGGTGTACCGCAAACCCACCCACACAGACCAGTATTTGCAGTTTGACTCCCATCACCCTTTGGAGCACAAGTTAGGAGTCATCAGGACTCTGTATCACAGAGCAGACAGCATCCCCACTAGCTCGGGAGCCAGGCAGAAGGAGAAATCCTACACAAAACAGGCTCTAGAGCAATGTGGATATCCTAACTGGGCCTTCCTGAAAGCAGAGAAGAAACCCAAACAGGACTCCAGTCAGCCATCAGGTGAAAAGGAGGAACCCAGACCCAGACCAGTGGTCATTCCGTATGTTGAGGGGGTATCAGAGAAACTGAGACGTTTATTTTCTAAACATAACGTCCCAGTGGCTTTTAAACCCCAAAATACATTACGGCAAAAACTGGTTCATCCCAAAGATCCAGTCCCCCGGCACAAACAGAGTAATGTTGTGTATGCTGTTCAGTGTCAGGAGGGCTGTGATCAGTCTTACATCGGGGAAACTAAACAGCCACTGGCCAAAAGGATGGCCCAGCACAGAAGATCAACATCATCAGGCCAGGATTCTGCAGTCTACACTCATCTCCAGGCCAGCGGTCACTCTTTCAAGGATGAAGATATTCACATCCTGGACAGAGGGGAACGATGGTTTGAGAGAGGAGTAAAGGAGGCCATCTTTGTGAAAAGAAATCGTCCATCATTAAACAGGGGTGGAGGCCTCCGGGTTCAACTGTCCCCCTCTTACAATGCTGTGATTGCTAGTATCACTCAGCCCTCTGTGAGTAGTAAACAGCCATCAGTGTGCTAATGACCCATTGTTAGGCTGATGGTCCTTCTTGAGCATGTGATCAGCTGGTTTTGGTTGTCAGCAGCAAACTGGTTGATCCACTCTAAGAAGGTGCTATTTAAGAGACTGAGCTGAAAACAGCACCTCAGACTGAGGAAGTCTCTTGGATGAGAGACGAAACGTTTCTAGATTTTTTTGCTTTGTTTTGTTTTTTGTTTTTTTGAATGTCCAGAGGACCAGATTGAACTTTTTTGGATTTTTCTACCTGGATTATTGAGCATGCATCAGGATAAGTACAGCTCATTAACCATTTACTATTTACTGATATACATATACGGTAACAGTCTTCTTAGATTGTGACCTGGCAATCCAATATTTAAAAGGAATCTTTTTTATGCCTAGATGCAGCCACATACGAAAATGGAAATCAGCACCGTTATCATGCTCACAACATGCACATATGGATGGTAGAGTTGCACTCGGGTCCAAAAAATTAAATCTGACCCTGCCCCAGACCGCAGCCATCAGCTCCAAACCCCACCCGATCTGACAACTTAATAGTAATTACAGGTCCGAACCCGATAAACCCCTCCAACATTTTTAATTAAGCTTTGACTGCTTATACCACTGACTATTATTAATGGTCGGCGGACAAGCGCGGCTGAGTAAAGGGGGCAGAAGATCGGAGCTGAGGAGCCATCAAAGCGCTTCCCCTGCGTCTGCTTGCATTAAACCCTGCTCTGACATGTCAGATATTTTGTGATCTCACCTGTTTGGGTCATCGGCCACGCGCGTCAGCTGAGTGCTGCGGCTGAATGAACGTCCATTTGGGCTGATGGATTGCTGGCAGCAGTCCATCTGAAGCTTAACTGAACTTTTTACCTCTTTCAACCAGCCGGTCAGTGTGCGGTCATATGGCCGCGTGCAGCAGATGATTGTATGGCAAGCCATGTTGGCATATAATTGGATCGTCTGCCGCGCGCGTCCATGACACAATAAAAGCCCGACACCAACCCGTCCCGCACATTAAGCATATTATTATGGCCCAGACCGGTCCGAATCCAGGTTGGGCGGGGCCGGGCTCCGGGTTCGGGTTAGAAACGACAGCTCTAATGGATGGATGAAGAGCGACAGATGGAGGGTATTTCCATTTCCCCCTTTTTGCTCCACGATGAGGGACAAAAAGCTACAGGTGATATGCAGTCATTGAAAGAATCATATGCCATTAATTTGCACTTGCGTTGCTTAGAAAAAGTAAACTCTATAATGGTAGGTATTTCCAGTATTTCTTTTCATGTTTTTACTGTCCCCCCAAAATAATTAATCGTAAACATTTAAGAGATTTGCATTTCTATGGTGCACCTTGTATTATTAAGGCACTGCTTATATTTGTCTTTCTAATTTTAATGTACTGCTTGTTGGGATTCTAGTATGTTCCATTTAATCGCATTCTTTCAGCATCCTAATTGCAAGGTGGCACCAACCGCCAGCAGCTGTTCCTTTTTCTGCTGATGATCACCTGGGTATTTAATGTTGATAGAATCATCTTCTCATTGCTGGAACATTTGATACAATTGCTGCAAACTGACCACCCTGGCAAACCTTCCTTGAAAGAGAAATTACTAACCTGTATTTCTTGTGCACCTAAAGTAGACCTGGCTCCATGGTGCTTCTTCTTGGATGTCGTGTTTTCCTCATGTTTCCAAGTAAAGCAATTGAACCTAGAAGACTTCATGAACCCTCTCTCCTTAGAAGTCCTTGTGAAATCCCTGTGTCATCTTTCAACCAGCCTTGAGTCCATCCTGCCACTCTCCATCAAACCTGCTACTCACCTTCATCTCCATCATAACTCGGATCCTGGAATCCTCTATCCTCTTCTCCGAGCCTGCAAGACAACAGAAGAACTGTAAGATAATTAAAATATTCTGAACCAAGAAGCAACATATTCTAAGGATTGTACTTAACATTTTCCACCTTCTTGAGATCATCCCTGTATTCCTGATGATACAGCACCTGTAAATAAAGCACTTGTCTTTTAATTCCTCCGAGTGTGTGATTCTCTGACTCTCTATATTACTACTCTGAGTGTTGAAATACAGCAAACATGATACCTCTGAGAAATAAAATCATTATTCATATACATAGCTAAATGGCCAGACATTTCTGCACACTTAAAAAAAACAAAAACTTAATAATAAAGTGAAAACAGAGTAAATTAGAAAGGCTGAAACTGGCCTTTCATCTTTGTAAATGATTATACTGTCACTTGTACAGCAGTATCTTATCTCACTGTATGTTCAAATAAGTTTTTCATCTCCTCTGGCATGCCACAAAAAAGAAATGTTCTGCAGGTTAAAATTTTATTGATTTATTTTGGTTTCCATCACCGAACAAAGGTTAATCGTAATAGAGCTCTGGCACCACCCGGCTTACTGTGACTATCTGAGCCTTCACAACAAAAGTCTGCCAGTGCAAGAAAAGCAATGTAATAGAATATGGCTGCAGGTTATCCAATTTAATAGAATGACTCATCATTAACACCAGGTAACAGCCATAGACTGAGAGTACAGTAAGTGAAAATAATATATAAAAATAAGACAGCTAGAGACAAAGTGCTTCATCAGAGAAGGCATGGCCATAATTTAATGTGGAGACAGAAAGAGGTTGGAGGGGAGAAATACTGCACATCAGCTTACACAGACAGAATGTACTTCTATATTTTAATAGAGTGAACATTTTTGCTGATGTAAAAACAAAACTGAAAGAATTCAAGGAAATGAGAAATATGCATTCAGTCAAGGAATGCTAAGACTTAAAATTGACAGGATATGAACTTGTCACTTTTGTACACTGCATAGAATAGAATAGAATAGAATAGAATAGAATAGAATAGAATAGAATAGAATAGAAAGATGTTTTGTTGGTCTTTTGAAGGAAACTGCATTGAGTTGAGTCAGTCCCTTGTTCTTAAAAATGGGCACCAGCACACTTCAGCTTTCCAAACTTCACCCTCATTAATCTTTCCCACTTCCTGGTCCACAGGTTTTATTCTCTACTCTTCTTTGTCTTTCATTCTCTTCATTCATTAGCTCCTTAAAATAGTCCTTCCATCTTCCCATCACACTCTTTTCACTTGCTAAAACATTACAATTTCTATGTTTCATAAGCCTAGCCTGCTGCATATCCTTTCCAACCTGATCTCTCTGTCTCACCAATCAAGTCATTCTCGCCTTCTTTAGTATCCAGCCTCCCATACAACTCATACATTTTCTGCTTTGCCTTTGCTTGCATAACCTCCCTGTTTGCCCTACATTCCGTCTCCTTATATTCCCGTCTTCTTATATTCCTATCTCCTCCGTGATAAATGAGGGACTACTGTAATTGTAATAACATAATATTACTTTAAAACTAGTAGTTTAGTTTTAGAAATTCAGTCTTCAAAACTGTAATATTTTCTGCTGAAAAACAAATATGCTGTTCTAAGCAGCCAAACGTAAACAACAGTTAGCGTCTTATGCAGTGGTGGGATGTAACTAAGTACAAATACTTTGTTACTGTACTTAAGTAAATTTTTCATGTATCTGTACTTTACTTAAGTAAAGTTAAATGTGGGTACGTTATACTTTTACTCCACTACATTTTACATCAAGTATCTGCACTTTCTACTACACTACATTTCTATAACGCGTTGCATTACAAGTTACATTCATGTTGCGGCTTTTTGATTTGTTTGTTACTTTGAAAGTAACCAATGGTGAGAGGGGAGTTGGTCCATTGAATCACTGCAAAGTGGACAGGTAACGTTAGGCCCGCATTCAAGAAGAGCTGGACCAATGACATATATTCTAGTATATATGCCACTGAACTGGGTGCACCCACAGCACCACTAACACACCCAAAATATATTCCACCGCAAGAGAGTCAGCCAGAAAATATGTGCCACCCATGGCCTTATTGAAAGACTGCTCAGTACAACAGGACATACTCTCTATCCCTAAAGAGCCAGATTGGACTCAAAAATCTTTGAAAACCAACTTCTTCTGAACTTGAACAAGAAATTCTTGCTGCAATATTAAAATGTGTCAGTTCATGGGATGTTAGGAGACAAGACATGTCTCCAAATGGCTCGACACTCGAGTCCAAGTTTTAAAAATGGTGTCAGGAAGTTAAAATATTGTTCAATATTGACCCATTACAAGGTTGAATAGACAGTATTTTAACTAGAGTTGATGACAAACTGGAGTTGAAATATCAGTGGAAATGATCAGTGCTTATTCCTTTGTTAGTTGTGTCTAATACTCCTTTTGTTCAAGCAGACAACTTTTACTTAAATGTGTTTAATGCAGTTAAAATGACACATTGGTTTTGCTTTGTGTTAAATAAAAACTTTCGAAGGTATAATCATTCCTCTCTTATTTTGATTAATGGCATTTAACTCTGCATGCCATCCCTGAAATTCAGAATCACAAGTCCAAGAGTGAACTGTGTCACAGAGTAAACACAATAAAAACATTAATTATCTGCAGCATTGTTCATTAAAATGGTTCAACACTATTAATGTATTACAGAAAATATACATACGGTAGGCACAAAGATATGCAGACCATTGCATTATGTAATACATTCAGGAAGTACTTTTACTTTTAATACTTTAAGTATTTAAAAGCAAGTACTTATTTACTTTTACTTAAGTAAAAATGTTAATGTGGTACTTCTACTTTTACTAAAGTACATTTTTGTCTGTTTATTTGTAATTTTACTTAAGTACAGTGTTTGAGTACTTTCTCCACCACTGGTCTTATGTTATTAATTAGCAGTAAGCCTAGATTGCAACAGGCTATAGCCTACTTAACATAACAGCTTTCATGCTCCAAAAATAAGGTCAGGTTTGGTTTATTTGTCATATGCAAAATAAACACAAGGTCAACAATGCAATGAAATGCTCAGGTTGAGAAGAACCATCTTGACTCGCCAAATAAAAATCAGCAACAACAAATACCAAAGCATGCAACACAAATACAAAAACAAGGCGCCAAATGTGAAAAATAAATAAATCTACAGCAGCATGGTCCTATTGGCAGAGTGGTTCTCCTGACAATGAAATTTTCTTAGCAACATGGTCCAGTTAGCAGCATAGTACTGTTAGCAATGTGGTTCGGTTAGCGGCATGGTCTTGTTTGCAGTGTTAGCAGGACTTGTTAGCAGGTCCTGTTTGCAGCTTGATGATAATTAGGACAACAGCAGCTGCCCTCACAGACTGCCCTCCAGAACCAGGTCCGGTAGACTGAGAACATCAAAGATTTCCTCTCGGAACCGAACGGGTCCATAGAGTTCGATCTGTGCAGGCAGATGGAGGATAGGGTGACAAGATGTCCACAATTTCTGGGGACAGTCCCCGCTTTGGATGACCTGTCTCCGGCTAAAGCTGTCTCTGAAAATATCTCATATTGTAGCGTTTTACGAATCAGAAAAAAAAATATTACGTGTAGACTGTTATCACATTGGCCGGGTAGAATGTGCGAGACGCAAGTATGTTGCACGCAAGAATGGCTATTACTGTAGCTGCTTGCTCTGCTGTTAATGTTACAGACAGAGAAGAAGAGCCAGGCACGCTGCCTTTAAAATAGAAGAAGAGCAGCGCTAGCTTGTCACCACTAGCTCTCCTGTGATATGGTATGTGTGTAAACCAATTTATTTGTTTGAACTGGACTGATGCTAGCTAGCTGTGATAAACATTTGGTTTGTGGTGGGAAATGTTTCTAGTGTTTTCTGCTGTGCCCAGGTAAAACAAAATAGGGCTGAGGTGTGTTTGTTTACTCAGTTTGGATGCATGAAAGCTCTTGTGAGACGAAAACTGAATGAAGCAAGAACTGAACTGAATGATGAGGAGGGTGAGATCGTTATAAATGTGCATTTCTTCTGTTCTAGGGGCTCCAAATAAATATAGTTTATTGCTAAATATAGGATCTTTGGCATTTCACCAGCAGAGGAAACTAGTTAAATAATTAGAGGCAGTTTTTTAGTAACAAGATGAAATAGAGCAAATAAAAAGAATAGGTAGCAAATTACTAAATTGTGTCTTATTTCTGATGTTTTAAGTATTTTACTTTACTATTATATATGAGGAGTGGTGGCACAGAGGTTAGAAAAGGTGGGTGTGTGATCGGAAGATCACCGGTTCAACTCCCCAGACCGACACCATCAAAATGTGTGTGGGAAAGGTGAAGCACCTGCACCTGCCTCCACCCTCATTTGCCCCACTTGGGGCCCTTGTGCAAGGCCCTCAAAGCCAACCATCTGCTCCCCCAGGTGCTCTTGATAGCAGCTCTCTGCTCCACACAGAGGGCTGTGGTAGCTCGGTGATCTGTGGTTGTGTCAGGAAGGACATCCAGTGTAAAAATAATCACCAAGTCTTTGTGTGCATTAGTTCACTGTGGCGATCCCTGAAGAAGGAGCAGCTGAAAGAAGAAAAAACTTTATTATTATCTTACATAACCTTTTCTGCTCTTATGCTATCCAGACCTCCATGGTACCATGGCTGATGGCTCTTCAGACAGAGGAGGCCTCGCAGAACCACATTATTTTGCCCAGTGCTGTTTCTATTTCTTCATGAACAAATCTATTCCACTTGAGAAGTGGGAGAATATTCAAACCACTGTGCTCTAAAATATTTATTGAATCAAGTGTTTACTTATGGAGGTAAACACAGTAACAACCTGTTACAATACACCAGAACACAGGAAATGACATTTACTTTATTCCGTGGGTCCTCCCCCAGAAAATTTGGAATAAGAGATGCCATTTCCTGCATTTTGGTGTATTTTAACAGGTTGTTAAACATTTGAATAAACTGATTAATAACAGTTCTCCTGTAAATGACGAGGCTCAATGAGACTAACAATCTGTGTAAATAAAGGTTGAATTGAAATTACTATTTTAGAGAGCAATAACAATTAACAAGTCTATGTATGAATGCACGCCTTTCACAGTCTGTCAAGCATCCTAACCACCACCCCCCACACCCCACCCCCCACCCCCACACACCCACACTGCCGAGTGCCAACTTGAACTCTTCTCAGCTGAATTCAGTCCTGTGTGTTGTTCTGCTCCAATCTCTGCCACTGCCACTGCTGTCCATCCATCCATTTATTTTAGATAATAAATTGTCTTTTCAACATTTTGGTCGCTGTTATTTTGACTAATTAGTGCCGTTGTTTTGATACATGATGTAATACACATCTGGTGCAGAGAGAATAACCTTCACATCAATGTGAAGAAGACAAAGGAGATGATTGTGGACTTCAGAAGGAACAAAAACACCTACACCCCCCTGAACATAAGAGGATCTGCGGTGGAAGTGGTCTCCAGCTACAAGTACTTGGGTGTACACATGAATGACAACCTCAGCTGGAGCAACAACACCACCAGCCTGATCAAGAAAGCTCATCAGAGACTCTACTTCCTCAGACGGCTGAGGCGAGCTGGTCTGGGAAGCTCAGTCCTCACCTCCTTCTACAGGTGTGCAGTGGAGAGCATCCTGTGCTC
>NC_056509.1:15371036-15383075 GCF_014905685.2 Nematolebias whitei
TAGTGCTTCCAGAGGTCTCAGGTGAAGGTGATGGAGTTCAGGTCCTTACCTGTTCATCATTCGTAAGCAGCAGCTGCTCCTGAAAGTGACTCCTACATCCGGCTCGGAGCCTGCAGCTCTGAGGTTTTTTCAGAGGACAGTTAGGGACAGATGTGGAGCCAGATGTGGAACTGAAATCAGTGTGCTTTAGCTTCTGTCCGATCCCCTCGGTGTCTCCTCCTCTGTCCCAGGGCTTGCTCTGATAGCAGAAGGCGGAGGGAGGCGCTCATGGAGCAGGGCTCTCTCTTCCTGCGAGCCTGCGGCAGCTGTGTGAAGCTGCAGCTTTGCTGGGGCTAAACGGGGAGAACTGCTGGGGAGGCTCCTTCAAGAGGAGGAGAGGGCAGGGGGAGAGGAGGAGGATGGACGCACAATGCTCAGTGAGAGAAAGAAGTGGGTTCGGAAGAAAACATTCAGATTTTTATTGTCAGGAAAAAATGTCACTTAGTGACAAAAGTTTAAGAATTAAAGCAGTTCAATAATGTTGTTATTATCACCCGCCGAATAAAGGCACAACACTAATATATTTTTATAATAATTTACCTTTGTCTGTCAGCAAAAAATCTCATGAGATATTCAGTGAATTTTAATGAAACCCAGAAAGTAAACTTTGGATGAACATCAGCTTATTCACGTTCATAATGGCAGACACAGCCGATCAACATCAGTTAACACAGATGTTTTCATTCAATTTGAAATGGTAGTAGCTGAGACTGACACCCCCAACACATATTCTGAACGCTAACAGATTGCACAAGATTTTTCTTTGAAATTGACCATTAGGAGCCATCTCTGTCTGTTAGCAAAATATCTCAGAAACCACTTGTCAGTGGTTTTCAGGAAATAGGTTATTTGACCTAAAGTCAGTTGAGAACAAATTCTCATTTACAATGACGATCTGGCCGAGAGGCAGCAAATACAGGAGTGGGAGAACACCAGACGCACAACACATAAACAATTAACTGACAGTCGAACATCAAGTTGTACAGACCATGTGAATTTATGACAACAAGCTAGGACAGGTTTCATGGTAGGTCTACAAGACAGTAACAGCAGAGCTTGAGGAGGAAATTGATAAAAGCATGCACGGTTAGCATAGTTTTTAAACAATGCAAATGGGACAAAAGAAGTCAGTCTTTGAGTTTTTTGTAGATGGTTTCAATCGTTAGCAGCAGAAAATTGAAACGATGAACAACCAAAAGCTTTAGGGATAGATAGGGTAATGTAGCTGCTGGAACGGAAGGTACGCATGTTGCTACAGATATTCAGTAACAAATAGAGGTACAATACAATATAACTATGGTAAGTGTTGGACCAAGTATGGAGCCTTGTGGAACACTTTTGCTGATGGGCAGTGGGTTTGACAGGTGACCCTCCACCCTCACTGATTGCGTCTGCCCAGAACAGTAGCTTTTGAACCAAGCTATGCAGCTCTCTGACAGACTCTTAAGCCTGCACGTACATCAACAACTAATGACATTTTGGAGCCAACCCATTTGTGTGGTAGCCAATCACTGGAGAGTCATTCACAAAATATTGCCAAGTTCACAAGGTTCTAAGCAAAGTTGATGTTACCCATAAAGTATGTGTTGAGGATGATGTTCAGCTACTACCAATCCAAATCTTATCTCAGTATTTGTAAAGTTGTTCTCTAAGGTCAGTTAGGTGTGGCAGTAAGGTGGGGTTTTACCAGCTAAAGTTTTATAGATCAGTCAAAACCAGTTTCTTTGGCTGTGCGTAAAGAGAGGGCCAGTTCATGAATACAAAATGCAGTGATGAGGGCTGAAGGGAGCTCTAGTGTCAAATCTAATGGCTGTGTTGTAAAGGGTGTCCAATTTGTGGAGGAGAGTTTTGGAATTGGTTCTGTAGATGATGTCACCATGAGTGAACATTGGAAGGATTTTAATTTTTACCAGAAGATGTTTATCAAGTTGAGTTAGTGAGGATTTGTTTCAAAAAAGGAATCCTATTCTGGATTTGATTTTGGAGAGCAGACTGTTGATGTGAGTTTTGTATGAGAGTAAAGAATCGAGCCAAATCAACAAGTATTATAGCTGCTGGCGAACTGGACTCCGAGTCATCCAAGGTGAGGATTTTCTGGGAGCAGTCAGTTTGAGGGAGATTTATGTTAAAGATCATGCATTTTCTTTTCAGAGTGTTCAGTTTTAAATGAAGATTAAAAAAAGTTTGCTTGATGTTATTAAAACTACTTTGTAGTGCGGAGAGGGCAGAGCTAAGTAAGGTATTGATAGTATACATAATAGTGTCATTGGCATACAGATGTGTGTGAACAAGACATTTGTTCACAGAATTTGTTATATTGTTAATGTATATTCTAAAAAATGCTGGACCAAGTATGGAGCCATTTTTACCGATGGGCAGTGGGTCTGACAGGTGACCCTCCACCCTCACTGATTGCGTTCGCCCAGAACAGTAGCTTATGAACCAAGCTACTCAGCTCTCTGACAGATTAATGTCTCTTAACCTGCACGTATGTCAACAGCTAATGACATTTTGGAGCCAACCCATTTGTGTGGTAGCCCATCACTGGATAGTCATTCACAAAATATCGCCAAGTTCACCAAGATTCAAAGCAAAGTTGAAGTTGCGTATAAAGTATGTGTTGAGGACGATGTTCAGCTACCACCAACCCAAATTTTATCTCAGTATTCGTAAAGTTGTACTCCAAAGTCAGTTACATGTGGCAGTCACCATAAATCGAGTTGACTCATAGTCTGTGCTTTTACTATTTACTGAGATTTTTCTCATCAACTCCAGGAACAAAATCCCTGTGTCTTTGCTTTTCTGTCTGTTTTGTTCTTAAGTTTACACAGTGAATATTTGTGTTCTGTTGCAGTCATTAGTTCATGTCTCTGCTGTGACAGAGACTGTGCTAAATCAAAATACAGAAGAAGAATGAGGCCAAACCATATTCTGTAATGGCGTATGGAAAACTGACCAAACTCTGGTAATAAAGTCCACGGATTTAACTGTTGCCTCCTGTTTCACCTCAGATGGCCACAGCAGTTTTTGTTCTGTGGGGCGGCTGTGGCTGAGTGGTTAGAGCAGTCGCCTCCAATGTGAGAGTTGGGGGTTCGAATCCACCAGCAGTCACATGTCGAAGTGTCTCTGGGCAAGACACTGAACCCCTCATAGCCTCCGATGTGTATCTCATCGATGTTTGAATGTGATAAAGCTCTGATTAGTCTCATTAGAATGAATTGTTCAATTAGCTTTGTAGAGATCTAGTAGAGTGCTGTGTGGATGGGTAAATGAGCAAACAGATTGTAGTGTAAAACGCTTTGAGTATCTTGAAATAAGATAGAAAGGCGCTATATAAGTACAGTCCATTTACCATTTACCATTCTGTGACAAAAACATTTAAGTACCATGCCCCTTAAGTGCTTGTCTTTACAATCATACTGTATGAGACTTGCATCAAAACAAATTATGGGGCCGAGATTGTATAGAGGTAGGGCAGCCGACTTGGGACCAGAAAGTCGCAGGTTCAACTCCCTGCCATGCCCACATGTTGCGGTGTCCTTGAGCAAGACATCTAATCCCTAATTGCTCCCCGGGCGCCTACATAGCTGCCTGCTGCTCCACCTGGGTCTATCTTAAGTGTGATGGTTAAATGTAGAGAACTAATTTTGTCATTGTATGGGAACATCCAAGAATGACAACACATAGCACTTACTATGATGTGGTGACAGTGGCAAATCTATGGTTTGGCATGGTGGAAGCTTCTGCTAGAAAGTAATATTTGTTGGCAATTTAAAAGTATATTTTGGTCATTCATTTTTGAGGTGATGTTTTTCCTCACTGTCTCTGGAACGAGGCGCACGCACGCATTCTCTTCCCTCTCCCTGTTCTCCTCCTGCTTTTTTGCTCTCTGTCTGTGCATCGGAGCAGCTCCTATTTTTACACATCTTGCAAAATGAAAACTACTGTTTTGGATCTGACAAACTGGACTTTCGACGCAAATGACAAAATCTTTTCAACAAAGAGAACTCTCATCTGCTCGGACAACACGTGCAGCTGGATATATCTCTGGGGAAGTGGAATGTGATGTGTCTATCTCTGCTGTCGATCGAGGATGCCGAAATTGCATATAACTGGATTTATGATAACAGGTTTCCTGTTTTTGCAATTGTCTGGTTCCTGGTTTATCAACATACAAGGAAGACGGCTGCAGCTAATTTGGACCTCGTCAGGCTACTGTCTATGTGAAGGTTTGGTTCATGCTTTGAGGACTCAAAATCAGCTGATTTACAAGCTAAACCATAAGATGGAGGTGATTTGAATTGCGTGACCCTCAGACTGAGGAAGTCTCTTGGATGAGAGACGAAACGTTTCTACATTTTTTGTTGATTTGCTTTGTTTTTTTTTTTTTGAATGTCCAGAGGACCAGATTTAACTTTTTTAGATTCATTCAATATATTAGACAGACTTTGGGACATAAACATATGCAGCACATGTGTAATCAAACATGTATATTGGTGATATAAAGAGAGACAGCAATGGGCATGCACCAACTGCCTACTTCATATGACCCAGCGCCAGGCTAGGAAAACTGCTAGACAAACAAGGGCTTGTTGTTATTTTTTAATAACAATTACAGGTTGAGAAAATGTCTTTCAGAGAAATGACACAACAGCGTAACAGAACAATACTTTAGCTAAAACAAACTATTTACATGTTTGCATGACTGTTAAGTTTGTTGCCGATTTCTCAACTGAACAAATTCCATGTTGCTACACAAATGTATGAGTTCTGAGCATTGACCATGCTGATGGTCTGAAGACCTGCTGAATGTATCAGTCTGCCAGGAGATGGGGAGGAGGAGATAAAACCTTTGGACTGATTACACACTCTGACCAGGTGGGCTGATACATTCAGCAGCCTCAGCACCATATGCATGTCTCCAAAGTCAAGGCTGTTTTTGGTGCATGTTGGACTCTGTCTGGGCTTATCTCCAGTCATGTTAGTGCTGTGCATGCACAGGAAAATGAAGCTGAGGAGAGGATGGTGCCTAATTTGAGAACCTTAAGGTTTTATCTCTGCTATTTGCAGAAGATGTGGTTCTGTTAACATCTTCAAGCCATGACCTGTGAATCAGTTCCGAAGTGAATCTAATACAACTTTCTGTAAGTTATGTTCAAATCCATCCAGCGGTTTATAAAATGTTTTGTTTACAGACAGATTACACTTATAGGTGCACCAGATTTATAGTGGAACACTGTCCCGTTGGCACATTTTTGGTGGCATAGAGAAGAAGATTTAGACTCCAGTGCCTTTTCCTTTTTTCTTGCAACTTTGCCATTGAGATACTTCCTTTACAGCAGCACTGGCTCATCCCAAAACAAGCAGTCAAGTTTTCACATATTCTGTAATGTCAGTGCCTTTCCCTGATGCATCACACTGAGTCAGACTAAGGACTGTGGATGGAAATGATTCTAGTTTGACAAGAATATGTGAAAAACCATAAACCAAAATGTTGTCATAAATCTTCAGTAAGACTTAATGTGCCTCCTTTAATGTGCTACAATTATCATAGTGGCCATTAGTGATATTAGAGTGAAGCTTTACTGATGGCAGGGATCATGATTAGAGCCATAATTCCCCAAGATAACTACTGTCACTTTAACAAAGCCATTGACACTTTGAATACATGCCATTACAAAATACTGCTGTATAAAATATTGCCACATTACAGGAAATATATATGATCCATATTTCAGCTTCTTTTCATGCCTCCTTAATTTACCCTCATTGGAAACCGGCTTCACTTAGTCAAGGTTGAGAGGATCTGACCTGACACGTTCAATCCTCCCAGTGTTTGTTGACAAAATGTGTGTGTGTGTGTTTGTGTGTGACAGAGAGAGAGGAAGAAGTGGGGTGATACTAATAATAAATACTCAGTGGTGTGTGTTGCAAGAAACGCAGAGTCTGCTTTTTGGGGTGTAGTGACCTTATCAAAGGGACATTTTTAAACATTGCAGAGCTCAGCAAGTCCAAATGTGGTATAAGTGAACCATGGACCTCCTTCTTACCACCCAGCAAACTATGCATCGTCATTTTATCACAATAACTTTTTTGTAGATCTTGACTGGGCAGATAATGGGAACTGAAAAGCACTTACTGTGCTCTGAACAGGTTTGGTACTTTCTACCAAATTCAAAAGAAGCAGCAAATGATCAATTCCCATCAGAGTGTTAAAGCAGTGTTTATTCTAACACATATCAATATTTTAATCGGTAACCCTATTCTTCACAAAGCTGGAATCAAACAGTCATAATGGAAGTGCTATGTATTGACATCACTGTATATTCCAAAGTAATGACAAAATTAGCATCTAGCTAATTTTGCACACTACACTTTTACACATTTAACAGATATTGCCCTAAGATAAGTTGTGCTTGTAGCTGAGAGTCATTCCTAACACATACTCTGGTTATGATGTCTTGCAGTATTGCATGATATTATTCAATTCAATAAAATGAAAAAAAAAAAAAAAAATATATATATATATATATATATATATATATATTATATATATATTTTTTAGGGTTTGACAAATATCGTTACAACTTGGGAATTTTTTCATCATAAGCAGATCAACTCCCATTTAAAAAGTAAAGTGGATGATTTATTCCTTCAAGGATTACTTTGTCTTTAATTATTACTGTATTACATTTAGTCCTTGTTGAACAGCTTTGATTATATGAACAGTGCTCAAATATCTCCAGAAATTTAAAATCATTACTGGTCTTTCTCAGTGTCAATACTGTACTGTGCTCCTATCTTGAGTTGCTGCAGAATGCTTTCCAGAACTTGGACACTTTACACCTGCTGTGCTTTGGACAGTAAAGATCCCATCCATCCATCCATTTTCTTTACCCGCTTGTTCCATTTTGGGTCACGGGGGTCGCTGGTGCCCATGTCCAGCAATCACTGTGCGAGGGGCGGGGTACACCCTGAACGGGTCGCAAGTCCATCACAGGGCCACATAGAGACTAACGAGACAAACAACCATTCACTTTCTCACTCACACCTAGGGACAATTTAGAGTTACCAATCAGCCTAACATGCATGTTTTTGGTCTGTGGGAGGAAACCGGAGTACCCGGAGAAAACCCACGCATGCACGGAGAGAACATGCAAACTCCACCCAGAAGGCCCCTGGACCGGGGTTTGAACCAAGGACCTGCTCGCTGAGAGGCAGCAGCTCTACCAGTTGCGCCACCGTGCTGCCCACAGTAAAGATCCCACACATTAAAAATGTTACAGAACTGCTTTCTTTCACCTGCGTAATATCACTAAAATTAGAAACATCTTATCTAAAATGATGCAGAAAAACTGGTCCATGCATTCGTCACATCAAGACTAGACTATTGCAGTGGTTTATTATCTGGGTGTCCAAATACTTCTTTAAAATGTCTTCAGTTGATCCAAAAAGCTGCTGCCAGAATCTTAACTGGAGTTAGTTGGAGAGATCATATCTCTCCAGTTTTAGTTCTATTTCGTATAAGCTTTGCCCTTTAAGGCTGTCGCTGATGGGTTTATCCTGATATGCAAAGCATTGCACTGAAAAATTTAGTCCACGCCCACCTGCTGTGTGGGCCCCACCCGGTCCGTATAAATTACGTTAAGAGCGGGACATCGGCTCCCATTTTTTCTTCAGCAAGCTAATAGCACTGTCAGAAGAACGAAGAAGGAAAGTTGTGTAGATGACCAACCTTTGTTAAGAATGCTTGGCCCGGCACGTCGACCTCCGGTCGTCCAGTGAGCTCTCCTCCCCGAGGAGAAGCTGACGAGCAGTCTTGTTTCAAGGTAAGCGCCGAGGAATATTTCTCAGTGACAGGTCACTACACGCTGGACAATGCCATCTTGTAATTTTCCTCTTATCGCCGACCCTCGGAGCGAATCGGATGGTTCCTCCGGGACAGGCGGCGCTCAGCTGCAGCCCCCCGCTGCTCATTCCCTCCAGGAGAGCGTAGTGTCAGTGGAGGGGGGCTGAGCGAATGCTCACCTCATCCCACCTCGTTTCGCATCGGCGATCACACCGCTCCCGGCCGACGACGCCCTCTGGGGTTGCCCGGCGTAACCCAGGAGGTGGCTGACATGAAGGGACCCTCTTTTACGTCCCACGCCTTTTCCCGCCAGTTTGGATGATCCAGTGGGAAGGTTGTTTTACTAGGTTCCATTCCGGCTCACCGTCTTGATCCATCTGGCCTCGTTTTCCCAACAGGACATCCTACGGGCGAGGCCACAGCCGATTTTTCCTGGTAGATTGGGGGGGGGGGGGGTCTCCACAGTCTGCAGCCATCTCCAGAGCAGGGGTTCACTGAGCGGAAAGTCCTGTAGTGAGTCACGTGGGTACGTGTCACTAGTTGTAGTATGACAATATATCCCCGTTTATATGCATACTATATCACGAGTTCCTCATCTTTCTGACTGTAATGCCGTGCATTGAATTTAACAGAAATGCGAACGAGAGACGTTATTATCTTTGACCCATCAAATGAATGGAGTCATTTATTTTCAGAATCAAAGTTTAACATCAAACATTTACATTAATTTGGCAAAATATGAAAATAATAACAGACAGTTTCACAAATAATGAACTTCAAATCACTCGGCGGTGATTTGAGGACTTTGCTTCAGATATTTCTAAAAATATCTGTACTGATTTATGAGAGAGAGGTGAGTTTAAGATGAACTGGAGATTTTATCTTACAGAGGAATATGTGAGGGAATTTAATCTGTTTGACCAGAAATTGCACGCTCCCATCAGGTATCTCAGCTTGTCCCAGGTACACTTTAGTCGAAGAAGAAACCGTTACCTTGTTGACGATAGATCACCTCAGTAAGAATCCTTCAGACTGATATCAGCGTCTCCGTTGAGAACAGCTAAAATCCTTGGAGAGTCGTGCGTGGTTAGTTCAAAACAGAATTATAATCCCAAAACGTCTCTGGATTCTCGGCAACTCTGACTCTTCATTGTCAGCAGCTCTCAGACTCTTTCAGATCTTCTCAGACTCCAACTCCAAAACTCTCCATAACTCTAACTCTGGAATCTCTTGGAACCGACTGCACTCCATGGAATCTACTGCACTCTGCCCGAACCGGGAAGTTGTCACATTTTAAATGAGTTTACTTCCGAGTTTACTTCAGAGCTTTCTGATTCGTGGATGGACCAGAAAGAGGAGTGGTTTTGTGACGTAAGATGTTATCTAAGCCAAGGTCAGAGAATGAGATTGTTTTAACAACTGACAGAGAGATTATTGCAGGAGAGCAGACTTCGTGGAGTCAACTCTTGGTAATCTTCTGAAAAAGTTTAAACATGACATCTTTCTCGGTAAACATTTTAGTTGACCGAAAACCAACCTTTCACATACTTACGAGCTTAGCTCATTTCAGACAGAAAATCAAGAAATGCATATTAACCTGATTTCTCCTTTGAATGGGGAATAAAATCATTACTTACTGTTTATGTAAAATAAAAATGAGTAGTTCTTTTCAACCTGTAAGCATTGAGTGAAACTAACACAATTTGATTATCAAAACATTTGTAAGACAGTAATGATTATAGGGGATTGTCTTTTCTGCTTGATTAATTCAAGAAAGAAAGTCATCAGATGGCTCAGACTTATTCAGATCAATGAAAATAACAGTCTCTGTCCATCTGGTAGATTTGAGGTCATCAGGGTCAGATGAGGGTCAGATCATCAGGTCATCTGGTTCACTACAGTCCCCCCTTTGGAAATCATCACCTGTCCATGGGGATGAATTCCAACCGTGAACTTAGACCTTCAAATGTCCTTGAGCTTGATGTAATCCAGCAAGGAAGACCAAAGTCAGAAGTAATCCTTCAAGGAAGACCAAAGTCAGAAGTAATCCAGCAAGGAAACAAAGTCAAGGTAATTCCACAATGTTCTTGGTATTCCATTGTGTTGATTATAATCCCATATCGTCTCGATAATTCCATTGTAGCAATGCTTTAACCCCTTGGAAACAGAGTCTGTAATCCATTGGCAAAAGTCATATAATCCACAACGGTAAATCCACAGCGATTGGAAGTGTTGATTAATCAGCATACAGAGGGGTACCCTTGGTTTGAACTGAAGAAGCGGCCACTGGATGAAGAGTGGAGACCAACGTCAGGATTGCAGGTCGCCTCCAGCGAAGGTTGTCTCCAGCGACGTCCAGCCTGTGCCGTTCTGGTTCAATGTGTCATGCAATTATGTGGTTTAAGGTGGGCTTATGAAGGGGATTTTACATAAGGCCTTAAACTATATGCATCTGGTGTGTAAGCTATTATGGTTGGGAACAGCTACAACTACCAGTTAAGGGGTGGAGAATGCTGAAAAAGGGGTACTACAGGGGTTTATGCCTATAGAAAAGTGTTCCAAACTATTTTTCCATTTCTAACTTGGTTTAAGTTAGCTTTACATGGTAAAATATAGTTTGGTGTAATTGTCTGTTGTCTTTTTAGACGAACGACTTGAGATTGGGTGTTTGGTTTTCCCATAAATGTTTTGGAAGTCTATGGCGAGACTCATCAAAAAGAATTAGCTACCCCCCCGAATAGAATTGTTCGAGTAGGTTCGGCTTAAGCGTTGTGAGATCAATGTAGATTATGGTATTCAAAGTAGCAATAATATACATTGACTCCGCAAAGATTGCAATTTAATGAATGAACTGCATGTTGGCATGGTCAAAGGCTTCTTAGTCTCTAACTTACTACACAACAAAATTCATTCTTTCTTCAGAAACAATACCAAAATCAACTAAACAACGTTTCAACACCGACAAGAGTAGTGACTAAGCATCTAGAAACATCGTTTCACTGCTTCTCCTCACCCTGGTTGCCAGATTTCAGTCACGCTGTCCCGTTTTATCAAGGGTAGGTCCTGTGAGTTTAAACTATGGTTAATTTTATTATCCATTAGTTATCTTCTGTTTGGATGACCCTTGTTCCCACGAGGTCAGATTTTGTGAGATCTTTGTCTCCTAAGGAGTTATTGCACGCCTTGTGTTGTTTAACCTGGTTACGGTGTACCCATTTAACAGTTGGCTCTTTTTGGCCTTTACTGATTTTTATCTGGTAGATAATTGGAGACACTTTGTCGACTATCAGATGGGGTCCAGTCCATCTGGGCATCAGCTTACGGGCGAGAGTTCCGGTCCCGGACTCTACTCTCCCAGTTTTGGGTGCAAACGTGTAGTACCAGACCCTGTCTCCCACTTGGAGTTCCTCGTAAGAGGCCTTTTGGTCGTAGTACGCTTTGCGTCCTTCAGCTGATTTTTCCAGGTTTTTCTGTGCGAAAGCAAAAGTGTTCTTAAGGTGTCTTTCCAAGTCTTTCATGTATTGTTGTGTGGTGTAGGCTGTTGCCATGGCAGCATCGCCTGGTTGGTACAACAGGTGCAGAGGGAGAGTCATTTGTCGACCCGTCATCATCTCGAAAGGAGCGATGCCAGTTGACGTGTGTGGAGTGGCCCTTATGGCCATGAGGACCAGAGGGAGTTTCACGTCCCAGTCCTTGTGGTTTGCGGCTACGTATTTTTTCAAAATACTCACCACCGTCCTATTTGCTCTCTCAACCTGGCCTGAAGCCTGTGGGTGGTAGCCAATATGGAAGTTGGCTTTGACGCCTAGCGTCTTCCACAGTTCCTTCATTACTTCACCTGTGAAGTGTGTACCTTGGTCCGAGTTCACCCTAAGGGGAAGTCCAAACCTTGAAAATACATGATTCATTAATAACATAGCAGTGGTTTGTGCTGTGTCATTAGGGGCTGGTAGACATTCTACCCATTTGGTAAACGCGCAGGTTACCGTGAGAAAATATTTATTTCCTCTAGAGGTCTTAGTGAGTGGTCCGACCCAGTCAATCTGGAGGTCCGACCATGGAAATGCAATGCCTCTACTATGCAGTGGTGCTCTGTGAAGTGGTCTGGATGGTTGAAACTGGCCACAGATCAGGCACCCTTTTATGTAGTC
>NC_056509.1:15383175-15386842 GCF_014905685.2 Nematolebias whitei
TATATATATATATATATATATATATATAATCTACTTTGGAAGATTGAGGAAGTTTTTCCAATCTCTTATTGTCCAGTATTGGTGAGTCTGTGAAATGTATCCTCAGTTACCTGACAGGAGTGGCCCCCGGTGTGAGATTCTGCTGCTGTATCCCTTCTACTTCAGGGTTGGACGTGTTGTGGGTTCAGTGATGGTGTTCTGCTCACCTTTCTTGGTAATGAATGTTTATGTTTATTGTCCCGTCGCTGACTTAAGAGGGGGAAATGGAAATACCGTCCGTCTGTGCATGGCGTGGGCTGGCAAACTTCAAAAATAAGTAACACGCATACACACATATATATATATATATTTATGTGTGTGTGTGTTGTGGATAGGTGCAGCACGGGATCACGTGGTGTTGGTAGTGATTATAGATCACCTGTTGCTCACTTGGGAATTGATTGTGGCGAGTGGGTGATGGGGGAAGTCTACTTTTTGCTGACCGCTTTAAGCGTGTATGGATTTTGTCTTTGATCACTGTTTAAACCGGCGGATCCGTTTTAATGATGCCCTTGGATACGGATTATTGGAATTCACTGACGTTCTGCATGACAATAAAATCGAGTGGATGTAAGATCTAATCAGCTGGCGCTTCAACAAATGATTCCCCTACTCAGCTGCTCAGCGACTCTCTTTGACAGTCGCTACAACAGTGTGTGTTTATTAATATGAGCATAAATGGTAAATGGACTGTACTTATATAGCACTTTTCTATCTTATTTCAAGATACTCAAAGCGCTTTACAGTACAATCTGTGTCCTCATTTTACCCATTCATACTACTAGATCTATACAAAGCTAATTGAACAAATCATTCTAATGAGACTAATCAGAGCTTTATCACATTCATACACTGATGGGACACACATAGGAGGCAGCGAGGGGTTCAATGTCTTGCCCAGGGACACTTCGACATGTGACTGCTGGTGGATTCGAACCCCCAACTCTCGCATTGGAGGACGACTGCTCAAACCACTCAGCCACAGCAGATCAGCATTTTTTTTAAATGCTCAGACCAGCTCATCTGGCACCATCAGTCATGCCACAGTTAATCACTTACATCCCTTTCATGTCCAGTCTGATGACCAATTTAAACTTCAGAAAGTCGTCTACGTACAGACACTGAGTTGCTGCCCTGTAGTTGAGCGACGATCTATTTGTTTCAACAAGATATTGAACAGGTGTACCTAATAAAATGTCCAGTGTGTAAAATCACATCTGTGGTCATTTATAAGTATTTTTACATTGCAAGATAAAGAAAAAGACCAAACTCTCATGAAGAAGAAAAAAGTATTTTAGGCTCCTCCTCTGATGAAATGCAACCACTGAATTATGGAGGCCTTTGGAAATCCTCACAATATTTTTATTTTTTATGAGTCCCACACTGACAGAGGCTGGATACTGTCTGATGTTCTGTGCCAGACTGTTTGATTTTCAAGCATTGCAGCTCCGAAAAAAAAAGTAAACTTACCACAAGGGCATCAGAGCGCTCATAGTAGCTCTTTTTATGCATTTACTGTCAGTTTTTCATCTCTTGTTTAGTTGCAATGCTAACACCTGTTTACTCTGCTCACGTATGACTGTGCAGCTACCCATCCAGGCTGTCATATTGTAAAGTTTGCAGATGACACAGCGGTGGTGGGATGCATCACAAACAATGAAGAGTCCAGCTACAGGCAGGAGGTGGAACACCTGGAGAGCTGGTACAAGGAGAATAACCTACACATCAATGTGAAGAAGATGAAGGGGATGGCCATGGACTTCAGAAGGAACAAACACACCTACCTACTACTCCCCTCCCCCTCCGAACATAGGAGGATCTGCAGTGGAAGTGGTCTCCAGCTACAAGTACTTGGGTGTACCCTTGAATGACAACTTTAGCTGGAGCAACATCACCAGCCTGATCAAGGAAGCTCATCAGAAACTCTACTGTACTTCCTCAGGCAGCTGACACGAGCTGGTCTGGGAAGCTCAGTCCTCACCTCCTTCTACAGGTGTGCAGTGGAGAGCATCCTGTCCTCCAGCATCAACGTGTGGCATGGAGGCTGCACAGCTGAAGAAAGAAAAGCTTTGCAGAGAGTGGTGAAGGCTGCAAAGAAGATGTTGGAGTCAGTCTCCCCACCATCACAGATATTTACACCTCCAGATGCAGGAAGAGGGCCACCTGCATCATGAAGGACCCCACTCACCCAGTACACTCACTTTTTACCCTGCTCCTCTCAGGAAGGAGGTTAAGAAGCATTAAGTGCAGAACCACTAGACTGAGGAACAGCTTCTACCCTGAAGCTCATGAATCTCTAACCAGGATAATCACTGTGGAAACATTACTGTAATGCCACTTTGATTGTTGATATCTGCTGCTGATTATCATTGCTGCTGATCTCATGCTTCTGATTTATTTCATGCTGCTGTATTCGTTCGTACACATCTGCTCACACAGACTCATGTTTGTGCTGCTGTTGTTCGGTATATTGGTTTTGTACTATTTTTTGTTTAGCGTCTTAGTTCATATCCGTTTTTCTTTAAAATTTATACTTTTGTTGAATGTTACTGGGACCCTGTGTACACAGTTTTGTTCCACCACATGTACCACATGAGATTCGAATGACAATAAAGAAAACCTTGACCTTGAAGTTGAGAAATATCGACTGACATATCACCCATCATTTTGAAAACAATTGAAAACAGTAATCTACTTAAGATATTCTATTCTGGCAAGACAAAACAAATATTTAGACCAGGGGTCTGCAACCTTTATGATCAAAAGAACCATTTCTGGCCCTTTGTTCACTAAATTAAATGTGTCTGTAGCCACAATACCTGCTATAACTGGGATTCTCAACTGGTAGCCAAGAGAACACTTTAAGTTTGTTGGAGGACACTTTTCTGGACAGTTTGGGTGATTTTATAAAACTAAAAATATCTAATGATTTTTAAACATTTATTGATATTTTTACACTCTAAGACAAAATAAAAGATGAGATTCTTGTAAATAAGGAAAAAATAATATAGTTTTTGCCCAATTTTTAAAACTAAAACATTAAACTATGCATTCGTATGTGACTTTTTTTAATTGTAGAAAAATTACGTATCCTACTTTGAAGAAATAAAGCGTTAAGTGAAAGTGAGTATGTTTTACTCCTTGTAACGTTTCTAGTATTCATATTTTTGCAAAATAAATTACAGGAAAACAGCTAAAACTAGCCCTTTTAGTTGTTGTTATAACAATCAATAAAATTCAGTTTTATGTCAGTTTTGGTCAAAGATTGAAAGAGCCGCTGCTGAGGGACCAAAGAGCCGCAGGTTGCAGACTCCTGATTTAGAAGATGTGTGGCATTAGAGTGCTCCTCAACTTAATGCATTGTGAAGGTTTATCTTCTGTTATCTGAGATGTTTTTGTCTTTATTCTGTCAGAACTCATGAACTTTTCTGAATGCAGCCCAGACCAATGTGGATTATTCTTTTCTTATGCTAACATTGATCTGTAAACATCACTGCTTGTTTTGCAATATACAGTTATTTACTGGAACTAATTGCTCAAGTACATACCTCCACCAACAACTAGCCAAAGCACTGGGAAATTATCTATCTATCTATCTATCTATCTATCTATCTATCTATCTATCTAT